>NC_056667.1:137921093-138613176 GCF_018350195.1 Panthera tigris | reverse complement strand
GTGATAGAGGAACGGAATGCATTTTCTCATTCCTAAGGAGTACTCGAACACCTTTGCACTTGCCAGCACTTGGGATTTTGAGGCAGCTCAGACATGACCCCTAACGCAGGCTCTCTCAAGAAACAGATTCCCAGTCCCGGCTGAAAGGTAGGTTTCACCTCCCTGGGCTGAGGAAGTTACTCGGAGGACATCCCCTTTGATTTTGCCCACCAGAGGTCCATCTGGTCAGGCTCAGGTCTCCAGGATAAAAGTCTGGGCTAAGTCCTGACTCAGAGGCCAGCCCCAAGTGGCCTCTGTCGCCTTTGGACCAACTCTAATAAAGTCAACTTTCAGGAAGAAAGCAAAGGGTTCAGCTTCTTCCCACCAGCTGGAAGCCGTGGGTCTGCCAGTCATCTTCCTATGGGTTTTGTGCAGAGCTCAAGGTGCTTGTGGGATGGGGAGGGGGTGACAGCAGCGATAAGTAGAGCCTCGTCCTGGAGAAACAGGGAATTGCCTGGCACGGAAATATGACACACATAAGAAAAACCCACGTGTCCATCTGGTTTTAAAAGGAACTCCATAACCTGACACATCGCGCTGTTTTTCCCTCTAGAAGAAGGCTTACATCCAACTTTAGTGCTCAACTGTGCAAAACATCTCAGATTCCTGCTACAGCGCTCTCTCCCTCTCTAGTTTTTTTCTCTTTGCTCTCCTGACTCCTGTGTTATAATATTGTAAGTAACCTCACATATTTTGCATAAATAAGCAGGATGTAAATTATAAATAAATAGTAAAAATTCAGCATGTGTAAAGGGATTATAAAAAAGGTAGGAGCAAAGTGGGTAGGCGGGAGGGAAGAGGAGAAAAAAGACAGAAATTGTGTAGGAAAAAAGAGACAGACACAAAAAATAGAAAGCTCATTTGGTAGCTACCATCTCTTGCTCCAATGGTGTAACTCCACAGGTAGAAATCTGCTCCATTAAAAATGGCTTCAAGAACCCTACATGATAATATTCATGTCCTGTTTGGAAGTTACAGAGAAAGATTCGTCTCTGGGAAGAGCATCTTGAATGTTTAGCCTTTCCGGTAAGATTTTGTGCTTATTATTAGGACAAGAGATGAAGACTCTAGAAGCCTGGTCATAGTTGTCACTTTAATTCAGTTTGAGCTGAAAACCAATAGGCTCTTGGATGCTTTCGGAAGACCACCACCTGGAGGCAGGGAGGTAGGAGCACACACCTTAAATTGTAGGGTTAGGGTTTAACGTGAGGATTGCTGCCAACCTTGTTGACAGAGCCTAGGATTAAAGACATACGCTTGGTGGGGTGGCCTCTGAAATGCCAGGGGACCACGGCCTTTCATTCAAACCCCCCACCCTTGCATGGGCAAGACTCAGCATGTTCTGGCCAGCAGTACGTTAGAAACAGGGGGCCACAAAGGAGACCCAACCTGCTTAGTCACCTCAAGGCGGGTGAGAAGCCGGAGACGTGACAGGCTGTGGAAAGGAAAAACACAGGAATACCCCCAATGAAGAAAGCATCCTTTACCATGAAGAGGTCATTCTGCATTCTGAATTAAAGATCTTTATAGCCCATCTGCCAAAGCAGTCTTTCCAGCAAGCCCAAAAAAAAAGGATTCCCAAACATCCCCCAACGATCTGAATGCTCATCTCTTCTGATAAATCCAGAGCACGGGGACATGGATAGAATTTATAAAAGTAAACGGGTTGGCCCCTGGAGAAACCATTTCTGACTTCTGATGGCAGAGAGCAGCCACCCAGCGAGGCCGGCAAATCTGGAGAACATTTAACACCCAGTTCTGTGGACCCTCTTGGATGGCTCAGAGTTGTTCCTCACTCAGCTGCAAGCACGGTACTGGCTGAAGTGACTTGCTACGAGGCTGTCCCTGGGCCTCTGCCAAACTGGAGATGGAAATTCAGAGTGGCAACGTGTGACCAGACTTAGAAGGAAATAAAATCGCCTTTCTTTAGAAGGGGTGGGGAGGCTGAAGAAAGAAGCTAATTATACAAGAGTTTTGCAAGAACGTATTTCGAGATTTTTTCCCCCCAACTTTAGCTTTTGCAATTGCTTGCAAGTGGATTTATGCTTAATCCAAACAGTACATAGTTTTATCTTCTCTTTTGCCTTTCTACAGTTCAATCCCCACATTATAAGAATTACCAATGGAACTTCACGTACCACTGCTGAATAGAAGTGGCTTTATCTCACAGGCGCAGTAGTGCAATCTGCTGTGGAGGGAGCATCGCTCTTCCTTCCGTCTCCTCCGTGGTTGCATCCTTTGAGCTCACAGTGCTGGTTTCTAAGTCCTGTGCCATAGGGCCCGTCTGCAGTCACTTCTGGCCTCTCTCCCCGAGTCTCACTTTGTTGATACTTTCAGGCCTGTCCCCACATCCACCACAACACTGGCCCTAGTTCTTGCCACACAGCATTCCATTCCCTTTCACTCCTTCCACTAGGACTTTCCACTCTTCTTTCACATTACTCATTCAACACCCAGCGAACCCTGGGTGAAGAAGGTGCTATGATCATAACTTCTCCATGACCAAGAATCCTGTCTGGAGTGACAAGGCTGGGCTTTTTTAATTCAACTAAAATAAACACACTGCACAGACAGAATGCAGAACAGAGAGGGGAATCCAGCGCTGTCCATTAAGCCAAATGTTAAACAGATTTGCAAAACTGCAAAGCAATGCCATTCTACTGTTTTTGTTTTGGAAAATAATTACTTTTCATTAAAAGTGGCATTTTGGTTGACAATAGTGATATCTAAAATTTTTGTTTCAATTTATATCAATAGTATAAAACATATCAAGAGACATACCCCAGGAATGTAGAAGCTTTTTGATGTCAATACTTTTTAAGACTATAAAGGGTCCTAAGGCCAGGAATTTTGAAAACTGCTACACAGCCGATCGGACTTCTTGGTCCAGGATCCACAACTGACAAGATGTGTGATACTGACAGTTCAGGATCTCTGTAGAAGATAGGATGGCCCTGGACGAGATAATGTTGACACGTGCCCGTTCTGTGCCAGGCCCCCGCCCGAGCTCTCTGTGTATATTAATGCATTTAATCCCCATAGCCACCCTGTAGGTCAACATAGTCATGTGGCACATTTCACAGAGGGCAGGGAGGCACAGACGGATGCAGTAACTTACCTAGTACACAGCCAGGCTGGGATTCAACCCCAGGCAGCTGGGCTTCATACCCTGAAGCCACAATCACCCAGCTTCGTACCCCGCCTGAAGCAGAGTCCCCCGCTGCAGGTACATTCTTGTGACTCAATCACTTAATTACTAGGGTTTTCCAACAGCAGTAGCAAGTTGAACAGCCCAGTGGCTCAGAGGTAGACCACATGTGTGGCTGACTTAAGGATCCCACATGACCTGCTGTAAAAGAGGCTCCCTGACTGATGTTGTTGGAGAAGTAAATAAAGTATGCCAAAATGGCCAACAGGACTAAAACAGACTCTGGTCTCTAGCTTAAAGACTCCTGCTCCGGGTTCTTCTTCTTTTGTTTGCTGTGCATGCAAAAACCCCCACAGATATGGAGGCTGTCGGCTATAAATTACCCTCCCCACTTGCATTCCAGGCTCAGACTGTGGAGAAACAGTTTCCTCTGAGCCCACCAGTGTTAAATAAATCTCCAATCCACCAAGATCTCCGAGTGCTGCTTGGTTTTTCCGCCAGCGTTCCAGTCTGGTTCCGTAACATACTTGGTTCCCTGACCGGGAAACCCAACCGTGCTGGCTCATTGTTGCCACCTGTTTGGGAAAACAGCGAGGCGGTGATGGAGTGAGGGATCGCAAGGGAGAAGGTGCGCCCTGCCTGAATTTCGGCAGTCTCCTTCTTGGTTGCCTCGGGCTGGCCCCACTCTGTTGTTCCCACCGGACTCAGACCTGGTAGATGAGGACCTGGACCCGACATCGGAACCAGTAAGGCCGGGGCCCCAAAGAAGTCAGGCCCACCCAAAAGGGTGGAAGGGGGACCTGATCAATCCTTGGAAGCCTTAACAGGTCTCACAGGTAGAGAATTTTTGCGGGAGGGAATGTAATAGACTCTGGTGTGTGTGTGTGTGTGTGTGTGTGTGTGTGTGAATGTGTGGCTCAGCCAGGCTTGCCAGTTGAGTTCGAGTTTGTGGCTCCACGGACAGGCACCCTTAAGGTCCCCAAGAGTCTATGGAGTCTAAATGTGCTCTCCTGTGCGTGGTGAGCGTATAAGGTCCAGGGCGGTATTGGCTCAGATTCCGATTGCAAGTCACAAAGCTGAGTCCGCTACAGCCAAACCTCACCTAAAGTTTCCCTCAGGAATGCGACCAGAGAGAAGTATCTGATTGGTCCTCTCATCCGAGGGGATACCCTCCCTTTGTCTTTGCGACACCGAACACGAGAAAGAAATTAATAATGGGAACAAAACAGAGTAAGCCTACGATTTTAAAGGTCATGCTCAAAAATTTTAAAAAGGGATTTTTCAGGCGATTATGGGGTGAAAATGACACCCAGGAAGTTAAGGACCTTTTGTGAACTAGAATGGCCCATATTCAATGTAGGATGGTCCCCCGAAGGGACATTAGATGCTCAAATAATGCAGCAGGTTTGGCTAATAGTCACTGGGAACCCAGGCCACCCTGATCAATTTCCATACATCGACTCCTGGCTTGAAATTGCCCGAAATCCCTCGCTTTGGGTGTGATTCATCATTAGCAAACAGAGCCAGGCAAAGGTTTTAACCATTTTACCTGGAGGCTCACCCAGGGAGCCAAAGAAGTGACCCACCGCTCCTCTAATATTTAAAAGAGATGCGGAGGAAGATATTGTCTTTCCACCTCCTTATGACTTGCCGAGCTCCTTCCCCCCTCCCCCTGAGCCTGAAACTCCTCCCCCATCTGTCTCTCCACCAGGGCCACAGTCGCCACGCCACTGCCACCGAAGTCACTGCCACCGCAGTCACCGTCACCACCACCACAGTCGCCACAGCAGTGGCACCACCCATCTCCCCGTCCCTCTCAGACCCGGAGAACCCTCCCCCACAAGGGCCAGCAGCCAGACTGCACCCCAGACCCAGACCTAACTCTCTCCAAATGCCTGTAAGGGAGACATGAGAGCCTGAAAGACAGAATGAGGATGGAATAGTCCAGCCCAGCCGTTCCATGATGTATTATTATCAACCTTTCTCCACAACCGACCTCCTCAACTGGAAACACAACACTCCATCATACTCTGAAAAGCCACAAGCAATGGTCAACTTGATGGAGTCCCTCTTCCAGACCCACTGACCTACTTGGGAAGATTGTCAACAGTTACTCCGTACTCTGCTTAATACAGAAGAAAGAAGAAGGATAAGAGAAACACGACAGTACCTAGAAGATCATGCACCTCCAGGGATTAATGACCCTGCTGTCTGGGCTCAAGCTGCTGCACCTGAAGAACGCCCAACAAGGGATTTCACCACAGAAGAAGGACAGGCCCACATCTGATGATACCAGGAAGCCTTCCTCTGGGGAGCCTTAGCTGGAGCCAGAAAGCCCATGAACAAGACGAAAATATCATCAGTCCCGCAGCACCCTGGGGAGTCTCCCGGAGACTACTATGAAAGATTATGTGAAGCATAGCGTGTATATACCCTGTTTGACCCCAAGGCACCAGAAAGTCAACAGATGGTAAATACCTCTTTTGTGGCACAGGCTGCCCCAGACATCAGAAGAAAACTCCAGAAGTTGGAGGGCTTTGTTGGGATGAATATCACTCAGCTGATAGAGGTCGCCAATAAAGTTTTCATGAACCGAGAAGTTGCAGCCAAAAGAGAAGCAGAGAGAAGACTAAAAAAGAAGGCCGCCCTTCTCACAGCACTAAAAGAAACAGACGCGGCAAAGATGAGAAGACCCCAACCACCCAAAGGGGGGAAGGCCAGAGCCCCCTTAGCAAGGGACCAATGTGCATACTGCAAAGAGCAGGGACACTGAAGAATGAATGTCCAAATCGGAAGGGGCCCTCAAAACCCAGCCATATTGGGAAGAACCTCGAGGCGAGAACCTTGTTGGTCTGGCTGGGGTAGAATCGGACTGAGGGGGACTGGGCTCTTTCTCTCTTGGCCCCCATGAGCCCACGATCGAAATGAAGGTAGGGGCCGAACAATAACTTTCATGGTTGACACTGGGGCTGAATACTCCGTTGTTACTTCCCCAGTGGCGCCCTTAAGCCAAAAGACGGCAACCATACTTGGGGCTACTGGGACACGGGCGATGCAGCAGCCCTTCTGTCAAGCTCAACAGTGTGAACTTGGGGGTCACAAGGTCCGGCATGAATTCCTCTACTTACCCGACTGCCCAATTCCTCTCCTGGGCCGAGATCTGCTCTCCAAACTTGGGGCCCAGATAACTTTTGAACCCACTGGACACACTAGCCTCCAATTAAACCCAAGGCAGAAGAAAACCCTGGTCTTGGCGATTACCCTGCCAAGGGAAGAAGAATGGAGACTCTTCTGCGCCCAGGACTTATCCTGTAGCCCCTTAGAATTCAGGCTTACATTCCCCTCTGTATGGGCTGAAGATAACCCACCTGGACTAGCTTGGAGTCGGGCCCCCATCATTGTTGACCTGATTCCTGGAGCCCAACCTCAGAGACAAAGGCAGTACCCCCTTCCACTCGAGGCTAGAATGGGTATACAAGAGCACCTGACCAAGCTCAGAGAAGCAGGTATCCTAACTGATTGCCAATCAGCTTGGAATACCCCATTCTTGCCAGCCAAGAAGCCAGGAGGAGGATACCGACCAGTACAGGATTTGAGGGCCATTAACAATGTGACTGTTTCCTTACACCCAGTGGTTCTGAACCCGTATACTCTCCTCAGCCAAATTCTGGGGTCAGCCAGATGGTTTATATGCCTCGACCTAAAGGATGCTTTCTTCTGCCTCCGCCTGGCTCCTCAAAGTCAACCATTGTTTGCCTTTGAATGGACTGAGCCCGTTACAGGGCGCCAGATGTAGCTGACCATACGACTTCCCCAAGGTTTCAAGAACTCGCCCACTCTTTTTGGGGAAGCAGTAGCTGCAGACCTCGCCGACTTTCCGAGGGAAACCACAGGGTGTGTCCTCCTCCAATATGTAAATGACCTCCTCCTTGCCAGTGACACCCAAGAAGACTGTAAGAAAGGTACCAAGGCCCTCCCCTCCTGCAGCTCCTGTCCTACTCGGGGTATGGGACCTCTTGGAAGAAGGCACAGATTTGTCAGCAGCAGGTCCGATACTTAGGCTTCTTCCTCACAAAAGGAAAAAGAGAACTAGGACCGGAAAGGAAGAAAGTTATCACCACACTGCCACAGCCCCAAACAAAACGAGGCTTGCATGAATTTTTAGGGGCCACAGGGTTCTGTCGCATTTGGATTCCTGGATTCTCAGCCATAGCGAGGCCCCTCTATGACTGTTGAGAGGGCCAGACTGGGAGCCCCTCACATGGACTGAGGAGGCAAGGGCCTCTTTCAAAGAAATAAAGTTGGCTCTGGGATGAGCCCCAGCCCTGGATTTGCCTGACACAGAAAGGCCCTTTAACCTCTTAATACAGAAAAGGACAAAATAGCCCTTAGAGTGCTCACTCAGAGCATGGGGCCTTGGCAATGGCCAGTGGCCTACCTGTCAAAAACACTTGATCCTGTGGCTGCAGGATGGCCACTGTGCCTCAGAGCGCTGGCAGCCACAGTCCTGCTCATCAAGGAGGCAGACAAACTCACGCTGGAACAAACACCTAATGTTAAGGTCCCACATGTGGTCATGTGAGCACCCAAGGATATCGTTTCCTCTCCAATGCTTGGCTGACACAATACCAAGGCATTCTCTATGAAAACCCAAGGGTCACTCTCGAAACAGTAAGAACACTAAACCCGGCCACCTTCCTTCCCACGGAGGAGGGAGGACCCAACCATGACTCTTCCGAAGTAGTGGATGAAGTCTATGCCAGCCTCCCAGACCTCCAAGACCAGGCTATAACAAGCCTGGAGATCACCCTGTTCAGCGATGGGAGCATCTATTTACAAGAGGGCAGCCGAAGAGCAAGATATGCAGTAACCACAACCACCAAAGTTCTGGAAGCCAAGGCCTTGCCGGAAGGATGGTCAGCACAATGGGCTGAACTGTATGCCTTAACCCGAGCCCTCATCCTTAGCAAAGGTAAACAGGTTAACATCTACTCTGATTCCTGGTATGCCTTTGCTACTGTGCATGTACACGGGGCCATCTATAAAGAAAGAGACCTCCTTACTGCTGCAGGGAAAACTATCAAAACCAAGGAAGAAATACTAGAGCTTCTTGAGGCCGTATGGCTGCCAGACAAGGTGGCTATCCTACACTGTAAGGGACATCAGAAAGGAGACGACCCCGTAACTCAAGGAAATCGCCTGGCCGACAAAACAGCCAGAGTGGCCGCCTGTGGTGACCCAGGCAAAGCTCCTACCAACACTATGACTCTTGCGCCCCAGAGGGAATCCTCCCCGCCCCTGTACACAAACGAAGAAAGAAGTTGGGCCTCAACAGAAGGGGGCACACTAAGCAAAGAGGGATGGTGGGTCATACCAAATGGGCACATCTTTGTCCCGTCGTCTATGGGAAAACACTAGTGAAGGAGTATCACCAGCTCACGCACCTAGGGAAAACTGCACTGGAGGCCCTCCTCAAAAAGAACTACTGTATCAGCCAGCTGCCGGCATTATGCCGAGCTGTCGGTGAGAAATGTGTAACGTGTGCCAAAAACAATGCTTGGTCTGCCCCATGGCCCCCTCCTGGCAGGCAAAGGATGGGGGCCGCCCCTTTTGAAGAGTTGGAGGTGGAATTTACCGACATACAACCAAATAAAGGGTTCAGGTGCCTTCTTGTAATAATCTGCACACATTCAGGATGGGTCGAAACATTCTCCACCAGAACGGAATGAAGTCGCGAGGTGGCCAAAGCCCTTCTACGGGAGATTGTGCCTCAGTTTGGTCCACCCTTAACCATACACAGTGATAACGGACCTGCATTTGTGGCAGACATTATACAAATCCTGACAAAGTCCCTCGACATTACCTGGAAACTGCACACTGCTTACCGACCCCAGAGCTCAGGGAACGTAGAGCGGATGAATCGCACCCTCAAGGAAACCCTCGCTAAGTTCCACCAAGAGACTAATCTCCCATGTCCAGATTTACTACTGCTGGTCCTCCTGGGTGCCCGATGCATGCCTGGAGCACTAGGATTCTCCCCTTTTGAGTTATTATATAGGCGCCCCCCCCCCACCCCCGCCTCATGTTCAGGAAAACTCCCAGGAGACCTACACCAGATTGGAGACAAAGGAATAAGAGAACAGCTTCAGACCTTGGGGGCAGTCCTAAACAAGTTACAAAGATACACCACAGAGAGGGCCCCAATTTCCTTAGGGACCCCCGTTCACCCCTTTCAGCCAGGAGACTCTGTGTGGGTCAAAGATTGGAAGAGGGAGCCTCTTAGACCATGGTGGACTGGGCCGCATACTGTTATTCTAACAACTCCTACAGCCCTTAAAGTTTCAGGTATCACCCCCATGGGTCCATCACTCCAGAGTTAAGAAGGCCAACTCAGAAGAACCCACAATCTGGCGAAGTGATCCAGATCTAGTCAACCCGCTTAAACTGACCCTCAAAAGGGAAACTGGCCCCTGAGACCTCCAGCCCTGCTCCAGCCACACCCCGGAAGCTGGCTGACATGCACACGGCAGAAGCCTGAGGAATCAACGTGTGCACCTAGCCTAGGGGTTTGGATGCAACTCTGCCAGCCCTTGCCCCTTACTGGTGCCATAGCCCTGATTTTACTTCTTACTGTTGGGCTGACAGAGACTGCACCAACAAGCTGGACATGGGACCAAAGATGCATGCTGGGTCTCACATACCTCCTCTGGACGGGAGGATTATTAAGTATTGCCTGTATATTATGATAACCTCTCTCACCCTCACAATGGCCGCTTACCCACTTTGCCCCCAGGATTGTTATATGACAATAAGGGGGTCAAGAGCGTTCAGCGCTTTCACCTCCCTCCACAAAGATTGCTACAAGGGAAAAACACCCACTCTGTCAGTCCCTCGGTGCCCCAAGGGCTAAGAATTGGACCATAGAGAAAACCTGAAATGTCAGGATCCCATGTCACAAGGGCCTCCAGAGAGGGAAGCGAGCTTGCTACACTTACCTTCCTCAATGGGGGATCTTGGACAGGGAGGGGACAGGGAGGGCAAGACAGGGCCCTTCAAAAAGCTATAAAGGATACCCAGGATAGGGTAATACAAGCCATAAAGGCAACCACCCCCCAGCAGCCTACCAAGGTTGAACCTTTCAGCCCTCAATCAGATGCTTAGCAATTCCCCACTCCAGCCTTGGGCCAACACTACACTACAAGTCCTCCATAAAATAGATAATCACACCCAAACCTGCTGGATGTGCTTGCCCCTCAGCAGTAGGGCTTACTTAGCCATTCCTATCCCTTTGTCCTGGGAAGCTCCTGAAAATCTCAAAACCGACACCTCTGTCTTAATTGGACCCCTGGCCACTGGGGTCCCTCTCACTAATGCTGACAATCTAATCTGTACGTCCCTGAAGGTATGAATGTTACCACTCTATGCAGAAGAAATATAACCTTAAAGAGGAATGCAACCCTGTGTTCAACCCCTGGGGTGTTCTATCTGTGTTCTAATTCAGCCTACCGATGCTTAGAGGCCAACTGGACTCAGATATGTTATTCTGTCTTCCTAACCCCAGAGATATCCGTGTACACTGAAGATCAGCTCCTAACAAACTTTACCCCAAGTCCCGGACTAAACAAGCAATCCTGCTACCCTTTCTGATAGTAGCAGGAATTGCGACAGGAATAGGAACCGGAATAGGGGGCATAGGTTCATCCATAGGACTATTCCACAGACTATCTCAAGAGCTAAATGAAGACATGGAACGGGTGGCAGATTCTCTGGCAACCTTACAAAACCAAATAAACTCTCTGGCGGCAGTGACCCTCCAACATAGTTGAGCCCTCAACCTCCTCACTTTAGAAAAAGGAGGGTCTTGCATCTTTCTGGGGGGAGGAATGTTGCTATTTCGTAAACCAGTCAAGAATAGTTACAACTAAGATTAAGGAACTCAAGGAAAGAATTCAATGTAGACAACAGGAAAGTATCAATCAATGGAAAGGATGGGATCTCACAGATTGGGCATCCTGGCTTCCTGCCCTGGCGGGGCCCCTCCTCTCCATAATTTTACTTGTATCCATCGGCCCTTGTATACTGAATGCTGTGGTACGTTTTATTGAAAACACTGTTGCTCGCCAAACTACTGCACATATCTTAGCCCTCCGAGAGTATCAACCTGTAAAACTGAAAGGTGATGCCTACTAAAAGTTTTTTTTTTTTTTTTTTTTAAGGCATCAAAGGGGGGGATGTTGGAGAAGTAAATAAAGTACAGCAAAGATGGCCAACGGGGCTAAAACAGACTCTGGTCTCTAGCTTAGAGACCCCTCCTTTGGGTTCTTCCTTTGTTTGCTATGCCCTCGAAAACCCCCACAGATATGGAAGCTGACAACTGTAAATTACCCTCCCCACTTGCATTCGGCGCTCAGACCTTTGGAGAATCAGTCTCCTCTGAGCCCATCGGTATAAAATAAATCTCCAATCCACCAAGATCTCCGAGTGCCGCTTGGTTTTACCTCCAGTGTTCCAGCCTGGTTCCGTAACGATTTCACCACTTCAGGGGGTTAAATTTGGTAAAGCAAATTCTCACCTACCCTCTATGTACAGAGTGAACTCATTTCTGCTATGAGCACGAGTCAACTTATACATTTTAAGTACATTTTTTATTTGTGATTAAATGGATATAAAAACCAGGAGAATGGTCAAAGTAGACCCCGTCACTGATGCCAGATGGGATGGATCCAGTTATTCAGGCCAGAGAGAAGAGTAACAAGCAGGAAAGACAGTGATTTAGAAAAGCAAACAGAGGATAAATGAGGAAGTGCCAGCTTGGGAAGCTCAGCCTGAACCTCAGGATAAATTAAGGACCAAACAATAAGGGCCTTTTTGTGCTGCAAGTCAAACGCTCAGAAAGAAAACTATTCTGCCTGAGGTGGAGTGAGGAAAACAATGAAGGGAGAGAGCAGGGTGGGGGGTTGAGAGAAGGTGGAATTTCTTAGATCAAAGATAGAGGCCCAAGTGGACCCAAAGTTCAGGGCTTTAGCTGAGTGTAGTAAATGTGGGGAAATGGCTGGGGACATTCAGAGGCAAATAAATCTGAGGTTTAAGTGCTAAGCTAAAAAATACTGGACTTCCTGTCTCTAATGTACACGTGGAATTTGCCCTTTTGGGTGTAGCTTACTGTGACAAGACTTCTTAGACTAGAACATTATTGATGCATTCCAGATGTCCGGGCCAAGCCTGAAGGTCCCTAAAAGTGTCAGGCATGCAGGCAACATAGAGTCCAGGATGTCAGGCCCTCAGTCACAGATGACCATTATGACAACCAAAGGGGACAGTTGTGAAAGCCTGTAGATCTGTGTTAGGTGTCCGCTTCCAGCCCACAAACATTTAAGAGTTAAAGATACTGTTTTTTACTAACAACGAACAAATATATTCACAATGAACCTCCTGAAGTAGTAAAACCTGAAGAAGACAGAGCCATCCCATAGTGACTGTCACTGACCCAGGGAATGTCACACAAATCAGAGATACAGAGGCCGTAACAGAACACCTGGTCTGCTTTGATGGTTCCATCTGCCAGGTGACCCTGCTAGAAATCACAGTCCTGCTTTTCCAGCGCTGTTTTCTTTATGCCTCAAAACACGAAATCACAGTCTGAAAACACGGAACTGCTTCTTCTTTTCTTTTTTTTTAATGTTTATTTTTGAGAGAGAGAGAAACAGAGTGTGAGCTGGCAAGGGGTAGAGAGAGAGGGAGACACAGAATCAGAAGCAGGCTCCAGGCTGTCAGCACAGAGCCCAACGTGGGACTCGAACCCGCAAACTGTGACACCATGACCTGAGCTGAAGTCGGATGCTTAACCAACTGAGCCACTCAGGCGCCTGGAACTTTGCTTCTTCTGTAAGAACCCTAATGAGTCCCTATTGCTGTACCATTGTGATTTTACCAAATATTTTATCAGAGCTTATCAAAACTTTATTAAATAGGCTACAGTTTCTAGACTTAATATATATGGTTCTTAATAAAAGTACAGTCCTCAAAATATCAAGAGTCTTCATCTACATCAGCAAAGTGAGGTGCATCCTGGGCCTGTGGTTCATTTCACAATTATTTTCTTTCTTTCTTTTTTTTTTTTAATGATTTTCAATTTCACCTTTATTATTTGTTTGTTTGTTTGTTTTGAGAGAGAATGCATGTGAGCCGGGGACAGGGGCAGAAAGGGGAGAGAGAGAGAGAAAAATTTTTTTAAGTTTATTTATTTATTTTGAGAGAGACAGAAAGCGAGCAGGATGGGCAGAGAGAGAGGGAGAGAGAGAATCCCAAGCAGGCTGAGCTGTCAGTGCTCAGAGCTGATGTGGGGCCTTGATCAACAACTGTGAGATCACAACCTTTTCCAAGATCAAGAGTCGGACACTTAACCAACCGAGCCACCCGGCTACCCCAGAGAGAGAGAGAATCTTAAGCCCAACTCAGGCTCACTCCCCGGACCCTGGGATCACGACCTAGGCTGAAATCAAGAGTTGGATGCTCAACTGACTGAGCCACCCAGGTGCCCCTCACAATGTTTTCAATTTGACATTTTCCTTGCCACAAAAATCTGAAGCATTAATATGTGCATATTCTAAATTCTCTAGCTGACTACCTTGCAACCAAACATTCCAGCCTACCTTCAGCCCCACATGCATTTTCTGATACGGCCAGACCAAGCGGGGGCTACTCCTTATCACTTAAATAGCCTCTGGCTAAAGCTGGACATGCAGGACAATAATGAGTTCCAGCCAATAGAAGGTGAATTGGCTGAAAGGTATGCAGTGATTCTGCAGTGGTTTTCTTTTTTTTTTTTTTTCTCCTTTTCTTTTCTTTTCTTTTCTTTTCTTTTCTTTCTTTCATTCTTTCTTTCAGACTTTATTTATTTATTTACTTATTGTAAGTTTATTTATTTATTTTGAGAGAGAGTGCAAGCTTCAGCCAGGTACGGGCAGAGAGAAAGAACCCAAGCAGGTTCCATGCCTTCAGCGCAGAGCCTGAGACGGGGCTTAAACTCCAGAACCGTGAGATCATGACCTGAGCGGAAATCCAGAGTCGGGTGCTTAACCAACTGAGCCACCCAGGTGTCCCAAGACTTTATTTTTAAGTAATCTCTATACCCAATGTGGGGCTTGAACTTACAACCCCAAGATCAAGAGTCACATGCTCTACCAACTGAGCCAGCAGGCACCCCTCTAGAGTGGTGTTAGCACAGAAAGGGGGTAAAAGAAGTGAGTCATGTCATGACACACGGAAGTAGCTTGGACAAGCCAAACTCCTCTGGAAGCAATGCATACTAGAGTCGCATTGCACCCAGCTCTTTATTTTCAGCAAAAGACCATCTTTCATTGCATTATGTTAAGGCTGGTGATTTGGATTTTTGATTTGTGCTTCATTTCAATCTAACTCCTAAATCTGTTTTGACTTGATAGCTGCATAAGACTAAGTACAAGAGTATATACTGTTTTAAATTTGCTAATACTTAACTATAATAAAACAACTTAAACTCTGGCAAATATGTGAGAACTTTATCCCCTTAAAAGTACTCTATTTGCTATTCAAATCTGAGAAATAGTGGTCTTAATATAGGAAAGGGGAAAGGAAGACCATTTTGCCTGGAAGCCTTTTAGAAAAGGGCCAAGGTATCAGCAGTGCCCCACTGGCGCCATCTGGTGGACACATTGGAACAAGCGCCCAATGGCTTGGCAAAGCACTGCCAGGAAAGGAAGCCCAATCCAGGACGCTCGGAACTAAGGAGCCGGACAAGTATTTAAAAGGTGTCCACATTAAGTGTGGGCCATGCATAAACACTCAGGACTGCCTCAGAAGTCTATTTCACACCTTATCTCTTCTCCCGCCCACAACCCCATTTCCCTGCCTCCCTCAGCTGATAACCTGGCTTCCTGCGAGAGAAAGCAGGCAGAGATGAGACCCATTCCACATCCCTGCCACCCCAACTACCACCTACCAGCAACTGTCCTTTCTACTCTGCCTTCTCATCACCTCCACCTATGCTCCGGACAGCAGCACCTCTCGGTAGCCAGTACTCTGTACCTGTAATTCTGGGGTCTCCTATGTTATCACTTCTCCCGCAGTGGCCTCTAGGGGAGCCCTGCTCTGGCTCTCAGCCACCCCATCCTTTCCCAGGGGTCCAGCACAGGGTGGCCTTTGCCAGTCACAAACCAGGCCCCACTACTCCCAGACCCAAAGGCCCCAGGGGCCTTGCACACTCTGACTGCACCCTGAGCTGCCAGCCTGGCTTCTAAGGCCTCATTTATCTGTCCACTACCTTCTTCCCCAACAAACCCTGATTATGAAGGTCTCTGCATTCTCTGCGCTCCAGCCCCATCAGGCTTCCCAAGGTTCCCCAATATGCCAGCCATTCCCACCTTCCAGCCAGTGGCTGTGCCACTCTTCCCCAGTCACTGTGTGGCTGGTAATTGTCCTCAGTCAGTGCTCTGCTCAAATGTCACCCCCTCTTCTAAATAAGTGTCCCCATTTCATTAACCTGCTCTTATTTTCTTCAGAACCTTACCACTATTTGAAGTTATCTCGTTTATTCACTATCTCCCTGCAAAAAAAGAGTAACACTGCACAAGACGTTGTAAAACCAAGTACGGAACAGGTTCTCCATGCCTGATCCCAATTTGCAGATGATGAAATTGAGGCTGAAAAATATCAAGTAACTTACCAACATCACGTGGAAATAAAGCCAAGGCCAGGGCTTGAACCCATGCATGTCCAGCCATCCCCAGATTCCATGTCCTGTTTTGTGGTTTGAAAAAGATGTCCCCTCCCCTAGGCTGCCCCCCTGGATTTGAACTAGCTAAGATAAAAGCCAGCATTATCCCGAGTTCTGATTTCTACATGTTGGCATCTTTAGTTGCTCTGAAACTTTGGGCATAAACCAAAATACTCATTGTGACTATATTCCTTGAAACCTGAAATGAAGCAGAAGGAAACCCCAGAGATACCTGGATGCTGCCCATGTATGAAAGGCTGTGGTGGCTTTAGCAAGAGGGCTGGGAAGAGTCAGCACCTGAGATCATTTCTACGTAGGACAGACACACTTTGGGATGAGCGTCCCAAAGATCAGGAAAGATCATCTCAAAATGTTTTGATCCCAACTAAGCAATGAATTCCACATTTGCAATTAGGTTTTTAAAAAATGATTTTGCATTTTCTTACTTCCAAGTATAATTCCCCACTCCATTGGTCACTATCCTTTTTTTTTTAACCTCTCCTGACAAATGCCCAGTCATTTTCTTAAAAATAGTCAATGTTCTTATTCATAACCTTTAGATGAATAAATGAGAATATCTTTAAAACACCTTACATCTGGTCAGAGCACCAAATAGGATGCTGACTCATGGGCCCTCCCCACTTAGCGGTCAGAACTTGGGGCCTGGGTGGGGTGCCTGGGTGGCTCAGTCGGTTTAGCGTCCAACTTCAGCTCAGGTCATGATTTTGTGGTTCATGGGTTCGAGCCCCACGTTGGGCTCTGTTCTGACAGCTTGCGCAGAGCCTGGAGTCTGCTTCAGATTCTGTGTCTCCCCTTCTCTCTCTGCCCCTCCCCTGCTTGCTCCTGTCTCTGTCTCTCAAAAATAAATAACTATATTATTATTTTTTTTAACTTTTTAACGTTTATTTATTATTGAGAGACAGAGAGAGAGACAGAGCGTGAGCAGGGGAGGGGCAGAGAGAGAGGGAGACAGAATCCGAAGCAGGCTCCAGGCTCTGAGCCATCAGCACAGAGCCTGACGCGGGGCTCAAACTCACAAATCGCGAGATCGTGACCTGAGCCCAAGTCGGACCCTTAACCGACTGAGCCACCCAGGGGCCCCAATAAATAACTGTATTTAAAAAAAAAAAAAAAAAGAACCTGGGGCCAGAGAGAGACTAAAAACTATTTTGTAACAACTACATGACTTGGAGACGACAGACCAACACTCATCAACCACCTGCTGTGCCCAAGTACGCACTGCTTGCTACTCCACACTACAGCTGACATTTTTATTCAGCACGTGCTGTATGTCAAGCAGCTTAAGAAATGTGACCTCATTTTGTCCTCATTTCAAGACCAATGATCCAGGGAAAGGATTCTTCCCATTTCATAGACGAAGAAACCAAATCAACTGAGGGTTACTGAGCGGAAGTAACGTAAAGAAAATAGGAGACCTGGGTGGCTCGGTCATTGTTAAACGTCCAACTCTGAATTTTGGCTCAGGTCATGATCTCATGGTTCCTGAGTCTGAGCCCCACACTGGGCTCTGCATTGACAGTGTGGAACCTGCTTGGGATTCTCTCTTTACTCTCTCTCTCTGCCCCTCCATCCCCACCCCCAAATAAATGCATAAACCTTGAAAAAAAAAAAAAAGGAGAAAGTAGAAGACCTAACGCTTGACCCAAGTCTCTTGTCCAAAGCCAGGCCCCTCTACCACACCAACATCCTGATAACCTGGAAGGGGGCCTACCTGTTTTGTGATGTGGAGAAAGTACCCAGCTACAGGAGTCGTAGGTACAGACAGAGTTGGTTAAGAAGGTTCCAGCTGCAGATGAAATAATCAAATTCGCCTACAACATTTTGAGTTACAGAATGCAATGAATCACCAGGAAGGGCGAGGACAGTGCTATTAGTTCAAAGGTCCTCAAAGTGTTACCGGGCCTACCGCTTCTCAATCGCAAGCATAAGAGAGAACATCTGCTTGTACGTACCTTCCCCAAAACATGGGTCTGATGAACCTTTACGGGACTGCACGAGGCAAGTGGCTGTCCATTGCACCGGATCTGGACTCCAGAATCTCTGAGCCAGTATATTTATTAAGAGCTGGCTGGGACCCAAGCACATATCCCTCTCTGTACTTACATTTTTAAAAAGTTTTTTAGTGTTTATTTATTGTTGAGAGAGAGACAGAGCGTGAGCAGGGGAGGAGCAGAGAGAGAGGAAGACACAGATTCTGAAGCAGGCTCCAGGCTCCGAGCTGTCAGCACAGAGCCCAACGCGGGGCTTGAACTCACGAACCGCGAGATCATGACCTGAGCCGAAGCGGGACACTGAACCGACTGAGCCACCCAGGCACCCCAACTCTGTGCTTACATGCCATGGGGTAATGTAATGTAATGTAGATATTACATGCAGCACAGCACCGCTGCATAGTAGGTGCTCAATAAATGTAGGTTCTGGTTGCTCACCCAACATCCACTGCCCTGTCCTCAGGTACAGAACACTACTCTTACATGGGGCAGTGAGTGACGTGCCACCTCAAAAATTACCCTTTTCCAGGCCTCTTGCCACTGCACATGGCCGTGTGCCTCAGTTCCGGCCAGAGGGATGCAGGCATTAGTACAATGCAGACTTCAGGAAGGCTAGTAAAGGAAGAGGACTCGGCTAGGAGGGCTGCTTCTGCCTCTTCCCAGCTTCCTCTCTGCTTGCTAACCATGGCATGTAGGCCTGAGAGCTGGACCAGGTGACCTTGAGGGAGGAGGGTACTTCTGAGGACAGTGAGTCTAAATTTAAAAGGCGAGCTTTCTGTAGTCACGGTAGAGTTCCCTTACCAGCCTCTGACAGGCCGCCCTCAAATTTTCTTAACGTGACAGAGAAATTAACTTCCATCCTGTATGTAAGCCATGGTTACTTCAGGATAGGAGTTCTCAAACTTTGGTGGCTAACAAAATCAGTCGGGGTACTTGGTAAACATACAAAGGCCCAGGCCCTATGCTCCTTCAAGATGCCTAGGTCCCTGGGGACCAGGTGATACTGACACCCTCCCACCCACCCAAGTTCCAGAACCACACTTTAGCTTTTCTATTCCAAGCTGCCTAATGTGGTCTTATAGCTCCCTTCAAGTGCCAACTACAACACCAGGAACATGCAGT
Organism: Panthera tigris; assembly: GCF_018350195.1. Classification (NCBI taxonomy): domain Eukaryota; kingdom Metazoa; phylum Chordata; class Mammalia; order Carnivora; family Felidae; genus Panthera; species Panthera tigris. The sequence goes on along the minus strand of NC_056667.1, from coordinate 138,594,101 downwards.
CAAAAGCAATTTTATAACACCCGATTTTATTTTATCTGTGATTGAAAGTGATCGGTTCTGAATGGGATGGCCCACTGCCAAGACCACTTCCCATCCACCTTTTAGGGTATGGCAGATGGTGGTGGACATGTTGCCCGCCCGCGGGCCCCCTCGGCCTTCCCTCCCTTTCCCTCATCTGACCAGTGCCTGTCCTGCTCCTTGGCATGCTGCCTGGGGCGGCGCAGGAGAAAGCTCCGGGTGCAGCCACCAAGCCCCTTCCTTGGAAGTTGTTGCATGAGGCTTAGCAATGCTGTCGTATCACCTGAGAGAGGGCTCCAGCCCCATACATTCACTTTCTTCACCTTGATCCAAAAAGAGCTGGAGAGGACTCAATGCTCCCCTGCGTCGCCCTTGATCATGGTGGCTTATCAAGCCAGCTTCCTTAGTGAGGGCTCAGAATCCAAGGGCAACATTTGGAGATACTCTCTTCTATCCAGAGGTTACGGGTTTAAAGAGTTTTCCTAAACGCTTTTCTGGCCACCCAGCTGTCTGTCTGCCCAGCCCCACCCAAGACCTCTTTCCTCTACCTCAAGTACAAAAAGACAAGGTCTCTCCTTCTCTTTTCCAAAGCATATCACTTCTTGTTTGTTTGTTTGCTGCTAGAGCAATATCAAGCATGTGGATTGTAGGCAGAGAAATTTCTAGACCACTGTCTCAAAGAAAAAAGTGGTCTTGACCTACCTAGCTATAAATTAGCACACTCTTAAAAACCCTATTTGTTGAGTTCAGATAGCAATTATAAAAATAGACTTTCTGTATCTGGCTCTTTCTTTATATTCAGCTCCTGTAACTTGAAGCAACCACCCACATCTGTCTGCTCTAGGCAAAAGCAGCTGACAAACAGGTACTGCCCTTTTGGATGCCAGCTGCACAGGGAAACCCCACAGACAAAAGAAAGCTCAGGTGAATCATTCACCACACCCATGTCTATCCCCAGAGGGTCCCCAGCACCAGGTGGCCCTAGCTAAGAAGACCCTGAGGCTCCGGGCTGAGCTGAGGGCAGGTAAGCTGCGTCCCTAGGGTCTGCTCCAGGAGAGCTGAGCCTCTCACTATCACAGGTGCACATGGATGTTGCTGGGAGCCAGGCAGGGGCACGGATCTGCCCCAAACAGAAACCACCCGACACCAGGGACTCACTTCGCATTTATTTCTGGTAATGAGTAGAGTTTGAAGAGCCTCCTCCTCCCCCTCGGATGGCGTGGACGGCCGTTGGAGATGATGCTGGGTAGTGTCCAGGGCGGATGGGCTTGGCTGTATTCGACAGAAAGGACAGAACGTTCAGATTAGGCTTAAACAGCCATACCCAGATGCCTGCGGGTCACATGTGAAAACCGAGACCTACAATTTGTATCATTACAGTCCTTATCAATCACCAGAGCTTTCTGAAAAGAGGATGTTTGCTCTCTTGATAGTGCAGTTAACTAATTCAGGGCACCAGATGGTTAGGGGACGGAGAGAATTTATGTATCAATTATGTTAATTATGGCTGAGGAAACTTAGAAGGACTTTCCATTTTATCTGCGGCAGATCCGTAGGCACCCCTGGGGTTTTAAGGGCATCTGGGCAGCCCCTGAAACTTGATGCAGAAATCTGCCTATGATGCACTTCTCTGGCGACAAGATCCATAGTTTCCAGATTTACAAAGAGCGTAAAGTCCAAGAAAAGCAATAAAACACTAATCTAAGGTATGATCTTAAAACTAGAAACATGAAGTTGGTGTGCAAAACAGCTGCACGGCAATATCTGATGGGAAATAATATCACATGTTATTGGAGGCATTTCAATGGAAGAAAAAAGCTCTCTAGAGCACATCCCTAAATCCGGTTTATGCCTGCGGCTCCATCCTGGGAACTATGACTTAGCAGCTACATCCTCTTCCCTGCATGGGCAAAATACCCAAACCCAAGCCCGGGAGGGGCTGGATGTCCAGGCCCCTTCCCCAGTTTGGAACCACAGCCAGCTCACCGATGCCAGGCCTGGCTCTTTCCAGGGCACTTCCAAACCTGCCCTTGCAAGTGGCTTTCCCTGAGGCTTCTGGCTCCATAGGGCCCCTTCATGGGCCCACCTGCTATAGGGCCTTTGGGCTTTGCTGAGAAATAGCCATACATTGCAGGACTTCTGAGAAAGTACCTCTGTTTACAGCCACAAACCTTTACCGACAGCCTAGGCTGGCCACCTTCTCTGCTCAGCTCAGCAGCTTTGAAGACCACAATGTACGTGGGAATCTCTCAGTATAAGGAAGCAGGTGCCTGACATACCCATCATCCCCGGATGAACGCAGGTGCCGGGAGGTGCCAGCTAGCCTAGGTCCTGCATGCCTGACCACAGCCTTTCAGATGTTCCAGACAGACAGCCCAGAGCTCCATCGCTGCCTCGGAGCATCATTAGTGCTCCTGGGCGGCAGAGTCCTGCCTTCCATCAAGGGCCCTGGTGAGAGGCACACATACCAATCTGGGCTGAGTGGGCCCTCCTGGCCATATTCTTGGCTCGAACAGCCTCCTTGATGCGATCCACCTCCTGCTGGTAGCGCTTGCGGTCCCGCATGGCGTTCTCCTTGGCCTCCTTCAACGCGCTCTCCAGGGCCTTGACACGCTCCGCCGTGGCACGCAGCCGCTTCTCCAGCTTGGGCAGCTCACAGCGCAGGTCTGCATTATCCCGGACCAGCTGCAGTGGGAAGGGATAGGGGTGATTTACCGGGGAGGCGAGGGGGCCGGCAGGAGGGGCAGACAGTGATACAAGGGCAGCTAGAAGCGGTCTCTGCAGCCAAACAACCAGCCCGCTAGGTCATCTTGGAAAGTCCATGTGACCACAAATGCTGGCAGCACCGACGGAAAATCAAGATCCCATACTCTGGGACTCCAATTTGCTACACACGGTTCATGGGTGCAAGGAAGTGGGGAGGGGGTGTAGGATGAAATTAAAAGCCATTTCCAGGCACAGGAAGCTTTCAGACTTGGGCAGGATTTACTTCCTCTTTTGTTTGAGTGGGTGGGGGAACTAGTGTAAGGAAAATTGACTAGTCAGATGCTAGCATATGGAAGCTGAGAAATGTAGACAAAGCAAGTTCAAAAGCACCGGTGAAAGGCATGCATGTTCTAGAGCTCCCTGAAGGGCTCCTCCCTGCAGGACATGTTGTCTACACCAGCATGTGGTTTGGACCCACTTAGCAACATATCCAAAGGCTAACAGGCAACTCAGGGGTACTGCTCATTTTTTCATTACCTAAGACCCTCAATTAAGAAGCAACAGGTGAGACTGGGCGCGTGTGGGGTGGTGTGGCCATACACTGGTGGTTGACAGAGGGCAGGTGGGTAGGGGGATGGGTGAGACAGGTAAAGGGGATTGAGAATACACTTATCGTGAGGAGCACTGAGTAATGTATAGAATTGCTGAACTGATATACTGGACACCTGGAAGTAACAGAGCACTGTATTAAGTATACTGGAATTAAAAAAAATAAATACATACAATTTTTTTTAAAATAAAAAGATAATGAAGGAAAACAAAAAGAAGCAACAGGTTTGGCCCCAGGTGAAGAAAAGGTTCAAGAGTCAGCTCTATCATTTCCTGACATTAGACCTGGTAAGTCATCCAACCACCACAAGCCTCAGGTTTCTCACCCATAAAAAAGGATAGCATATAACAGGACCATTGTGGGAATCCCAGTGGATCAAGAAAAGTTTAGAAAATCAGAAAGTGCTAACGAAGGTTACCTATCCCGAGTCCGCACCTGCATTCTTTAACCCCATAGGCAAACCAGCAGCTCCAGAGTAGATTTTTAAAACATATTCATTGAATTCATAAATAAAATAATTAATCTCAGAGCCCTATTTCAAATTCCCTTGCAGTTTCTGCTTTTATATTTCTCATCAACAATTTGCATGAGTGACTTCAACCATGTTGAGTCTGCCGTCCTCCCTTTGGGGAAAAATGCCACCATCAGTAATATCAAAGAGGACTTAAGTCAAAGAGAGATGACATCACCTTATCCATGTGGTCTAACAAGTTGGACTGTTTTTATCATAGCCCAAATCTTTAGGATTTAGGAAAAACATGAACATTCCAGCATTTATACAGAAAGAAGACAACCGCCTAGATCACCAGTAGGCTTGGCCGTGAACTTTGCTGTTCCTCTAGACAAAGTCCAGAGCATCGTAAGAACCTGACAGGGTGCTCAATAAATAGGGTGACAGAGCAGAGAGAAAATGAATTAAGTTACTTCTAGTCCTAGTCTGTTTCCTCATCTGTAAAAAAACAAGGGGCCTGAACAAGCTCCATGGCATTCACTTGACATTCTGTGCAGCCTGTAGGTCCAACGCTGGGACTGGAGACAGGATAGAAAGACAGGGTTCTGAACACCCCACCTCCCAAAGCCCAAGAGCTCAAACTCAATTCCTTCCATTTGCCTTTGACAAAAGAATTTTATATATAAGGGAAGTCACTGGAGACTAAAGGACTTCAAGTCTGGCACTAATGTCTTGTGGTGACAGAGTCCCTTAGCCTTCGATGTCAGAGCCTTCTCCCAGAACTGCGGCCACATCTTTCCAGGAGAATACGGGGCTTCTTTCCAGAAGAATATGAGAAGCAGAAGGAAGCTGGCACGACTCTCCTACCTGTTTGTGAACCTTCGTGAGCTGCTCCAGGTTATTTTCCAGGAAGGAAATTTTCTGCTTCTGGGCAGCACTGCCCCCTCCATCATCGTTGTCCAGCTCTACACTCTGCACCAACATGAGGGGTCAGCAGGCAGGCCAGCACGCTGCCCGCCCGCAGCCCCAGCATAAGGTGGACAACACTCTAAATCTTCTTTAAAGAAAACAAAAAACAAAAAAACAACCCCAATCCCACCAAAGGTTATTCTGAAAGTGAAAATAAAAAGAGGTTCTGAAAGTTGAGACTCAATGACCTTCCCAATTAATTTCCTTGCTCCGTGTCAAGGGTTTCACGAGTGTTATATTTTAGAGAACTGAAAAACGAAACAAAACAAAACAAAACCTCCAATCTTCCTTTGAAAGATACAGATTAGCCCTGTGAGATTCACCTCTCTCTTGCAGGTGAGCAAATAGACTTTTCTTTTTCGAAAGAACTGTTCCAAAACTCGTAAGAAGAAGCAGTATGAAAATATAAACCCAAGACCGAAATTTAATTTCAAATATCCCAACTGAGATAAGTCAGCAAGCTGAGGGCAATTGCATGTGGTCCTGCTGGGAAGTCTCAATGGCCTGTGCTTATCGCCTGAGCTTCCGATTCTATGAAATTACTTAATGAATCTACTTCAAACTAGTCATGGCATCTGAGCACGGTGTTGCCAGAAAAACTCTGGAAATTCAACAGATCTTAAGATTGACAGAAACCTCCCTCCCGGCAGGGCCACGCTCAGTGGTCAGATAAGTTGAGGAACACATGTATAAGCACATCTTGGAGCCCAAAATGGTGAGACATGCTTGTGCCATCTGATGATGGACAAGACCACCATCCCTCCTTCTTCTGAGAGGTAACAGCTGTACATGCATCTCAGACCCGTGTCTCTTCCATCTACATCCAAGGTGCTCAAATTTCACCCAGAGGGAAATTAAACTCAGATTGGGTTTATTAAAACTCAGATTGCTATGCCCCAGCCCCGGTCTCTGCTTCAGTGGACCTGAGGTGCGTCTGAGAACCTGAGAATCTAGCAAGCATCCTGGTGATGCCAAGGCTGCTGGCCAGATGATCACACTTGGAGAGTCACTGGTCTAATAAAACTAGGTCCTTCCTTGAGAGTTTTACATCATGAAATCAGGGAAGTCTGATCTTAAGCTTCCTTGGACCCCCTCCTCCCTCTGACTAAGCCTTTTCAGATCTTGCCTAAGCTCTCTAGTCTCCTTTTCTGTCCCCTGTGCTCTGGCCTCTCCTGCCTACCTGGTCCAGGTCTGACAGTCATTTCTATTTTGATGCCTGTGGTCACCACCTACCCGCCCCACCACTGCCATTCAGCCCTTGGACTCTCCTATCAGGCTCTGCCTTTCTTTGTTTTCATTTGCAGGTCCCCAAACTCGCTAGAACCAAGTTGTCAGAGGCCACGGCAGATTCATGCTCTGAGCCTCAGCTGGACGCTCACACCGCTGCTCAGCAATCCTTTCACTCATCCCTGACAAATTGCTCCACGCTGCTGGCGCCTGCTCTAGGCTCTGTGGCCTCACCATTCCTTCCCTTCCTTCTCCATTGAGGACTGAGCCTCCACATTAACTGAGAAGATCGATGCATCATTGGATGCATCTTTGCACTGTTATGCATTTTCCTGCAAATGTCTCCCATCTTGACTTCTCCACTACTCCTCTCTGGGAGACTATATCCCTTCCCCTTATACCAAGCCCAGTATGTCCATCTGTGCTATTAATTCCGTCCCTCTCAGATCTCACCCCATGAATCACTTCCTCTTTGCTTATATATTTCACCTCTTTCCCTTGGCTCCTTCACACAGACACACGTGCACACACACACACACACACTTTCAAATACACCTTCCTTCAGTCCTACTGCACATCTGCATATGGCCCATTGCTCCTCTTCCATCACGTTTAAACATTTTTAAAGAGCAGGGGCGCCTGGGTGGCGCAGTCGGTGAAGCGTCCGACTTCAGCCAGGTCACGATCTCGCGGTCCGTGAGTTCGAGCCCCGCGTCAGGCTCCGGGCTGATGGCTCGGAGCCTGGAGCCTGTTTCCGATTCTGTGTCTCCCTCTCTCTCTGCCCCTCCCCCGTTCATGCTCTGTCTCTCTCTGTCCCAAAAATAAATAAAAAACGTTGAAAAAAAAATTAAAAAAAATAAATAAATAAAAAATAAAGAGCAGTCCCCTCACTGCTGCCACCTCTCCCTCCTTCCTGAAACTTCCGAGAGCTGCTGTGGGATCTGCCATACGGTGACTTCCCGAGATCGCCATGTGAGGTGTGAGTGAGGATCAAAGAGGCCCAGATTCAGAAGTCACACAGAGCTGGATTCGATCCTACCTCCAGCTCTTCCAGCTGTGTGACCTTGGGCAAGTTCTTTAACCTCGGAGCCTGTCTCCACTAACAAGGAACAGTAAGAACCACTTACACTGGTGTCGAGAAGAACAAATTAGACACACTCTGACCTAGCCCCTCATGGCCTCGTCACAGGCAAACAGGGTGTTCTCGCCTCCAATTGCTACAGGTTTCTGGCATTGCTCACTGGGCTTTGGGGCAACTCTGCCTGACAAGACCCCTCTGGATTTTCCCCGCATCATGCACAGCAGCTCTCACACTGCGGCCAGGTAAATATGTGCTCGTTTGAAATGAGGGCCAGGGAGAGGATTATAACTTCCTTTTACTAAGAAGAAAAAAATCAGATGGAAAAATATTCCCAAGTTTTTTGGGTTTTTTGGTTTTGGTTTTGGTTTGTTTGTTTGTTTGTTTTGTTTTGCCTCTGGTACATTCTTTTAATACATTCTCTGGCTTGAAGTAATTCATTTTTAAGCATAACCAGCCCCAATTTAAGGAAGTGATGTTTCAACTGAAAATGATTCTTTCTGGCCATCTTTTCTTTTCTTCTCAGTCCTGTTCACACAAAAGAGAACTCACCTTCTTGACCCGGGCAGTCAGATCCTGGACAAAGAGTTTCCGGAGGTTATGAAGAGTCTGCAATTCTCGAGACTGGAAGAGAAGATTGTTAAAATGCCACTTAGGTGGTGGGGGAAACAGTGAATTCGTGACGGGTTTGGTGCCACACCATCAACATCTGGTTGACCCAATGACCCAGACCTTTCCATACATGCTCTATGAGTCCGCCGGTAAGGCCACAGTGCTCCCACACTTCCCTGACTTTCTCACCAGCTGTGTCTACCCCCTTAACTGTCTCAAGAGCATCCCAAGGGCCAGAGACGGGAACTCAAACAATGAAATGTAAACTAGAACAAAGCCTACTCATTTGCTGAGTTCTAAATAGCACTTTTTCTCTCCCCTCAAAAACAAAAGTTAAAAAGCTTTCTCATGGGTAAGGTCCTTTGGCACAGGCCATGATTCCACGGTTTGAGGTTGAGCCCTACGTCAGGCTCTCTGCTGTCAGTGCAGACCTGCTTCAAATCCTCTGTCTCCTTCTCTCTCTGCCCCTCCCCTGCTTGGACTCTCTCTAAATAAACAAACAAACAAACATTAAAAAAAAAGTTTTCTCATGTGCCACCTGGGTGGCTCAGTCAGTTAAGCATCTGACTTCCGCTCAGGTCATGATCTCATGGTTTGTGGGTTTGAACCCCACGTCAGGCTCTGCCCTGACAGCACGAAGCCTGCTGGGGATTCTCTGTCTTTCTCCCTATCTTCCCCTCCCTCACTTGTTCTCTTTCTCTCTTAAACAAACAAACAAACAAACAAACAATCTTAAAAAAAAAAAGTTTTCTCCCCAAAATTCCTAATAGGCTGCATTGTACCAGAAGGGATTCCTTTTTTCCTCTAGTTTATCACATACACATTATACAAAACGCCAGTGTAAAAGGAAAGTTACCCACAACCTCTCCCATCCCAACTGACATTTTTCATATTTCCATGCCCCTTGCTGGTCTCAGTCCATGTTCGTTTGCTTTACATCACGGAGCTCATGGATGAGGCAGGTGGTGGACCTTTTATCCACGTGACCCTGGGCAACTTACCTAACCTTCTTGTGCCTCAGTTTTCTTATTTGTACAATGAGGATAAATATACTAGTTGCCTCACAGTTGTCAGGATTAAATGTGATAATCCTTATAAAACTTTTACAACAGTTTCTGACACATCGTAATGGTCAGTAAACACTAGCTAGTATTAACTTACTGATGTATCATATTTGACATCCATTTCTTCAGTAGGCTTTTATTGTATACTTTTGTTACTGTTTCCCTCTGTTGTTATAATATTGTTATGTTGTAATTAACTTCTTGGGGGTATTTTTTTTCTTCATTTTGAATTATTTTCTACAAATGAGCCCTTAGGAACTAGACTGCTAAGACAAGGGTCTGAGTCAAACCTGGTGACCTTTGTTAACAAGATCAGAATATCACGTTATTTACTTTCATTTAATTCTCCATATATTTACTACAGGAGATATGATTAGTTCCTTGCAAAATATTTTCCTATAAGGGAGGAGAGAGATAAACTTACATTTATACTTTTTAATTTGTCGAAGTTGACTTAACACAGAATGTCAAGGGATGAAGCTCACACATGCTCACAGAAAAAAAGAAACAGGCCATACTAAAGAAAAAACTTTTTTTTAAAAAGGTGGCGGGGGGTGCCTGGTGACTCAGTCGGTTGAGCGTCCGACTTCGGCTCAGGTCATGATCTCGCAGTTCATGAGTTCAAGCCCTGTGTCAGGCTCTGTGCTGACAGCTCGGAGCCTGGAGCCTGCTTTGGATTCTGTGTCTCCCTCTCTCTGCCCCTCCCCACCTCTCAAAAATAAATAAACATTATAAAATTTTTTTAAAAAGAAACAGGCCATAAAGACACAAAAACACTAAGTTTCTTGGAATAACAGTTCTGTGTTAATTTAAGGTCTTTTTGCTGGGTCCAAGTCTGCAATTCTGTGTTGAAATAAGCAGCAGCTGAAGTCAATTCCTTCCTCAGATGTGGCAAATTCCTTTCTGCAGGAAGCCAAGCAGGCCTGTTATTCTGGATGCAATGCCCATCGGACCTGTCCAAGGCTTAGCCACCTTCCAGCGCAGGCACAGGGGCACAGCTCAGAGCCCACGTTTATGCAGACACACTGTTTCAGGTCCCTGCCCACAGAGCTCAGACCCCCAGCCCCTGTTCTGTATGCTATCTCTGCTGCTTCAGGGATTTTATTCCTGGCTGAACTGTAATCACAGCAAATATTTTCCATAAAAAAAAAGCGATCACACCAAAGGGAAATGGGAAGAGAAGACACGGGGGCCTTGTCAAAGGGCCAGACATTTCTTGGGGCTTAAGTACCAAATACTATGGAGTCCTGAGTTTGGCAACTGTATCTCATTTTTGTTTGCTCTTAGGTGAATTCAGCAGTTCAGGAGGGGCAGGTACAAACCTTTAAAATATTCTACAAGATGGGGCACCTGGGTGGCTCAGTCGGTTAAGCAACTGACTTCAGGTCAGGTCATGATCTCATGGTTTGTGGGTTCAAGCCCCATGTCAGGCTCTGTGCTGACAGCTTGGAGCCTGGAGCCCACTTCGGATTCTGCGTCTCCATCTCTCTACCCCTCCCCTGCTCGACTCTATCTCTCTCTCAAAAATAAATAAGCATGAAAAAAATTTTTTTAAATAGTTTACAAGTTGCACATTTAAGCTTAGGCAGCTATCATTTGGCTTTCCTGCAGCAATGAATTTTCCACCAGCAGATTATCATTTCCTCACTCTACCTGACTCCCTTCTTTCAAATCGTCCATGTTACAGGCTGCTGCCCTCTGTGTAAAAGTTACAGGCTTAGCTTCCTGTCACGGGGGACAGTGAGGGCAAGACCAGAGAGGTGAAAACACAAGGCCCATCAACACAGCAAGAGAGGACCAGCCCCGAAGCCCCATGGCTGCCTCGACATCTTCCAACGTCATCTGCTGGAGTGGGCCTCACACTCCTACCCCTGGACAGCAGGTTCTACCCCCCAGCTTGCCCAAATACTCAAGCCAGCAGAGGCCTTGAGCTAAGGAGAATTCTAGGAAGGTCAATCAAGGGCAGCGAGCCTGTTCCTGAAGAACAGTTACAGTTTAGGGAAGGTTCCGAGGGCAGGTTAAGTGAAAAGATGCCATGAGGTTCCAATTTGGGGTTTAAAATGTGAATGTGCATGATGTGTGTGAGGTGAGTGCTGAGTGAGAGCAAGAGAGAAGAGCCACATGGGTGAGTGTGAGGGTGGGAGGGGCCAGCACGCGAGGAAGTGCACAGACACGAGAACATGGAAGTGAATGCCCGCGAGTGTGAGGAAGGGACTGCAGACTGTGGGGTGTGAGCATGCGCCAGAGTGCACGAGAGGACAAGTGACTTTGCACGAGTGTGAGTGTCACCGTGAGAGAGCCCCTGTGGGAGGGCATGAAGGGCAGGTATGGCAGGTGAGCGAGTGGGGCGGGGGGCAGTTCACGGGTGGAAAGGAAAAAGGTACTGAAACGTCACTTATATCTGGCTAGTGGGAATACGGTACCATTTTACAGTTCAATATTTTCCTGAATTTTTACAATCATCTATAGCTGTGAGTATCGCTTCTGCAATAAAAGAGACATAGATAAGGCAATTTCACAGCTTCATTTCATCTCCCCTACAGCCAGCAGCCCCATCTACCATCTTCCCACCATGCTGGAAAGGCCCAAGATCCTTTGCATACAGTCATCTTACTTCTGTCCTGAGTGGACTGCACCCTCTGTCCCTCCACCTGGCTTTAAGGGGCAACCAACATCAACTCAGAAGCCAGAGTGCAGAACCAGGCCCAGCCCTACAGCCTAGGGTCACTAGATTCTTGGAGATAGGCACAATACCACATAAATTCACATGGCACATGAGTGGAATCAAAACGTATGACTTTATCTAAACAATTGTATCTAAATGACCGGACATGTTTTCACCAAACTGAGAGCCTAGGTTGGGATGGTCTGTCTTCAAACACAGGCTGTGTGTGGCACTTTGAAGGCCTCTCGAGGGCCCTCAGAGCAGCTGAAGTGGAAGTCAACCAGTGGAGACAAACGTCATGAATTCAGATGCAGGATGAAGAAAAACAACCAGGATTTCAAATAATAAGCCCTTCTGATCTGTCACTCTTCTACCCCAAACCCTGCAAGTCTCAAGTCCCTTCCCAGCTTACACCTGCTCTTGCCTTGACCTCTCTGTGCCCACCTCCTAGCTCCTCCTTGCTTCATTGACCTCCCTGCTGTCACTCCAAAACACCAGGCATGGGCTCACCTCAGGGCTGTGGCATGGGCTATTGCCTATGCCTGGAAGGCCCTTCCAGTCTTGCCCTTTCACCTGCTTCAAGTTCCTACTCAAAAGTCACGTTCTCTTGGGACCTCTGCCAGCAACCACCCTGTGCACTTTCCAGAACCATTTAATGGAGGTCATGATTTCCTCCCTTATTATTCACTATCTGTCTTCCCCATCAGCCGAAGGTAAGCTTCACAAGTGCCAGGATCTTATCTTTGTCATTTATTGATGCAACCCAAGCACCTAGAAGAATGCCAGCCCTCAGTAGGTGCTCTTGAATGTTGAATGGAAAAAAGCTATAGTGTGCAAAACCTGTAAACTTGCAGTCATTGATTTGCAAGTCAGTTTAATTCTCACTCAGGGTCTGCATGGTCACAGCACTAAGCATGGATGGATGGACTGATGGACAGACAGACAGACTGACAGAATGATGGTTAATCATTGTGTCAAGAGCTGGGGAATAAATTCTACAATTCTCACTTTTCCACACAATGTTCTATCTAAATGGAATGTCTAAATATATGGAATTTGCCTAAACGTTTTGTCTAAGACGGTATGTGAGAAAGGTGGGCACAGGTGATATTTTAGAATAAACAAACGCAACAAATCACAAACTCATCAGGTCTCTGAGACAACAGTGAGTTGGGAAACATGTTGACATACCACTGTCTCCTCCAGCCCCTTGAGGTCCTCTCTGGCTTGTTCCCTTTTATCATTGAGCAATCTAAAACAAAAAACAAAACCAAACAAAAAAAGGAGTTATGAACCACCAAAAGGGCATCAGAGATTTCCATTTGCACCTACGGATAAATCAACAAAACAAACCAATGCACACAAACAGCCTTGGCCCAACCTAACCGTAATATTTAGGAATCTGAATCACGGACGCAGGCTTGCGGAGACCCCGCGGGGAGGAGAGAAAGCCGGGGAAACATTTGAAGCACACTCACAAGAGCTTCTCCAGCTTCATTTCCCTCTCTTGGTCTTCCACTTTCAGCTTGTTATAATCAGAACTGAGCTTCTCCTGCTCTAGCTGCAGCTTCTGATTCAAACTGAAATTGAGAGGAAAAAGCAATACAGTCCACATTAGTCTGAAATTCCGAGTCACCCAGCCGAAGACATGGTTCTGTTCCAACCCCATTAGTTCTGTGCAATAAAGGCGGCAATTCTAGAGGATTTTGAGGGATCAGAGAACAACCTCACAGCTTCCTCCCTGCCGAAGTGGAAACTAATTTCTGGGAACATCTCAGAGGCATGAAACATAAGGCTTTGAGAATATATTTATAGTTGGCTTGTGCAAGAGCTTTGGGGGGAAAATAATGAGATAGGAAAAGGGCCGGTATTTTAAAAACAGAGAAAGACAGCACAGTCAGAAGAATTCTGCTTTGTCTGCCCTACAGATGGCATGCACCCACACTCGGGAAACCTTATTTGGCCATTTCAACCTTCCCTGCCTCTCTAGTCCGATGATCTGAGAACATTTTCTAAGTCCAAATTCCTGGCTGACACAGGGACAGTTGTGTGAAGTCTTCAAGGAGTGGGTACAGAGAGAGAAAAATACAAAGAAAGCCCAGGGGCTGCTGCAAAAGGGAAACTCGCCATCTGGTTGGGGGCACTTTGTCAACATTTGCATGCAGTATTTACAAAATCTTTTGTATGGCCATGCCTGTGCATCTGTAAAGGAACAGACTCTACACTATCTGAAGGAAAAATTCAGAGTCTGCTTGAAAGGCACAGGCCAACAAAACTTCTACACCTACTGACTAACTCATTTACCAACCCTCCCTCTTCCCTCCTTCCTTCCCTCCCTCCTTTCCCCTTCCAGTTAAACATGTCAAGGGTGATTAATCAGAATAAAGAACACAGGACATGCTTGAAGGGGAAAGAACAACCTGAATAATAGCATGGGGATGGTTCAAAACGAGGAGAGGAAAGACGACACGAAATGCTTGCCTTAGGTAGACAGTGTGCACAGAGCCCAGGATCACAACACTTACACTTTGCTTCGTTACCATTCTCCTCTTTTAAAATGCAAATATGCTGTGCGAGCAGCTTGCAGACTCTGAAGAGCGATTTGGATCAGTAGCCTGGAGAATTAAACTCTAACTTCAGTTTGATTCCTACTTAGCAGTGTGACCCTAAGTAACTCATTTAACCTTGACTCCCATATAGAAATCTGGCTCTTCATCTACAGAAAGCAGGAGTGGAAGGAGCCTTTAGTCTATATCTTGGGGGCAATGAGCAGGGGGCAGGGGGCAGGGGAGGTGTTAGCGAATGGAAATGTATTTCAATATAACTGGTTTTCTTTGTTTTCCTGCATCTTTTATTTGTAGCATTTAACAATGTTATTCTAGGGGTACCTGGTTGGTTCAGTCGGTCAGACATCCAACTCTTGATTATGGCTCAGGTCATGATTTCGAGGTCGTGAGATCAAGCCCCGTGTCGGGCTCTACACTGAGTATGGAGCCTGCTTGGGATTTTCTCTCTCTCCCTCTCTCTCTGTCTCTGCCTCATTTGTGTGCTTGCTCTCTCTCTCTCTCTCTCAAAATAAACATTAAATAAATAAATAAATAAATAAATAAATAAACAAATAAATAAATAAATAAAAATATTATTCTGCCAAGGGGTTCAAAGATTGCCAAGGGGCTCACTGTGCAAAAATGTTAAGAACCCTCAAGGAGAGGATCCTGAAAGTACTTCCCAGCTTGGTGACTTGTTTTGACAATGAGGCAGGAAGGTAAGAGAGGAAGAGGGGAGAGATCATTATGGAGCAGGGGTTCTTCAGTGGCCGTGACAGGACAGGAAAATGGCCCTGAAGGGGGTGTCCCCAGAGACAAGCTGCAATGAAGCCATTCTGGCAAATGCCACAGGTCCACGAGCACAGACACAGGTCCCTACAAAGTGTGCACATGTGACCAGGTGGCTCAGGGTTGTGCAGGGTGCATTTATGAGTTCGGGTGAGGAGGCAGCAGGAGCTGACTATCTTTTCTGGAGGATTTATTAACCTATCAGAACTCCGGAGTCAGGACCAACTGAGGGTTTTTTTAAATATGTTTTTTCATACAGACGGTGTTTCCACCTATGAGGGCAGCTCAGTCACCAACATGACCCCAGCTCCTCGGGGACGAGGAAGGACGGCTGCACCCGCTGCCACCCCCCGAGGCTCAGCTCCAGATGGGAAAACAGACGTAGGAAGCCGCGTGTGTAGCCCACTGCGGTCCAGGGCAGAGCCCAAGGCCCACAGGGCGAGGCGAGCAGACCTCAGCTCAAAGCCACATCCTTCCAGGCTGGCCGAAGACTCCATGCCTGCCCCCACATCCCAAGAGCCCCTGGGCCGACTCACTCCCGCATCTCATCGATGATTTTCTGCTTCTCCTCAATCTCATCTCGAAGTCTGGACAGCTGCTTCTGGTGAGCTTCCCGGTGACTCTCCATCTGCTGCTCCAGTGCCTTCTGCGAGCCAGGCCAGCAGAGATGTGTCATCCACTCGTTGGCTCACAGCCCACACTATGACAAGCCCTGGATTGCTTCTGCCTCCTACCCTACATCCCTCAGCTGTCAGGTCCCCAAACTGAGGCCCCCCGAACCCGCCTTGTCGTACTGGCACAACCAAACCCAAAGATCTATTATAAAACAGAGTGGGCCCTGGGAGCAAATCAGTCCATCAATTAAATAAAAAGCTTTTTCCGTGACCTTCTACAGCTCACCAGGCTACATGGCTTCTCTAGCCAGGTCAGTCAGAGGGCATGGACCTCTGACTACTCAGGTGACCTCAGACAAGCCATGTAACCTGTGTGAGCTACACTGCCTCATCTGTAAAATTTAGATAATTGCCCCAGTCCTGCCCACTGCACAGATTTGTGGTGATGTTCAAAGGAGAGCTCTTCACCAAAGCCATACGAAACCAGGAGAGGGGCCCATCAAGGTGAGCCTGGGGCAGGATCATACCACGGGCACTGTTTTGACTATGGACTCACATCCAAATGGACTCGTAGTCTGCCTAAAATGAAGTAAAACTCAACATTTTCTCATATCTCACTTTATTCAGCTAAAAATCTTATTTCCCAGTCATTTATCCTACATTTTCCTTCACTACTTTACATGTGACCAAACATAAAGATCTCTATGTATAAGATGGAAACTCAAATTTGGAGTGCTTCTTTTAAAAAGTCAAGGAGAGGGGGCATTTGGATGGCTCAGCGGGTTGAGCATCTGACTTTGGCTCAGGTCATGATCTTGGCAGTTTGTGAGTTCAAGCCCCACTATGGACTCGCCGCTGTCAGCACAGAGCCCGTTTTGGATGCTCTGCCCCCCACCCCTCTCTCCCTGCCCATCCCCTACTTGCACTCTCCTGAAAATAAAATCAATATTCAAAAAAAATGAGAAAATAAAAATGTCAAGAGGAGAAATGTTTTCTTTCATTCAAAGAAAGGGCAAACACTTCTTCAGAAGTTAATGTCAACAGTGTGGCCCATGTAGGGACTGGGGGCTGGAGGGGGGAGGGGGGTTCTGCTCTTCCCTTCTGCACCAGGAACGGGGAAGGAACACGTACCAAAGCAACGTGGCTATTACTACGGACTTCGTGGGGTTTCTGGACACTCCACCTCCATCTCAGTCCTACACAGGCCACGCCGTGAGAACGGCTCCGACTGCCCGGCATCGGCACCCCCACCCCCCTCCCCCTCCCGCACTGCCGCACACATCTCTGAAGGAGACAGAGTTCCCTAGAACAAGAAAGTGTGGTCCAAATGTGTGCTGGGCTCCATGGGAGGGGTGGCATACACACCTTCATTTCCTCGGCGTCCTGCAGTCGGGTCAGGTGTTCCTTTTCCTTATCCTGGAAGCTGACTTCGTGCATTTTTTCTGTTTTGAATTTTAAATGATGATTTAAGATTTAACTGGTAGGACTCACATCCAAAAGTTAAAAAAAAAACAAAACTTAAAAGAAAAAGATTAAAAAAAAGGAAGAATGGCCATGGAGTGAAACGTGAGCTTACATCACCGACTACACCCCATGGTATGCATCCAAGACTGGGAGGAGGACTTCTGGCTGAGGAGGGCTCCAGCAGGAGGGGCAACTGTCGGGGACAGGTGCTAACTTGGAGTGGGCCACTCTAGGTCAGAACCAACCTGGCCGGTTATGACCTCACACCTCGGACAACCAGTCCCCACCTGGCCTGGTCCCCACCTGGCCTCGGTGAGCAAGCCCCGAGGCAGTACACATTAACCTGCTATGTAGATCACAAAGCACCATGTGAATGTTAGTGGCATTTGGATTCATGACACTATTAGAGTTCCAGAAAGAGCTAATTTACCTCCCATGGGTAAGCTGTTTATTCTCTAAGAATCTAGAGCAGGTAAACATAATCTAAGGCTAAGAAGAGAGAAAATAGAAATATAAAATAATACTCTCCAGATTAAACAGGAAAGCCCCGTATTTGGGGCAGGGCTGCTGCATGGCACACCTCCAGGGGGAGCCAGCCCAGCCTATTCTTGCTTTTAGGAGCACTCCCTGAGCATACCATGGCAGGCTGAGGTGGGATGGCGGGCGGGAGCAAAATGGTTTAAAACAGTGACTTTCAAGTCATTATGCTTTCTATCTAGTCTGCTCCACTTTATTTCAGATCTTCTCACCCTTGTTTTATTTCTACTCAGTGGCCCCACTGCAGAAGCCATTTACAGGAAAGAACAGTTCTTTTCTGTGTGAAGTCTTAGGGGGAACGCTCTGTCTCTAACATTCATCCATTATCACATGAAGAAAACATTACAAGGTCATAGCGGGGGTGAGGATGTTCTTCATCTTTTTAAATTTGCCTTGGCATTTGAAACAAAGTGTATTTACTGAGCAAGTGACTATATTAACAATAAGGGAAATAAAAACAGGGTAGCATCATCACCAATCCTATTACCCTACCAAAACCATTTTCGTTTTAAATATTAATCCACAGGCCTTGGAACACAAGCATCCATTGATTCCTACATGCTATAACCACAGTGAAGATAAGATTGCATATTATGATCTTTACTTAATTTAAGGATGCTGCTCATCTCTGCCTTCATTTTCACCATCCTTAATCCTAATTAAGAGTTGAGGATTTAAGGATGCATCGTAAGCATGGCTGTACAGCCTCCACATACTTCACCCCCAATACGTGTTCTGTTAAAAACCATACCGTAGCTCAATTAACTGTTGGACATTTAGGTGGCTTCCTTTCCTTTCCTTTCCCCCCACTAATACAAGGAATTCTGCAATGAATATTTGAGATATGAGGATCAAAAGGTGTGAAAAGTGTTACGATTATTAATATTTGTTTTCAAAATGCTTTCCTAAAAGGACTAACAATTTTCATTGCAGCTCATAGTACGTGTGGTCCATTTCACTGCAATGCATACATTCTTAATCCTGTTCTGGCTTCTGCATTTCTAGTTACCTCTCTTGAATGTCTTCTATGTATTCATATCTTTTGAGTGTTTCCTAGGTGTCAGGCACTTGCCTAAGCAAAGAGTATCAGAAGGCTGCCTGGCAAAGGGAAGAACTTGTTCATAGGATAAAGGTAAAGGTAGCCATTGGTGGAAGTTCAGACCTTATATTAAGAGCGGTGGGACACCATGGAAGGGGCACAGGCATGGGGCTGGCACAAGATAGAAAGTGATTTTAGAATAGTCCGCAACACGGTGGCTGGCCAGGAGAAGATGGGGTGGGACTGTCCGTAGATGGATGTAGCCACAACTCTTAATTAGGATTAAGGATGGTGAAAATGAAGGCAGAGATGAGCAGAAGCAGAGAAGCATCTGGCAGGTCAAATGGACAGGCCGTGGTGACAGACTGGAGGCAGGAGGTAGAAAAGAGAGAGGATTCTGACTTGGGAAGCAGGGTGGACTGAGGGAAAAAGGGAAGAGGAGCAAATATTGTGTGGGGGCAGTCTTCTAGATATTTCTCTTTCTCTTTCTTTCTTTCTTTCTTTCTTTCTTTCTTTCTTTCTTTCTTCTCATCCCACAATTATTCCATTGTTTTCAATAGATCTAGAAGTGCTGTAATTGAGCAAAACTAAACATCAGGAGTTCAGCCAACTAGAGAGTATCTGATGTGGGTCGAGAGCTCAACACCTGCAAAGTAGTCAATTATTTACCTTGGGCTCGGAGCTTGGCCAGCTCTTCACTAAGTGAGTCTTGGGACTCTTCCAGCTGCCTCCTCTTCTGTTCCATGTTCTGCATGTAATCTGTCAGGGATTTGATCTTGGCTTCATGCTTTAAATAAGCAAATAGATATAAAGGAGGCATGAGTGACCATAACTGCCATCCTGACTTTCCTGGGACTGTCTGATGGGAAAATGCAATAGAGGAGGAGTTCTTGGGTCCCTTTTTGGAGTACCAACACCCAAAGGATGCATATTTGCCCTCTCCTTGGGATTTGGGATCACAGACTAACACAGTCCTCTGTTTCTTCCTTGTGCTTCTCTGCCCCATTCCTCACAGACCCTTCTGATGGCCGTCCCCCTCCTCACCATCCACTTAAGCGAGATGCCAACATCCAAGCTGGTTTGTCTCCTTGTAGAAAACAGAGTGTGCTAGAGAGAAAGGACTGGGAAAATGTGTAGGG
This sequence comes from Panthera tigris, assembly GCF_018350195.1. Classification (NCBI taxonomy): domain Eukaryota; kingdom Metazoa; phylum Chordata; class Mammalia; order Carnivora; family Felidae; genus Panthera; species Panthera tigris. The sequence goes on along the minus strand of NC_056667.1, from coordinate 138,574,573 downwards.
AAGAGGGCTTCACTCTTTGAACCAACACCTGTGGATTCTGTCTTCGGAACTCAAACATTGTGTCTTTTCTTTTTCTGTCTCTCAAGCACACCAATTCCTGTGTCGGGGACCTTGCATTTTACATTTTCCTCTCCTGAGGAAGTGCTCCCACCTACCCTCCCAGAATCCTTATCACTCAGGTCCCAACACTTTCTTACAGCACCCAACTTCTACATGACTTATCTATTTCTTTTTACTTGTTAGCTCCATGAGGGTATGGAGTAGATACCTAATAAATATTAGTGGCACCAATGAATGAATGGGAGCTCATTGACTGAATAAAGACAGTTGGCCCTTCTAAGCAGGTGGAAATTGGTAGACACCCCTCCTTTAAGATGTACAGTGTTCACATTAAGGAAGGAAAATCCTGGAGAATGAGCTCTAATCTAATGAAATAACCTCTGGGAAATGGACTCAGGTGGAGCAGTCATAAGCGTAGCTTTTGGTGAAAAGGATGAGTGTCAACGAAGAAGATAATAGCATTTTAGCTGGAAATATTTTGTCAGATTCCTTAGATCGTGTCAGAAAATAAAGAGCCAAGGTCTTACCTACCCCACGAAATAATGATTGAATATTTGGCTTTGTGTAAATTGTAAGAGACTACAAAGCAGCACCCAAAAGAAAGCTGCATTTGTCGCTACTGTAGAAAGCACTAACGTAGGTATCCTGTAACACTGAAACATTCAAATATTCTTGACTCTGATCTGGTATGCCCAAAGTCAATGTCACTCTAAGACCTGGGCAACTGAGCCCTCAATCCTGAGCCTCATACTTTAGAGCACCTCATGTGGGCTGGCCTCTGGCTACACTCATTCCACTGAGCCAAGAGTCTGTAGGCTAAGGGGGTGTGCCATGTAGGACCCATGTCTCCTTCTAGACCACACTCTGCGTACCGGAAATGCAGAAACTCACTACTCCAGTGGCCCTAAAGCCCACTCCCAGGGCTGACACTGCAGCTTCTGTCATCAATTTATATAGATTAGAGTTGACAGTGACACAGTTTCACCAGTTCACAGACAGTGCAGAAGGGACTTAGACACGGACGCTGGTGTGTCAAGATGAAAAGAGGAGACAGCAGGGTGCAGAATGAGGGACCTCTATTTGCACTCTTGCCTTCGTCTCCAAATGTTAGGGGTGGGACCTTCCAAAATCACATGTTATCAGTGTAACAGGTGACCTGGGTATCATGCCCTAACGTTCATTATTTTCTCAAATTTTTTAAATCATAAAAATGTCAAATAAAGCAAATCCAGCAAGATTTCACCCATAAACCACTCTTAACTTATCAACTATTCCTGATATTAACTGTATGAATGCATATTGTATAAAGTTGCAAGGCATAGCATAAATATAACTCTGCATTTTCATTTTCATTTACCTTTATATAATTAAACTTTTCAAATGGCTGAATTTCATAAATTCTTTGTAAGAGCTACATAGCATTCTCCCATGCAACTTTATGTTATCAGCCTATGAATAGGTATTTGGGTATTTTATTTTATTATAATGTAAGTAATATTGCACCTAACATCTTCCATACAGGCTTTTCATATTTTAATCAGGAAATGATAACATATAAAATAAAATTTTTGCATTTTCATTATCAATGAAAATACCGTAAGTGAAATTCCTGGACCAGAGTACTTACATTTGTATGGTTTTTGATTCCCAAGGTGCCTTCCAAAAGGACTGACCCAATTATACTTTTCTCAGCAATGTACATAAATTTCACCATCACACACCGGCACTAAATAATCTTTTCAATACATTTTTGCTTATTACATCAGTTATAAAATGGAAACTTGATGCGTTAATTTGCGTCTCTTAGATTACTATGGCGGGACACGAGGCGGCTGGAGCTGGTTCTATGATTACATATTACTGTGTTTACAAGCATACCAGAATGAAGTACGCTTTTGTCTGACTCTCAGTATTATTTGATGCTCCACTCCATGCCGGTATCAGATTCCTGCAAATGATTTCAGCTGTTTTAATGCCTGGTGTAAGGCAGTGAGCAGCTCTCCCTGTACCACTCAACAGAAGCCTCAAACCCCAAACACCCAGCTCAGATATCAGTGGCAGACCAGAAACTAGACTGCCGTCTTCTGAAACCACCTCACTGAAATGAAAATGCCATTCCAGTGGGAAGAAGAGCAGTCTTACTCCCAGGGCAGAGGAAACGTGCCCCGGGGCTTGAAAATCCCTTCAAGCCTTTGCGTTCACACAAGCTTTGGTTTGAGTCCCAGATCTGCCTTGCACTGGCTATATGAGTTTGGGCAGAATATATTTAATCTTTCTGAGTCTCACTTTCCTTATCTGAAAAATAAGAATAATAATAATAAAACCTGCCCACCAGGATTTTTTTAAAGATCAAGTGAGATAATGCATGTAAAGTGCTCAGTGCAGTGTGTGGAGCGTTGTAAACACTCAACAGAATGCTACCTGCCACTATTATTAATAATAGCAGTAGTGGCAACAGTTTCTGTTTTCACATATTAAATTGGACCTGTGGTAGGGATTAAAAGATGAAGGACTGTTGCCTTAGGTGATAGGAGATGTAGATTCTATCCAATCTCATCCATTCATTACAGATTTCTACCTACCTACCTCTGTATCCATACATAGTTAGGGATGTGTAGACACATCCTTTAAAAAGGGATTGAAGGGAATTCGTGCAATTCACAAAACAAAATCTAGCCTTAAGAATAAGCCTGGGCTCTCATTGCCTGGGGAGGCCACGGACAAGTCTTACATAAAGCAAAGTCCACCGACTATCCCTATTGTGTACCCGATTGTGTACTGTCCCAGTAACAGCACAGAGGAAGCAGATTTCAAGAGGTCAAGGGAGTGACATAAGGGGAAGAGGGGTGACCTACCTGGGAGATGAGCAGCTGGCAGGCTGCCAGCTCCCGCTCACTGGCATTCATCTTCCTGTTGGAGTCCATCTGGGCGCTCTCGAGCTGTTTGCTGCGGTTCACCAGGGATTTGACCTCCGACTTCATCTTGCTGATATACAGGCGGGCCATGGTGAATTCCTCCTCAATGACTCCGTTCACATCTGCCAACTGAGCACAGGAAGGAATATGCTCAACTATTGCCTACAATTTCCAGAGCTTCATGGGGCCCCTAAAATCTGTCCACAGATCCTCTGTGGATTTCTGGTCTCTGGATGTCTCTGGATTTCTGATTAAGGATCCCTAATTATAGGACCACAAGCTGAAAATGATCACTAAAAATTACTTGTATGTTCACTGTGTGTGCCTGTGTGTGTGTGTATCCCCCAGGTTTTCTGAAACCTCGGGGAAGACTGACTTAAAAACCTCTACCAAATATAATCCTTAATCAATGAATCCTTAATAAAAAAATTAGATTACATTTAATTTGTAAGATGAAAGACATGATATCGGAGGAAAAAGACATTGAATACTTAAAAAGAGCTAACTTTGATGAGGTATTCCATTCAATGTCTTATACCTTACATTTCTAGAATAACTACGAGCACCAGTGTTCCTAAAGGGGACTGAGTCCCTATAAGAACTCAAATAAAAATGTCAGTTATGTTCTCTATAGTCTGCTATTCAGACAGAGAAGTAGAATAATGTCGTGAATATGCTTCTATAAGCAATTGTTGAAACAAAAAAGGATTTTCTATATAGTCTTCAATTAAACAAAAAAATCTAGTAAGAATGTGTTGTTACCAAATGAAGGTTTTCCTACATGACTTTTCACTTACTACCAATCAATATTTCCATCTCTGTGACTACACCCCCCCCTTTTAACATTTATTCATTTTTTGAGACCGAGAGAGACAAGAGCTTGAGAAGGGGAAGGGCAGAGAGAGAAGGAGACACAGAATCAGAAGCAGACTCCAGACTCTGAGCTGTCAGCACAGAGCCCGATGCGGGGTTTGAACTCATGGACCACAAGAAGATGACCTGAGCTGAAGTCGGACACTTAACCGACTGAGCCACCCAGGCACCCCTCTGTGCCTGCCCCTTCTAAGGAAACAAGAATTTAGTTTGCATTATTTAAAATTACCTGAGAATTTAACAGTCTGAATCCACCTTTAGAAAGATAGATTCTGACAGCCAGCATTCCTGCACGATCTCATATTTGGTGTCTGAGTTTCAGAGCTCAACTGGAAACAAAAACTGAAGCAAGGTACTTGGGATAGAAGCTCATTTGCAGAGAGGCAAAGATGCTCTTGAAGAGCAACTGACCAAATAAGCAAAGTAACTGTGTGCATATTTTGTTTAACCACCAGAGGGCATCCTAGCACCTCAGGAGAAAACAAGAGAGCTGTCCAGTACCCAGCCCACAAATAGAGGCTTCAGTTGGTTCTAAAGACAATGATTCCAACTATGGTTTTAATGTTCCACAGTACAACTGCCTACTTTTGTCAGTATTGTTGTCATTGACTCATCATATGATGATTTTTTAGTGAAAATTTAAGAGCTAGAATATGGACTCGTGTATCAGTCCTGAAAATTGGTAGCTGAGAGGAAGTATACTAGACAGCACTCAATGCCTGTAACCTGGGGTCAACCTTCCCCTAGGAATTCCACAACAGTATTTGTTAAATGACTCCAGTTGTCAATCAACACAAAGCAGAATCTATGTTAACAGAACGAAAATCCAGAATCTTATCTACCATCTTATTTTAATGGAGTTTCTTGCTAAGCCAATTATAATTCCGACTGCCAATAATGATTTGCCTCCCAACACCATTCCTCATCACATTACTTTTTAAACCCAATAGGATGCATGGAGATAACGGATGAGAAACACCCCTAATCTTTCCATGCAGTTTTGTTGTGCCTTTGTGATTGGTCCAACGTGGAGCAGATATGAGAGGCTTGTTCTTGAGCCTCACCAGGTATGTCCTATATGTGGTCCAGCTTACCAGAAAGGTAAGCGAACATCTATCTCTTTCATGTGGAATTCACAACCTACACCAGCTCCTCATGGAAAAACACTGAACCAACAGGTATGGCATTTTGGGAAGAGAACAAACACTTCCTCCTCTCCAGCTCTGTCTGTAGACGAGGACACTTTGTATACTCCATGCCCAGATATGTGCACTGGGGAAGAGTAAAGGAGTATATACAATAATAGGCTTCCTCCAATATGAAAGCTGGATGTTCTTCCCCCCAAACCAGAACCATAACTTCTGGAGCCCACTCTTGTCCTAGGAGGTCTAAAAGATTTTAAGTCTGATGAAAACAAAGCAAAACAAAACAAAACAAAAAACAAACAATACTCCAAACAAATGGTTTTACTATCAGGTTGCCTTTTTGTTGTTTTTGCTTTGTTTGTTTTGTTTTGTTTTGTTTTAACCACTTAAGAGTTCATATATTCAGTCATGTAAATGTAAAGTTTTAAGTAAGCCCAGCACACTGTTATTTCAAAAAGGAGAATCAAGAGGGGCGCCTGGGTGGCTCAGTCGGTTGAGCGTCCGACTTCGGCTCAGGTCATGATCTCATGGTCCGTGAGTTCCAGCCCCGCATCGGGCTCTGTGCTGACAGCTCAGAGCCTGGAGCCTGCTTCGGATTCTGTGTCTCCCTCTCTCTCTGCCCCTCCCCTGTTCATGCTCTGTCTCTCTCTGTCTCAAAAATAAATAAACGTTAAAAAAAAAAAAAAGAGAGAGAATCAAGAAGTGTTATTTATAACTCTCCCCTGGGTTTGACAATGACTCCAACAGTACACACTAAACTGCATGATCCAACAGAGATGACTAATCCAGAAGAAAAGACTGCCTTCACATGGGCATGAGATGCTGCCTGCCCGCCTACTAGAAGTCACCTCCATACCCACCACTCCAGGTCCCTAGAGCATGGAGTGACTACGCAAGGTGCCATCTCAAGGCCAAGTAAAAGGTAGGTGAGGTGACTGTTCACATTCTAACACCTAAGAGTCAGAATGGGACTAGAAGTCCTTTTTTGCTGCTTCTTCTTCTTTTTTTAATGCCCAGAAATGTCCATTTGCTTTGTTAGTGCAGTACACAGCTAAGGCTTGAAGCGGTTGCTTCTGAGAGCTTGAAGGACAGGAGGGGACTGGAGACATTAGACTTCCTGGGGGCCACCTTTCTGGCTGGGGGCTGGGACCCCGAAACCCTGGACCCTCCAGACCCAAGGCTGTGTTGAAGAGGCTGATGGGAGTGGCGCTGTTGGTGATGAGGGTTGATCAGGCCCAGGATCTGGAGCATTTATCCTCCTCTCTGCTCAGCCATAGCAGGGTCCCTGATGCTTAAAATTCTTCATCTCCACCTCCCCAGACCCAAAGTCCAAAGAAAATTTGGCAGTTAATCCAATCCCTTTCATTTAATCTGCCTCAACTTTCTATTTGGTGTGTGGTTAGACTTCTGGAAATCTTTGTTTTAAAGAAAGCCTGGTAAACAAGACAAGAAGAGGAAGCTCACTAATAAACCCAGATAAAGTCAACTCTAGGCTCATGACATCATTTGTTGGTCTCATTTTGCTGACTAAACAAAGTATTGCCTGAACTCTAAAAATGTTTGAAGACATGATTAAGCTGGATAAATGTGGATTCTTCTATTTCCCTGCTGTCTGAGCCTGTTGTATTCTTGAAGTGAAGACATCTTTTCCCCTTATCCCAAGGTACAACCAGAAGGACCATGTTGGGGGCACCTGGGTGGCTCAGTCAGTTAAGTGTCCGACTTCGGCTCAGGCCATGATCTCTCAGTTGGTGAGTTCAAGCCCTGCATCAGGCTCTGTGCTAACAGCTTCAAGCCTGGAACCTGCTTCAGATTCTGTGCCTTCTTCTCTCTCTGCCCCTTACCTCAATCACACTCTGTCTTTTTCTCTCTCAAAAATAAATATTTTTAAAAAATTATTAAAAAAAAAAAAAAAAAAAAGAAGGGACAGTGGGAACTGAATAGGGTTTCAGGAACAGAAAACAGGATCACTGACAAAGTTTTCCCTGGTCTGATCATTGTTTTAGATAGAAGAATTACTTTAGTTGAATACTCATAACCAATACTCCATACCCAAAATATAGATTTAAAAAATATATGTATAACTCATGACATTTCTGAGCTGACAACCTTTAAGATAATGTGGGCTCATCTCGTTAGTTTACAAATCAGGAAAGTGAAGCCTCAAGAAGTGAAGTGAAATTGCCCAAAGTCCCATAACCCCTCCCCTTTAGCTCTCATTGCCCTAATGATTAAATCATCACTGTAAGAAAAAACAAACTTCATAATGATTAAGAATATGATGCTCTCTGAGTGAGAGTTATCAATGAAAATAACTAGTTATCAATGAAATTAACTAAGGCATCCAATGTCTGGAATCCAAAAATATCCGGAAAACATCCAGTTGAGCATTTAAAAATAATCTCAATCATACTTCAGAGTCCCAAAGGTAAGGACTCTTTTTTTAATGCCGAAGCACCCAGACACTTGATTTCATTAGCATTTCTCATTAGCTCTATTTTAGAACTTAGCATAAAAATATCTTCCCTTATCGTTATCAGCAGCAGGCACCAACTTCTCATAAATCAATTCCACCTTCATATTGCAAGGGCCATTTAATCACCCAAATCTCAGAAGTTTATAGCTCAACACCAAAGCCAGCATGCTTCTAAAAATTAAATCCCCATATATAAAATCACCAAACTGGATCTTAATAGGGTTAATCTTGTAGTATTTGAGAATTCAGTGCTAAAATTAGATTCATTTGCAAAGATTCATGAGATATGCAGTTACAAGAGAGGTTCTATGAAAGAATGATTAGGTTTACAAAAGGTTGTATACTCTAAGCCTAGATCTGTTATGTCATCTAAGAAGGGATTTCTATGTTTCCCAGAAATGTCTATAAACAGAAGGAATCTGGGGAGCCTTTTCTAGTATTTAACAATCCCAACTCAAACCCTGAGTGTGCCCATAAAGGCTGAGGTAGAATTCAGCCTTTTAAAGGGCTAACCTCAAAGAATTTGATTTTAGGGCCTTGTGAAGTAGACATTAAACAATATAATGTTATTCCCTGGCTTGCCAAAACCCACCACAGCTATCAATGGCTATTCTGTACAAGGTGCTGTATTATTATCATAAAGCTACAGTAATCAAAACAGTGTGGTTTTAGCATAACGATTAGATCAAACAGTCCCACACACTTTTGGGGGTGATGGATATGCTCATTATCTTACTTGGTAATGGTTTCATGAGCGTGTAATATGTCAAAACTTTTCAGACTATGCACTTTAAATATTTGCAGCTTAATTTATGTCAATTATACCTCCTTAATAAAGCCATTTTTTAAAATCTCGATCTCCTTTTACTGCGGCAATTGTTAACCATTCTTGCCTGATAACATTACACACGCTCTTTTGTCCCTCTATTCCTGGCTCACGGGAAACTTCATACCACTCCCATTCTTCCCACCTCCCTTACTCCTTGCTGTCAGTAGCACCAATGTGCACAACTCCAGGGGATTTATCATGGTTCGTTGAAGCCAATTACAGCAATACTATTTCCCTTTGCTTTGCCAGCCTCCCTTGCAATTTGGGGTGACCATGTAACCCAATTCTGGCTAGTAAGGTATAAGGGGACATCTAATAGGGACTTCTGGGATATAGTTCCATCCTGGATGGAAGCTGGCTGCCTTTTCAACCCATCCTGCCTTGGATGTGGTTGTGCGAAGATACGATGCTCGGTGCCAAAGCAGCTATCTTGCTACCACGAGACAAAATTCTAAGAATGTAAAAAGGTAACAAGCTAACAAAAGCAGAAAGGAAACAAAGAAAAGATCTGAATCCTTGACATCACTGGGACACTGGACCAAAATTTGCTTCTGAAATTTTAATAAGGTTAGAATGACCTGGACAATCTTGTTAAAATGCAGATTCTAATTTCAGTAGGTCTGCAGTGGGCTTGAGAGTCTGTACAAACTCCAAGTTTCCAACAAACTCCCAGGCGATGCAGATCACAACCTGAATAGCAAATTCTAGACTTCTCATATTGTGAATAATTAAATGTGGATTTATTTTTTAAGCCACTGTTAGAATCCTATTACTTTCAGCTGAAAGCTTTCCTAATTCATACCAATTGGTTGGGGAATTTTCATTCTGCTGGGTTCTCACAGAAAAAGAGAAACACAATTCTGAGATTAGAAGTGTTGTTTAACCTATCCAATTCCAAACTTCTGTGACATTGGCATATAAGTTTGAGAAAGAACACAATTTGCATAAGGCCAACCAAAATTTGAAGACATCTCTTCTACTTGAAAGGTAATTTTTTTCTTCTTTTCCAAACTCAGTCATTCTTATTAATTCAGCCCTTGGTTCATTTGTTCAAATAGTAACAAGTATGTGGCAGGTGCAAAGCACTGTACTGAGCATTAGATACTTAGGAGAATAAAACACAGACACCGCTTGCTTAGGATCATACGTTATAAGCACGGATTGGGAGGGGGGGTGGGCAAAAGGAAGGGCTGGCTTACAGTCTTCACATCATTGGTGCCGATAATTCCACCTATCTCCCCCAGATCCTTCAACAGCAAATTCAGGATCTCAGTAGCCCTCTTCTTCTGGTGGTTGCTAAGCTCTTGTAGCTGGCTCAGCTCTCTCTGTGTGGTTGTCAATGTAGTCTGAAAAACACATTTTAACAGCAAATTAAAAGAGCTGCCCATCAATTCATACCCACGGTACTACAAAGAATGACAACATAATGTAGAATGGAGTTCTTTTATCATTTCATGCGATCTCAACGTAAGTTGAACTATAGTGGAACACTGCATTCTCTGAGAAAAAAGGAGAATTTGTCATGGCCTGGTACGTTCCATCGACATATCATGTGATAATCTCTGGGGTGGTAAAATAAGGTATTAAAAAATAAAGCCCAAAGGGAGCCCTTTGGTTGACAGCATGTGATCACATCTTCCTACCCACAAATGTTCCATTTTGGTCCTCATTTTCTAGGGTCCAAACATACCTGCAAACACCCCATCCCCATTTCCAAACCAACCTGCCCCCTGGGCCATTTCCAGATCCCCATCTGACTTCGTAGTAATAGATGGGTCTGGAAGGCCCAGAGAGACATTCATCAGTTTAGAAAACAACTTATGAAAAGTTTTCTAACCTTCACAGTGAAGCTGAATTGAACACTCTCATCTCTTTTTAAAATGAGTCAAGTCCTCATCTCAACATATAGCAGTAGCTCCATTTTATTGCCAAACATTAACAACCCATCTCTTTCCCATCCCTTGTGTATGTTACCAGAAGGTAGATATTTACAACGAACTTAACGAACTCTCAACATCAGTAGAATAGTCATATTTTGATGTCTTGGTATTAACTCAGCCAGCAAAGAAAATAATTTCCCTAAATTTCAGAGCTGTGGAGGTCAATGCAAAGACACTTATGAAATTCTTCCATATGCAGCTATTTTCCTAGAGCACTTTTTAATGATCTGACTGAAAATAGTACCCCATACCAGTCTAGTAATACTTTGGCTTGGCAGAAAATAAGGACCCTATTATGGAAAATGTTCCATCATTTTGAGAAGCAAATAATATGAAGGACTAATTAAAGAATCCTGTAGAAAAGAGTAAGCAGAGAAAATCTAAGTCTCCTCCTTTCCTAAGTGATTTCTGGTTTGTTTTCTGTTTCTTTTTTGGTTTTGCCACCACTTACTTCGTTTTGTTTTTAAAACCCACAGAAGCAACAGTTCGCATCTTGGAAAGCCATTTAAAAGTCTTCCTTCATGCAGTTGAATATATGGAGTTAGGAGCCTTTTTCATCAGCTGTACAGTCAGCAGGTTAGAGCTTTCCTGCACCAACTGCTACCCCTTGCCTGGGAGGACTGGAAGTCTTCCATAAAGCAGGCTAGGCACAATCCTATGATAGCAGGCCATTGGGCCAAGGTGCCAAGGGCAGCCAGTTAGAGCCACTCGGTTTCCCACCACCCATTTTCCAAGTAGAAAAGGACAAAATGCAAACATCTTGCCACCAGCCACGTCACCAAGTGCTCCCTGTCCCTGCTGCCACTAGCTCATTGTGCAGAACCTGTGGCATCTTTGACTGGGAGAATCTGAAATTTAGGAAATGTGCAGACTGAAGCACTGGTGTAAAACAGGATGACAAACACACCAGGACAATCAGTCCTAGGCTAGGACAAGAAACTGTGTGGAAGGAATGAGTTTCCATCAGGAGGGTACAAACAAGAGTGAAACCCACACCTTCCTTCGGTCACCCACTCTCACTTGTTTATATAACATTTTGAGATTTATCTATTGGTATTGTAGCATATGCACAGGTCTGTGCTAAGTGCTTTATACAAATTGTCACTAATTCTCATGCACTGAAAGGTGTATGTTGTTAACGGATAAGGGAACAAATACTCATGAAGTTTACTTGTGTTCATTAAGGCCTAATAGTTATAAAGTCGAAATTTTAACAAGGATTTTTGTGGCTCCAAAGTCTGCATGCTCTTGACTATTCACAAGGCATCCGTGCTAATGTTATAAATCCCCTGGATATGAAACAATATGCAGTTCAGGGATGTGTAGACAAACGTCACCTACATGAACTACCATTTCAATTATTGGAGGATTTCAGAGAATGTATCTAACACTGAAGAACCATTCTGCCAACTGCCTTCCTATATAGTGTCTGTCAACAGACATCAACAGAAGTACAGGAACAGGAACGGAAAAGTCCCACCCCCCTAGACACAAATGTGCCAACCGTCTTCTGGGCCAGCTCATCTGTCAGCTGCTCATTGGCCCTGGTCTTGTCCTCTACTTCCTGGGACTTCTGGTCATAATTGACAGCCAGCTCTTCCAGAGCCTGGAGAACTTCTTTCACTTCATCTTTGGCTGCTTCGTTTTCAATCTGGAGACGTGTCAGTTCTTCCTGGATCTTCTCATAATCTCTTCTTGTAGAAGCCAAAAGCTGGGGAAATGAGATGGCATAGAACTGGTGAGTGTAATGTTCAAGTGTTTATGTTCTGGGCTCACTCCAAAATAAAGTAACTTTAAAAACAGATATAGGATGCTCAGGATGCCTAGAAACCTTACTGTATATACAGATGCCAAAAAAAAAAAAAAAAAAATAGCATGAGGTTTCAAGTATCTGTTTCTTTTTCTTTCTAGTGTTTTTAGGTTGTTTTGTTTTGTTTTTTTTTTTCTTTAACTTTAAAGCTAGGTAGGCTTCACTCAAAGAACTGATAACACATCAAAAATCACCCCACTCTGTGGCTGGTTGGCTATTCCAAATGGTGAACAAAGAATGAAGGGAATCATCTCTGAGGATGACAATAATACCACTTGGCTTTTTAACGTTACCATTATTTCACATTGTAACAGGTCCATTTCAGAGCCAACCAAAACAGTATAAAGCAATTGCCAATTTTTCTTAATACTGATCATGAGTGTATAGAAGAATATATCCCAAACATTCACATTAGTTAAAAGTGAATGAGTAGGCTTGTGGATATTTTCATTATCTTCGTGCCTACTGTATTTTCTGATTTTCCTATCAGAACAGATATTGCCTTGGCTGTACAGAAAAACAATACTGAGTTTTAAATGTAACAACAAGGAAGTTTATCATAGGCAATTGTACCAAGTTGGAGATGCAAAGGAATCAAAAGGGAGGAAGAAGGCAGGAGACACTGAGCAGATGAAAAACTCAACTACAGGCAAGAGGAAACTCAATTCAGGAGCCTGGGTGGCTCGGTTGGTTGAGCGTCCAACTTTGGCTCAGGTCATGATCTCATAGTTCATGGGTTCAAGCCCTGAAGCCCTGAGCCTGCTTCAGATTCAGTGTCTCCCTCTCTCTGCCCCTCCCCTACTCGTGCTCTATCTCTCTCTGTCAAAAATGAATAAATGTTAAAAATTCTTTTAAAAATTAAAAAAAAATTTTTTTAATTACGAAAAAAAAAAAGAGGAAAATCAATTAAATATGGTTGGTCTGACTGCAAAGTCATAGATGATCTCCCTGTCAAGGGAAGTGTTTGGTCAGGTGGCATAATCATTGTCCTGAAGTGATGAAGGGAAGCAAAGAGGAAGAGAAAGGAATGGTTATAGAGAGAATTAGGTCTATGGGAAGGCTGGGACTACAGACATGAACTCAAGCCACCTGCTGGAACTGTATCATGTAATCCAATCTGTAGCACTTTTGCAACAAAGCAGAAAGTACCCTAAAGCACAAAAGAGAAAAAATACTTAGGTGGTCCTCAGCAAGAGAAACTAATCATCTATGTTTGACGGACTGGCTATCTATCCTTTGTTTGGGTTCCTGTTTGTTAAATACTTGGCAAAACACAATGTAATAAAGACATTCACTGGAGAACTCAACACCATCCAGGGAAAGACTGAAACCAGTTTGCCTCCTTTTTACTATATCAAACACATACTAATTGAGCCCTTTCCTCTTTGCCTTCTTCTCCCCTCTATCTCTACTTTTGTTTTTTGGTTTTTTACCTCCTACAAGGTAGCACAAGAACACAGTATATATCAAAGACTTGAGCCGGCTGATTTGCAAAGCTAAGAACTAAAACAGCAAGAAATGGGAGTGCTAGGCACTGGGTATGAGGAGTTAGAATTGTCCTTGTCCAATCACAGAACTCCTTTATCTCTGCTCTTCAAAGACTAAGTGTAGCAACCAGCTATGCACTCTCAAAACCTCAGAGGTCTACAAAGTCAGACATTCATTTTCTAAACTCAGCTTTTAACAGGCATTCAAAGGAAATCTACCAAGAAATGTCCATATGATTCAATGATTTTTGAAAAAATTCTGTGCAAATTAAATTTCTGGAACAAATGTCAACAACAAAGAGTAATAAGAGAACTTCATAAAAAAAAAAATTTATTGCATTCTTTACCTCGTCCTGATCCAACATCTGTTGCTTTAGCTTTTCAGCCAGCTGGCTCTGCTGGTTAATTTCATCATCCTGAAACGAAACATCATGTTTAATGTTTTTGGGTTAGTTATGTCATTTTTGATATCCTGGCTTCCCGACGACAGTCAGATAGCAGGACGCCAGCTGTAGGCTTGCTAATAAGATGAAGGGAATGGTGTGATTCTTCCCCCATAGATGAGAGATTGACTCTGAGGTCCTGATTTGGTTAAAGTACCTCCTTTCTCCGCCTTTCTCAGCAGATGAAACATCTGGGTACTCTGGGATATATAATATCCTACACATTCAACTCAATTCCTGCTCATCCAGAAATCAGAGATCCAGGGTTTGGGAATCAGAAAGGACTTTGAAGCTATCCCTCCCAATTCAAAGATGCTAAGAAAAAATAAGGGAGTGAATTTCTAACCATCTGCACTGTAATATATTCACGTTCCAAATCTCGTCAAACACATCAATGACCAGGAATGCTGCCACGTGATCGGTAGGAGAGACCAGTATTTCCACTTCAAATCTCTTACTTACAGACACTGGAAAAACATTCACTAGAGAATTAATCTTCAGCATGAGCAGATCTCCCCCTTGATTAGAAGTTAATTTTCTTACCACTTGAAAAAAACAAAAACACTGAAGGAAGTGGGGGATGCAGAAAGTTAATGCATACTTTCCCGCCTGTCACTGAAGTGGGAAATGATCTGCCCACGGACAAATCTGCTTTCCTCACTCTCATTTTCTGCCACTAGGTGCTGCTGCCACAAAAGCCAGAGCTGTCCGCCTCTCACTGCCCAGCGCAAACGTCTCTGCCTCTCCCAGACACCAGCCAGCCAGTGTGGGCAGAGCAGCGGGCAGACAACATTTAACAGCAGGAAGCTCAGTCTTCACTACAAAGATTTTCATGAATTCAGATGCAAATGTGAAGCCTAGCCTGTGAAGAGCAACTTGGCTTTCCAAGTGCGCCTCCCGTAAACACAGGAGGAAATCCTACTGGATAACACTTCCAGGGTCTAAACCCCAAGCAGAGTCAGATTCGGTATTATGGGGTCGCTCTTTGTGTCAGGTGTGGCCCAGGCGTTCTCACAGCAGCCCATGAAAACCTGCACTGAGCCTTCTGCCTTTTCCGGGGGTGAAGTGAGAGGGGTGAACTCAAGGGCCTGGCGCGCAGGACCTCGGTTTTCCACAGGATATTCTCTAGGCTGTTTGGTCGTGTCTATGCTTCCATTTAAATCAGATTGACTCAGCATCACGACGAATGCTTTCCACAGAGCAAGAAAATTCTAAAATCAGTATTACAAGATCTGTATCTCGTTTTCCTTTGTGTAGAACATCTTTTGGTCTTATTTCCCTGTTTGGGGAGACCCCGTTTCTACTGAACTTTTTACATCAATGTTTCTTTAATGGTTCAACAAAATACTCATGACTCTCCTCCCCAAATTCGGTTTCTGGCAGGAGAATTAGGGAAATTACACCAGAGTGAAACTGCCAGAAAATGGTACTTGCACAACTAGGAGACTATTCTGTAGGGCATATTTTCTCTTCTACTTTATAAACTTAAGAGTGTCAGTTACCAGGAACAACTTTGTGTTTATGTTCCTTGGCACATAAATATTAAACAACTTAACATAAAAGACTCCAGGAGTTTAACATCAGGGAGCTGCCATCCCTTCCCCTGGGACACATAAGCAATGGCTACAAGCGATATAAATCACAAGAGAAGCAGAACGGTGGAGCCAGCCCTTTGTTCTCACACTGTGTTCATTTCAAAGCCTGAAGACGCAGCCTTCCTCCCCGACAGGTGACAAGCCAGGTGCAGTGATTTCTGAGGTACAGTAAGAAACCCAGGGCCACTAGGCCGTCTGGGAAGGATGTGAAGAACAGGATTACATTATAAGGACATGAATCACTTGTACCAGAGATATTTCCAAAACTACACTCAATGCTTTGTTAAGGCAACTTCTCCAAGGAATTGATCTTTAAATTTTTTTTTTCAAAACTTTCAGAATACAATGTGCCGTGCAGTCCACAGCTACACACATTCAAGTGCACTTCTTAGAACGTGCTCAGTCTGATGCTGACTATTAAAAGCTAGTCCATACGCAACAGATTTCAAAGCACTTTTCAGAAAATATTCTTGTTCCTGGATTTTCTTACATGTGAAATGGTGACTTGTCAGCCCATCACTGGCCACCTTTAATTATAAAAATGTTTTTGTTGCAATGGTACTCAGTGAAATGAGGTTCAACTTCTATTTCTACTTGCACTGAACTCCTCTCACACATTTCCACTAGAGCATGAGGATGGCAGGAGACGAGGAATAAAGGAGACAGTGCCAACACCAACTTGCTCATCTTCTAAGTCTGCTCATAACTCATCTCTGCACCCCCCACCTCTGATACCACATAAGGTGGGATTCTCCCTCAAGCAAACAGAACCCAGAAGAGAAAGAAACTATTTATTGAGCAACTGTGACACACTAGAAACTTTTAATTCCCACTGCAACTTTTTTGGGGTGAACCCGTGTTGAAGATGAGAAAGAAAACTTCAGCTGGGTAGGCTGTGCATCGGCCCAAGTCTCAGCATTATTAAGACACAGGTCTGACTCAAAAGTGTATGCTTTTCCATCACACAGCACTGCCTTGGACAGTAACTGTCCTTAGACCCTTGGAGAGACAGCACAGAGCGGTAGAGGGGGGCAGCTGGGAGGAGACCATGTAGCCTTTCTCCCACCACTTTCTAAACCCTAAATGATTAGGGTTGACAAGTCCCTCGTTTAAAAGGCTAAGACCGAACGGGATGACCACAGGACTCGGAGCCAGAAGATACACAGCCTCATTCCTGCTCTGCAGGTAATGTGAACTTGGGGGGAGTCACATAACCACCCTGGGCTAGCTTCTCATCCAGATCCAGATGCTTTCAGCTCTACCACTCAATAATCTATGAAGATGCCATGGTCCAACTTATGTGTTCTCCGAACCACCTATCTCATCAGAAGCATGAAATACCTTCTAGAACTTTTAAGAGGAGGACAAATAACAATGATGGCTGATAAAGACATAATGAGGCAGATCACGGGTAGTCACTAAGGTCAAACCACCAGCTTTGGTGCCCTCTAGGGCTAAGGAGCTCAGTGCCCTCTCCAATCTCAGCAACCCCCTATGAGGGACCACAAATGCTAACCTCAAAATGTGTGCGTTTGAGGGTCTTCAAAGCATACACCATCAGAAAATAATACAACAGGAAGTGTTCTGGGCTGGTCATCAGGGGGCAGAAACTCCAGGGTCAGCTCTGCCAGCTACCAACCAAAAAGCCCCAAGGCATGGCATTTTCCTCACTCGGACCCAGTCCTCATCACTACATTTCAGGAGCTGCATTTAAGACTCTAAAGTCTCTCTCAGATCAATGAAATTTGCTCATGCTACCAAGGTGAATGATCCCCATTCCAACCATGACAGGAGTCTATTCATAGAGAACAGAGTAGAGAATCAGGTCATCATCCCTCATTCAAAATTCTCTGGGGATTACTAAAATGAACCCATCAATTCTAAAATGAAAAAAAAAAAATCACAGTATGTTAAAACAATAGCATTTCTCTGGAGAAATCAAGAAATTGCATACATTGTTAACTTACTATTGATCTCCTTTTTCTCTGACTTTGAGGTTTTGCATAATAATATCTGGTTAGAAATGGAAGGATAACAGTGTGTCAAGCACCTAAAGGGCAATTAGCCCAGCTCTCTTGGGTGTGAATGTCTCATTAAATAGGTTACCAAAAAGGTACGGTCCCCCCAGTTTAACTCTGTCGTCACAATGCGAATTCCCAGGGTCACAGATAAGCAGAACTAGCTTCACATGCTGCTTGTAAAGGTGATACAGATACAGACGGAGCCTCACTCAGAATAGACAGGCTGGTAAGATTAATGGCAATGTTAACATAACAAAGCTGTTTCAGACAAACCAGAGGTGTCCCCAAACACTCTGAGCTGCCCCACAACAGAAAAGATTAAATTGGACTAAAAATACCAGCAACCTTGATGAAATGAACTGAAAGGATTTAGAATATTCCAAGGGCAATATGCCAAGATCACGTGAAACATCGATTTAATTTCCTATGCCTCTGGGATCCCTAACCTGACCTTCACTGGGGATTAATGGTGCACAGCATTCTCCAAGGCCTCTTCTCCTCTGTTCCATCTTGTGCATTTACATGACTACTTGAGTCCCAGAGTGTACCATAAAATTGGACATCCCTAACCAGCGTGTTCAAACCACTTCGTTCAAGAGTATGCCCCTGAAAACAGATTTACCAGTAAAGGAAACCTGTCAGACCACACACCACGACCATTGGTTCCTCACCCAGGGCCTTAGAGCTGCATGATGAAAGTACACATTTTGCTTGAGGAGCCACCACCCTGCCCCTATAGCTGGCACTACTGTTGGAGTTTCAAGAGGTGAGGCAGAGGCCCAGAGAAGAATAGAAGGGACAATGAAACAAAGATCATGCACGCTTACACCACCCCCACTCTCCTGCAGTGATTAGCCCCGGTATAATGTCCAGAAGTGAAGACTCTGTCTATCTAGACTAACTCTCTAGTCTTCCAATCAAACTTCCATAAAAGCTTCCGTTCCACATGAACTAGGTTCCCTGAGTCTGCCCAATCAAGAGCTAGGGTAGATACTAGGAAGACAGGCATAAACATCAGTCCGGAGCCCTAAATCAGCGCCCCCACAGGGCTTGAAGCTGCTTCTGGCTAATCAGTCTAGAACCCGCCACCTCTCATCTTTGTGAGTGAGGACCATAATCTTCGGCTACAGACCTTATCATCCAGTTGTCTGTAGAGACTGGAGATCTCCTCGTCGTACTTCTCTTTCTCCTCTGCAGAGATGCCAGCAACAACAGGAGCAATATTGTCTATGATGGGGGTGTTATCGCAGGGCTCCAAGGTCTTCTGGTCTTTAGCACTGATCTGTTCATCCTCAGGCACAGCTTCTCCTGCAAAGCACAACGAGAGGAGTTGGGGATTGAAGAAATTCAGCATGCAACCCTACAGGAGGAATTCCAAAAATAGTCACTCCCGTGAAAAGACGTAGAGGACACAATAAAGAGCTGTTGTAGAGAGTCATAGCTTGTGTTCTTTCTATTTGACAGGAAAGGTTGTAGTTAATTGGCCAAACTAGTCTAAGGAAGAGGAGGACTATATAATACTCCCTCTTGTGATGCATCACTTAAGTACACTGGCTCCATCAACTACACAAGCTCCTAACTAATCCAGCTTGCAATGACATCCACAACTTTTTGCATACACTTTCCTTCTGTTGGGGAATATTCTGGGGCTTTACTAGACTCATATTCTATGTAGTGGTTGATTCACAGGGAAACAGACCTCTGAGGTATCCTAATTACCAATTAATTAGGTTACCGTTTCATTAAGAGAAACAGCCAAATCAAGGAACAAATTCACCACTATTGACAAGAACACTGCAGGGCCATAATCCTCTGAATCTGAGAGTCCCTGAATCTGAAGGAGAAAACCAGGGTAGCCCTGGACCCAGGAGCTCTGACTGACATAGCATAAACACACATCCTACTACCATCCTCTCCCCTAGGAGGTCAGAATTAATTGGCTCATCTGGAGAGTTCAAATAGAATAATTTCTTATGATGTCAAGTAGACCCAAGAAAAAAAGAAGCAGCCAATCCAGAATATCGTGCAGAGACCCTGCATACCACTTCTAAGTTTGCAAAGTAGCACACAGCCCTTCTCGATCTACAGAATGGCCTTTTGTTGAGGCCTTTGGAGGCAGCAATACCAAATCTGACAACTCAAATTGAGGGAAAAAGTGAAGTTCTCAAGCTGGTCAGTGGCCACCCCATTGAGAAAATCACCTTGCAAAGACAGACCGCAGAAAAAGGATTCTATGAAAACCATGTGGCCCAACTGAGTCTCTCAAACATCTTTTTGGAAAGCAAAGCAAAACCAAACATACTTTTCCATCACAGTGTTTACCATCAACTTCACACTCAGTTTGCTACAATCACTGAGTGTCTGCAGTGTTCCAAGCCTCACCCAGTTCTCAGCCCATAAAATGCATCTGGTGGAAAGTCCCCAGGAAAACTGCCCTAAGACAGAAATAACTTCTCCCAAAAAATTTAAAAATAAATAAATAAATGATAAAAGACAGAACTGGATCCCCTAATCGATGGCTTCATGAACAGTATGCATCATGCGTCAAGAAAGCCACCTGAACACTGCACACATTTGCCTCAACATAAACAAAACGCTTTGTGATGGCTTAGCTTTGCTGCTTCAGGTTCCATTATCTCCCTTGATAATTACAAAATGGTAGGAAGACTTTCCTGTCAAAAAAAATTAACATCCAATGATTTCACCAGTCCCATTTGAAGCAAAACCTGGAACAAACAATTCCTTTGCTGAATAGAAACTGAGCCAACCCTTTTTCCTTCTAAAGCTCAA
This sequence comes from Panthera tigris, assembly GCF_018350195.1. Lineage (NCBI taxonomy): Eukaryota > Metazoa > Chordata > Mammalia > Carnivora > Felidae > Panthera > Panthera tigris. The sequence continues at coordinate 138,554,189 of NC_056667.1, read as the reverse complement.
CTAGACTGTACTGTACCTGTGCCTTTTTCTAAAATTATTGACCTGAAACAAAACCAGAATATCAGAGTAGCCTTTGAACTGAACCTGAACCAAATCAATATTTCATTCAGTTCCAATTCCTGGTTTAAAACATCCATCAACGACCTCAGTGCACAGACTGGATCTCATCCAATTAAAGGATCTATATTCTCTACAGCCTGCTAAATCCACAGGCTGTCAAAGCAGTACCATATTCTAGTTCCTAAGGACTTTTTTGTTTTGTTTTACTTAAATATATCTTTGTCTAATCATAGATTATATACACAAAAACTCTAAAACCCTCCTTCACCTCTACCTCCCAATTCTATTCCTTCTCCAGAGAAATTTACCACCAACACTTTGGTAAATCCTTCTCCTATTTGGGTTATGACCGTATCTCAAATTTTTCAGCTCTACCTTCTGAACTTTGTCAACAGGGCATTCCAGTATGGCATAAGTTTAATCTTCCAGCTTAAGCATGATGAAGGTGAATTTCTTAACTGTACTAGACCGGAAATCAGCTAGAATATGATCCTATTATCCTACGCCAACTTGCCCCAAGACAGACGCAAGATACAAACACATCTGGAAGAGACATAGTCCCTGTGTTCTTTAGTTCCACATGGCCGAGAGCCAGTGCCACTATGAGCCTGGGGTGTGCTAAGGAGCCGCCCAGGGCATGTTTTGATCCATCTGAGTGGGTAGGAGCCAGGGATGAACCCCTATAACCTAGCGGCAAGTGACCCTAAAGCAATCACAGCATCACTAAGTACCAGAGTGGTCCAAGAATAGAGCAGTTCAGCAAACAACCAATGCTGCTACGAGGCACCCTGAAAGTAATCAACAAACCTCATTAACATCTCCAGTGTTGTGCTGGGACGCTGAGCCACACTGCACCTTTTAACTGATCTAATTAATCACCAGCCCATCTCCTGCTTAACCTCTTCATCTGCTTTTTGTAAAGGAGAAAAAATAATAATAATGCCTTTGACATGGCATTGTTCTAAAGATTTAATTAAAATAGTATATGTGAAAAAACGCTGAAGGTGTTATGGTTTAAAGTCCATCTCTTATCTCCTCCTCTCCCTAACGAATTGTCAACTCTCCAGGCTTTGCAGATAAATTATTTTTACTTATTCTGAGATTACTGTTCCTGAGGTCTTCACAATACCTTTGTGGCTGTAGCTCAGTTCCAAAAATAAAACACAATGTAGCTACAAAAGTCCCTTTCAGGTTTATTTTTATTATTACTAAAACAATATTTGAAACCTATAGCAGACTTTCTGGTTTGTCTTGAACAATTCTCTGAATCAAAGCATCAACATATCCCCCACAAAGCTACATCTAAACAAGGCGCTCTTCCCAGTTTATATTCCAAAGGTCAGGCAGTCAGGATTATTTTTTGCAGCAGCCGTTCAGGCCGAGAAGAACAAAGCAGCAACACGCAGGAACAAAAGCAGCAGGCATCTGTGGGAGAGCACAGCTCCTGCCTGGAGAGGAACCAAGAGCTGGTTTTCCCAAACACTGCTACCCTTCAAAGGACCGAGAAAATGACTTCCAGAAGTGTCCCTGGTAACTACACTGTCCAGCTCACAAACACGTCTGGGGGTTGTAAATTCCCAACACTATGCGAGACCTGACACTAGGCAATCTGTCTCCATGGCAATCTCACCACGTTAATCGAGAATATTCCCTGCACTGCAGTGGACTGAGTCTCTGGAGAAGCCCCCACGAGGTGATTACGGAACAACTGATTGTAACAAGGCAGACAGCTGCAAACAAACCCTGGAGGAAAAAAAAATGTCCTGAAATCTGGTGGCGGGAGACCGGAAAAGGACCACCAAATGAAGATGAGCATCTTTTTTTATTTTTATTCCCCTTTTTCGCATTAAAAGCAAATTTCTCTTAGTTCATCCCCTGAGGCTTTGTACCTGCTGTCTATAGGGAAAGAGCTTATAATATTGTAAAGCATCGGACTTTTTACAATGAAAACTCCCCCCACTTCCATTAGAATCCTTTCCCTTCTTTAAATAAGCATTCTGGCATTTCCTATTGTCAGATGTAATTACCTGTAAGGACTAAAAAGATTTGTGTGTACACAGGAGCATTCGCTTAGAGCACACCTACAAGGTTTGCAGAGCATTTTAATTATAAAATGAAACCCCCAAGGGCATAAATCGCATTCCTACAAAAAAGTAAAAATCCATCAATTGCAATAAACAAGAATGACAGACTGATCAAAAATACTCGTTAGGGCTATTAGTTAAAAATTCTAAAACAGGCTTTTTAGTGTTTTGTTTTTTTCAAAAAAAAAAAAAGAAGAAAACCATTAGACTGCCAGTAATTCATTAAAATTTCACACATGAAATAGCAACGAGCTAGTTATCCTTTTCATAAATTGAGTCCCTAAAGCCTCTGGAGAACATAGAAAGGTAATTGCATTCTCTCTGCAACTCCAGGGGCAGAGATTTGCTGGTCACTCACAGCTTCCGTCAGAAACCACAGCAGATCTGGCAAAGGAGGTGCTCTCTTTTAGTACCAATTAAAGAGGCCCAGTGGCAGACCTAATGGTAGGTAATTTCTATATCAAAGAAACTAAAAGGAAATCTTTAAGTTGCCAGATGGGTAAGAGCAGCTGGCTACAAGATGTCATTATATAAATGTGTGGTTTAAAAAAAAAAAAAAAAGTCATTCCTTTATGGGATTATTTTGCACACAAATAGCATCTCTCACCCTAGTTCCTAAAAATATTGTAAGTAGCTTAAGACATTCTCTAATCCCTTCTAGAGTAATTTTATAATAAACTGGTCACACAGGACTCTAGAATCTCTTTACATTCCTGACCTCTTGACTAGCCCACACCATTCTCTTAGCGGGCAGTATTTCTACTCGTGTTTGGCCATGCTCTCAAAAGAAGGAAGAGAGCCTAACAGATGGGATCTCTCAAATGAAACGCTAACCTTTGCTACGGTCAGGAGTCCGGGGGGGTGGGGGTGGGTGGGTGGTGGACAGCATCTTCGACATCTCCACTGCTAAAAGAGCAAACTGTATCCCAGCTACGGAGGCCACGCAGTCCCACAAAGCCCCAGATCAGACTCCACGTTACAGATTTAGCCAGTTAGGAAACCAAGCCTGCTGGCCTGGCAGGTTTTAAATTTGGAAAACAAATCTGTTCTAGAGATTGCCGATTTTTCCACGCCTTCCCAGGCTGTGATGAAATAATTTCTTTGCATGACTTCAGCAGATGGGGTAAATCTACATCCATTCTGTTACTTAATATTATATTTAACCATTCAAGAGACACGGCAGAGGTGTCCTACTCTCTGTCGGGTCATTTCCCTGCACCCCCGACACCTGGATTTTCAGGGCCTCCTTTTCTGGCTTAAGCCCTTGTAAAATGTGACCGCTTTTTAAAGGGCAAGATTGAAAGAAGTATCAGAAAAGAAGGCATGTGTAAAGACTGACCCCGTAGCAATGGGGGGATCTGTGCGTGGATCTGTGTGCCCATCCCCCTTCTGAGGGTCACAGCCCTGGGCTTTCAGCCCTCTCTTCCCATCCTCCCCATTAAGAATCTTCTGGATGGACTGGAAGATGGCTGCAGGGTGAACTGGGAGCCATAATTCACTCTGAATCCAACTCTCTAAGTCTATCCCCATTTATAGGGTTGTTCAAGTCTTTTCCATGCATATGATGAACAAACAACAGAACTGGAAAAAAACAATCCTGCTTCTGGCAACTGCCCACTCCATCTATCTGTCCTTAAGCAAGTAGGCTGAACAAAATTCCTGAGGCTGAAACTGTCAGCAGAACTTCCAGATTCAAAGGACTGTCAATCGATTTCAGCCCACAAGATGTCACTAGCAGATCGTAGTGGACAGGTGTTTTCCAGTCACTGAACGCCCATTCTCATTTCAGAACCGCAACTTCCTTGTGAAGAATTACATCTTCCAGTGCAGGCAGGTTTGCTCAGAAGACACAGCCCTGAGAAGCAGAGGGCCCTGGCCTTCCTCAACCAAAGCACACCACCCCCCACAGTATCCCCCTTCTCTCTCCCAGGGCGTCTGGGTCTCAACCATATAATTCGAGGAAGGAGGAAAATACTCAAGAGGGGAGTCATGCCAGGTGTGGCCCCTTAAGAGCTCTGTTGCCTGCGTCTCTGGAGGAGCCCCAGCTTTGCCAGGTGAGCCTGGTTCCTCGGCTGTTCTTTGGTTCTGGGAGTCACCCACAGACTTCTAATGCTTTCCTGTTTTGTTTAAGCTAAGCAGGGTCATTCCTGTCCCCTGCAACCCAAAGAGCCTGGCACTGTGAGGAATGGAGTGGCTCCCCTTATGCCTTCTTTGTAAAAACAGGGCGTGGCCTCCCCTTTGGCCAGCACCCGCAGGCCCTGAGCCACCTGGCCTTAATGCCAATGGCAGAAATTAATTAAGGCTGGGTGTAGTTGCACACATTAGGAATCCCAGGCCATCTTCTGAGAATCAACGTTCTACTCTGTCCAGAGGAGGAAACTGCTAGGCTCTCATTCTAAAGTAGCCCGTTAAGCTACAAGGAGCTGAAAACTGAAAACTTGTACCAGCGAGGGTCTGGGGGAGAACTTGCCTATAGGCAAGTAACAGGATCGTATTTCACAACTTCGAAGGACTTCAGCGGGGAATGCTCTCTCCTGTGGTACAGTCCCATTCCAGCCAACTGTAGCAACTTCTTCACTCTACATGGTTTGCCATCGAGACATCGTGTTATTTTACCTTTCCTACTCCTTTGTAGTCCTCCCTCATTCTGTAGAACAGCAAAAAAGGAAAAGCGGAGGCGTGGGTACACACGCACAATTTTTCTCTGCTATATTCCCTCTCTCCTGCTCTCCCACAGCTGGAGTAGAGCAGCCAAACTTTTCAAATTATAAACACACCATGCAAGGATGGAAAGCTCTTTCCCAGCGGAGAATGCATACAATGGACAATGCTGCTTTAATGCGTTCAGCCCACAAGTGGCTGACTCCTAGAGTTTAGAGCCAATGTGTGTGTCAAATTTCAAAAGAAAGTTGGAAATATCCTGCCACTTGGATTTTAGTGGGGGGCGCCACCTCTGCTCTCCTTCTTCACCTCTCAAAATCCCAGCTCTCCAGTTGGCACAAACCAGCCATGCTCTCAGGACTAGGAGGAATTAGGTCTGGTGCACGGGACACTGCTGAGAAGCTTCCAGTCCCTTCTTTCCTGGGGTGACATTTGTCACACTCCTCTGGCCCAAACACAAATCACTAGGGCTATGTACAGGCTCCATAGACAACAGAGAGACAATGAACTCAGCACTCAACTGCCCTACATTCAGATCCCTGCTCTGTCAGTGACTGAGTCACCTTGGGCACATCTTCTAGCCTGTCAAAACCTCAAGGGCTGCCTGCGGATTACACGGCCAGCCTAGGAACATCACAAAAAGCCAGGGCCGTTTTGTCGTATATGTGACATGGAGTTAATCCTTGAGATAATCCTTCAACTCACAGCTGGTCAAAGGACAGCTCCATGATGCCTCTATCTGCCTCCGTCCTGCCTGAAATCTGTATCATCGAAGATGGATCTCCACACTTGAAAACTTCTGCTTTCAGAAAAATTACCTTTAAAATGCAGATGTGCAGAGGTTAGCTTGCGAGAACAGGAGAGCTCTGCAGATCCCCCTTCTCCATCACATTCATTCAGTGATTACATGGCAGTGGTGGAGGGGGGTCCCTCTCAAGACTTTCTCCCTCTCCTCTTCCCTGCCCTCTCTCTATAGGGGACCTCACCCCTACCTATGCCTTCAGGCACTTCCTAAAGCTCAACTCTCACATTTCTTTCCCTAGCTCAGCCAGAGCCTCTGAGCTCTAAACCTCTGGACCTAACTTATTTGACATTTGCACTTGGATTATGCCACAGGTACCTGAAACTCCCTTCCTCACCTCCCTGGTCTCCAGTCTGGTTCTTCTCTGGTGTTTCTTGTTTAGATGAATGGTTCCACCCTCCATCTAACTCGGCAAGCCAGAAAACTTGGCACTCTGCCTTCCCATGGCCAGCTCCTCCCCAAGATCTGCTAATTTCACCTCCTAAATACCTCTCTCATCCAGCCATGCCTCTCCCTTTCCATCTCCACATCTCTCAGTTCAACTACGCAGCCTCATCCCTGGAAGACCATCCTTGTTCCTGGCCCTCCTCCCACCCTCTCTACTCAATTCTCCAGCACAACCAATGGAGCTTTGAAAATGCAGATCTTATCATATGATCTTCAGTTTAATATCCTCGAAGGGCTTCTCACTGCTTCCCACATAATGACCAAAATCCTGAGCAAAGACTATTCAGCCCTGCAGAAGACAGGCCTGCCTACCCCTCCCGTCCAGCTCGGGCCAGTAGTGCCTCACCCCGGCTCGCCACACTGGCCTTCCTGCTGCCTCCCCACTTCAGGGAGCCCCTCAGGGATGTTGTAAATGCGGCTCCCTCCACCCTGACCCCCACTTCTGCCTTGGCGCTTCTAACTGCTCTGTTTCTCTCAGATCTTATTCCCTAGGTCGCTTACCGAGGGAGACCTGCACTGACTCCCAAGTCAAGATCTGGGCCCCTGTTATAATACCTTTTAGTACCTTATGCTTTCTTTTAGGTATGCAGCATAGACATGTTTATTGATTGTGGCTGAAGTCTGCCTTCCCCATCAAACTGTAAGCTCCGTAAGGGCGCAGACCATGACTGACAGCTCACCCTTTCCACTCCGGCGCTGGATTAAACACGTTTATGTGATACATTTATGGAAGTCTATCATGTGCCAGAAACCATACGTGAGTTTCCCCCAATTATGTACTTAAGGACTTATATAGGATCTCACCCTGCAGGCCACGGAAAACAGTGTATTTCTAGGTAGATCTGCAAGGTGGGTGGAGCAGGACAAAAATTAAAATGACACCAAGTGAAAAGTCCAAAAGCAAGGTGAGAGTGCCCAGGCAATAAGGGGAGTTAGGCAAACTGGGCGGCAGACTGCCCCCAGAGGACAGAACTGGTTGAGGGATCGAGAACTGCAGGGTGAGAGCCTGGCAGGTGCCAGGAGGGAGCAGAAAAAAAACAAGGCTAGCTGTCCACTCCACAGTGTTCCAAGGCCAGTCTCCCTCTCTTTACCAAAAGGCTTTACTGAATGTTCCAGTTGCCCAGCAGAGAACTGACCCGAGAGGATCCCAGAAATAGAACAAAACCTCATACAGCCACTCCCTGCCTTGCCAACCATCCCTCCTCACTCTCCTACTCCTGCCAAACTGCAAGGAAGCATGCACCGGCCCCAGGTGCTGAATTATTCAATTATTCTAGCAGCTTTCAAAACACGTGTGCAGCTAGAAAATCTCCCAAAAAGCATTCGTGTTATTTAGGCTACTAGGTCACTTCTTGAACCTCTCTTGGATCCTGGTTTGCCTCACAATTGTTTTTCAATCAAATAGTAGGTCATTGACACCCCACCTTCCTAGCAAAACACAGTGGCAAACATGGACTCACAAGACGGTCTGCCACTAACTGTGCAGTTACAGTCACAAACTGGCGGGTCCCATCCCGATCCTGCATAGCGGCTCCTACGCTCACCCAAGAGACTGAAGTCGGCTGCAGCACCTCAAATACGTAGTGGACACAGCAGCAAAGAATCTGAATCTCCAGCTATCCACTGTGCCCTGACACACACACACACACACACACACACACACACACACACACACACCAACCTGCCTATTTCAGTTAAAGTAAAAATAAAAATAAATTAAAAAATAGAAAGACTTCTACCTTCTAACTTCATCACAATGCTAAAATTTCTGAAATAATCTGCCCGCACTTGGATCTGGAAACCCCTCTTCAACGCCTCACCCACAACCCACCCACCCAGTGCATGTCAGCTCTCTGAGATATTTTCTTCGAGTAGAACAAACCAAAGAGAATGTTTTTTGGGGAAAAAGAAAAAAAGCTAGTCACGAAACAAGCCTGTAAGACTCCATTTTAGCACAGAGCTTCTTCAAGAGCCCTCTATTTCTGTCTCTGAAGAAGCCAGAGCATGATCAGTTGGGCCAGAAAAAAAAAATGCAAATATTTGCCAGAGGGGACTTTTAACCCCAAATCAATTATAAAACTCACATAGGAGAGAAGGACATTTTTCATTTAATCAAAATCAATCTGAGCCACAACGTCTCGGGCACTGCCCTCTAAACCTCAAACATGGCTACAGGAGGGAAGCACAATAATCAGATAGGGGAGCATCTCATTGAAAATAGATTAAGGCAACTTTGCAAATAGTCACTTGCCCACAGTAAGCATGCATGTGAGCCGAGTGACGGGGCCGGGTGGGGAGCTATGCCAGGCAATGAGAAAACGTTACTCATTCCACAGGTTGTTGCAAGGCAGGACCAAGTTCCACCCTCATCCCGTCCTTCCCAAGTGTCCCAGGAGGCCAGCTGTCCTAGGAAAAGGAAAACACACATCCGTGCCTCTTTCTTCCTCTCCGTTCTTCCTTACCGTTTCTCCATCTGTTTAGCTCCATCTCCAGATGCTGGATAACATTCTTGAGAGTCTTGTTTTTCTCTTTCTCTTTTTCATATTTTTTCTTCCATTCTTCCGCTGTCAGTTCCAGGTTCACGGAGACTGTATTCTTGATGGTCTTAGCCCTGAGGTCAAAAGCATAAGGGAAAAAATTCTGAGGGTAGCTATTAGCATCAACTAAATCATGAATACAATTAAGCCTCAAATGCTTTCACATTAGAAGGCTGGGACTGGGGTAGCAGAAGGGGTCCTGGGACCTATCACCCTCCTAACTGCCCCGAAGGTTCCAAACTCACCATTTCCTTTTCTCCTTTACCTCCTGCCAGCCTAAATCCCATGGACTTTCATTTGAATTGTCTCCCAGGGCCATCACTCCCTGTTCTATGTTCTCAGCCCTGACTTATGGTGATAGTCTTTCTCAAGCATTCAGCAGTCTCCTCTAAGCATCTGGCACACCCCTGCCAGGTCCGTCTTCTTATGTAAGAGTTTCCTTTCTATCCTAACATTTACTAACATTTATGAAACACTGGGGTTTGTCAAGACAATGGAGACAAAGTCTGTGGCCTCGTAGGGCATACAGTTTTCTCACATCAACGATACACAGACTGAAATAGTGCAATCAGATGTTTCTCTTATATTTGGTACCTACAATCAACCTCAGTGTGTTGAACACATGCCAACACGTGTTTCCCGGGACAGGTGGGTCACTTAGCCACTTTTGGCCAGCGAGGTAAAACCAAGGCTCCCCGCTGAGCACAGGCCCCTGTCACAGGCGATTGTCACCATGTAAGAGTGGAGGGCCCCTGTTCTCAGTCCATCCCATTGTTCAGGGAAAGTCAGAGGTTGATAATTTTATTTGTATCTCCTAGTTTAAGACAGTTTTGAAAAATAATGTGTGAGGCAAATAAATATGTCTAAGGGCCACCATCTGTTCATTTCTAGTATGAGACATGCAGTGAATTTCTAGGGCATATGACTGAGGAATGTGACCCCACACTGGATGTCTGGACAGTTACTCAAGGGAAACTTGAGAGCAAAGTCAGGACAGCTCTGGCTGATACTATAAACGACACGATTCACCCAGCTTTGTACAGAAATGAACACACAAGCAGATGTGTCCGACTGAAATGTAAATTGACCACAGCAGGATCCCGCTTACTCTTTACTTCTTAAGAAGGCAAAAACTTCATTCAAAAATGTGATATTCTGTTTTATTTGCTATTCACTTTTCCAGTTTAAACTCCCACAAGTTCTTGTACTGTCATACTTGCCAGCATTATCTGATGTGTGATTCAGGTTAATTACTGTTGTCATGAAATGCCATTTTGGACATGATTTCTAATTCAGTGAAAGAAATTCACCAGCCCGCACCAGGGCTACAGATGTCACTCCAAAAATTAATTCCTAAAGCAGACAACTAAATAACCCAACTGTCAAAAGAGGAGTTAAATGATTTCAGTGTAAGACTCCGCTTAAGAATTAGTAAAGTTCTCCCTCGTTCATTGCAGCTTGAGGCTGCTGTCCCCAGAAGTGCTTCAACTCCAATTTTTCACATAGCGGCAATTTCATTACTAGTGTCAGTCTATGCCAGCTTGACACTCTCACCTCACCTTCTAACATCCTCAGCCGGCAGTGTGGATGCTTCTCCGTGCAAACACGGACACTGCAGCGTGCATTATCAACTCAGTAAGTCAAAAAGTGAAAAATAACCTATGGCTAAAATGCTTGTGGGCATTTAAGGGTACACTTTGAGGCTACTGGTCTCACTTTTTAAATCATAAAGAGTCTCTTGATGATTTGCAGTGATACCAGAAAGAGTAGGAGAGAGCCTTCCTGCTATACTCAGGCAAGTTTAGCCAGAAGTACACTATGGTGAGCAGACCCAGCAAGGTTATCACTGGTGTAACTAATCCTCATTCTCAAATTCCTTTAAGCTGTCCAGAAAATTCTTCTTCTTCCACTTTCATACTAATCAAGGTACTGGCAGGAAACAGATGGCCCGTTCTATTGCATAATTTGGGAATTTGCCAAAGGTATGAGAAGGGTGTTGGGAAGTAGCAATGAACAATGTGTACCCCAAACCAGTGGTGGGGAACCATCACCACCGAGGCAGGGAACTCTAAGAAGGTGGTTGGCCACTGGCATCTGTTAACAGCCTTTAATCTGAGGACACAGCCGACCCAAAGTGACCCTGCAGGGGAAGAGCCAAAAAACCAATACCCTGATCTCACTTTCTTCTCTTCTGATAACCTGCCCATGTTTCTTCCCATTGGCAGAACCCAATGTGAAGTCAGAGGCAAAGACAGCCCATTGCAGTTGTCCAAACAGGTCGCTGTCCCAGGGCCCAGAGCAGGGCACAAATGGTACAGAAATGACCCACAGGAGCATTGGGAAGATATAAATCCCAGCTCTCATTTGGAACTCTTAACAATGGTGGGAAACCCTGTCTCATGCGACTGCCCTAGACTTCATTTCATTCCAAACGGAACAGTGGCATCCCAAATGCCTTTCCATCCACTAAAGCTAGAATTTGAAGAAATCAGCCAATATTGACTGGATAAGATGCCAATCCTTCCCAGAATTGTTCTATAGCTTTTAAATAATCTCAAATAAAATCCCAGGAGGCTTGCATATGCGTTTAGAAATCAACAACCTGATTCTAAGATTTACAAAGAAACGCAAAAAAGCTAAGAATAGCAAAGACAATTTTGAAAAATGAAGTTAAAGAGTAGAATATCAGCACTTATTATACAGCCACAGTAATTAACAGAGACCGAATAGTCCAGAAACTTTAGAAAAGAAACAGAATGGATCATCCAGAAACAGATAGTAGCCTACAAGGTCATCTGATTTACAACAAGGTGCCCATACAGCACATAGGGAAAGGATGGTCCTTTCAGTACATGGTGCTGGAGGAAGGGGGTGTGTGTGTGACCTTTATCCACTCTCCCAATACCATATAAAAAGTCTATTCCAGATAAATCATACACATAAATGTGAAAGGTAAAATAATAAAGCCTCTAGAAGAAAACAGGAGAATATCTTTAAGACCTGTGGTAGGTAAAGATTTCTCAATAGGACATAAAAGTAATTTGACTTAATTAAAATTTAAAAACTCCCCTTCATTAAAAGTCACCATCTGAAGACTTAAAACATAAGCTACAAAGTGGGAGATGATATATGCAATACATATATCTGATAAAAGACTTAACCCAAAATAACCCCTATAAATCAATAATAAAAAAGCAGACAACTAGTGTAAAAACTGGGCAAAGATTTGAAAAGGCACTTCACAAAAGAAGTGTCAATAAATATTCTCAAAAAGGACACCTAACATGGTTAGCCATCAGGGAAATGTAAAATAAAATAATAAGATATCTTCTCACGCCTAACAAAATGGCTAGAAATTTTTAACTGATAATACCAAGTGTTGGTGAGAATGTACAGAGACTACAACACTCAGGTGCTACTAGAGGAAGTATAAATTATTCCAGGCATCTTGGAAAAGTCTTTGTTCTATCTGCTAATGCTGAATATCTCATATCTATGAGTTAGCAATTCTACTCCTAGGTACATAACCAACAGAAATGAGGACAAATATTTACCTAATGACATGACAAACAATGTCATAGTAACTTCACTTATAATATAAATGAAAACAGTCTAAATATCCATCAACAGTAGAATGGATACAATATATGCTATATTCATGCAATGAAATACAATATAACTAGGAAAAATGAAACTACTACTATACTTAACAATGTAGTGAATTTCAAAGCTATAATGTTATATAAAAGAAGCCAGACACAAAACAGTAGTGTATGTCATTATTTATACAACGTTCAAAGACAGGCACTAGTAATTGATGTTGACAGAAGTCAGGATGACACCCTTGACAGCTGGGTATTAACCAGAAGGGTATAAGAAAAAGGCTTCTAGGATACTGGGTGATGGTTCTATGTGTACATATATTTGTAAAACTTTACTGAGTTGCATACTTGAATTTATGCATTCTATTGTATGTATGTTACAGTCAACAAAAAAAGTTAAAAATAAAGTGACATAGAAAGAAATCAAGTCAGATATAACGATTTCTAGATCATGGAATAAACTAGAGTCGCTAAGAGGGATACCTGAATCTCTGTGCCTGGAATTATTTCTTTCAAACAGAACAAACATTCTACATAAGATGTTGAAACCAACCTCACAAAATGGAATAAAGAGTGTCTCAGTCTCTCAGTCCCATGAGAGAACCAGAGTAAAAAGACAATGAACACTTTTACTTTTTACCACGAACTTCAGGAGAATTTACACAAAGAGGAGCCTAATCATTAGCTCCTATCTAATTTGGCCGTTCACAATTCCCTTTCCCCTGTGTGGATGTTTAGCTCATTGCCAGCAGGGTGGGTTGGATAGTGGTCTACTGGTTTTTTGCCTTGTCCACTTTAGAGCACATGCAAGTGTCTTCCAACTTTCACATTCTTTGCTCTTTTATTTTGGTTTTCCATATACTTGCGAGCTATAATCACACTAACCAACAATATCTGGGCTCTGTTCAAATATAGTGAATCAACATGGATCCTGAGCACTCAAGGACTGTGTTATAGACACAAGTCAGGGACTTGTGAGTACATATACATGTGCGTTTACTCTTCAACCTGGTTTCTGAAAGAATTTCAAATAGCTTACAAGGAAACATAAAATCAACAGGACAGCGGACAGTGAGAAACGCTCTTAAGGCAGTTTTTACGATTTTGCCTAGCTAAAGCTACATAGCAATAGTGGTACCACCCAGCCCCACAGTTCTGGGAGTTTATCTCCGTGATATAGGAAAACAAGCCAGTAATCTGCAGGAGACTTACTCTAGCGATGAATATACTGCTCATTTATCATCCTTATAGGTCAATCTCACCGTAACAACATTTGGTGAATCCCGATGTGATCTGATCACTCACAAAGGAGCAGAGAAGTATCTTGAGTCTTCATTTCCAAAGACCTTCAAGGTCTTTCCACCAGAGCCCCCAAACTGTATACAGAAATGAAAGCCTATTCCACAAGTTATATCCATAGCAGACACTGAGCAAAATCCTAACCAAAGGCTACTTAGGGGGACACCTTAATTAACCTCAGATATATATCCCAAAAGCAAAACCCATTCAGCACAAATGAGCCCAATCTTGAGGGTGCAGTTATCAGGTATCTGTTTAGCAGTCTTTCTTTGTTTTTGCTTGCTTTGGAGAGTCAAGCACTACTTAAATAATACATAATCCAGACTTGCCCCAGATATAATACTTCCTTTCCCCACAGGAAGGGAACAGGATCCAGTTTTTAAAAGATCTTAATGCTAATGAATGTTAGCCACCTTTGAAGAAAGCAGACCAAGCACAGCAAAGAGCAGAGGCCACAGCACGTCTTCCACCTAGATGCCCAAAGGGAGACAGTCAGATAAGGATTCTTTTAGACATACTCCCCTGAGGAGCGGAAGGAAGACCCTGCCCCCGTGTCCTTGAGCATTCTATTTCCTGCCCAGCACCTCCAGGTCCCTGTCACTGAATTTGCAGCTTACATGTTCAGAAGCACACATCCAGGCATCTAGGACTGCTGACCATGTCCATCTCTACCCTCTCAGTTAACCCCATGGGTGAAAAAACTCTTTGGCATTCTCACAGTTTGGCCCTGAATCAAGCCCTTGTTGAAGAGGAGAGTCATAGAGCTACTTGGTTCGCATCACTCTGCCTGATAAATCTCATCCCTACCCAATTCCTCAATAACTGCCTATACTTGTACTTTCTGGCCATAGTGAGTTCTGAATGATATACACGCTACATATCACTGGAATTTCTTCTCATTACTTTGGCCCCTCTGGAAGAGCCAGAAAGATGTTTGTTCTTGGCCTCTTCCTACCTCTTGGTTTCAGCATTTTCCTTCCCTCTCCAGGTGTTTAGGATCGTACTGACATTTGAAAAAGGAGCTCCATACAACCACACACCTTCAATGCACAGATTATCTCTGTAATGTGTGGGGTGGGAGGAGGTAGCCCAGCATCCTTCCCTGTCAGTAAGGGTTCTCCAGAGAGACAGAACCAATGGCACAGATATAGGTACATAAATGATGAATAGATATCCATCCATATATATATCCATCCATATATATATATATATATATATATATATATATATATACACACACACACACACACATATATATACCCACCCATATATATATACACACACACACACATATATATCCATATATATATGGATATATATCCACATATATATCCATATATATCCATCCATATATATACACATACATATATATCCATATATATATATATATATATATATATATATATCTCCATCTCTATATCCATTCATATATATATCACCCATATATATATCCATACATACATATATCCATATATATATATATATATATATATATATATATATATAATCTCCATATGGATATAGTATACATATATAGTATATATGTATAAGATATACCTTAGATTTCTGTATTTATTACATGATTGCAGAGACTGGAAAGTCCTGGACAGGCTGGCAGGGTTGAAACTCAGAGAAGGATTGATGGTGCAGTCTTGAGGCAGAATTTCTTCTTTGAGAAACCTCAGTTTTTGCCCTTAAGGTCTCCAACTGATGAGGCCCACCCATATTATGGATAGTAATGTGCTTTACTTCAAGTCAACTGATGGTAGATGTTAACCACATCTACAAAATACCTTCATAGCAACACCTAGATTAGTGTTTGGTTAAATAATTGAGGACTACAGCCTAGCCATGCTGACACATAAAATCATCACACCTTCTTTTGTGCTCAGAGTCCTAGTTTCCTCATGAAACACCTAACCTTCTTCTAAAAAAATGACAGATGCAAAGCACCTTCCCATTTCCTGGTGAGGCCATTACCTTGCTCCTGAGTGGGGGATATAGGGAAGGAAAAATTAAAAGCTCCAAATTTTGTGTCTTTTGAAAAGCTCCAGTCTCCCGAGAAACATTGAGGAATTAGTGATTTGGATAAGGATTTGGCATCTGGTTAAACTTCTGTCACCCACAGTATACCTCCCTCCAAAAATCAGCCTTATTGGTGTTCTAGCAACAGACATGCCAACTGGGAGTGATCTGAGTCTTTTTCCATTTTATGTTAACAGTATAGCCAAGGGTCTCCCTTCACCAAAGTGTCCACTCTTACCCTTGCAGATAATTTGTTATCATGCTCTAGTGACATGAATTTAGCATGTACAGCACTCAGGACCAATGCAGCTGTCACGAAACTGGGCAAGAGGTGGCACAATTTGAAAAAAAAAAAAGTACACAGTATAAAAAGAAGAAATTACTTTCCCTAAATTATCAACTCTCCTTCCACATTCAACATACGAATAAAGCCTTTGAATTATTCATGCTACATCAATCAAAAGTCTTAGTGCCAAAGATGTGCTGATTCAGGCTTTCTCCAAACTGATTGGCCTGCCCCTTGGAGGCTTTACTACCCCAAATCAAGGTACGTTAAATAGGCTTCCGAGATAATTGGGTGATTCAAGTTCATACTTCTAAAACTGACAACAATCCTTTTCGAATGGTGCAATGAAAGTTCTTTGGAAGAGTAATTAAAGACTAAAAAATAAAATGCTGGAAGCTAAAAGAAAAAAAATCAATGAAAGTGCTCTAATTTGAGTATCTTTTCTCCCTCAAAAGCCGGAAGTGTTCTGCTTTCCCACAGTCCAGCTTTTTGACTCTGGGCTGCCTGGAAATTCAAGTGTTCCCTCTCAAATAGATTAAAAGCTCTCTGAGAACACAGAAAATGGCTTCTGCTTCTTTTCTAGCACAATGCTGGACACTCAGAGACTAACGGGCACAGGCCTGACCAACTAGAAGAGGCAGCATTCACCACCAAAACCAAGAAACAGAAAATGTGCATTTTTTCCCTTTTAATTCCAGTACCCAATCGAGAATCCTAAAGAGCGCTGACTTGGTAGGCTGCCCTCAGGCATTTGTAGACTCTATCATGTTTCTACTGCTTCAAAGGACATACTATTGTTTTATTCAGGGCATCAATACGATAAAATCGCCTAGCAACAAATATGGAGTTTCTTCATGTCCTTGAAAGAACCACATAGGAATAATGAAGGAACCTTGTACAGCCCCAAGGTTTGACCACCCCTGCAACAGGAGTATAATGAACACTCATTACACTGAATTTGAGATGTGCCCAGCAGTCTTTTCTGAGTTCAAAGTGCTTAATCTCATTAGCTATCAGATACCATGTCTAATCCGATGTTCAGACTCGTGTCTGCTGTGTAATTGGGTTCAATGCGTATATTTAACAATAAAGCAGGTATTGGCCCCATAGAGAACTTAGATGTCCTTGAAGAATCCATTAGCTCAGGGATCGAGGGAGAGGAACAAAAGCTCACACCTTTCTAATTACAGGCTGGGAAACAAACCAGATGTAAATCTAACCAAACTTCGGGACATAACGGTGTCATAGTTCAGCACCTGTCCTAATGTTCTAAGGAATCCTACACAATAAGCATTTGATTCATCCGTTCATTTATTCAATAAGCATTTACTTAATGACACTCTATTGTGTACTAGTTGTGCTGGCTGCTTGTTGGGACAACTGACGCTGACGATAAACCCAGTCCCTGCCCTCATGGAGCCCAGTGTCCATATGACTCTCATAAAAGATGGCAGACCAACCTATTCCAGTTGAAAAGATAACTGACACTTTATTTTTATTTCCTGGAGTCCCAAATTAGCATTAGTATTTCTTTAGTCTTTCATTCCAGAAACTTAATTCTAACTCTACCTCACTCAGTCTAGCCTCTTCTATCCCCAGATGTCCCATATATTCCGTTTCATTCAGGGCAGCCCCATCCATTTTTTTGACTTTCCCAGACTGAACACCTTTGAAGTTGGAGGAAAACAAAAACCTACAATCACTGAACACCTATTACATGCCAGCCACCATTGTGCTAGGTAAAAACTGAAGCAACTCATTAATCCTCCCAACAATTCTCAGAGGAAGGCGTTATAACATTTCTCCCTACAGACGAAGACAGAGTCTCAGAGAGAAGTAAACAAGAGAGGAATGTATCAGCAGCAGAACTTGGCTTCAAAATGGAGTTAATGACCCAGAAGCCTGTCCTCATCGAGGGTCCTGATCAAGCAGCCTGCATATAAGAGGCCGTGGGTCAAGGGGAGCTTGGGTGGCTCAGTCAGTTAATGTCCAGCTTCGGCTCAGGTCATGATCTTGTGGTTTATGAGTTCGAGCCCCAGCTATCAGCTGATAGCTCAGAGCCTGGAGCGTGCTTCAGATTCTGCGTCTCCCTCTCTCTCTGGCCCTTCCCCACTTGTGCTCTGTCTCTGTCTCTCTCAAAAATAAATAAACATTAAAAAATTTTTTAAAAAGAGGCTGTGTGTCAAACACTACAGTCCCCATCCTATGTCATCCAGTCATTTAGTGGCTATGTGGACTCAGGCACAGCACCTAACAGCTTTGAGTCTAAGCCCCAACGTCATCCTTTGTACACAGGTGAGGTCAGGCCCACCTGATAGATCTGCCACACAGATTTGACATTCCTGGCACATGCCGAGCCCTAAAAAAACTGCCAGCAATAATGACGATGCTGACAATTGCCTCATGAAAATCAGAAGAAAGGATAATCGTTTGGACTTATACCAAGACTCTTCCTATAGACAGCTGCAAATGCCCACTCACAACAGCAACCCTGAGACAGATACCTGTGCTCTAGGACAACGTTGGCTTGCAATGATTCAGATTATTTTTTGCTTTGCAAGTGAGAAACTTTTATTAAAGAGATATTTCCTCCATAAAAGCATTTGGTGCTGGTTTGCTCAAACATGTCTTCAGACAAAAATGTTAAAGCTTAAGATGAAGAGACCAGGAGAGACAGGACAGGCAGGATGATCACCGTGGTAGTCTGTTTCCCACACACTTATACTGGTTTATAAGTATCCCGTGACCCTTGAGAAAAGTAGGCGCTATCCTACTGCAATCCACTGACCTAAGCATTTGAATAATCAAGGGAGTAATATGAGAAGTAAAGGACCCAAATCCAGTTTAAAAGACAGATTAGTTCTACAACACTTTGATGTAATTATTATGTATTTAGATATCCCACAGGTGCCATGACTATGTAATTCTATGTTCTGTTGTGGGATCAGGAAATGACTGGGGTTTAATGCAGTTTAAACAAGTCGTAACAATTTCCCGTGCAGAATGCCCACCCCCATCTGTCCTTTCTCCAGGCATCTTAATCTATGTCTCAGGCATAACCATACATCACGCTCCCGGGAGGAAGGTAAGGGGAGAGCTCTGTGCATCCATTCAAATAAGGCAGCTAAAGCTCAAAGAGAACTAGTGACTTGTCTGAAGATTGCAAAGCTGTTCAGGAGGGAAGGGCACAAGGGCACAAGAAACCACATGTTGAACTGATGCTGAGGGACCACGGCTGAAGGAGGTGGGCCCTGGGCTGTGGGGAGGGCTGGGCAGGAAGGGCAGGAGGGCACGCCCTAACTCACATGTGGGAATGTTGTCTCGGGATTAGCATGCTGCCCTGCTGCCCAACTGTTAGTTCTCAGAGATCCAGGGATTCTATTTGGACATTTTTGAAGGCAGGAAGATAGCAGCCACCTTCCTACTCCCAGGGTTAGTATGAGGATTTCTTTAGTCCCTTTTTATATTGATGCAACTACTCTACAGTCATCCAAGTTTCTGGTTCTATTAACTCCGCGGTGGATCCCAAATACTGGAGTTAAAGGTAGTTATCAGTCTGGAGCTGTACACACTTAAAATCCTGTGAACCTGTGAGACTTAATTCCATACAGAACAAAAGCAGCACCCCACTGAATTACGAGCAATCGCATCTATAACAAGTCTGAGCATTTTCTTAAGTATCATAGCCCTGACTGGCTATATTTCTGCCCAGTTTTTTAACACATAGCTATTCTTTGGTCTCAATGAATGACGCCTCAAGTTTACAGGCTTTACCTGCTAGGTGCCATTTAGTAATAGGCTGCTCGCCCCCTCACACTACTTCCTCGCTGACACTAGCCCCTCACCACTCATTCCCGACACCTAAGACCCAGCTCAGAGCCTGGGAATGAGAGACCACACCCACCTTTGCCCAAACATCAGTGTTGACTTGGTCTCAGCCTCATTGAAGACAGAAGGAGAGCAGCAAATAACGATGGTGGTTCTACAGTTCCCACCCAGAGAGTCCTGAAGAATTCGAGTCATCTTGCTGTCCCGATATGGTACGTGTGTTTTCTATTCAGGAAAAGAAAAAGTATTGGCTATCATAGCCATTGTCCATTCAGAGAAAAAACATAAGCAAGCTGGTGTTGGAGACACCGGGCTTAGGAATATGTGTGAAATAAGAATTTGTTGCCCGGTCTTTAGATTCGGCCAAAGTTTAGAGTGCCCATTCTGAGACCTGGTAATAGGAAATTAGCAGCACCATTCATACATTTTAATGGGCTAGATCTCCCAGCAGGCAGGGTGTGTACAGCCAGGATTCCCTCTGTCTTTTTTCCAAAGAAAAATAAACGAATCTCTGGGGTATGCGGCAAAGAGAATACACAGACCCAAAAAGCGGCTTCTCATAATTTCATTTCATAGATGGGGACAGGATCACTTACTGTCCCTTCTGCCAAGGCAGAGATCACGTTTCCAAGAGCAGACAAAGATTTATTGATATTTTTAGCTTCGTCGAGAACAGCTCCCTCGGCACCAGTCTTGCTGACCTACCAGAGAGAAGAGAAAGCAGTGAGCTGCACAGGACAGCAAAAGCACAGAGTAGAAAATTCCAATTCGCAGGAGGGCACAGGGCTGGGGGTTGAGGGAGGTGGATGTGAATCCTCCTGGAGTGCAAGAAAAAATAAAAGTGAGTAAGAATCACGTTGATCAAACCTTCCCTTGTGCCTGAGGCTAGGGATTTGTTCTCTCTCATCATTTTCCTCTCAATTAGGTTTTAGGAGAATGGCTGACGCGCCTCAAGGGGTGGAGCTGGATGCATCCCAGGGGGACATCCATCCAGGGGAACCAGGCTCCCTGTGCTGTCACAGAGCCAAGGCCCTGCAAGCCTGAGCCACAGCCTCCACGCCAAAGGGAGCCCAGGGCAACTCCTGAAGCGAAAGCACCCTGGCCATGAGGAATGGACATATTGGGGAAGTGTAAATTATGAGCTCCAACTTCAGGCAAGGGATAAGAGGTGGCAAGAGTTGTCCAGACTCTGTTCCCTCCCTTGCTTACTCCTATAGCAAGGAAAAAGGGAACAATCATCCAAAAGGAAAGCTACCTAGGGGCATCAAAGTCAAGAAAATGTCTATTGCGTTGTGGAATTGTCTTTTCCCCTCTGCAGCCAGAGGGACCACTCGCAGCTCCTCCCCTGCTGTGTTATTACTGACAATCTCATCCTGACTGCATCTGCTCTAGGTAGAGAGCAGTGTAGAAGATGCTAGGGAAACAGGGAACACAACGTGATCCGTGGCTCTGCTGACTGGACAAACCATGTGGGATGGGCAGCTGCTCTCTGAAGAAAGGAAAGCAGGGAAACGATTTTACACGGCGCAAAGACTGATTTCAATTACGAGTAAAGGAGAAACTCCTAATGATAGGAATGAGTGCACGTCTAGGGGGAGGTGTTTTCAAATACAATAGACGTTCATCTCTGAGAACTGTGTGTGTAGATACCACTGCTGACACAGAAATAATGCAGCTGATGGGTCACAAGTAATAACAGCCCATTCACACCGTGTTGTTTAAGGTGCTTTCATATGTGAGCACCTTCACTCCATGAAATGCGCAAGGCAGGTGCAATTGCCTTCCTGTTACAGACAAGGAAGATTTGCACTCCAGAGATGTCAAACTGCCAGCCCAAGGGAAGAACGCATTTAGGGGAGTTGGGGCTTACAGCCCAGAGTTCATGCTAGTAGATCACACTGACACATTCATGTGGACACTTCTAGGGCAAAGGAAAACCGATGTGAGCAAAAGGAACAATGTGCAGGACCATGACTTTAAAATGTCCCACCAGTATCCGACACTGCAGGGGACAGGCCTCCACACTGAACTGCCATTAGGCTTTTCCAGCTGCAGTTAGGCCCCGGACACTCACCTCTGTGCTCTGAAGGGAAAGAGGGAAGAGCAAAGGGGCCAATGGGCTCTCTCTCCAGACCAGCAAAGCGTGGTCTGGTTGCTAACGGTTAGTCTAGAACTGAGTGATGCTGCTCTGTATTCCCATTCTGGTGCGTGTCTGTTTAATTAAAGTTACAAGCCCATACCAGTAAAATTTTGGGTTCCCAACCAGAAAGTTTTCCAGGAACATCCAGATGACATTCCACTCACAGCTTTACACATGCACACAGGAGAACATTTCATGTAACCATTACTTACATGGACATTAGTGGCCATAGCTTGGCAGATAGCAGCTCACTGGTGGGGTGCAGTAATTGGGAATCAACTAGGCAGTTCAGGAGATGGACCAAGCTTTAGGGCTGGCCCTGATGGGGACAGTCAGCATGAGATCATCAGTGATGGAGTGCGCATGGTATTGTGCACAGGGACTGGCTCTGTGATGTCACCCAAGGGGAGCAGCGTCCCAGCCAGGGTGTAGCAGCAGGAGCCTCTGGTAATGCCATGGAAGTGAGGCTGGGCGAGGCAGGCGGGAGGCCGGGCAGGGGCAGGTAGGAGGCTCTATGGAGCCTATCTGGTCTAGAGCATGGCCTCAGCCAGTGCCTCGGAGAGCATGGGACAGAGGCCAAAAGAAAGCCTTGATAAAACCAGAGGTGCAGGGCTTTGGGCCACAACCCTGGCTCCAGGAAGTGACTGGAGCCTGAAGGAAGTGAGGCTGCCCAGGTGAGGCCCCATCAGACCACACCTATTGCAGAGAGAAGCAGGGAATGCAGGAAGAGCCCCGGGTTCCAGATCTTCTATCAGCAAACAAACCTACAAAGGCAGGACTGCCACAGTCCAACGGCAAACCAGTTTCCGGCCTGTTTGAGTCTGGCACAACATGGGGATCTTCCCTTTCCTCAGAAGGTCATGTCCCTTCCTCATTTGCAAGGCTGCCTTTGCCAGGCTAAGTGCACACTGACACTTGCCTACCGTCCTCACTGGGGCCTATTCAGCACACACCCGAACTGGCACTCACAGCACTTCCTGTGACGTGAATGGGGGACTTCAGGACCAGAAATGAGAGGGCAGGAAAATGAAGGTTAGACTTCATACCATCTTGGCACAACAGAAACTTTAAAAGCTCTTTGAAACCCGGGGACAGAAAAGATATAAGAAGTGTACCACTGCACACTGAAGCAGATAACAGGGAAAATTATAGATAATACAAATAAGGAACCAATTACCTTTTCGCTCCCGGCCAAATCAACTAGATACAGCTTCCCACTGAGCTTTTTTTCGGTCTCTACATTCTCTTGTTTAATATTGATCAGGAAGATACTGTGACTTCTCGAGCTGTGTTCATTCATATCTGAAAAGGAAAATAGTTTACTGCTCTGCAAAGAACAGGAAGTTTAGGTAGCAAGTTGCTCATCTAAAAAGCACAACAAATCATGCTTAATAGCTCCATTTTTTAAAGTAAGTCCAGCCAATTCTCTAAAAAAAAAAAAAAATTAAGTTTATTTACTTATTTTGAGAGAGAGAGAAAGAGGCAGGGAGGGGCAATGAGAGAGAGAGAATCCCAAGCAGGCTCTGCGCTGTCCGCACAGAGCCTGACATAGGGCTTGAACTCACAAATCATGAGATCATGACCTGAGCCAAAATCAAGAGTCAGACGCTTAACTGACTGAGCCACCCAGGTGCCCAAGTACAGTCAATTTTTAAACATATCTAAAACCAGTTTCTTTAAAAAAAAAAAAAAACACAAAGAACAATGCTTGTTTTAGAAATGAAAGATTTAAAATAACTTCACACAGCTAAGAAATTAAGAATCCTAGTCAGTGATCCAAGATAACAGATTCTCTAGCTTTGTCTGAAGCACCCCCTCCCATGTTCCAACATCTTGCTCCAGCCTGAGCCTTGGCAGCAAAGAGCTCACACCTCCCTCTCCCCTCACCTTAAGTCCCTCACCCTTTATCATTGTGGTTAGTGTTGGAAGTATTCTATCTTTGTCATGTGTGTAAGCTTTGCTTATCAGTACTATCACAAGCTTTCTTAAGGAGGGATTATGATCTTAAGGTTTAAGACTTCTTTTTTTAGTACAGTTCTATAACCCATGCTCGGTGCATAGCATTTCTATATACTAACAATAAACAATCTGAAAAGAAAACAATTCTATTTAAAGTATCAGATTAAATATGCTTCATTAGTGCCAAACACTAGAAATAGAAATGTTTTTGGACCCTGGATAGGAGGAGTCTCCTATCCGATATGTAGAGAACAACAAGAATGTGGACAATGATTGGTTCCAACTAGAGTCCAACAAGGAAGGGACTCGGTGTTTTGGAAAATGCTGGTACACCCATGACCTCCATGAGTCTGACATCCAGTCTGACATTCCTATCACATATGCCACTGCCACTCCAGAAATTATAGTCCTTGAATTTGATGGAAAAACAGCAGAGTTGCACAGGGGTGGCAAAATATGCCTGATCGATCATTTTAAGCCTTTGTGGACCAGGAATGTGCTCAAGTTTAGACTAGCTCATCTCAGAGCTCTGGGGCTGGCTCCATGGCTGGTGGTGGAAATCCCCAATCTGATTCAGAAAAGTGTGATTCAGCATAAAGAAAAATGCAACCAATAAAGGATCAAGCCACGGAGGCAGGACAGAGAGACCTTTAATAGGCTGTATTCCTGTTTTTTGTGCATTACTCTTACTCATCCAACTGCTTCCCCTCATCCTCCTTCACCAATAATTGCTACTAAGTAGCTGCATCAGACAATGTTGAAAAAAATAAGCAACAGTATTGCTACCGAATTTCTAAGGCTACCCAAAGAGGGGAAAGACCAGGGCTTGGGGAAACCAAAAGGTAATATCTATCTCTTCCCTTCTCCAGGAAGAATAGGAGGTGCTGATAGTCCTTTTGGTTTCTGGAGATAACGCATGAATAAAAGCTGCTTCCTCTGGCAGCAACAAAACAAAACAAAACAAAACTTTCTAGAATATATGGGAAAAAACTAAAGATTCCACCAAAAAATAAGTCAAAACTGATAAATGAATTTGGCAAAGTTGCAAGATACAAAAATAATATGCAAAAATCAGTCACATTTCTATATATTAACAATAAACAATCTGAAAAGAAAATCATTCTATTTAAAGTATCAACAAAAAGAGTAAGGTACTTAGGAGTAAACTTAACCAAGGAAGTAAAAGACTGTATACTAAACACTACACAATGAGGGGCAGCTGCATGGCTCAGTCGGTAGAATATGCAACTCTTGGTCATGGGGTTATAAGTTTGAGCCCGGTGTTGGGTGTAGACAGTACTTAAAAAAATAAAACCTTTTTTTAAAAATTAAAAACAAAACTACAAAATGTAAGAAGACACAAATAAATGGGTTAGAAGGCTTCACATAGTGAAGATGTCAATACTACCAAAACCAGTCTAAAGATTTAATATAATCTGTATCAAGATCCTCGTTGTGTTTTTTACAGAAATAGAACAGTCCATCCTAAAATTCATATGGAATTTCAAGGAACCCCAAATAGCCAAAACAATCTTGAAAAAGAACAAAACTGGAGTTCTCACACTTACTGATTTCAAACTTACTACAAAGCTACAGTAATCAAACAGTGTGGTACTGGTACAAAGGCAAACCTATAGACAGATGAAAGACAGCCCAGAAATAAACCCTCACATAAAATGGTCAGAAGAATTTTCAACAAGAGTGTCGAGATCACATGCAAAAAAATGAAGTTGGACTCTTACCTAGTCCATATATTAACATAAAAAGGATCAAAAACCTACATGTAAAAGCTAAAATTATAAACCCTTAGAGGAAAACATAAGGGAAATGTTTCATAACACTGAGTTTACCAATGATTTCTTGGCAATAACACCAAAACCTTAAGCAACAACAAGAAAAATAGATAAATTGCACTTTATCAAAATTAAACTTTTATTCATGAAAGGAAGTATTGACAGAATGAAAAGGCAACCCACAGAATGAGAGACAAGATTTGCAAATCACATATCTGATAAAGAATTTAGATCAAGAATAAGATAAGAGCTCCTATAAATCAACAACAAGAATAAAACAACCTAATTATAAAATGAGCAAAGGACCTAAACAGACATTTCCTCAAAGACAATGTACAAATGGCCAATAAACACATGAAAAATGCCAACCATCACTAAACATTAGTGAAATGCAAATCAAACCACAGTGACCTCACACATCACACCTATTAGCATGGTTACTGAAAACAAAAATAGCAGCGCCTGGATGACTCAGTCAGTTAAGTGTCCAACTCTTGATCTCAGTTCAGGTCATGATCCCAGAGTTGTAGAATCCAGCCCCGCATTGGGCTCCATGCTGATGGTGGAGACTGCTTAAGATTCTCTCTCTCTCTCTCTCTCTCTCTCTCTCTCTCTCTCTCTCTCTCCCTCCCTCCCTCTGCCCCCTCCTCATCTCACTCTAAAATAAATACATACATACAAACATAAATACATCAATAACCTTTAAAAGAAACAAAAATAGAAAGTAAGAAGTAATGGCAAGGATGTGGAGAAATTAAAACTTGCGTGCTCTTGTTGGTAGGAATGTAAAATGGTGCAGCTGCATGGAAAATAGTATGGCAGTTCCTTAAAAACTTCAAAGTACAATTAACATATGATCCAGCAATTCCAGTTCTGGGTATATGCCCAGAAGAACTGAAAGCAGACACTTGAACAGATATTTATACAGCCATGTTCATAGCAGTATTATTCACAACAGCCAGAAGGTGGAAGCAACACAGGGTCTACACGTCTAACTATGGATGAATGAATAAACAAAATGCAGTATACATGTACAACAGAATATTAGCATTTCAAAAAGAAAGGAAATTCTGACATACGCTACATATTGGATGGACCTTGCAGACGTTATGCTACGTGAAACAAGTCACAGGAGGACCTATGTTACTTCACTTATGTGAGGCAGCTAGAGTGGTCGAATCCATTGAGACACAAAGTAGTGTAGTGGTTTCCAGGAGTTGGGAAGAGGAAGTGTGGGGAGTTATTGTTCGATGGGCATGGGGTTTAACTTTGGGATGATTAAATTCTGGAAATGGATAGTGGTGATAGTTGTACAACATTGTGAATGGACGTAAGGCTACTGAATTGTACCCATAAAAACGGTTAAAATGGTAAGTTTAATGTTATGCATATCTTACCAAAATCATTTAAAAACCAGCTTACCAGAATGATAAGAAAACTAGTAATGTTCTAGACCAACAGTTCGGGACCAAGGGGCCAAGATGGGTTGTCAAGTATGTCCTGAATAACTCATGACTAACAACAGCTGAAGAAATCAAGTAAATAATTTATCTATAAATGAGAGATACTATTATGATAAGAATATCAGCCTTACATTCTTTCAAGTATATGTGTAAGCAGAAGAGAAATAAGTAGAATTTAACCTACACTGTATACATGTCTAGGCTCACCTATGAAATCTGCCACATATGTAATTATCGTCTGATAGTCAGTCGGGTAAAGAACAGATTGAGAATTACAGTTCTGGGTGACAGAATCATAGAGCCTTGGATGGAAGAGACTTAAAGAGGCTTGACCAGTCACCAACCAATGCCTTAATCTCTTGTATACGTCACAGGGAACTCCTTGCCCCTCTAGGCAGCAGGCTTAACTTGGGGCAGCTATCAGGATCAGAGAGTTCTTGTGGTTGGTCAAAACCTGCCCCCCTGTAGCTTCCACAACCCTGGGTGGTCCACCATTTGGATCATACAAAGCACACTGAGTTTCTTAATGACAGCAACTTGAACATGTTGAGAAATATTACATCGTCCATATGTCCTCCTCAGAGTTTTTTCTTTCTTCCGAGCTAGGAATCCCTAGTTCTCTCAGCTCCTCTTCATCTGAACTCACTCTGGTTTGTCCACATCCCTCTGAATAAGACAGACAGCCACCATCTTTTCATGGAGCCTCTGCTGCTCTAACAACTTATGACGACTTCCCCAAGGTGCGTGCAAATGCCGAGGAAGGCAATGCAAGAAAAACAAGCTGACCTGAACATGCCTGTGATTAACACAGCCTAGAAAAGTTTTCAATAACGCTCCCTGCTCTTTCTGAGCTCCTCCTGGCTTTCCTTTTCCCTTTTTACACAGGGCAGAAATCTAGTGTGGTTTCTTTCCACACATATGACTAGCCATATAAAATTTGTTCATTTGTAATTTTTTTTAACCTGAACAACAACATGGTTGAAATACATTTAGAAGCTGACTTTTAATCCCCTTGTCTCGGTGGGTTGCTTGTTTTCCCCAGGGTCCAGACAAAGGGTGCTGCCAGGGCCCAGAGAACCTCACCTGCTATTTCCCAGAGTTCCCTGCACAGCAGAAGGCACTGCTTCCCACGATGTGCCTAGATGCACTCAGACTGCACACACCTGTCTGCATCCAAGCCACTGCTTTACAACTGCCTTCCCCTGAATTATTTCCTTTGGACCTCATAACCCAGCCATCCTGGTGGGTGGGCAGATACTTGTACCCTGACTCACAGGGGAGGGAACAGGACACCAAGCTTACTTGTTACAGCCACGTGTCGGTTTGCTTTGCCTTCATCTATCACATCCATGACTTCCTCGGGGCTTGACACAAAGCGCTCGGTGCACCCCTGCAAAAGAGTTGGTTCAGGTTCACCATTAAAGGACCAGAAAACACCAGTATTTTAAGACAGCTAAACATTTTCCCATTTTTCTCCTAGAGGTGCAGATTAAGAGAAAGGCTCCAGTGTTGATCCCACCATTTTTTCTCCTGCTTCTGGCTTGAATTCTACATGAAAAAGAAGTCTGAGCAAACCTTGGGAAACCCAGAAGTAAACCATAAAAGAAATGCCAGATTTTCCTAGATTTTTAAATACCTGTTCTTACTCAACAGCATGAGTTTCTGTTTCTGAGAAACAGAATAAAGAAAACCAGTGACAGAAAAAGAAATGGATGAAATTTTGCTTTGCCTTCCATTCTAGTCCCCAACTTTAATTAGACACATTCTAGACATAATGCTCTGCTGGGCTTCCCCTAACTACAAAGTATAAGCAATTATCCTCCATATAAAAGCCTCTTCACATGTGAATAATAAATATTTGTTCACTTCTCCAATTCTTACCTTATGTGATTAGACATCTGTGGTATATTTACAGAGATACAACTGGAGAAATTAAATGTCTATTTTTTTTACCAGATGAATATTAAATGTAAGGAACATGATGAAATACCTCCATACACTTTATAGGTAATGTTGTGAGCATATTACATAATAATTATGATGACAGTGACCGGAGACAAGTCAATTGCATCATCAAGTTTTCCTCATACCTTTACATACGGGACTCTGTTTTTGTCTTCATGAACAGCCAAGTTCGTCTTGGATACTACAGAGATAATAATGATGGCATGCAGAGGAGAGAAGAAAAGTTAAAGACTCAGTATTGGAGGATAAAGAGAAATTGTTACCGAAGACAGGCAAATCTCATGTCTTTGCCATACGCAAGTTTAAGCCTTGGCTGAGAACAAGCAGATAGTGTAAAGACAATAAAAGATCTCTGTATTTTCATTAGTTCCTTAAGCAGAAGTGTTGTGAATCCTTTCAGCCTCCCTGGACCTTAGTTACAGAGCAAATAGAGGACAAGCATTCAGGTTACTCACCATCCAGTAAGTCCCTGATTTTGTCCAAGTAGATCTCAAAATAGGAAACCTAGTTAAAAACAAATGGAGTTTGAAACAGAAATGCCACACTGTATTTAAAAACTATCACTATTAAAACTCATAGAAGGTCTTTGTCATGTACGGCTAAGAAGAGCAAGAAGAGGGGCCACAAAGTGAAGAGTTGGCCGACTCTCCGGGCTCTCCAGCCTCCTGACGCGTCAGCCTGCTCTGCGGGCCGCTGCCCAGTGCGGCCACTCTCCGTGCTTGACGGCCTCTGTGGTCTTGACTCAGGTGCTCCTTACATTGTGTGCTGGGCATCCACCCACAGAACGACTCTCCTTTTCACCCTATGTGAGCACCAAGCAAACTTCTAGGTAGGACAACAGTTGCAACAGAAACGTCCTTCACGAGCAATTGTCAAAAATCAGTAGGCCTCTCCTCATGTGTGACACTGACACCCTCACCAGACTGGGATGAAACACTCACATGAAGAAGTAGGGACTGGAATAAGGGCACTTTGCTTGGAACTACAAGAGCTCAAAGGGAACAGGGAGAGAGAGCTGCTGATGGTGGCCACCTTTGGGGAGTCCAGGAAAGGTCCGAACAAAATGTGATTTAAGAAAGACAGACTAGCCTGCGAGAGGGAAAGGAAGCCTTCCCATCAATTATTCTCAAACGCCAGCCCAGAACCACCTGCAACAGCATCATCCATAGCCTTTGTTTAAATTGCAGAATCATGAACCCTATTGTAGTCCTCCTGAATCAGAATCTCCAGGAACAGGTCCTAGGAATCTGCTTCTAATCCCTGGTTAGTTCTTATGTCAGCTGACATCTGAGAACAGCTTTAACTAGATATGCGATCTTGGGGGTTTAATTCACATGTAACCGAGACGAGAGGCCTCAGTTTTCCCATCTGTCAAATGAAGCCATTTGGACTCGATGATGTCAAAAATTCTGTCTAGGATTCTGCACTTTTTGTCTACACCTGCCTTCTGCATCTCAGATCAACTTTTCTTTCTCTCATGTTTATGGGTTTTCTTGAAACCTAAACAAAAGAATGGATAAACAAGTTGTTAAGGAAGAAAAAACGTGGCAAAATAGTTGTAAAGTTGGAGTGTAACTCTACAGGTAAGACGTCACCCCTGCATCCTAGCTCTGAACCAGTTCTACCTCTGGTTGTGGGAAGTGAAGCTTCCCCAACTCAAGGCTAGTCCTCACCAACTCAGTCCCACTTATTACCTTGTCTGTGTCTCAGCCTGGAGCCTAGTGACTTCCCAGTTTCTCTGAGAGCTGGGGCTTCAAACTCTGGAACCTGTACCTGGCCATCCTCTCCATATTGCCTGTCTCCCTAACAACCTGAGCCTGCCTGATCATCTGTCAAACTCCCCAGTCACCAAGCCTCGCACATCACAGACACACCTAGTTGACCTTGGAAAGAATCACTGCTCCTGAAACTTCTTCCTGTGGCTGGAATCCTAGGGTCTGTTTGGCCTCTAATCTTACACATCTCTCATTCAGCCTCCCTGTGGCCAACTCAACCCTGGTTCCAACCCATTCTATTGCATTTCAAGACTGCCTGGCTTTCATTAAGACTTCTGCATCTTTGAGGGGCACCTGGGTGGCTCAGTCGGTTAAGTGTCTGACTTTGGCTCATGGTCTCGTGGTCTGTGAGTTCAAGCTCCACATCGGGCTTTCTGCTGACAGCTCAGAGCCTGGAGCCTGCTTCAAATTCCGTGTCACCCTCTCTCTGCCCCTCCCTTGCTTGCACTCTGTCTCTGTCTCTCTCTCTCTCAAAAATAAATAAACATTAAAGAAGATTTTTAAAAAAAGACTTCTGTATCTTTGAGATGTACACATGTATCCTTATTTCCATAGATTACAGAGAAATTACACTAAAAAGCAGTCATAAATTACATGTCAACAAATATGCCAATTAAAATCCTGTTCACATTTAATATCTTCTTTTACCACAGAAGATACTGGTGCTTGAGTAGGGGGAGGGGGAGTGATTTTGTTATTTTTGTCATTGCAAATGCTTTCTGAGACCAGGTGGAAGAAAAATAAATATGCAATTGTTTTGCATTAAGAAATTGCATGTTCAGAAATAATGTTTAAAACCTCTATGGGGCTCACTTTAAGGAACAGATTTTCAATAGTGTTTTAATCAAGCCTCTTTTTCTTGATTAAGCCTGTCACTGCTCAGTTCAAATATGGAACAATCGCTAGCCTTCCCACTTATAATTATGATGTATGAAATAAGTGAGCATAACTACAAATGCAGAACAGAAAGCCAGACTGTAAAATTCAGCCCTGGAGACTTGGGTGTTGTTTCTTCTCTCCTGCTTCATGCTGGGGCTGTTTTTATCTTAATAAGATTCACACTATTTTGAGGGCAGTAATTGGTTTAACATCTTACTCTGGGATTATCCCATAAGAACCCTACAGTAGTTTAAGGTATTTAAATGCAAACAGCCTTAAAGATGTACTAAGCTCCTAAATCTTGATCCCATCAAAGCAACAGGCTTCTGTATCCTTAGATATAAAGAACCCTGGCAAAGAGGAGAAACCAGCATTAGCCAATAAAGGGAGCAAAAAGATTTATAAAGTAAAAAGACTTGCCAGATCTAATTTATAATGGGGCAAACAGTTGTTGCCTTGTTTTTATATAATTTAGGAAAGGCACATAGCAGAAATAAGTAAGGTGGAAGTTTAACATAATGGAAAGGTGTTGCACTTGGGATTGGTGAGATCAAGAGTCTAATAACCTGATCTGTAACTGCTGCCAATAACCTGATATGTAACTATGGCCAGCCAGTGCTGTCTTTAAACTTCAGTTTCTTCATCTCTAAAATGATGGGCCTAGGGGTGCCTGGGTGGCTCCGTCGGTTAAGCGTCCGACTTCAGCTCAGGTCATGATCTCGCAGTCCGTGAGTTCAAGCCCTGCGTCGGGCTCTGTGCTGACAGCTCAGAGCCCGGAGCCTGTTTCAGATTCTGTGTTTCCCTCTCTCTCTGACCCTCCCCCGTTCATGCTCTGTCTCTCTCTGTCTCAAAAATAAATAAACGTTAAAAAAATTTTTTTAAATGATGGGCCTAGTGCACTAACCCAGCCTTAAAGAATGGTCAGCCTCTTGGCTCATGTCCTCAGCTCCAAGTCTTCTTAGAACTGCCTGTGTCTCTTCCTCACCCCCTGTCCACACCGTCCCCAGTCGCCATGGCAGGAACTCAGCCAGCCATGTGTATCCTGGACAACACTAATCAGAGCTGGGGGCAAGCCCTGCTGTAGGCTAGGACAAGGAGCCCACTCCCTGGGGAATTAGGAATCGGGAATAAGGGATGTGGAACAGGAGTTACCATGGTCCTTCTCCCCTTACCCATGCACCCCCTGAACAAAGATAAAGCAAGCAGACAGAAATGCAGGGACTGTAACAGGGATAGTGTTTCTTTCAGGGGTGATGAAAATGTTCTGGAATTAGTGATCATAATTGTGTAATTTTTGAAATATAGTAAAAACCATTAAATTGTACACTTAAAAATGAATTTTATGGTGCATGAAATGTATCTCAAGTTTTTTAATTAAAAAAAAAAAAATTTAAAGGAAAAGCAGGGTCTGGATTCTTACTTTTCTACAACCCCCAAGCCACATACCTTCACATTTTGTACCTTATAACAGTTTTCTCTAGTTGCTTAAACAAGTGGCTTTCAATCTCTTGCGAACAAAGGAGCTCCAATGAATATACCCCTAATACTCAATGTTATGAATTAACAGCTATAGTTAAGAGATTAAAAATCTCTTTCAATTCAAATTTAAGTCAGAGCAGAGGTTCTGGTTTAAAACAAACAAACAAACAAACAAACAAACAAACAAAAAACAGGAAGGATAATACCTTCCCTAATACTTGTCAAAGTGTGCTTCCCAAAACACTATTCTATCATACCCCAAAAGGAGAAAAATATGTCCACAGTCAAATACGCAGGAAAATGTAATATACTACATGTCCCCTTTGTAGAATTATGCTGCATAATAGCATGTTTAACTTGTGATGAATCTAACATTTTTCAACAAAACATTTTTTCAAGCTTATTTGGCCACATAAACCTTTTCCCTGGTAACCCACCTATTAATATGAGGGACCTGGAACATACTTTGGGAAATGCTGTCCTCACCCAATCATAGACACATTCTGGTCACATCTCTAGAAATCTACAGGGTAAGTATAGAATTCAAACAACTATCAAGATGATTCCATCCTAAAGAAGGCTTTTACTTTATCTCAATTATTTCCTCAGTATTAACCTGAACCATTAAATAACTATGGCTTTGCCTATGATGGCACGTCATCTAAAATACATAAAAATCATCTTTTATGTACACAGAAAAAGAAGAAAGCTAAGAAACATGATTTGGGGCTCAGTTTCTTCTCCTTGGACTTAATCAAGGGCACTTACCTTGATATGAAACTCCAGGTTTTCATCCATGGAATAGATGTGGTCAAAGATGTCGTGCGCGATCCTTGGGATGATCCCCATGAGTTGAGGGTCATGTAGCTTCCCCTAGTGAGTGAAAAAACACAAGCACAGGGAGCTAAAGAGTGCTGGGAAACCTGTCTGAGAGAAGGGACCATATGTGGATGCACGAACAGAACACCGTGGAGAGGGAACACCCATACACGTATGTCTGCTCCTTTGGAGGGTCCACCTGACAGGCAAACAGACCGTTAAGTTCATGGAAATAGATCAGCATGCCGCTCTTTTTACCAGCAGTGGGGGGCTTGTTCTATCAAGCCCCAAAAATATTCATTCCTGCTGCCGCTCATGGCAGCAAATGGGTGTATGTGGGTAAGGGTGTGGGTAGAAGGGAGGAGGGCAGGAGGGCGGGAGGAAGACTGAGATTATAGGATGACTATCACATCCCAAAGGTGGTTTTTGTTTTGAAATTTTTACAAACTGATCAGAAGGTACAAGTCCAAGTTAATCTGCGTTAATAAAACCACCTTGAGAGCTGATAGTTTCTTTTATGTCATCATTGCTCAAAAATTTCTCACCTTATTCTAGAAAAACCTTCAGTATCGCTTCACAAACCAATCAAGAAAAGCCATTTCATCGATTTCTTAAAAATCCATAATTCCCAGCCTGAATTGTTCAAGTAATTTTTGGTTCTTTCCTTTCCTTTTCTTTTCTTCTCTTGTTTTTTTTTTGGGGGGGTGGGCTGTTTCTAATACTTAAATCCACTTGTAATATATTCTTATTCTTTTACCCCCCTTTTTTCTCTGAGAGAGGTCTAGCCCTCTCTTCCCATGGAGCCAGCACCCCTAGGAACCCTCCTCCAACCCTAAGGCGGGGTGTGGGGGTGGGGGTGGGGGGGTTGAGGGATATTTTATCTAAGGGGTAATGGGTTAGATGAGTTCTTCTGTGATTTGAACTATTTTACTAAATCCATGTTTAAGATCCAGATTTGCTGCCTCTGAAAACTTTCAAAAAAGATATGCCATAGTATTTGAAAGCAATTCCTAAAGAAGAGCTCTAGAAGTATTTACAGCGGCAGCCCTAGCAAGGGCTCCCAGAGAGCCTTCCTTACTCCCACGCTCCAAGTTCTATTCTGTTCCATGTTAAGCCACCTATCAGTGCACAAACACATAGTCTGCAGGTCTAAAGTAATCGTTGGCAACAGTATTCCCAGAGTTTTTCAGACCTTCAGAAAGTTATAAAACTCTGGGAAAAAAAAAACTGGAACTATAAGAAAATCACAAAACCCGTCTTACTCTTCAGTCTCCCAGGGACACCAACAGCCTTCAGCAACACGATGACTCATATCCTTGTTCCAAATCTCCCTGCCACCTGGAAGACCTGCTTTGTTTTCCTCAATCAGATCTTCTTTATCCTTCGGGGATTCACCACATAGCTCCTCTTTGACAGGTTGACTTTCAAGCCAATATTTGAGTTACCAAAAGCAAGAAGTCACATGGACCCTGGCACTAACTCCAGGCCACAAAGCGCTCTACATTGTGAATCCTCCTTTGCACACCTGATCCCTAACCTTCCACTCTCTTGAAAGCAAGAGAAAAGCTGACTTTAGATATATCTGTCCTCTGGCAAAGCTCTCTTACCCGGGAAAATGGGTTCTCTCCTGGAATGCCTTCATCTGCTAAGAATCCTATATCATTTGATATCTTTATATTGCTTTTTGTTTGACTGTACAGTCCCTAAAGGCAAGGTGGCCAGCGCATACGCATTTCTTCCCACTTCTTATGATACTTAGTACGGTGTCTACTGCATAGAGTTATTGTAGAATACAAATTAAACAGTATACATAAAGTGCTTAGGGACAATAAATGTTAGCATTATATTATTCAGCTCATATTAGGTTCTCATTAAGCAGTCGTTGGGGTTTATTTGACCTGAAGAGTCTGAAAATATATTTCTATCCCGGACCATTAACATATATCTTAGGAAAATAGCCCTGAATGACTGAGACACAGAGTTTCTCAAATGTTGGTAATCTTACTTCTCACAGGCCATCATAAACATCAAACACTGGGCCCTGTATGCTCAGGACTATGAAAATTGCTGGCAGAAATGACCCGGACAGTGAAAGGGGTGCCTGGGTGGCTCAGTAGGTTAAGTGTCTGACTCTTGATTTTGGCTCAGTTTATGATCTCATGGTTCACGGGTTCAAGCCCCATGTGGGGCTCAGCTCTGACAGTGTGAAGCCTGCTTGGGATTCTCTCTCCCTTGCTCTCTGCCCCTTCCCCACTCACACTCCCTAGATAAATAAACAAAAACAAACAAACAAATAATTAAGAAATGACACAAGACAATGAAAACACAGATCTCTCTCCAGTCAAATGTCAGGATGCCATTGGGTCAATCCACCTCAGAGAGTCTGAGGAGTGTCCCCCCACGCTCCCGCAGAACCCTTCAATAATCCATCATAATCCTTTAGCTTCTCCTCAGTGGTTCACAGACAAAGAAGACCGAGTGATAATTCACAAATCATTTATAAATGACTCCAGTCTGTTTCTCTAGATACTTTCCCTTTCAAAAGGTTTATCTTCCAATTGATTTCTGGCTCACACAAATATTGACATCCCTTTGTTTGCCTTTGTCAGGGTAAGAACCAAGGCAGAACCAGGGATGAGTCTGCGACACTCCCTGTTGCTTCCCTGAAGCCCACACCCAAAAATCACATGAAAGGGAAGGACATGTTAATTTGGAGAAGGCATGATAATACCTCCATTCCCATGGTCACAGAAGTGACACTCAAATCTAGCAAAGGTTTAGGGGCTGGGATGCTTGATCTAGCTCATAGGCCCAGGAGTGGTGACAGCTGAGGCTTTATGTTCAGTACACTGAGCCTGCCAAGACAGTGTGTGTGTGTGTGTGTGTGTGTGTGTGTGTGTGTGTGTGTGAGAGAGAGAGAGAGAGAGAGAGAGAGAGAGAGAGAGATGTAGTGTGTGGGTGTGAGTGGTGTTGAGAGGGTGTTGATGTGTGTGGTGTATGTATATGAGACGGAGGGGTGCTCAATAAAGGTCTTCACTCTTTCTTCAAATAAAATACACAAACACACACACAATAGTCACCTCAGGTGATAAAAGGTGGTAAAAAGCAGAGAGCTATAGAAATTCAGAGAACAGAGAGTCCTTTCCAGCTGCGGTGATATGAGATGGCTTCCCTGAGGGACACCAAATCTTGAGAGATGGAGATCAGGATGGGCAAGAAGCAGGAAGATGAGATGAGAGGAATGCAACAGAGGCATAGGAACTGAGAAACAATACCCCATTAAGAGAGCCATGACAAGTTCAGTTGGCTGGAGGATCAGGGATGGACTTGAGTAGCAAAGGAATGTCCCACTTCACCATCTTTCTTCTCCCAGAAAACACAAAGAACATTTGTATACTTGTATCCTACATAATCCTCTTCCAAAACTTCTCCCACTTCTGAACGTGGCCTTCTCGGAACATGTGTGAAAGAAGAAACCAGACCCAGGCCACTGGCCGCAGAACAAGACTCCCTTTGTTCTAGCCCCAGTTGCCTTCTCAACCTCCCAAGCAGGATGGTTTCCTGAAACACTTAAGATGGGAAAGCAGGCGGCCCGTCAGCTCACACGAGCACCAATGCACTCGGACAGGCTCATTAAAAATCACTCGGCTGGCTCAGCTCAGCAGTGGGGTGGCCTGCACCATTCCACGGGCTCCCGGTGCCCTTGTGGGCAGAAGGAAAAACAGCGTGTCTCCATCTGTCTAAATCGGTGCTGAAGAGGGACACAAAGCAAGGCACGGGGCCCAGAGAAGCCCTCCCGGGCAACACACACTGAACGAAGGTCCAGCCCTCCCTTCCCCTGGATAGCCAGCACCGCCAGCAGCCCTCCCTCACCCCAGCCCTAGAAGCACCGGCTGCACCTGCCCTGGGCCCAGTGCACCACGGTGCCCTACCAAGCCTGGCATCAGCACTGTCAAGTGTTTCCTATTTTTACTGAAAATCCGCCTTAAATGCTCCATCTTCAGAAGCTAATCTTTCCAATTTTATGTAGGCTTATCTGTTTGTTCTCCTCAATAGAAAGTAATGGAATCACCACTGGATGTCAGACCAAAAATGAGGGGATTAAAATGAAAAACAGCTTTAAAATGTGACAGCTCTGTCCATTCAGGGAGTTAACATCCCCTTCCAAAAGCCTTTGAAAGATCACAATGTATAATTCCGAATACATAAAATCCTTTCAGATGGTGCAAGCCCTGTGGGGCTTTTTTTTTTTTTTTTTTTTTAATTTAATTGCATTCCAGGGTCCTGGATTTCTTGGTCTCCCACAGTCTCTATGACTTCGGCTCGGGGCTCCTCCTTTCCTCTGTTTTCCTTTAAAGTATCCCCTACCGTCTTTCCAATCTATAATCACCCTACAGAAAGAACTAAACTAAGTGTCTGTGGGGGCAGGGGGATGCTGGGAAAGGGCTCCCATCTGCCCCACCCCGTCCTCCCGTGGACACAAACATGTGATATTCAGAAGTCACAATAAATAAAAGCAACCCCTTACAATCAACCTGTTAAAACCGACAAGGATGAAAAGGCTACAGAACTTAGGCAGCTATGAGAGGAACCCGCACAGAAGCCAGTTCCCTTTAGGGGGCCATGGGTCCCTCTGGGCCCACAGCAGTGCTGCAGGCCTTGTAAGGTTCACACTGTGAGACAGAGGGCTCCAGATGCTCTCATTTAACACAACATCTCCGATTTTGGTTTTAAAGAGCTGGCATACCTCTTTGCCATCTCCTCACACCCACCGATGCCCCCCGCACACAACACAAACTAAGATTTTACTCTGGGGACAGGTCTCTCCTTTGATGGTTTACAATTTAAATTTCTGACATTTAGCAAATATCTTGTATTTCCCAAAGATGAATTAATTCGAAAGCCAAAAAGGTCATTCTTGTAAACATTCCCTATGATTGGGGGGCGGGGGGGGAGTTCTAAATATTGCATTTTTGTTGTTGTTTTATATACCATTTGGTAATTTTCCAAGAACCTGGAGACTGATGGATACCATCATGAGATGTGCTCTCTCTCTCTCTCTCTCTCTCATATGCCTTATGAAGGAGCTATTGTCACAGCTGCTGGGAAGGCTGGCACTTAGGAAATCTATAACTGCAACTTTTCTGGTGCCTAGAAGGTCAAGGGTCTGGGGCTCAGCAAGAGAGGCAGGCGAGGGGCTGGCCATGCCCGCGTCTCACTGCAGGAGAACATGAGGTGCAAGAAGACAGGGGGCCAAGGCTCAGGTGTCAGGCGACAGTCCTACTCTGCGCAGAAGCAGTGGCAAATAAACCTGATGCCTCCTTTAATCTCTCCAATCTCTGAACCACTGTCCACTGCAAAATGGGTGAACGTAAGTCAACACCACAGAAACGAGATCCCCCAGAGTCCGATGCACACTTGAAATCGGTGTGAGCAGAACATCAGAGCCTCAAGGCTTTTTGCCTCGGGCCTTTGAAATCTCCTCTTCAATAGGAATGATTCATAAGCTAAACCGATTCTGCAGCGGCTGGCCAGCCGGCCGGCTCACTCAGAGACATTCCCAGGAGGGTACCGAACATGAAAATCCTAAGCTTGAAGGATCAAGGATTCATCTTACCCTGCTGCTTGTAAGCTGAATTCCCCAAACTTCCTCTGCACAGTTGCTTGTAACAACCACTCTTTTACCTCTCCTCACCTGTCAGGGGAGACTTTTAAAGAATTATCCGCCCTGAAGGGCTTACAGGAGTCCGTGGCAAAAAGCAGGAACAGAAGACACAAAGGGGGCCAATTTTGTCCGCAGACGTGCCTTGTCTGGAACACAGCCTGGAGCCGCAGACCTCCACCGCCAACAATTTGCACTGGGGTCACACCTTCGAGAGCTCACAGGGCCAGGAGTGTAAGTTAATGACAGAGGATGCTGCACGTACATTCATACTCTCTTGCAGTGTGCAGGGATGGGGCCAGTGTGGACTGGACAGGGCATGAGGGTATCAATTGAACAACTATTTTATGGAACCCCTCCCAGGTGACAGTCGCTGTTTCACACAGTGGAAATGTCAATAAACAGGCAAACAAGACAATGAAGAGCTCTGCTCTAGTGAAGTTTACACTTTATATTAGGTTGAAATTTCATCCAGTGTCATACAATCTTCATAAGTAATCTCTACACCCCTACACCCCACGTGGGGCTCGAACCCACAACCCCAAGATCAAGAGTCCCACACTCCACTGACTGAGCCAGCCATGTGCCCCAGGATCTTCAGAATTTTCAACCAGATTTAGAAACTTAGAATTATGTGAAATCATCCCATTTTAAACACTGCCTGCAATTTTAAAATATGTACAATAATAATAAATTTTTTAAAATGTAAAACACGCTGTATAGTCCAAATAAAAATATACCTGTGGGCTGAATTTGGTCCACAAGCCAACTTCTTTAAGTCTCTGACATACAGTTCTTCTGAGGAGACTCACCTCCCCAGAGTAGCCCCACTCCTTTAAACCCTTAGGGACTTTCGCAACAGACTTTCTCAGTGAGATTAGGGCCACAGGCCCTAGGATACTCGCACCACTGTTCAGCTTGTTGCTGATTCTTTTCTAATAGAATTTACTACTTCCATTTCGAGAGAGCTACCAACAAAGGAT
This sequence comes from Panthera tigris, assembly GCF_018350195.1. Lineage (NCBI taxonomy): Eukaryota > Metazoa > Chordata > Mammalia > Carnivora > Felidae > Panthera > Panthera tigris. Next base: position 138,513,641 of record NC_056667.1, on the reverse strand, counting down.
TTTTTTAAAATTCTGAACTCCTGAGATTTTATTACTCACCATTATTTTAAAACTCCACGGAGACAAAATAAATCGGTCAAATGTGACCAGCCCCTTAGCCATCTGCCTTGCACAGCCAAGGGGCCACACGCACCTGAATTTGGCCAGCCACACAGAGGTTGCCATCACAGCATGCTGCAATCTTACCTCCATGGTGTGTGTTTTTCCTGATGAAGTCTGTCCGTACGCAAAAATCGTCCCGTTATAACCTTCAAGGACATCTGCAAGCAAGAAAAGAAATTAAAATTAACTCATTACTTTGATCATATGCTAGTGTTGGTTCCATATTTTAAAATTACATTTTCCAAATGGCCCATCTCATTTTTCACACAAACGATGTCTTTCAGCTCCATTTGCATTTTAAGTAGAATTGTGAGATAAAAGCATAAATGAAGGCCTCCACTGTTCCACAAATAAAAAGAAATATACTCACATTCCTACACTACATATTAATGCAAAAGAAGGCAGACACCCTTTCTCCCAGTAACATCAACATTTAGACAGATTATCGAGCAGTACACTCTCTTTTAGTTGAGAGATACTTGAGTTTTCTTCTCTAAGTTGATCTCCTGAGATCAGTCAGAGGAAGAAAAACATTATCAGGGTCCTGAGTCTCTGGAATGAAGTGTAGAATAGAATTTCTTTGCTAAAGATCTGATTTGGGTCAGTTTAAACACTGGCCCAGGCAAGCTCCTTAGGAAGGTTTCTCAGGAAGGCTGCACAGAGCCCCTTCAGAACCAAGTGAGTCCAGAGCCTGGGAGGACAGGCCCCCCCACTCTGTAATCCTGGCCACATGGTGACAATCCAATCAGCCCAGAAACCACCGGGGCCCTGACTCAAAGTTCATGCCTCTGTTATTTCAGTGACTGCTAGCAGGCCGGCCCAGGCCCATCAGCATCAGGAATTTCTTTTAATTACACAATGAGCATACTGTGCAAACCTCCACACAGGGCAGGCCAGCCTCCATTTCGCACAGGGACGAGGGGAGGCGTGCAGACAGAGGCTGCTTTGCACTGCAGATTATCTGTGGGAATTCTTTCAAAGCAGCAGAGGTGATTAAAATATATTTCCCTCAACCCTCCTTCATCCACATCAACATCACCAGAAGGGAAATAGTACATAATTAATATCATTGACCCAATATCTCTACGTAAGAGGAGGAAGTCTCATTCCTGAAAGGACAGTGGGGGCAACAAGAGGAACCCCCTAATGAGGTGTCCTTTTTCAGGGCTATGTACAAAATCATCACTCCAGGCCATCAGCTCCATTTATTTCAGGCCCTTAGGTAGGTTGGTTATTTTGTGTTTTGGGCCTCTCTGAATTCTATAATGTCAGTTAATGTTTGTTGTTTGGTTAGCTTTTCTAAAAAATTTTTCAATACACATTTTATTGATCTGAGGTTACTGGAGGGTGAACTGAGATCAGAACAGAAAGTGGGATTTTCCTTTAGGAAGCTAAAAAAAAAAAAAGAGAGAGAGAGAGAAAGTAAGCAGATTTTTTTTTTTTTAATTCTAGCAGCCCTTAAGAGTTTGTGTCAAGCTATATTGAGAGAGAGAGAGAGAGAAAGAGAGAGAGAGAGAATGTTCACACATATCAAACTTCTAACTTCTGGTAATGGTTTCCTTGGTAACAGGAGAAGCAGAAACTTAAAGACTACAATGTACGGGCTAGAGGTTCAAGCTTCAGTTTTCACAAAAATGTCAACTTGCTCAGAGAAAAGATTCAGGGTGGAAAGCCTTTATAGGACCATGAATGTGATGTGCTTTGAGGGGCACAAGAGGTTACCACCCTGCAGCTGAACTTTTAACATTCTGTATTCATGGCATAAACAACTCCAGGCCACTGGAATGCCAGCCATAATCACAACACTAAAGTTTCTATTTATTAGAAATTAAATATCTGCCGCTGAACTGCAAGGGCTTCCTTACCTGAAGCCCCCGTGCGGGAAGCACTCTGGGACCTTCCAGCCCAGGCTGTAGGGCAGGGGTGAGGAGGCCAAAGCCAAGTGTCCAGCTCCCTCTGCTCCTCCTAATAGGCCTGCTGGTCACCCTACAGGTGCATACGCTCGCAGGAGGAGGCTCTGGGCAACATCCACACGGTAAAGAAAGCTCAGTTCAGCCTGAGCCCCACTGACAGAAGAAAGCCCAGCACATGCTTCTGCCTCTGCCAGGAAGCAGTGGGGCCGGGGCACCTGAATTCAGCTCCTCTGGCCGGGGCCCACACCTCCAACTCCAACCTCCCCAACCAGAAGGTACAATCCTATTAGCTCCTGGTTGGCTGCTGCTCCCCAAAGTCCTGCGGGGTAAAGCCTGGGACATGTAGACGAAAACAAGCACTCATAGAGAGCACCACTTCCTCCGGAGCAGGGAGCTGAGGAGCAACTGAGACCCCACTGGGAGAGTCCTTGACCGTTGGTTGCTGCTTTTAAACATGGAGTGCAATTACTGTTATTATTATTTTAACTAAAAGGGAGCACATAAAACCCCATCAAAACAAACTCTGCTTGACCTTTAAAGTACTATATACGATCATGTTAAAATTAATTCATTGTTGGAGAACTATCTCTAGTGTTCAAGGATGAACAGACCTGATGTCCTCTATCAACGCAATTGTGAATTAAATTTTAAAATTTTAAAAGAAACTTTAAAAGAAAAGGAAAAGCTCTTCGAATGCAGTGTTCCCTATTTTCTTCCAAACTCCAAGTCTAGGGGGTCAGTTTGTTGACTTAGGCAGGAGGGGAGAGGAGAGGAGAGGCAGAAGGGGAAGGAGAGGAGAGGCAGGAGGGGAAGTGACAGTGCATCTGGGTGCACCCGCCAAGGAAAGCAGAATGGGAGAGCAGGTCTGTGCTCAGCGCCACGCTGAGCCACGCAACCACCCCCACCCGACCCGAGCAGAAACAGCCCACAAAAAGGCACTTTCATCACGTTGAATGACAGTTCCTGGGCCCAAGGAAAGCATTTGTTTCAGAGCCTCTCTCGTAACAGAATGACTATTTCTGTGCGCCAGCCGCGGAGCCAGGAATCAGTTCAGCCAGACAGAACCTTGCTTTGTGACAGGCTCTGGCGTGATGTGATCTCAGCTCACACCACAAAGCCAGCGGCACCCACAAGCACACAACACATCCATCCGGCAGCGAAGCAAATCCAAAGAGAGATTCCACTGCAGGTGGGAAGAGCCTTCTCACCTCCAGAGAGGAGGGAGGAGAGGAGTGGGATCCTTGAAAATACTTCTTGCCTCTTTTGCCGTAGACTTCAGAAGCCAGTTTTCCGCCCCAAGTTTTTGCTAGTTCTGAGTCCAGACCTTGCTAGAACAGAAGAGTCTGTTCCACTACTGGGTAAGAATTTGGGGAAGATGTAATCATGTAAGTTCCTGAGAAGGCTGTCATGGCCTCCTACCAACTCCCCATGTGAAATGGTGGCCTGTCAGTGGCACCAGGGTCTCTGGCAATATTGGCTGACAGGTAGGTCATCACTGCCTCAGAATCCTAAGGCTGCTGCTGACCAGTCAAGCTACTCAGGTAGGCCGCACGCCCAGAGCACATAGAGGCAGCCTTCTAAACAGTACTGGCAAACCAGAAGGCTGGGCCCAGCTGGTCTGAAGGGAAGGGCACCGTTACATCTTCAGAATGGAAATGCATCTCACTGTTGGAAGACAGGCAGGGCCAACCCGAGGCTCTGGAACCACAATCTCTATTCCTTCCCCCTCTCCCTCCTCCCCTCCCCCCCCCCTTCTCCCATACCCATTTCTAATCCTGTCCTTCTGCAGTGCTTGGTTAATAGTCCATATGGCCTGATACACAAGTAACAACTCATAAATTGCTATTAAATGCTCATTATGAGCTCACCAGAAAAGTAGGGACAGGATAGTGTAGAAAAATCCAAGGAAGTCAGACAAGCTCAGCCTTAAGTTCCAGCCCCGCCACCCCCTAACTGACCTGGCCAAGTTATTTGACCTCAACCTCCTCTTTAGTACAACAGGAATAATAATGCTCACACCTCATAAAATTGTTGAGGTTTAAAATACAATAACATATGCAAAGTACATACAGCGTGCCTGACAGATAAGAGTAGCCAAAAAAATCTATTTCTTCTTAAGAACCATACATAATAATAATATAGATCTTATAATATCCTGAGCTTAAAACTTTTCAATGAGTCCACATTGCCTGAAGGATAAAGCCCATCCATTTCTACCAAACTCTAATCCAGCCCAGGTACCCTGCAATACTAAATTGCCCAAACACGCCATATTATTTCTCTTTATGCTTTTCCTATTCCTTCTGCTTATACACCTCTGCTATATTCTACAGTCTTCAGGACACAACCTTTCCAAGAAGCCTTCCTTAACTCTCCAATCCTTATCCCCACTCACCAAAGTCAGTCTCAAGTGACTTTCTTCTGTGCTCCCACAGCATTTTGCACACAGCCATCTTAAAGCACGTACTACCCATGGGTATGATGACTATGGATGCACCTGTCTCTTCACCTATACTTAAAGCTTCTCACAGACAGTCTTATATATCTTGGTGACTCTAGTCCCTAGCAGTGGTTATACCACATGGTAAATACTTGATATCCTTGCATGAAGGGATGAGTAAAAGAAATAATTAAATGAATGAAGCTAAAGAAACTAGGTCTAGCAAACAAGAAACCACCTTCTCTAGCCCTGGACAGTCTACATTTAGTGAATTTGAAAGGCAATTGCCCAGGATGACTTCTGTAGACTGGGACATAGTTACCCGTACTTTGATAATAGCATCCAGTAACCATGGTTTTTAATTCCTAGGGTCCACAGAAACCTTCCTATTCACCATGTTGGTAATCACAAATCCTATAAGCTCTTCTGGAAGAAACAGAGGAGAATCCTACATACTGTTTCAGACAACATTTTGATTAACAGACACCAGACAAAGATGGGGGTGTGGGAGATACCAGAATTCTACAATCAAATGTTTGAAATATGTTTTTAAAAAACTAGTGAAGTTGAAGGGAATCAAAAACCCAAGAGAGAATAAAGCCATCCAGTTAAAAGGAGTCTTCCTGATCTCAAAAACATTAAGGGTTCAGAGACACTTGAAAGGAAAGCTCATGGGTCTACTACATTATCATGAATCATGGGGACTGTGGTGACCTTCAGAAGTTACCTGATTGAATTCCTGGCCTCTAGAAAAAGAGGCCCCTACAATACCACCTTCCTTTCCTGATTTCAATAGGCTTTGTCAAGGCAAAAAAGACCTCAGTTGTACCTAGTAACCATTCCATGGAGTTTTTTCTCATATATCTTTGTTTTACCTTGATGATGAGGAAACAACATGGCCACTTCCCCTCACACTAGTTTCACTGGATATTTTAAAAAGTTAAATCAGGTCTTCATCATATAACTTCCTTTCAAGGGAGAATAAGGCACTCTTAGCTGTTACAAAATGAGTATGCTCACATCATATTTATAGTGCCTGAAGAATATCTGTTTATCATATCATGTCAGAGCCTAATTTTACCTAAATGGTTTTCTTTGTGGCTCACCATATACTGGGCCTCAAGTTATCCAATTAGGTCACGTCTTCATGAGAATTTTCTAAGAATTGCCTACTTCTGACATTTCATACCATAAAAAAACCCAAACACTGAAAGAGACTCAACTTCTCTAGTAATGAAGAATGAAAGATGATGATTATTATTTGTTAATCACAGGACTTTTTAAAGATGGCATGCATCCATCTCTAATCAGAACATCAACTCAGAGATGCGTTTAAATTGACCTCATGCTTAGCACAGCATATGGTAAATACTAGTTGGTTCTGATAATGAAAGGGGAGAGAAAAGGAAGTTATGGCTCACATGTGATTAATTTTACTTCCACAAAAATAAGTAAGAGTCTGATAATGGAGAGGAAGGAGGACAGAGTAGGAGCAAACTAGAGCTACACACTCCAGAGAGAGAGAGAAAACAGTTTTAGACAGGAAGAGATGAAAAACAATAGAAGCAGAGAGAAAACAAAAATTACCATCAGATACAGCCCTACAGTAGTAATTCAAGAAGAGCCTAAATTCAGGCACGTTTTTTTTTCTCTTCTGTTTTCTATAATGATCTTACTGTGAAGACCTTCAAAATTAATTGATGTCTGCAACAAGAATGTGAATAACCATACACCTCAGCGAGGAACAGTACATACTGACTGACTCTCCCACGCAGGTGCCCAGGGTCAGAACCAATCTAACAGATGTACCCAGGGCTGGCTTGCATGAATTTCAGACAGGTTACTCAGCTCAGCTTCCAAAAACAAGCACATCTTGCATGACAAGGTGCTTTTTGAATTTTGATTTTGCTTTTTACTCTTTAAATCTAGAGCTACCTATAAAGGTGGCAACATCAGCACATTTGGAAGCACAGCTGCCATAGCATGCAGACTAGAAGGTAAAGATTTAAAGATGAAAAGCAAAGAAGCAGGAGATGCCCCTCAGCTCTGTCCAGATGGCGAACTCTCCCAAGGCAAGCTCCAGCCCGCCTGATGTGAAAGGGCAAGGTAGAGCAACGTGTAAATTGGTTCGTCTCCCTGCTGTTAAATCCTTCAGGGCCAAGGCCAGTCCCAGAGAAAAGGGCTGATCTCTAAGACAAATTTAGGCTTCAGGCTATCTATTTGGAGGAACAAATGTTGGTATCTGGGTGGAAAAGTTGAAAGTGGGTTAGACCAAAGTATATTTAAGGAATGCTGAGTAGCAAAAACAGCTCAACAACCAACGAGGTAATGTGATTTTGTGATGCTGTAGAGAACTCCTTGATGCCCAAGAATTTTCCACGTTTAAGGCTTCTCCCTGAAGACACAGATGCACAAAATAATTCAGCCAAAAATATACAAATGGAGCATCAGAAATATCTATTTTTGTCTCCTTCAAAGCAGAAAGGAGGCCTTATACCTACAGCAGTACTTTAAAACCTTTACAGAAATAGTGTGACCATAGCTTTTAAGCTTCTAAGTAGCAGAATAACTCTGCCAAAAAGGTGGCAAAAGAAATAAAGACATTTCCTTGGCAAGGAGATTTGGAGAGGTTAAAGAACTTGCCTGACATCATAGCAAATCAGGACCAGAGCTCGGGCTATAATTCAGTGTTTCCAATTAGTAGGCCTCTGCTTATAGTCAAGGCACATTGATTCCTAGGCTGCAAATATCACTTAATGTTTTCAATTACTCTGAAAGGCCCAGGAGGAAATAAAGAAATAGCACTTACCTTTGACAATTTGCTTTGCACACGCATTGTAAACCTGCTCTTGGGTCGTGCTGGGAGGCAGCACTCTGTCGAAGACATATGGTTTCCCTTGCTAAAAAAGAAAGACGAAAGGAAAGGGCACACATTAGAAGTTTAGGAATAAAAAGCACTAATAGCAGTTAGACCACAGGCACTAAATCACAAACCCTATCCTTGAAGGCAGTTCCGTACGAGACTATGGAATTATTACAGAGTGAACCACACATACAATGTGTGTATGTGTAATGCATGTTGAGAATTCGAGAAAGAAAAAAGGTGGTTTTTTTTTTTTTAACTTGAAACACTTTTTCTGATGAAAAGCAGGTTGATGCTTCATTCATTCATCTGAACAAATATTTACCTATTGAGAGCTTCTTCTGAACCAGGACTAGACTAGAGTCTACCCAACTCAGAAAACAGTCCTGCCTGTAAAGCGCTCAATCAAGGGTGGCAGATAGCTGATAAACAAGAAAGCAAACACCCGGGAAACCACAAAATGCCTAGGTACAAAATAATGAGACAGAGGGGACAAGAGAGAGAGCAAAGCAGATCTTCCTGAAGAAATGCCAGTTACGTGGATCTTTAAAGGATCAGAAAGATTGAGGCATGTGAAGAGCCATGGAACAACATACCAGACAGAGCACAGGGTGGAGCAGGCAGGAAGGGGCCTGGAGTGTTCGAGGCACTGAAGCGTGGTACAAAAGGAGAGGAGAACGGAAATCAGGAGCCAGTCCATGCAGGGCACTGTTTGCCAAGGTAATGGGCTTGGCTTGTATTCAATGGGAAGATGACATGATCAGATTTAAGAAGCTGCTCTTAATAGCAAGTTATTATTGCTTTGCATCCCAAAGAATTCTAGTGTTTTCTTCATATGTATAAGTGATGCCTTAACTGGGTAGAGCCTTTCTAGTCACAGGGCACCCTTCTGTACAGTACATCGAATGATTTCCCCAGGTGCAGGTTTTTGGGGTCTGGTCTGAGACGACACGGCACACTACTCAAGGAGGTAACTGTCAGAAGGAAAGGAAAGAAGTTCTGCCCTGAGACTGAACGAGCCCTGACCCCGGACCACTCAACGTTCACCAGGGAGTCACTGGACACTCATGTGCCAGTGACTGAGGAGTGGGGAAGCTAGTGGCTGGGAAGACACAGCCTCCTCCCGGGAGCCACCATCACCGCCCAGGCAAGGGGTGGCCCTCCCCCTGCCCTTTCCCACAGCATGATCTACCCATGTAGATCTTTATGTCCCACATGGTGGAAGGGAGGGCAGGAGAAGGGAAGGAGGGAGGGGAGCTCAGAGTCTCCTTCACTCCCACCCTGTACCTCCTACGTGTGGCTTGGACACCAGGAACCTTACCCCAGGACAGTCCAGTGCCTCAAAAAGATAACTGCTCATGAGGGACTCAAGGACAAGGCTTGTTACATCCTGTAACCTTCACACAAAAGTCTACAGCTGCCAGCTGGCTTAGCATTGTACTTTTTTACGAACATGGGTAGTACTACACATAGGTAAGGTCTTAGGCTTCAGGCGTTATGCTTGAGCTTTTAGTCTTTGAAACTGGAATTGAGTCAACCAGGTAAATGAGCTACTTCCTGTTTGGTCTTAGAAGAAATGGAGAATTTTGAGGTGCCATGAAATATTGTAGAGGTTTTTTGTTTTTTTTTTAAGTTTATTTATTTTTGAGAGAGCACAAGCAGGAGAGGGTCAGAGAGAGAGGAACAGAAGATCTGAAGCGGGCTCTGCACTGACAGCAGTGGAGCCTGACGTGGGGCTTCCACTCATGAACTGCGAAATCATAACCCAAGCCAACGCTGGATGCCCAACCAACTGTGCCAACTGTGCCCAAAATATTGTTTTATACAAGCAACAGAGCCAGTCATTTTGTTAAAATTATGGAAAGGGGTTATTTTCTGATGTTTTGTTCCTGGCCAAGTCTCATTCCTTTAGTGAACCAAGTATTTGGTTTGGATAACCAAGAGAATATTCCTCCTTGGTGAACAATTGCCAACTATCAGTCCACTACATTCTTCTTAGCTTTATCTATTCATAAAATTAACTAAATGTCAGTAAGGTAAAAGGTTAGAACAAACACTCATAGAGTTTGCCTAAGTATTTGTCACCAACTAAAACTTCTTAAAAGAAACTGTAGCTTTGCTTATATTTCAAACAAATCCACTATTACTCCAAACTTGATGAGAATCACCAATATAAACCATCTTGTTTCCAGAACGATCAGCTTTGGGTTTTTGAGAAAATGCACTTACTGCAGCTGGAAAAATGACCTATTTTTATATAAATGGTACAAAAAAATAGGACTCCCCAACTTTGCCCTTCAATTTAAAATGTTTGTTGGAGTGCATTATACATTCACTTTAAGAGAGGTAGAAAGCAAGAAATTGCCACTCCTCATTTAAATAATATCATTTATCAGATGACAGATAATACAACAATTTTCCATAAGCTGAAGTTAACTCCCAAACAGAAACTGCCTTCAAGAAAAGATAAAATTTAGAAAATGATTTGTTTTGAGACTTCTCGTAAGGACTAGAATGTAAAGAAGTTAAAAACAGAAGTATTTTTGTCTTTTCATACACTGAGTTGGCTATGCAGGCTTTTATTTTAAGTGAACCTTAGAGTCTTGAAATTAAAATATAGAATTAAAATTTAGTTACTGATTATTTCCAAAGAACGGATTTGTGACATAGCCATGCGAGCTGTATATACAACTGCCATTAAACAACAACAACAAACAAATTACGCTTTGCTGCATTGGCAATGGTATGAAAATCTCACAACCCCTGATGGAGACTTCAGCAAAGCCCCATCTCCCACAGCCCCTAGGAGACAAGAGTCTCCTTGTTTCTGATCCCACTGTTGCTGAGGGTTTCTGTGGACAGATGTTGGGCCCACCCTGCTCTAGCTGTCACTAAATGTTTTAGTTCAGCTACAGAGTACATTTTTCAATTAACATTTTAATAGGAGTGTTAAGTGCTAGCACTTGAAACTGAATGATGAGGGCACCAACTACTCCTGGAGACGCTTTCCTTGCCGGGCACCTATTCAGCAGGAGGTTCTCCCATCTCTCTGGCTACTCTCTGCCAGTGTCCCTTGTTTGTGTCTCTTCCAGACTTCTAAATGATGGTGTATCCTGGACTCAGCTCTCAGCAACCTCTCTGTCTACATTCTTGACTTTCACATGATCTAAATGAACACTTCAGCTTTCAAATCTCATGTAAGCTCCAAATTCATATATTCAGTCACCCGCTAGACATTGAAACCACTTAGATTCCACTAGCCACTTCAAACTTAACTGACCGAAAATGAAATCGAGCCTTCCATATCTGAGGAAAAGACCAAATTCATCAGGTACGTCCCATAGATTCCATATCCCAAATATATCCCAAAGTCTATCTATCATCTTATCATCTATGCCACACAACCTTAGCCCAAACCACCATGGTTTCTCATCTGGACAACAGCTATAGTGGCCTCACTGGTCTCCCTGACTCCATTCTTGCTCCTAACAATCCAATTTCCATTTAGCTGAGTGAGCTTTCTAGAACTATAAATCAGATGATATCAAATCCTCCCTTAAAAATGCTCCTATTAGACTAGACCTTCTTCACACTGCATTCTCCTGCATCTCACAATAGTGTAGCCCACTGGACTTCTTTATTCCTCAGCTTAGTCCTCAGCATATTCCATGGCTCAGAGCCTTTGCTCTTCACTTCCTTTCCCTTCGAACTTTCTCACTGCAGACCTTCATTGGGCTCACCAGAGATCTTCATTTGACAGTCGCTTTATCACCCTTCAGATATCAACTGCAATTTCTCCTCCTTTGAGGGCTACCATGCTCCTACGTACAGCAGCCCCACCCCACCCTGGCATCACTTTCTATCACATTACCTTATTTGGTTTGCTCCATGGCAATTAGTATGTAACCTATTCTCAACCAATCAAAGGGATCATTACAATTAAAGCATTTAAGTGGCTAAGACAGAAGCCATATAAATCCCAAGAGTTCACCACATGTAGGCAAACCTGCTGCAATTTATGAAAGGAGTCTGGGTGGGACACACACGCACTCCATATACATTACAACTGAAAATGAAATAATCCAGCTTTGCCATGAAAGCCTCCACGTAGAGCAGCTAATTGCATAGGAGCAATCTAACTAAATAACTTACAGGCATCACATGCGAAAAATAACAGCAGATGGTTCTTATATTTTCATAGTTAAAATTAAAAAACAACAACAACAATCAAACCACTTCCTATCAAGTTGTTGAGAGCAAAGTGTCTGTGAACCATATGGCCTGCCTATTAATTCATTTGACCCGTTACCCAACAACCATTCCCCAGCCTTGAAAGGAATATTACTCTGGGAGACGGAGGAAAGCAAAAGACCCACTTAAACATTTAGAAGATGGGCACCAGGAGGGATGTTAAGGAAACTGAAATTAATTACCCAAGAAGAGATCATTCGAGAAGTAATCTCATAACAATCTCTAAGACTAGCCAAGAGTTTGTGACCAAAGGTGCCCAATAATTTGAAGGATTTTTCTCTATCTTCACTAAGAAAAAAAGAAATAGGAAAAAAAACTTTAAATTTCCACAGCAAGATTTAAACTCACTCTGTGGAATTATCTTCAGACACTGAGGAATATTAGGAAGAGGAACGGATTCCTGAGAACAATCACTACAGTCTCTCTCCCGTGTGTTCACATGACTTCTTTCCTGAAAGTACAGGAGATGGCAAGTTCTTTCAGCCACATTCTCACTACTGTCCACCTGCACCATCACCAACCACCATGATCCAAACCCTTTTCTGTTTTATCTCATTTAATTCTCATACTAACTCCATGAGGTAGGTATTACTATCCCCATGCCACAAACTGGAAAACTAAGGCCCAGTCACTTTATCAGCTCCGCTACTTTGGGGAAATACCTTTAAGTCCTTGATTGCAACACCATGCTGCTTTCCTAAGTAGCTTATGACTTACTGGAAAAGCAGGAGACACACAAACAGCAGATGCTTAGGACTAATATGAAAGATGGCAGCAAAGTGATTCATACAGTAACAAGTCAGAGTCTCCTTCTATAGCCTACAGTAGTCAAGAAAGTGTTAACCATGAAGGTGGGACTGACATGAAACCACAGAGGAAAGAATGGCAGCTTAAGATCAGGGAAGAAGGGCAAGACTGGCAAGAAAAATGGTGGCCATGCACATGGCAAGCCTTCCCGGCAACAAAAGGAATTAAGAACAGGCAAAGGCCTTCCACCACGGGAGCCACTAAGGAGGAGCAGCATGGCTCTGAGCTACCTATGGCTGTGGGCTTCAACCAGGGCCACAAAGCGACTGAGAATGCGAACAAGCCAAGGCACAGTGAACCGCCGCAGGTGCCTCACCAAGCACACCAAATTCATGCGGCACATGATCCGAGAGGTGTGTGGCTTTGCCCCATATGAGAAGCATGCCATGGAACTGCTCAAGGTCTCCAAGGACAAGTGCGTGCTCAAGTTCATCAAGAAAAGGGTGTGGATACACATCCAGGCCAAGAGGAAGAGAGAAGAGCTAAGCAATGTCCTGCAGCCACGAGGAAAGTGGCAGCCAAAAAGGACTAACCCTCTTTGCCCCACTTTCCCCCCACGTTCCCCCCAGCCCCCTATGTAATAAGCCTTTTTTGGAACTTGGGGCATTTGACCCCCTCCTGCCAACATCCTTCCAGGGCACAGTGGCGAGGGTCATGGTGGTACACACAGAGACAGAACAACTGAACAGTACTGGAAATGGTTTTTTAATCATAATTAAATAGTCCATATATGCTGGGGGGGGGGGGGGGGGGGGACAGGCAAAGGCCAACCAGAACCTAGGAAAAGGCAGGTGTGAGACTTGTTATGAAAAGTCGAAGTTATTGAGAAAAATCCCAGAATTTTTCAGAGCCTAAAGGTCCTTCAAGGTCAGCCCAACTCAACGTTGTGTTTTACAAATAAACAAGTTCTAGGTCAGGACAGACTAGACAACTTGCAGTAGGTCACCCAGCCAATTAGGTTAGGTAGCAGATCTGTGCCCAGAACCCAGACCTCCTGGCTCCCTACCTAGTGCTCTAAAAGTTCTGGCTTTAGAATCAACTGCTCTCTCTCTGAAAATCAAGCAAACAACAAGCATCAGCCTCTGGTGCTTTGTTTTTCCTGCTTTCTTCCCAACCAATTCTAAATTATTTCCAAATACACAGTTGATGATGGTTCCTTGAGCAAAGAGTCACTGCTGTAAGAACTGGAGCAATACAGCAGGGGAACCAGAATCATGGCCTCTCAGAGTTAGTATGTCCTTGCAGTCAACCCATCAGCCTCCTCTCAATGAGAAGCTTTGGTCTGTCTCCACAAGCCTTCATGGGCAACGATGAACTGCTTGAAACCCAACTGGCTCTGATTGTCGGAATGTTGTATCCTTATATTGACTTAAATCTGCACCCTGAAGCATTAGACCTGACACCATCCTCCAGAATAAGACAGACCAAGGCTGGAGAGACCTGCCTACATCGACATCCCAGCTTTGTTTCATTTTGGGAGCTGTGTTCATTGTCTTACTCTCTTTTCTCTCATCTCAGAGGAAAGGAGAAAGATCGATGTGCTTCCTTCCTAAAAGTTGTGTGGATTTGTCCAGACTTGAAGGACTCCAAAGGTATTCAAGGTTAAGACATCACTAAAACATTATATTAGTTTGCACAAGAAGGAATTGAATAAAATAAACTCATGGACTATGAAGGGCTTTGGCAACAACCTGAAAGAATGTTTCCAAAACATTACCTAAATAGCAAGAAGTCCTGGGGTTAATGTTGATACTCATTTTTTATCAACACAAACATCCTGCCAAAACAAGTTTTGTTTTGTATTTTTTATTGAAATATAATTCACATACCATAAAATTCGCCCCTCTAATAAAAGGGCACATTCTCGGAATATTCACAAGATTGGACAATCATCACCACTATCTAATTGCAGAACATTCCTTTCATCACCCCAAAAGGAAACTCTGTACTCCCCATCCTACTGATCTACTTTGTGTCTTTACAGCTTTGCCTGTTTTAGATATTTCATACAAATAGAAGCATAAATATGTAGCTTTTTGTGATTAACATTTTCTTTCACTTAGTATGTTTTTAAGGTTCGGCTATATTGTAGCATAAATCGTTACTTTATTCCCTTTCATGACCGAATAATATTCTATTGCATGGATTTACCACATTTTATGTATCCATTCATCAGTAGGATGGACGTTTGGGTTGTTTCTACCTTGGGGCTGTTACGAATACTGCTATGAACATCCATATACAACTTTTTATGTGGACATATGTTTTCATTTCTCCTTTCATTTCACATACCCAGGAGTGGAATTTCTAGGTCAGACAGTAACTTTATGTGAGTTCACTTTTGGGGGGACTAACAAATTGTTTTCCATAGCAGCTGCACCATTTTACATTCCCACCAGCAGTGGATGAGGGTTCCGCTTGCTCCACATCCTTGCCATCACTTGTTATTGTCTTGTCTTCTTTATTACAACATCCTAGCGAGTATGCAGTAGTATTTCTTTGTGATGTTGATTTTTATCTCAGGAGTTTTTTAATTGATGCTTAACATATCGTAAAATGTATTTCAACATATATTATGGATACAGAGATGTTTCCAGGCATTGTAATACACTGTTGTGTACTTAACATTTACAAAGTGGTCCTGAGTGGGGAATCATCTCATAGGGAAACAAAAATTATACATATCCATGTGCTTTAAGAAAAAGAACAGTTTACTAGGAAGAGAGGACATTTAAAGGTATTTATGATAGGGTTTCTGTGCTCCTCACTCCAGTAGTTAATACTGAGTGTTGTCCAGGGAAGGCAGCCTACCAATACATGGGGTAAATGAATTCACATAAACATGGCTTAACCCTCTGTCTCTGAAGCTCAGTTTCCTCATCACTAAAACGGAGCTAATAAGATCCAGAATTCAGGATTGTGAAAATTAGCTATGTTCGGGAGAATAAAGGACCTACCGTATGCCCGATGTTCTAGAAGGTGCTCAAGTCATGGTCAGTGCTATTCTGTAATAAAAAGTTTCGACCAATGTGTACCAGGCATTTGCATTACACCAAACTTAACGAGCAGTGACCCTTTAAAGGAAAGGATGCTGATAAGCAACAATCACTCACAATGTACCAGCTCAGAGACTTGCCATCCTGATGACCCTACAACACCCTAATGCCAAATCACACCTCACGCAACTCCAGGCCCCAGGTCTGCCACCCATAAGCTCAGCTCCATGAGACCTTTAATTTCTGAGGGTCCTAGCAAAACTAACTCTGTCCCAAGGCTATCCTCTGTACTCTAAAAATAAATGAAATTTTGATGTTCAGGTATAAAGCCTATTTAGGAAAGGTGAGGAGCTATGTCTTGTGCAGGCACTCATAGACTCATCAGCTCTGCTATTACAGCTTTGGAGCCCTCCAGAAACTTCTGTGATAACGCCAACTGTAAACATGAAGCAGATGCTCCCAGGGTCCTGACCATATCCTCCCCACCTTTACCATTTCCATGCGGGCTGGCCTGACCTTCAGCCTCTGCTTCTCTGGCTGCCTCAGCCCTCTCTGTCACCTGATGCACACCAGAAGGACCATCCCAGCACCAACCCAGCAGGCCTCACCCAATGACTGATAGGAGGTGGGGTAAATACTTTAGCTCCCCTGCCCAGAGGTGGAAGTGGAGGGGGAAACTTGGAGACACGTATTCCAAACTGGCTCTCAGAGCTCCCCGTTGCAATGAAACCCCCTTGCCCACGGTGCTAACTTGCATGACACACCCTATATTGGTTTCTTACAGTTCCCTGTCTCGTTTCTCCATTCTTCTTCAGTGTTTCTTGGATTCACCTCCCAAAGAAACCTGCAATTGAATCCCTGTCTTAGTGCCTGCTTTAGGAAAGCCCAAAGTAAGATAAAATCCTAGACATTTTGCTCTTTCATTCACTAGGTCCTAAGAGATTCTGAATGTGTTGCATCGCTGCCAACCACGGAGCCATCACATTTGGTCGATATCCAGACAAGGGGGTGAATGGAAATTGAAATCTTTGTTAAAATTCTACAAGCTGTGGGCTTAGGACCCTGTTCTGAGGGGGGGCGGGGGGGGGGGAAGAGTGCCTATTGAAATCTTTGTTAAAATTCTACAAGCTGTGGGCTTAGGACCCTGTTCTGAGGGGGGGCGGGGGGGGGGGGGAAGAGTGCCTTTTTCTTCACAAAAGAGTGCTGGTCACTTGCCAGGCTTTGGGCCCATGGAGCCACCTCTGCCCAGAGGATTACCAATTTCTAATTTACACAAAGGAGCACTACACCCTCATGAAGGCCATGGCCTAGTAGAGTGCTTTATACACGACGGTACAGGGGCGCCTGGTGGCTCAGTCGGTTGAGCGTCCGACTTCGGCTCAGGTCATGATCTCACAGTCTGTGAGTTCGAGCCCCACGTTGGGCTCTGTGCTGATGGCTCAGAGCCTGGAGCCTGCTTTGGATTCTGTGTATCCCCCTCTCTGCCCCTCCCCTCCCCATGCTCTGTCTCTCTCTCTCTCTCTCTCTCTGTGAAAAATAAACAAACATTAAAAAAAAAAATTTATACATGACGGTACAGGGTAGGTGCTCACTAAAAGTCTGCTGCTGCTGCTGCTGCTGCTGCTGCTGCTGACCAATGCCTGCCAGATGAGCAACAAGGAGGTCAGGTGCCAGGACACCATGAAATAGTGCTGGGGGTGGGAGGGTGGAGGGAATCCATACTCACTGTATTTCTCCAGTGTGTCAGAAACTTTCCTTGTTACTGACCATTCTCATCCCCCACCTCCAAGATTTCAGCAGTCGTGGAGTTGCCTGTCTCTTCCTGTATCCCTTTACTCCTCTTTACCCCACCACCTATCTTCCCATTTATCTGGAACTGGGCTGCAAATTCCCAAAGCAGAAAAAAGTTCCACTGTGCACCTTGGGGCAAACCACCCCATACCTGGCAGTGACTATCTGCTTTTCCCAACACTGTGATATCCTGTCCAGGGTCCACGAATCTGCCAATATACAGACGTGGTCTCACAATGAAGACCTCCATGTTCTCCTCCCCACTCTGTCGCCTGCCCCCATCTACGCTGGGAGAACTCTATGACTGGAGATATAAGCCAGTGTCAGCCCCAGACATTCCCATCCCCCTCCCCACACTGGCTCTGTGCCCCAAGGAAGGCAGCTGGTGCCAGTTCCGGCCAAAGCCAAGGCTGCTCCCAGGAGAGGCTGTAATGAAACCGACAGAGCAATGATTGGCTTCTACTGAGTTGCCAAGGTGATGCCAACCACGTCTCAAGAATGAACAAAGGCAACACACAAGAATGAATCTTGTAAGCCTTCTTCCTGCAGGAAACCAGGCTACAATCCTTTCTTTTCTGCCAAAAGTCCCACTGCATGGACACACAAGCACTGTCAGGATCACAGACAGCTATGGAAAAAACACTCTGGGAAAGGGAACTGCCCAAGTGATAATGAAGAAATTCAGAATTATTGCCCAGCTAACAGGCAAAATGAAGACAGAAGTATTACTTCTGTTAAAGAAATTAATGGAATCTGTGTTGCAAAGCTAAGATTCTTATTTATATGTGATTTTCATTTCGTCTCAAAATATAACGACCTTCCCCCCACCCCCAGTCTTCTCCATTTAATTGCTCTGTACCCTAATCTGCCAAGATGCAGGAATTACTAGATTGAGTCAGGGGAACTGGTTCTGGATCAGGACTTTGCCCCTTACATACTTTGTGATCTTAAACAATTTGCCCATTTTTCTGGGCCTCCTCCTCTCTAAGAAAAGTTAAAGATTGGATCTTTCCAACTCTAATATGAAATAATAATGGGCAGCACAAACATCCTGGGATTTTCCCCATAAGATCAGCTTCTGTCTTGACCACATATAGCACAAGAGGGGGTAAACTTTAAACTGGCATGAGTTCAATGTTTTATATACTTACAAGAAATGAGTAAAAATTGCTATAGTTTTTTCAGATCTGGTTTTCTGCCAAATGAAGTCTGGAAAAAAAAATATATCAAACTTTCCTCACTGGAGGAAAGAGGGTATAAAGCTGCTCCACTGAGGGTAGAATGTAGGATTTCTTTTGCCAAATGGAAGATAGCAAAGAAAACCCTGAGCGCTCTCTCTGGGGCGAATCACCCTGGTGGCAGCTTCCTGGCAGAGCCCTGTGCAATCCAGTCAAATTGCCACGCTGCAAACCTCTCCCAGTTGTGCCAAGACTCATGGTGGCACCTCCAACATGGAAGCCACATGGTGGCACATGCAAAGTTTCTTCCCTTTAGCTAAAATGTGAAATAGAAAAACTTTTGCCCAGGCTTGCGCTTGGCTGGGTATGGTACATACAGAGGCTTCTGATAAACACGCACTGAAAATATTTATTGCAAATAGAACTGATATTCTATTAATTGTTTTCACTCTCCAGAAACAGCTTATATAATTATAATTTCCAATGTATTGGAGAGCAATGTTGCTCTTATGGTATGTTCAGATCCCTAGTCTCCATTTGTATCTCATGATTTTAGAGAGTGGGTGGGAATATTAGCTTTCCTTTCTGGGAATAGAGAATAACTTCTCATGAGCATGTAGAAGGCAACAATTTGAGCTGAGAGTAGGATCCAGAATTTCTGGTTCCCAGCCAAGCCTTCTACCCATAACACCATTTTGCATCTCATCATTGATCCTCCAAGAACATATTTTATCTCTCAACCATAGATTTTCTAAGAATTCTGTGCAATTGGGTTTAGAACATGATGCAGTATAACTCAGCCAGCAATAGTCATTAAGTTCAGGGTAGCTATGTCACAATTAGTGTCCAAGGTGCCACCTCCATTGGCTGAGCACACACTGGCACCAAAAAAAAGGGGGGGGGGGTTTCTGATACCAACTCTGAATAGGTCTTCACCAGCCAGCTCAGTCTAGGATGCATGGGCTGGAACTCAGCACACATAGGCTCATGCATCCCAGTCCAATGAGACTCTCTCCTCATCCAGGAGAACCAAATGTTGGTCCATAGAGGCAGAGATGACCACCCAACTGACAGGTGAAGTACTTAGGGCACCAAAAAAACATGTTTTTTAAGATCTGTTGTTCTTGAGTTCAGCCACAATTGAGTTATCAGAAACTCTAAAAGAAGCTTTTAATTGTAGCTGACACAGAAGCTTTGTATCTTTTAAAAGATGTTCAAGTTTTACTTGGAGGACAGGGCAGCATATTTTTCAGTGACTAGAAGGGCCACGTGGCCACAAACAAGGTAAAATTGGAAGAGCAAAATCTCCCCACACTTCTTCCTGCCCTGCCCCTCCTTCCTGACTTGAGGTTCCACCACGTGAACGTTTAGTGGATTAGACAGCAAAAGAGACTATGGCTCCAGAAGGCTAACTCATCAGAAATAGCTCTTGTCTGCTGCCAGGAGCAGCACGTAGCTTATCAGATTCATTAGTTAACAGAACCCAGGTAAACCAATTGTTCATTCCTGAGTGTGTGTGTGTGTGTTTTGGGGGGAGAAATTCCCCGGGCCAACCAGGGAAAATCAGCATGACGGGGACACAGCAGCAAAGCCAAATGTCACCTCCTTCACAGCCAGGCTAGGATGCACCAGCAAAAAACTGTTTAAAACGATTACTTCAAGCAGCTTTGGCTCAACTATCCAGGGTAATAATTGTTTAATAGGCACCCACACTCATTATCTAAAGAGCTGATTACTGGTACCTTCTCCCTTGAGAAGGGAACCCCGTGTTCATCCATGCTCACCCTATGTTTCCTTTCAATATCTCCCTCTTCATGACCCTGTTTCAGGAAAAGGAAGGAGGCCATGTTCTCTTCTTCTATTAATTTTTTCTTCTTTCTCCTTCCTCAGACTATTGCCTCTCTCTGCCTTCTGGAAGTCGGTCTTGCCTCTCCACCCTCCATCCAATTTTTGCCCTCATTCAGCTGCTTTCTTAAAGGGCTCCAAAGGCTCTTAATCATCAAATCTCTAAGACCTTTGAGACCCCACAATGTCCTCAACATGTAAAAACCATTTAAAGCGACGCACCTGCCCCTCCTGTTGAAACTGATCTGCTGTCTTCCCAAGCTTCATGCTCTGCTCAGCCTCCTCCCTCTTTTGATGCCTCCTTCTCTGCCTGACACCAGTTCTGCTTGTTACCAACTCCAAATAAAGAACCAACCAGCTCTCTTACTGAGCCTCGTCTCTGCTTTGAACCTTCCTCTTCTGTGCTCACCCCCATGGGAGAGCTCAAACACTACTATAGATCAGCCATAAGCTGTGTGCAGAAGACTCAAAAGTCTATCTCTAACCCTGAGCCCCAAAACCCTGTTACCAACTGTTTGATTAAAACCTCCAACTGGATGTCCCCAAATACCCTAAACAACATATGTTGAAGAAGGAGCTCACTGCCTTCTCACTCCTCCTCCTCCTCTTTGCCTTGACCCACTTATGTCTATCACTCTCCCCAGTCATGTAGGCTGAAAAGCTCAAGCCATTTTGCCCACAGCTCTCCCTCACCACCATCACCCAGTAACTGCCAGAGTGGTGGTTCATTTATTTGGTCTATCTCTTGCTTGGTATCTCAACTACCATTTTTACTTTTTACCCAGACTTGTGTGAGAGCTTTGTAAGAGGTCTGCTTATCTCCTCTACCTCTATTCTATATCCTTTGCCAAATCCATCTGGCTTTGACCCAATTCCTAAAAGATGGTGATCAATTGCTAGGATGCCCTACTGTACATGCACCCTCTAGTTAGGTGCCATCCATAACGCAGAACCTACCATTCCACCCAGGTGAATCCTTCCCTACCTGACACTCAAGCAATGTGCTTGCAGCAACTTCCATGCACCCACCTCACTGCTCTAACGTCTCCTTTTAACTGAAATGGCACATTGTTACCGTCACCTTGTTATCTGTCAAAACACTACCTGATCTTTAAGACTCATACCAAGTGTTATCTCTTCCAAGATAAAGGTTTTTCTTGAGCCTCTCAAATAGATGTCATTTCTCTCTCTTTCTCTTGTTCTCCGAACTTCTATGGCACTTTGATACCCTTTCAGGAGGACTCTGACACAAAGTACTTCATATTACAGTCATCTGGGAGCAGCATGTTACAGAAAGAAAACAGGATCCAGGATCAGAGATTGGGGCAAGAGAGTGACTCTCCTGCCAGACCCTACACTTTTGAGGGGTCATCACAACTACTCTCTAATGTAACTACCACTCTTCGCATTTTATTACTGGCAAAGTCAGGTTCAGAGAGGTCCCTGATTTGCAAAGGGTCAGGAAGCCCATATTACATTTGCTTCATGGGGTAGAAGAGGGAATCAACTAATAAAAAGCATACAAGGGGCGCCTGGCCGGCTCAGTCAGTAGAGCATGTGACTCTTGATCTCAGGGTCATGAGTGTGAGCTGCATGTTGGGCATAGAGATTACTCAAAAAATAAAATAAAGTCAGGGGCACCTGGGTGGCTCAGCTGGTTAAGCGTCTGACCTCAGCTCAGGTCATGATCTTGCTATCTGTGAGTTCGATCCCTGTGTCAGGCTCTGTGTTCACAGCTCAGAGCCCGGAGCCTGCTTCGGATTCTGTGTCTCCCTCTCTCTCTGCCCCTCCACCACTCACTCTCTGTCTGTCTCTCAAAAATAAATAAAACCAATAATTAAAAAAAATTTTAATAAAAAAATAAAATAAAGTCTATAAAATGGTATTTTTTAAATTTTTTTAATGCTATTCTTTTTTAAAGAGTCAGGCAAAACTCACTCTACAAATCATAAAGCATTGTACATGGATTTGCTATTAACATTACAACTTATCTTACCCTTTTAGTTATTTAATTTTTAGTTATTTAGTCATTTATTTTTAGTTATTCAGTTATTTATTTATTTAGGACATGTTTTCTACCTAACCCATCTTTGGATTCTCTGCAGCATTTATGATAATTATTGAAAGCGCTTATTTAATTATTTAATCAATTTAGTTGTTTAATTAAATTGGACTTCTGATGCCATGACTTAATAGTATTTTGAAAATTTCCACTGTAAAATAAAAGTTCCTGTTTATTGAAGAGTGCCAGACACAGACTACCACTAATCTCCATAGCAATGCTGCTTGCATTATTATCCCCATTTTATACGTGGAGAAGTAAGAAAACAGGATAGCAAGTAACAGTCACCAGCTCATAATCAGCAGAGGCAGGAGGATCTGATCTCAAATCTCACGATTTCCTGCCATCACACTCCTGACCACAAGGGTCCAATGCATCCAGATGCTGTCGCAATTGAGCAATGTTTCTGTATCAAAGGTGATTCCTGTCATTGTCTTTCCTGTATGTGTGAGCATGAGAGTTCCCTCTCAGATCCAATTAAATTTTACCACAACCTCCTAAACACTGGCATAATCAGCCCTCTCCTCCACACAGTGGAACAGATTTCATACATTCTTTTTAAAGTTTTTAATTTTAATTCCAGTACAGTTAACATATAGTGTGCTATTAGTTTCAGGTGTATAATACAGTGATTCAACACTCACTCGGTGCCCAATCTGATAAATGTACTCTTTATATTCTTACAGATTTAGAGTTTCCCTTCTCACTGCTTTATTCAACAAATATCGCTAGAACCCCTCATGCGCCAGGCATTGTTGTGGACACCGGGAACACAGCAGTGATGAGACATGGCTTCTGTTTTGATGGAGCTTTCATTCTAACAGAGTGGGAGGAGACAGGTAATAAGCAACCAAATGAAATCATAACAAAGGTCATTTCTGCTAGTGTTGTGATGTGATGGACATGAAGAGGGTCAGGGAGGACGGTTCTGAGCATGTAATAACGGAGCGCAGGCTTGGAGCTCCGCCAGCCACAGGAAGAGCCAGGGGCAGAGTGTGCCAAGAGAGGTGACCTAAAAAGGGCCACTTTGAGTTAGGAAGCACTGAGTGTGTTGCAAAGTGGGCAGGTGTATCTGGAGAGAGCAAGGAGCAAGGCGGTATGAGGTGAGGAGGGAAGAGCCAGGCTGATGCTCTGTCGTGCATCCTTGTAATATACTTTAAAGCAAAGGAATGGCCTGATCTGGCTTCTGTTTTTAAAATATTACCCTGGCTGCTCTGGGTGGACTTGGGTGTTTGGAGAGGGAAGGGAAGAAGACAAACGGAAAGACAACTTTGGAGGCCATTGAGAAGTCCAGAAAGACAGGGGGCAGCCTGGACTAAGGAACAGGCAATGAGGACAGAAAGAGGAGGGTGGATCCGAGTAGAGTCGGGCGGTAGGTCCAGGTCACAGGATGACAAGGCAGCGCACGAAGGACCCCTGCAAGTCTCCTGATCTCCGTGCCAGAGTCACAGACCGCACACTGCTTACTCAGGTCAACCCAACAAGGCCAGCCAAGCCAGAAAGGCCTACTTATCCTTATTCTCAAGACACTTGTCGGAGACTGCCTCTCCTCTTAGGACCTCCACGGTAAAGTATGCCAACTGTGGAGTCATTGAGTGGTCCAGAAATCAAGGCAAAGAGAGAGCCCAAGGTACTAAACAGCTCACGCCAACATCTTTCATCCCCACAACAATCCCGTGGAAACGGTGCCAAAACTCCCACACGACAGGACAAGAGATTCCCGACTATCACTCAACCACTATGTGACAGATCCGCAGTCGAGTCCAGATCTGTCCGACCTCAATGTCCACGCCCCTTCAACCACACCATGTATGAAATCCAGAGAGACTTCACTGCACAGACAATGAACTTCACAGTGGCTGCAGTGACCATGAGTTGATGATACCCACTCCTGAAACTACTCAGAGTTTTGCTCCTTAACTTTGGTTTCTCCTACTTGTTTCAAAATTTTCTAGGTAAGAATACTTTCATTTCTTTAACATAAATTATTGGTGGTCCCTTATGTCAGGCAACATGCCAGATCCTAAAAAGCCAAGAGTGAAATGGACACATTCCCCAAGCACCAAAAGTCCAGGGTCCGATAGAGGAGTCAAAGAAGCAGCGAAGAAAGGTGGCTTTTCGTCCTTTGGTCCTTTAAAGCTCTATAAATGCTAGGGTTAAATTGACACTAGAAATGTGGCTGATATTTTCAGTGACTTCATTGCTTTGATGCCACATTGGCCTCCTTATGTAGATAACTTCACAGATTCCTTCCATTTCATTAATCTGTATGAGGACTATCTAATAAAAAAAAATGTGTCAACCTTAATGCAAAATCTCAGGCAAAGTAACCCTTCTCTATTTTAAGCAGCCTTCAGAATGTTAGCAGTGTTAATCATAGCACCTCACTAGACAGGTATGATCAATTCTAAGCATAATGTGGGGAACGGTAGTAATAGAGAACACTTATTGGTTGCTGGAATCAGGTACAGTAGGGCGTGCACTGCAAAAATTACCTCATTGAGGAGAGCCTGGGAGGCTCAGTCAGTTGAGCATCCAACTCTTGATTTTGGCTCAGGTCACTATCTTGTGGTCATGAGATCAAGCCCCACATCAGGCTCTGCATTGACAGTGTGGAGCCTGCTTGGGATTCTCTCTGCATCTTCCTCTGCCCCCTCCCCTACTTGTGCTAGATCTCTCTCAAAAAAAAAAAAAAATTACCTCATTGAATTCTCAGACAACACCATGGAGTAGATAATTTTGGGATACCCATTTTACAGTTAGAGAAACTAAGACCAAGGGGGGGGGGGGTTAAATGACTTGTATATGTTACCTAGAGAATAAATGTGGGATAAAACAAAGGCCCAAATTCTTCATGCCTCTTATGTTCTACTAAGGCCAGGGTGGTCTTTAAGATGACTAAGGGGTTAGAAATAAGAAACTGGATTGATGGACCTAGCTTTGTCTGGAGGAAAAGAATCTTGGAAGGTGATTCATCAAAGCATATTCAGGATATTTTTAAATAAACTGAGACAGCTGCTTCCATCTTCCCTGAGGATAGAAGATAAGGCTTCCGCCCTCCACCTGGCAGGTGAGGATAAAGAACGAGATAAGGAATGTCCAGACAGTGGGGTCTTGCTCGACCCTGGGGAGCTCTGATGTCCCCTACAATTGTTTGCCAAACCACAAATGCTTCCTCTTAACCCTACTCTTTCTTCAAAGACCATTTAAAATCCCACCCACTGATATGTCTTTTTTTTTTTTTCTGGTTATTTTCTTTTTTTGTCTGTTTTTTGTTTTGTTTTGTTTTGTTTTTTAATCTTTATTTTTGAGAGAGAGAGAAAGAGACAGACAGACAGACAGAATATGAGTGGGGAAGAGGGAGACACAGAATCTGAGGCAGGCTCCAGGCTCTGAGCTCTCAGCACAGAGCCTCACGTGGGGCTCAAACTCATGAACCACAAAATCATGACCTGAGCCGAAGTCAGACACTTAAGCGACTGAGCCACCCAGGCACCCCGGTTATTTTCTTTTTTTTGATAATATACGTCTTTTCCCCAATTGAGTGGCAATTCTCTGGAGGGAAGGAGCCAGGACTTTCCTATCCCTTCCATCATCAAAGCATTTCTTTGGAAAATATATATGCATAGTGATTCCACAAGTAATCATCTGAGCTGCTTTGAAAAGTCTAATTTTCAGCCTGGTAAACACCAGAATGCTATTACAGATCAATTCCATTCCTGTAACTGTGAGCAATACTGAAATAGAAGAAAAGCCAGGCCAGCCAAAACTTGTAATGCAAATGGTGGCAATAAGAACTGAGTAGGTTGGAAAGATTTGAGACAGGGACAGGCCAAACGACTTTTGGCCTGGAGACCGCCAGGTAGATCTGCAGATGAACCAAATGGCAGGGCATCGCTTTCACCCTAAGAGAGACTGCTGAGCGGCCCCAGGCACATACATGCCTCGGGGCTCCAACCACTCAACTGCCACCGAGCCACACAGTAAGACAAGAGGGATAGTGCTCTCTACACCTGCCACAAGAGCCAGCTGAGCCACAAAAGCCAGCTCCACATCTGTCAACTCCCCACCCTCCTTTCCCCGACCTTCCAGTGGTGCCCACAGGCCAGGGTATGTGGTCAGGAAGCTCTGGGCTTGGGGCCATACACAGAAAATGACTTTCCTTTTCTCCCTGGATTAGATGTGTTCCAAATGACTCATGGTTCCAGTGGTCACTGGGCTCCCACATGCTCCATGATCTGACTTAGGCAGGGACACAAACATGTGGGCACAGCATCTCAGGAGAAGCGCCCTCAGCCCTCCGGGTTAACAGGAAAAGTTTGGGGCGCAGTCATCGTGCAGTGAGCTGGGCCCATGCCATGCCCACAGTTCCACATGCGGGTGCATAAGTACCTCTGTGTCTGAAGCCCAAGACCTTCCTAGCAGCGAGCTGACGCCTTCAGTGAGGCAACAACAGGCTGTCCTTCACAGGCCACCTCTTTGAGGAGAAGGTGGTCCCTGTGACATCAGTGGAGGAGACTTCCTACTTCCCCCTGAAGACCAACAAGCACCTCTTCAGAGACCGACTCTCTGTACCGTGCTTCCTTAATTAAAGGAACCTCACTAGACAGCACCAGAGGGTCTGAATCAGGTGGCTTTTCTGCTAATCCCCTTTCGATGGGTTTGAAAAGCCTTCAGACGCTACTACCTTCATTTTCCGTTTTCCAGCAATATCACAGCAAGTGTCACCCCTCCCTGCAGTAAGGCATGTCAGTTCTGAACACCCCCTCCACTCCCCAGGACCTCCCAAAGATCAGTGAGTCAGGGTTTGCTTTGATCCCCTCGGTTTCCACCTTCACAGCCATTCGCTTCCCTCCAGGCACTAGGGCTGGCTCTCCTCCCTCCTTCTCTGCTGAATTATTTAAACATCAAGAACTAGATAAAATTTACTTGCAGAATCGCCTGGTGGGAGAAGAGGTGATGTCCTGCTGTCTCCTCTGTCCTTGCTCTTTCCTCTTTGCTCTTTCTCTCCTCCATCTTAGGACAGCGCTGACCTTGGCTCCATCTATCTCCTCTCACACATGACTAGGCCAGCTCCTCCTCCATTAGCTAAAAACATGTGCACATTTTTGCTATTCTGAAAAACAAAAACCTCCCATCCACCTTGTTTCTGCTTCAATTTATTGTGCCGTCCTCATGTACCAAGCTTCTCAGGAAAAAGTAGAATAAATTCCCTGCTCCCTTCCCCTGACCCATTCTTTTTGCTAAATCGGTAGCAGCAAAGACCCCACAGTTGTCCCGTCAACAATGCCACTGCCTCCCCCCCATCGCTGCTGTACTGCCCTCTCTGCAAGCATCTGGCCCTCCTGCCCACCTTCCCCTTCTGTGAGGATCTGTCCTGGAGTTCTGCATTCTCCTGGTGTCTTCTGACCTCTCTTAGTCTTTTCTTTCTGAACACTGGCCTTCTCCAGGGCAAAGTTTTGGTTCCTCTTCCCTCTCTCAACCACTGTGTCCCAACTCAGGGATTTCTGTGCCACCATCAGAATTTTTGCCACAGCTCTGTACCATCCACAAACTTTTGTTGTAGCATTTTCCTCTAAATCAATTCATTTTTCCTTAAACATACTTTCAATGAAACTTTTATATTACTATGATATGTGAAAAATAAGCATTACATGCCATAAATAGAAGGCACTAAAAAGAAATACAATAAAAACAAAGCAATATTCATGAACTCTATCTACTTAGATACCATTGCCTGCCAAGGGCTCCAAACCTAAGACCTGCTCTTTCCTTTTGTTAAAAGGGAAATTCCAAAGTATTAGAGATTAAAGGCTAGCACAACTTGAGGCTTTCTCTGTGACAGAATAAGAAGGACTGAAAAGGGAATGAAAAGGAAATAACTTTTCACTAAGTAATTCAATGTTACCTAAGGCCATGTTTGGGTACTGCCTAAAATTATCAACAACCAAGAGAATTTTCCTACTAAATACTGGGACTTGCTCTCACTCCCCCATGGTTCTCCCCAAGGGACTCATAGTTATGACTTCTTCGATGGTTGACCACATTTCTTAGCTCCATTCCATGTGTCCTTAGAAAATGAGATCATAGATATAAAATTGAAACAAGTTAGAAAAAAAAAAAACACCTGAAATGCCAGAGCTAGTACAGAATAGCAGCAATTCACCCAGGATAGAGCCCAGATCCACCCCCCACAGGGTGACCCATCAGGGCTAGAGCCTGGAAAGGGTCTAGAGAGGGGCACCTGAGTGGCTCAGTCAGTTAAGCATCTGACTTTGGCTCAGGTCATGATCTCGCGGTCTGTGAGTTCAAGCCCCACGTCAGGCTCTGTGCCAACAGCCTGCTTTGGATTCTGTGTCTCCCTCTCTCTCTCTGCCCCTCCCCTGTTTGCTCCCTCTCTCTCTTTCTCTCAAAAATAAATAAACATTAAAAGAAAAAAAAAGGAAGGGTCCAGAGACTGCTCATCATTGACATCTAATCATCCAATAATGGACAATATGACAGCCAAAGTCTGAAAAGTTTATAAGCCAAATGGTGCACCACATCTTTCATATATATACCCTGTGATCTTCACTATACCTTCATGAGGTTGTGCCATTATTATCCCTAATGTGAGGAAATCAGTGTTTAGAGAGGTTAAGGAATGGGCCAAGGATCTCCAATAAGCAGCAGATTCAGGATCTGAACCAAGTTTGTCTGAGTCGAGAGCCCATGCTCTTAACTCTTCTGTGCCCCCAACATTGAGAACAGAAAGCAATTTTAAACCTCACAGACCTCAAAATAATAGCCTGCTGCTCTTAAGCACAATTAAGACAATGGGTTGACACAACAGGAAAACCGTTCAATATGTAATTAAACATAATTACTAGTGTCCTCTAATTGTTTGGGAAAATAAGTTTCCCTTCCTCGACAAGCTATAATTGTGGTGTGTGCTGAGAGAATGTTCAAGTCTTTGCTTCAATCTGTGTATCTCTAGCACATGCATAGATTATTGGTCACATTTCATAGTGAGGACTACAGTGGCTGAAAGATATCTTCAATATGTAACTTCAAGTCAAAAAAGCTAGGGCTCAGAGGGATCTTAACCATGCTGCCCAACCCTTCATTTGGAGAAATAAGGGCCCAGGGAAGGAACTTCCCAACGACATGCAGGTCTCTGCCTTTCACTCAGTGCTCAACGAACCTCACTGATTAGATAGGTTAAGGTCAGACTGCCAAAAGCTGAAAACTTGGCTTCGTTATTTAGCAGCTGTGTGGGCAAGTTACTTAATCTCTCCAAGCTTGAGCCATTAGGATAATAATAGCAACCATTTCATAAGGTTTTTGAGAATTAAATGAGCTAATATATGTAAACAGTTGGAACACTACCTGGATACATGGCATCTGATCAATATTTAGCCATTAAAACCACTGCTTTAAGCAATAAGCCACCTTCGTACAACAGGCCTTGGAAATACTCCAGTGTATTCATCAGGGCTGCTAAGAACAATGATTAAGATGTGTTCTTGGGGCGCCTGGGTGGCTCAGCCAGTTAAGTGTCTGACTTCGACTCAGGTCATGATCCCGCTGTTTGTGGGTTCGAGCCCCCATCGGGCTCTGTGCTGACAGCTCAGAGCCTGCAGCCTGCTTAGGAGTCTGTGTCTCCCTCTCTTTCTCTCTGCCCCTCCCCTGCTCATGTTCTGTCTCTGTCTCTGTCTCTCTCAAAAATAAACATTAAAAAAAAAAAAAAAAAAGATGTGTTCTCATCTGCTGAGGAGCCATCAGAGGACATCTCCGATATCTACTGCACAGAGCTCAAACGAGGAAGCAAATGAGCTTAGCCAAGGTTCTTTAAAGAAGGGAAAAGAGTATAGAAATCAGACCTTAGTGCCCTGTATTATGCTATTTAAACTGCAAAAAAGAGCTGCATTGTCAGTAGCAATGCTCTTGTGGGTAGACGTGTTTATTTGAATAATCATGTTTCCAGGAGAGCAAACTCAAAAAACAAAAACAAACAACAGCAACATGAGTTAATATTCATTGAGCATATACTTAGTTAAAAAGACTCGGCACTGTATAAGATACAAAGAAATTTAGAGTGGGGGTCTCTAAGGCAACTTTGGCAGATACCTAGAACTGTGCCCCACTTCTCTCTCACACCCCACGGCAGATATCACAAACTGATCACAGCACACTTGCCCACACTGCCCAAGTACAGCTCAAGCTGGGCCTTACCATTCTCAACCTTAGGATTCTCAACACAGTGCTCCAAGAAGCCACTGCCAGCCCACAAGCATTGAGCTTTAGGGGATAACAGTGTAAGCAAGCAATCCAAGGATAAACACGGGACTAAAACTCAGCAGGGGCCAAGAATTATTTTTTACTTAGGATCTTTTGACAAGACATCTGCATTTAAATGAATATAAGAATATAATACAAGAATGAATATAAGAATATAATACAAAATACATCTTGTGTGTGTGTTGTAGGGAAAAAACTCAAAGCATGCGAGTGACAATACACATGAGAGATTTGAGATGCTCTTTTTGTAAGGCTCTTTGCCGGAATACACAAGCACTCCAAAACCATTTTCATTCTCCCCAGGCTCCCTAGCATATTCATTTGCAAGGAAAGAAATGTAAGAGGAAAGGGTAAGAAATGTGTAGGAACAGAGAGAGTCAGTTAAGTGTCTGACTTCGGCCCAGGTCATGAGCTCACAGTTTGTGAGTTTGAGCCCCACATCAGGCTCCTGTGCTGATGGCTCAGAGCCTGGAGCCTGCTTCGGATTCTGTGTCTCCCTCTCTCTCTGCCCCTCCCCTACTCATGCTCTGTCTCTCTCTCCTTCAAAAATAAACGTTAAAAAAAAAAAAAAAAAGAAATGTGTAGGAACAGAGACTGCAGGTACTTCTTAAAGATGTCCTGCAGTTAGCAGCTGATCTCACCTTGCTCCTTACAGGACCAGTCAGAGAACCCAGGACTCAGAGAAAGGAAAAAATCCGAGGAGGAAGAGGAATCCAGGGATATGTCTGCTGGCCTCCCAACCACAATAAGTACTGCCTACTCTCTGCTGCATATAAAAAGGAGGCACTGAAATGAGAGGAAAGAGGGCCAGAATTTCTGTCATGTCGAGGCCCAACCCTGACTTTTTTTCCCCATTTTTTTCTAATGTTCATTTATTTTTGAGAGAGAGAGAGAGAGACAGAGACAGAGACAGAGACAGAGACAGAGTGTGAACATGAGAGGGACAGAGAGAGAGGGAGACACAGAATCTGAAGCAGCCTCCAGGCTCTGAGCTGTCAGCACAGAGCCAGATACAAGGCTTGAACTCACAAACCAAGAGGTCATGACCTGAGCTGAAGTCGGAAGTCAGACGCTTAACTGGCTGAGCCACCCAGGTGCCCCTCAATCCTGACTTTTAAAAAAAATTTTTTAACATTTATTTATTATTGAGAGACAGAGCGACACAGAGCATGAGCAGGGGAGGGATAGAGAGAGGGGAGGGATAGAGAGACGGGAGCCCGTTATGGGTGTGCCTGGCATAGCCTGAAGTAGGCTCCAGGCTCTGAGGTGTCAACACAGAGACCGACATGGGGCTCGAACTCACAAACTGTGAGATCATGACCTGAGCCGAAGTCGGTCGCCTAAGCAACTGAGCCACCCAGGCGCCCCTCAATCCTGACTTTTAGAAAGTCCCTATGAGCTCACTGAAAAGGTCCCCTCTGTGCACAGGCACCCACAGGAGAGGCAAGAAGTAACAGACCCAATTTAATTCAAGACAAAAATCTTCAATACTAAGTATCACTTGCTTACGTTTGTTCCAAGTATTCTAGTCTCTTAAAGGATGCTGACCCTTTTTAAAAAAGCTGTAACGGGGCACCTAAGTGGCTCAGTCAGTTAAGCGTCTGACTCTTGATCTTAGCTCGGGTCATGATCTTACAGTTTGTGAGTTTGAGCCCCATGTCAGGCTCTACGCTGACAGCACAGAGCCTGTCTGGGACTCTGTCTCTCCCTCTCTCTGACCCTCCCCCTCTCATACTCTCCCCTACCTCTCAAAATAAATATATAACCTTAAAAAATATTTAACAAAAAAGAAAAAAGAGGGGTGCCTGGGTGGCTCGGTCGGTTGGGCGTCTGACTTCGGCTCAGGTCATGATTTCACAGCTCATGAGTTCGAGCCCCGCGTCCGGCCCCATATCGGGCTGTGTGCTGACAGCTGAGAGCCTGGAGTCTGCTTCAGATTCTGTGTCTCCCTCTCTCTTGCCCCTCCCCCACTCACTCTCTGTCTCTCAAAAATAAATAAACATTAAAAAAAGAAAGAAAGAAAAAGAAAAAAGAAAAAGCTATAACTGAAGCCCTGTCTCATACAGGCCATCATCCCGATGGCAAATAATGCTTTGTCTGAAGTGTCAAATAGATCGACGGGGCGAGGTTTCCAGGGGCGTGGAGGTGGAAAACTGGGAGGGAAGGAGTCCATGCTGGCTGACGGGAGCCCGTTACGGGTGTGCCCGGCATAGCAGTGATACATCGGCCCGATGTATCTCTGCCAGAGCAGAGCTGAGTGGGGGTGCTTCAAAGCATGTAACTGATAATAACCTGCTATAAAGAATAATGAAATCATGTATGTCTTAGCTTAAAACCTCTGTAGTGCTGTTTCAAAATGGTTCCTTTTTATTTAATTTTTGAATAAGAAATATGTTCACATAGTTTGAACACTAAAAAGCATAAAAGGGTATACGGTGAGAAATCTCCATAACACCCCTGCCCTCCATCCATTCCCCCAGCTGCCAGCTGCTTACCACCTCCCCAACGCATAGGCTGATGATCACTGCTACCTGTTCCTCACCCGTCTTTCCAGAGTTCTTGTGTACATACAAAAGCAGACTGAGATTCTTAGTTCTCTGCCCATATGCCATAAAAGGTCACATGTGATATATACCTGTCTCCACCTTGCTTTTTTCACTTAATGTATCTTGAAGATCTTTGCATGTATTAGTACACAGAGAGCTTTCTCACAATAAATCTTATCTAAACTTGCATATAGTAAGTTCAATCTGAAGTACTGATCTGAAAGTATTCCTTGTAGATGACTTGGTCAATCATGTACCCTTATGTAACAGTCTCCTAAGACAAGATAGAAGACATTTGCATTGTGTCCCTTCCCAGTCAACCCGGCCTCAGCGACCACCACTTTTGATTTCCACCACCATTATGCAATGTCTTTTATACATGTCACAATGGTATGAAGATCTCTTGCTCCTGTTAGAGATGGGTAATGAATTTCATGGGGTATTTCAGCCCCCTGTGAAACCTCCTCCAATACAGTTGCCTGGCCCCATTTGCCCCATTCTGGGCCAGATGCCCTCCTTGTGGTCCCACACCTGTACTTGCCCTCCAACAATGCACCATAATAGCCTCTGAAGTGATCTCTTTCTCCCCGTGATCTGTAAGCCTGGGCTCCACTCTTTGTCACCAATGTACCTATAGTATCTCCTGACAGAGCACCAACTAAATATTTGCAAACATTTTCTCAAAGGCGGTTTATAATTAGAACATAAACAATTCCCTGACTGATGTTGCTATTAGACATAAACTGCATTTCACAATTCAAGTTAACTGTCAGAAAGGAGGCAGGTAGCTTATAAAGAGGCCAAGGTGGGCCAGCCCTGTGATGGGAAAGAGCCATTTTCAAGATTCTCCTATAGACAGGGAGGGACCTCTGTGTCAGTTTCTGCCTTTGCTGATGGAAGGAAAGGACGAGGGACGTTTTAAGTTTTCATTTCCAAGGTTCTGAAAACAGATCAGAGGCTTTTCTTGGACTTTGCATGAAACATTCACACATAAGGCATTCCCCACATCACCAGATCACTGGGCTGTAAACTTTAAATAGAAAACAGCAAAACTGAGCAGATTATTGGACAAAGGTGTCCACAATGATGTGTTTAAGAATGAGGAGAGGGAGATAGGAGAGTCTGGGAGGCTCAGTCGGTTAAGCATCTCACTCTTGATCTTGGCTCAGGTCATGATCTCGAGGTTCGTGAGTTCACGCCCCACATCTGGCTTGGTGCTGAGAATGCAGAGCCTGCTTGGGATTCTCTCTCTCTCTCTCTCTCTCTCTCTCTCTCTCTCCCTCCCTCCCTCCCTCCCTCCCTCTCCCTCCCTCAAAAAATAACTAAATGAAATAAAATATTTTTTTAAAAAAGAAGGAGGAGAGCTAAATTATAAGAAAAACCATATCCTTTGAGGTCTAAGAAATACAAAGTATTGTCAAAATAAAGACATCTTTGGGAAATTCTGAAAATTGAGCTGCAGAGAAGGCAAATGGAAAAATCACAAAGTCAGCAGGGTAGCTTTCCAAGGAACACTCAAATGAGGTACCTGAAGAGCAGGAAATGGTTCAATAAAGCTGACTGAGCAGCCAGATTGTGGGGCAACTAGCAACCTTAATTGTTTCTGTATTGGTTTGAACCAAGATTGAAGTAGGGAAGGATGAAGCAGCTGTGATCCCCTTGTTTTCCACAGGATCTGAAATCATTCTGCTGCCTCAATGCCCCAGGACCATCCTACATTCAGCCATGAAACAGGGGCTATGCATGGGGTACAGGGGAGAAGGGGAGACCCAACCTCATGGAATTCAGGAGGAAGAAATTCCCATTCTTGGTAGAGGAAATCTGTGGAACTCATTTTTAAAGAGCCTGTAGGTAAGTGAGGGGTATTAATTATCCATTCTTTTTGTGAAAGTGCAAATGTGTCTATCATGTTCTCACTCAAGAGAATAAAATAATCCCTTTAATTTGCTCTACTTCATCTGGTTTCCATTTTTTTAATTTTTTTTTTAAATGTTTTATTTATTTTTGAGACAGAGAGAGACAGAGCATGAGCAGGGGAGGGGCAGAGAGAGAGGGAGACACAGAATCCGAAGCAGGCTCCAGGCTCTGAGCTGTCAGCACAGAGCCCAACGCGGGGCTTGAACTCACAAACCACAAGATCATGACCTAAGCCAAAGTCGGACGCTTAACCAACTAAGCCACCCAGGCGCCCCTGGTTTCCATTTTTGATTATCTAAAAGCTGAAAATGCCACAGATTTTTAACAAAAAAAGCAGCAACTAGTCTGGAAACATAAATAAAAGGAAACAGTGGAATATGACTATATGTACTTTGTCAATGAATCTTTTTTTAAAATGTTAAAAAGTCTTAGGGCACCCGGGTGGCTCAGTCGGTTAACCTTCCGACTCTTGATCTTGGCTCAGGTCATAATCTCATGGTTTGAGCCCTGAGTCGGGTTCTGCACTGGCAGCCCAGGGCCTGCTTGGGATTCTCTCCCCTCTCTCTCTGCCCCTTCTCTGCTCTCTCTCTCTCAAAATAAATAATTAAACTTAAGAAAAAAATAAAAAAGATTAAAAGTGTTTTCTGCTAAAAGAATTATATAGACCAACAATTCTGAATTCTGAAAAGAAATACTATTTAATTAATATTCTACAAAGTGAGCACCTAATACATTTTTTTTTTATTTTTTTAAATGTTTTTATTTATTTTTTGAGAGAGAGACAGAGTGTGAGCAGGGGATAGGCAGAGAGAGAGGGAAACACAGAATCTGAAGCAGGCTCCAGGCTCTGAGCTGTCAGCACAGAGCCCCACGCGGGGCTCAAACCCATGCACTGTGAGATCATGACCTGAGCCGAAGTCAGACACTTAACCGACTGGGCCACCCAGGTGCCCCCAATTCTCTTATTTTAGAAGCAAGGACTGTATATGTAATGTCTCCATTTCATATAAAATTTTCATCTGAATGCTGGATATTTGGTTGTTAATGTGAAAATGGGCCCTTCAAACATTACTGTTTTTCTCATCCTATATTCATTTCCAGCAAATACATGTGCTTTTTCTTTGTAAAAAAAAAAAAAAAAAAATTAAATAATATTGAAACACTTGTAATTATGTTCCATGTTGGGCATTCTGCTGCAAAACCATAAAAATGGGACACAGAAAAAAAAATTTAAATTACACTGGGATGGTGTATGAGTCTCCTGTTGTGGCTATAACAAATTACCACAAATTAAGTGACTTAAAACAACACAACCTTATTATCTTACAGCTCTGTGGGTCAGAAGTCTGCAGTGGGTCTCACTGGGCTAATGTTAAGGGGCCAGGAGCACTGCGTTTCTTTCCTGGAGTCCCTGGGGGGAATCCGTTTTCTTGCCTTTGACAGCTTGGAAGGCCACCCACATTCCCTGGCTCACGTCTTCCTTCCACCTTCAGAGCAGCAGTGACCAGCCGAGTCCGAATGCGTCTTTCTCGGGATGCCATCTGTCTTGTTCTGACTCTTCTGCTTCCCTCTTCCCCCTTTAAGGACCCTTGTGATTGCACCAGGCCCATGGGGATAATCCAGGATAATCTCCTTATTTTAAGGTCAACTGATTAGCAACCTTATTTCCCTCTTGTCAAATAACATATTCGGGTTCCAGGGGTTAGGAAGCAGACATCTTTCTGCCTACCACAGATGGGATGGGAATTGTCTCATGAGATATGCATTTGAGGGTCCTGTGACCTTGAGTATCCAATAAACAGGTTAGTGGTGATCCTAACACTCACTGAAGTCACTGCAGAAATAAAAATATTCAAGACAAATCTGGCATTTTCAAACCGGAAAGAGCTACTCAGTCTGGGACCTTCCACCCCCAAATGCCTGAAGGTCTCCGTTACTATGTGGACCCAACAGGACATCTGGCAGGAAGAGAGTCTAGGAGGGAGGTGGGACTTCACACAGTGGTCTACATGCAGGAGGTGCTGGAGTGGGTACAGTGTGCGAACTGCTTTCACACACAGGATCCCACGTCATCTTCACTCCCACCCCACCGGGCGGTGCTCAGCATCTCTGTTTCACTGCAGACATGTTACATTGGTTGACTTGCCTGAGATCATGCCCTCAGGGAGAGGTAAAATCAGGGCCTGATCACTACTGGCCCAAACCACAAGCTTTCCCCACTAGTATATGTCTCCCCTAGAGCACAGCGGACAGAGTGCCTAGGACCGGGTGACTTAGAAGACACCAAAATTAAACATGCACATCAATCAGAGTTAGTTGAGGGACAGGAAGCAGACTGCAAAACAAACTCTTTCGGACTAAATAAGGGTAAGGTTAAAAACACCAATTTTAAGTTGCATTCTATATACTCTTAACGTACATACATTAGAGTCTAGAAAATTTATTTGCTAGTGCCTCTCACAGTATCTGGCCCAGAACTGGGACTCAAAAAATATGTTTTACAATAAACATCACAGTCTTATAGTATCTTTCAGGGGGAGCTTTGATCTAACCAGGACATAAGAATAGGAAAGAGTGAAATTTTGATGTCCTTCAGCACTCCCTGAATTCATCACACGGAATTAATTTTTTGAATGAACTCCCCAAAAAACTCCCTACTAGAGAAACACTAGTCTACGATATGCTGGTTCACAAATTACACTTATTAGGTCATAACTAGCATTAAAAAAATAAAGTTTTGGGGGTGCCTGGGTAGCTCATTGGTTAAGAAACTGCCTTCAGCTCAGGTCATGATCTCATGGTTTGTAAGTTTGAGCCTCACGTCGAGCTCTCTGCTGTCAGATCTTCCATCCCACTCTCTCTCTGCCCCTCCCTTGTTCATACTCTGGCATGGTTTCTCTCTCCCTCTCTCTCTCTCTCTCCCTCCCTCTCTCACTCTCTCTCAAAAATAAATACAAACTTAAAAAAAAAAATCTTTCCTTAAAAAAAGTGTGATTGAGTAGAATAGAAAATACCAGAGTGAATCACAGATACTATTTAATACTACTATTAAAAGTAGTATTCCATAAATCGATTATTTCAGACTTATGATGTCAAGTGTATACCTTGGATTTCTTGGTAAAATGCATCATGGTGTCATGGTAAAAAAAAAAAAAAAAAGTGAAAGCTGCTTCTATAGTTAAAAACATTCCCATCACAGAATTCTGGAATAGGCTAGCTTTCATAGGGTGATAATTATCAATAACTCAGTCTGAAATTGTTGTTCATTTTTAGCAACCTAGGTTCCTATTGTCTTTTCTCATGGCTATGTACAAGCACCTGAAGTTCCTGACCATTCCAACAAGACAAAGCAACAATGATGCTAAGAGAATCACTTCCCTGCTCTCTTCTCCAGGGCATTCTCAATCCCTTACTGAAACATTGTCTGGAATTCCCTCTCCTCTTTGACTAAAACAGGAGAGATGTAAGCATGGTGATGTTCCTAAAAGGGGGGTGGGGGGGGGGGACACGTATAAAAATTCGACTGCTGCAGAATTCTTTTTATGCAGCCATCTACCCTATTGTGACAGCAACAGCTGGCTTTCAGGGAGCCATTTCTAATACTCAGGATTTAAAGTCTAGGAATGCCTCCACTCCCCTCCCCCACACCACCATCACACAGGGGAAAATTGGCATGCCTCTCACTTGGCCCCTCTACTCCATGGTTTGAAGGCTCAGCTGTGCGTGCTCAAAAAGTCATTCTCTGGGAGGGCTCCCCAAAAGCTCTCTTCTGGGGAATCTTAGTCTTGTTATCAGGAAAAAGCCAGGAAACCTTCCATGGGCTACCACCTCCAGAGAAAAGGCCTGAGTTTTGTCACCTCTGAACTCCCTGCAGTGTAAAGTAGGACCTGGGTGCAAACTATCTGTTACAGACTGAAGCCCTAACCTCCAGTACAACTGTATTTGGACATAGGACCTTTAAAAGGTAAATAAAGTCAAATGAAGTAAGGACGGGGTCCTAATCCAGTCGGATTGATGTCCTTCCTTCCAGAGATCTCTCTGGATCTGAACAGGCTACATTTTTCTACCTTCAGAATTCACAGCAACTTTAAGTAGCTATTGTGAAACATAAATGATGAGAGAAAAGAGCAGGTCACAGAAAGATATACACAGTATTTTTATAAATATTTCATTGATTCAATACTAAGCAAAATTAAGCAAACAAACAAAAATGTTTGCAGTAAAACTACAAAGAATATTAGGTGGATGATAAAAGCAAAATTTAGGTGGATGGTTTCTTCCGGGGTGAGGGGACAGCAACTGGGACCAAGGAAGCTTTATGCATTGCTATTAGGGGGATGGAAACCTCATGGGTATCCATTTTATTAAAATGTCTCATCATGTATTTTTGTTACATTTATTATTTTATATGTAATAAATATTTCATAATTAAATTTATAAAAGTAAGATGTTAGCATAATATAACATCCATCACTTAACAGTAGCTATTCTGGAGAGAGGGGGTACGGGACATTTCTACTTACCAATTTTTACCTCCCTGTATCTTTTTAATTGCCCTAAAATGCTTATATAATACTTATATTTGGAATAAAAGGTCAAGAAAGTAAAGGAGGTAAAAAGAAACTATTGGACATTTATGATTACTTTCATAATTTCTTTAATCTTCCCACCCCCTTCAATTTCCTGAGTAATAAGCTAGGATGGACAACTGACCAGCTTTAAGAAAAATGTATTGGTTGGTCTAAAATAATTTTGATCCTCAGACCCTATGGCTCAGTATTGATTTATTACATATATTACACAAAAATGCACTTGAAATATAAGCTTCAGCTGGAATTAACCCACACTCTTTTGAAATGAAAATAATAGCTATGTGGTTATAATAATAATTCAAGCACTTGATAGCCTGGTTATTAGGAAAACGCTGGGAAGCAGACGTCCAAAAAAGAAATTCTCTTATTTCTTTTCCTTTCAAGACAATTTAGGTAAATTATAGACATTTCGCTTTCAGAGCTGAGGACTATCAATAGAATTTTAAGTGCGGTTCATTTATATTAATGTCTTCAATTTAGAATTTCTTGGACCCTTCTTGCTTTATGATGCTAGTTTTGAGCTTAAATTGAAATAGTTTTGTAAGACTAGTAAGCTGCAAATCAAGAGAAAAGTGTTTTGT
Source organism: Panthera tigris (assembly GCF_018350195.1). Taxonomy (NCBI): domain Eukaryota; kingdom Metazoa; phylum Chordata; class Mammalia; order Carnivora; family Felidae; genus Panthera; species Panthera tigris. The sequence continues at coordinate 138,473,477 of NC_056667.1, read as the reverse complement.
GTGTGGCTTCTATGTTTTCATAGAGGAGGAAATCATTTGAAAGCAATCATTTCTATACTTAATGTATTTCTAATTTCTTTCATTTTTGGCTCTGCCAACTGAAAAGCTGAATAGAAGAAAACAGAACTTGGATATCCAACAAAAAAAAATTTTATTCTTTGGGAAATGGAACTACTTTGCAAAATCTGCCCCAACCTTAAAGGTGTTTATTTCTCAATAAACTTTGAGTACTAGTCAATCACTTATCAGTTGTATTGCCATTGTGTGTGTGTGTGTGTGTGCGTGTGTGTGTGTGTGTACATGTCGGTGTCTATCTGTCTCTCTTACTAGACAGTGAGTTGGTTGAGGGTGGGATAAATAGAATGTGCTCCCTAAGGAATACCTATATATAGTTTGGCCCAATTATGATGAATTTCTCAAAAGAAAAATGTAGGCAGCTCCTTTAGTGGTCAGGTGGGACTTATGGGGAAAGGGAGGGAGCAAAAATCAGACCAAATATAATCATAAAAATGAGACAATAAGTACCAGAAGAAATGCTCTTTTAGTTAGTCATTTATTCATTCATTCCATCATGTATTGTGTACCCATTAGGACTCACATGCTGAGAATATGAAAATAAATCAAACAATGGATATCAATATACCTTCATAAAGTTATATTTTTTATTTTTATTTATTTTTTAACTGGGCTTCACACCCAGCATTGAGCCCAAAGTGAGGCTTGAACTCAAGACTCTGAGACCAAGACCTGAGCTGAAATTAAGAGTCTGAGGCTTAACCAACCAAGCCACCCAGGCTCCCCTAAAGCTATATTTTTTTAAAAAGAAGGAAAATAGGGGCACCTAGGTGACTCAGTCAGTTGAGCACCTGACTCTATTTCAGCTCAGGTTGATTCCAGGGTCATAGGATCAAGCTCCAAGTTGGACTCCATGCTGAGAGTGGAGCCTGCTTAAGCTTCTCTCTCTCTCTCTCTCTCTCTCTCTCTCTCTCTCTCTCTTCTCTCTCTCTGTCTCTTTCTCTCTCTCTTTCCCTCTGCCCCTCTTCCCCACTTGTGCTCTCTCTCTTAAAAAAAAAAAAAAGATTGAAAAAAAAAAAAGATTGAAAAAATTGAACAAAACCCAGTACTCCGAATGGGGTAATTCCAAGAAGGGAGGGACTAAATAAACAAGGAAATGCCTCCAGCGAGCCTGCAGAGCGAAAAAGAATTTCAAGAGACACAGACAGATGGGAATGGCACTCTAAGAGATGGGAACCTCATGAACAAAGGCACCGAAGAGTGAAATTGCAGACTGAGGTTGAAATATGGTGTACAGTTAGGTTTGATTTCTCAATCAATTTCTCAATTTCTGAAGGAAACATATTGTAGAGCATTTGCTGAATCACAGGAACCAAGGTGAGGAGTTCAAATTTATTTTAGTAAGTAAAGGAGCATCTTAAAATGTTTCTGAGCAGAAAGTTGACATATTCTGAGTAGTACTTCAGAAAGAAGACGTTAGCTACAGTGTTCAAGGGACTAGAGGGAATGTAGAGCAAGCAGGGAATTGTTTCCCAAGACTATTACAATCCAAGCAAGAAGCAATGAAGGTCTTCAAGAACTACTCATGAGTAAAAGCAAAAGAAAACAAACCAGGGATCGATGGTACTTCCTTACCTTAATAATGAATATCTATTAAAAATCTATATCAAACATTGCCTTAAGATCAAGAATATGACAAGGAGTCCTGCTATCGTTGTTTTTATTTTAGATTGTCCTGAAGGCCCTATCTAATGCAGTGAGACAAGAAAAAACGAGTGAAAAGTATTTGTTGTAGAAAGAAGGAAACAGAACTCTCATTCTTTAAAGATGATAAGGGGCACCTAGGTGGCTCAGTCGGTTAAGCACCTGATTGTTGGTTTCAACTCAGGTCACGATCTCATGGTTTCATGAATTCAAGCCCCACATCTGGCTCTGCACTGGCAGCACGGAGCCTACTTGGGATTCTCTCTCTCCCTCTCTCTCTGCCCTTCCTTCACTCATACTGTGTCTGTCTCTCTCAAAATAAACTTTAAAAAACTTTTTAAGGGGCGCCTGGGTGGCTCAGTCGGTTAAGCGGCTGACTTCGGCTCAGGTCATGATCTCGCAGTCCGTGAGTTCGAGCCCCGCGTGGGTCTCTGTGCTGACAGCTCGGAGCCTGGAGCCTGTTTCAGATTCTGTGTCTCCCTCTCTCTGACCCTCCCCTGTTCATGATCTGTCTCTCCCTGTCTCAAAAATAAATAAAACGTTAAAAAAATTAAAAAAAAAAACTTTTAAAAATAAAACCTACTCACAAATTTTTAGAAGACAGTTTACTAATATGCTTGAATGTATATATGGACTTAGAAATCCAAGAAGGAGACATAAATCTCTATACTTTTAAGACACAGAAGAGCAGCGTGAAAACGTTTTTATTAAAACAAAACAAAACAAAAAAAGCATTAGGGAAGCCTGGGTGGCTCTGTCAATTAAGTGTCCGATTCTTGATTTTGGCTCAGGTCATGATCTCATGGTTTGTGAGATGGAGCCCTGAGTTGGGCTCCACACTGACAACACGGAGCCTGCCTGGGATTCTCTCTCTCCCTCTCTGCCTTTCCCAACTTGCACTCTCTCTCTCTCTCCCCCTCTCAAAATAAATAAGTAAACTTAAAAAAAAAAAAAGGCATGATAATCCTTTTCTCTGTGGACAGATCCATGTGAACTAAGAGTACATCAAAACATTCAGGAGTCTATGGGGCACCTGGATGGCTCAGACGGTTGAGCATCTGACTTTGACTCAGGTCACAATCTCACAGTTCGTGGGTTCAAGCCCTGCATCGGGCTCTGTGCTGACTGCAATGAACTTGGAGTCTGCTTCAAGTTCTGTCTCCCTCTCTCTTTGCCCCTCCCCCACCTCAGAAAATAAATAAGCATTAAAAAAAAAAAATCAGGAGTCTAGCCTACAAGATTTCATAGCAAATGCACCACACCCTGAGAGCACTGGCACTGTGATCTATGGAACACCCTAGACAGCCTCTCAGCTGGAAATTATAGCAAGAGCAGAGCTGATTCTGACCTTCATACGAAATCTGATACCAATGTAAAGGCAAGCAACAGAGAGGGAAAAAAAAACCCTCCACTTTCAAGTACAGCCCAGGATACAGCTACCTTCTCTATAGCAGTTCCCCAAATTAAACTTCAGCCCAGTGGGTTGCTAATGGTAAACACCAAGTAAACAGAGCCAAGTGTGCTTATTTACTGCAGGACTGTTGACGAGAGAGGTGGGGTTGTCTCCAAGATGCAGAGAATATGAGCAACACTTCCTGCATTTAATTGACAACAAACCCTTTTATCAAAGAACTTGTGTCCTAGCGAAACTGCAATTTAGGAAATGCGGTGCATCTGGACATTTTCAACTCCTGTCAGGAACCAAAATGTAGACGTGACACAACAAATGGTTAAAAGCAAAGACTCTAGGACCATGCTGCCCTGGTCTGAATCCTAGGTCCACAACTTACTTACACTTGTGTGAGCAAGTGTAACTTAACCTCTTGAGCAAGTAACTCGAGCAAGTAACTTAACCTCTCTGTGCTCTAGATTCCTCATCTGTGGAATGCAGAGAGGACTTGTGATAATAGTGGTTACCTCACAGGGTAGCACTGAGGGTTAAAGTAAATGAATGAACATTCAGTAAAGCGTTTACATAAGTGTTTGTTAAGTGTAGCAGATTTTGCTATATGCTGTCACCACTCAGAATTACAATAGTTTGCGCTTGGGGAAGAGCATAACTTCATTGGTCTAAGAAGATAATTACTCTTAATCTAATGGGTGCATAAACGTCTGTGAGAAGAACAGTAATACATACATTGTCTGTAGTTCTGCTAATCAAGATAGTCTGTTAGCTGATATTTATATTGAACACACTGTTGCCTAAGGTTGTGTTTGGGAAAGGGTGGGCCAGGGAGAATAGAAAATAAAAAAGGGGCTATTCTTAACTTTAAAAACATTAAGAAATTTTCTTTAAATATAGTCCTCCTCAACATCCAAGTTGAAAGGCACCTTCTCTGTAACCTCCCTTACTCACTTTCCAAATAAGTTACATCTTCTGGAAGGAAATTTAGTGCTGAAGAAATTCTGCTAGAATTAAGCCATTTTACAGGATTGTCTTCCCGACCTCTCTTCCCTCAAAACAGGCAAGACCAACAGACACGAGGCTACCATTATACACTGAGGCACCTTTGACACATGCAATATTGCTCACTAAACGTTCTCACCCATGATGGCAAAGTCTTCCAGGAAACTTCCAAACCATCAGAAAAACGTTGTGTTAAATATGGCTTAAGTTACCTATACTTCACTTCAAAAATGAATTCACTGCCAAATAGGACACTCATATATTCCTGGAGGCTGTAGGGATTGGTCTCTACAGAAAGCAACAGGATAATATTTAATAAGATCAAGTAAAGTATTCCTTGCATTAGAATGCAACCTCTAGAAAAAACTCAACAAAAGAAAACAGCAGGGATGTTCACTAAACCATCACCCAGACTAAGGGGACGCTGGAGGTCTGAACGCGAAACCAGAGGGGTTAGCAAACTGTGATCTATCAGCCCCAATGGACACTTAAATCATCACTGAAAATCACAACCAACCACGAATATATTACAAAACATGGAAAATCGTTTACGGAGTAAACTTAAGTAAAAAGAGGGGAAAAATGGAGTGCCTGTGTGGCTCAGTCAGCTGAGCGTCCGACTTCAGCTCAGGTCATGATCTCACGGTTTGTGAGTTTGAGCCCCCGTCGGGCTCTGGGCTGACAGCTCAGAGCCTGGAGCCCGCTTCGGATTCTGTGTCTCCCTCTGTCTACCCCTCTGCTGCTTGTACTCTGTCTCTCGCATTGTCTCAAAAATAACCATTAAAAAAAAATTTTTTTAAGGGGGGAAAAAAAAGCATAAATGTATATCCAGGGTTGGAAGTACATTTTTTAAAAATGCTAAGTGTCAGTGAAAGGAAAAAGGATATGAAAATTAAAATGGACAATGTAGGGTGGTGAGGTTACGGCTGGTTTTGTGTTGTTGGGCTTGCACGTTACATCATGGAGATTTTGCCTTTGCAAAGGAGGAAAAATCAATTCTGTGTCAACCCTGACGAACAGGAGCACCGGAGGGGTGGGAAAGAGATTTCCCAGCACAGAACCAACTCCCGCTTCAAAGAGCTGTGTGGCCTTCACCTGCAAGGCGACCTCACACACACATACACACATACACACGTACACACCAGGACAAAGAGGCACCTGCTACCGACCAGGAAGGCGCTTCCCGGGTTTCCCACAACAGCGCCTCCTCCCACCAGCGGGCCTCCTAATGCGCGCTTTTGTTCACGGGGTGGAGGGACCTCATTAGCTGGCGCCCGTGCTAAAGGGAAATGCGTTTCCAGCACCAGAGGTCTCGTCATTCCTAGCATTAGCAACAGAATGCAGACAGAAGGTAAGTGGCAGATTTGCGAATCACCGGGGTAGAAGTTAAAAACCGCCTTCCAGGGAGGCCGAGCCCAGCAGTGAGGCGGCCCTGGGGCTCGGTCTCCAGGACACTGCGGTGTCAGCTGGGCAGCAGCGGAGTACCGCGACCTTCTTCAAAGACGACGCGGCGTGTCCCCCCGTGGGTGTTCCCAGTGTCCCCCACTGCAAGCGCATCCCAGCCCGCTGCCGTTAATGGCCAGGCCTGAATTATATGACGCCGGCCGGAGGCAACACTCAATGTACCAGTACTTGGCGGGGAGTGGGGAGTGATAGCAGAGAGAGGGACTGGGCTACAGCACACATCCCGCCCTGGGGCTTTTCCCAACACTATTCAAGACAGAAATATGTAAAGCAGCTATGCAGAACAGCAAAATAACTTAAAATAAAGAAGCAAATTTTACACGTGCAGTGTAGACAGATCCTGCCGCAGCGTCAAGGTAATGATGTCCCTCTGCAAGGTGTCCCTGAACACAACTGGATGTGCTTTCTCTTTAACTCCAGCAAGGCTTTGTTTCCTCTTCTCTTTGGACACTCCCAGCAGGCTAATTTTCTCTTCTTTTCTTTTCTTTTTTTTACTTGCCTTCTTTTCTTGGATTATATACATGGTCATTGACAGCAGAGATCTTGTCTTACTTATCGCACAATAAACCCTCAATACATCAAAGTGGAATTAAAATTAATAAATGCAAAAACAGTGTGTCGGCAGCACAGAAAAGATTCCTGCGACGCTGTGCAACAGAAATGCAATGTCAACGATGAATGCAAGCCACACGTGTAACCTTAAATTTCCTAGTAGTCGCATTTTAAAAAGTAAAAATAGGGTGCCTGGGTGGCTCAGTGGGTTACGCACCTGACTCTTGATTTCCGCTCGGGTCAAGATTTTGGCTCGGGCATTTTGAGTTTGAGCCTCGTGTTGGGCTCTGCACAGACAGCATGGTGCCTGCTTCGGAGTCTCTCTTTCCTTCTCTCTCTGCCTCTCCCCTACTTGTGTGTGGGCATAAGCGCGCGCTCTCTCCCTCCCTCAAAATAAATAAACTTAAAAAGAAAAAGTAAAAGTAAAACGGGGAAAATCATTTTTATCATTCAAAATGTAATGACTACACAAAATTGAGATAGTTTACATTTCCGTTTTTTTTGTCCTAAGTCTTCAAAAGCCCACGTACATGTTACAACTACTGCACGCCCCAACTTGGACCAGCCACATTGCAAGTGCCAGATAGCTGCGTGACGCGAGTGGCTTCCATACTGGACAGCAGAGAATCACAGTGAGGTCCAAAACTTTACCTTTGCTCTTTAAAAAAGTAAACGTTGGGGCGCCTGGGTGGCTCAGTCGGTTGAGTGTCCGACTTCGGCTCAGGTCATGATCTCACGGTCCCGTCCTTGAGTTCAAGCTCCGCATCAGGCTCTGTGCTGACTGCTCAGAGCCTGGAGCCTGTTTCGGATTCTGTGTCTCCCTCTCTCTCTGACCCTCCCCCGTTCATGCTCTGTCTCTCTCTGTCTCAAAAAAAAATAAATAAATGTTAAAAAAAATTTTTTTTCAAAAAAAAATTAAAAAGTAAACGTTCATACTAAAAAAGAACTCACTTAATTTCAAGTTTTCCATGAATGTATATATTACCTCTTTATATTTACTTTTTAATAGCACTAAAGAAATATTAAATACATGTATATTTTCCCCTTTACAACCTCTTTTGGATAAATGTCTAGACCAGAAAATACAGTTTAAAAACAGATCCTCAAACCGATTTTTATCAAGAGTCGTATTTATTAAGAAACATTTAACAAGCAAATGAGCAAGCAAGTGCTGTTACTCTAGGATACAGTACTTTGGGTGTTTCTTTCCCACTTGTTTGAACAAATAATTAGTAGGTTGTGTTGTTCAGTAATTATTACCGAAGAGCTAAACACTTCCCTTCTAAAGTCTGTTTTTCACAAATATTATATAAATAAACTATTAGTTAGGAGGCTCTGATGCTATATAATGGCATTAGTACAAGGGACCAAAAAAGCCAGAAGCCTCCCCTGACAGCTCCTCCCACCCACTGGGTGGGTGAGTTTGCTCAAGTAACCAGACAGCACGTGGCTAGGGCATCGATACCCATATCCCAATCCTGAACCTAGCCAAGTGTGGAGGCTCACATGGTCTTTCTACTTTCCTTACCTCACCACGCCCCCATCCCACAGCCCAGTCTCTTCTGGACCTTGAGACCAGCCCACCTGGGCCTGAATCTGTGGAGCTAGCCTAATTTACCTACTCAGCAGCATGCAGACAGGAGACAGAAAAACAGCTCCTAGGAGCCAGCCCAGGAATCCAGATCTGCAGAGGTCAGCTTACCACCAAGGCCAGATACAGGAAGGAATTGACTGCCTCTCATGGGATCCTGCCCACCAGTGACCAGGACTGACAGGTCTGGACACTGCCCAGTCAGACTGGAATTTGGTCCTCTCTATGAGGCAGGAGGTGGCTATGAAAGAGAAGCAGAAGTCCCTTCTCCCAAGACTATCCAAAGTTTCTGATGTCACTTGGAGTTGTTATTTAACCAAGTTCCCAGATGAAGATCAATAATCTCTGAGGAGTGAGGTGCCAGACAGGTGGTTCAGAAAAAATCTATGATATAACCGCCTCAAAGAATTGAAGCAGACCTCTCTTCGTTTCCTCATGAGGCAAAACAAGACCTGGAAATGGGAGAGATCACTCTGTGACAGAGCACAGGAAAGGAAGGGACTGTCAGTCCAGAATTGTGTAGCCAAGACCTTTAAGTAAATTAAAGATCTTCTAAAATAGTATTATTGATGGGCAGCTCTTATGACCATATACTGCAGCCTAGGAAGTTAAAGCATAAATTACTGGGATTTTTTTTTTTTAATTTGCACTTTTTATCCATCTCCCTTCAGAGATTTTTTTTCTTTTTCTTTTTGTTTATTTTATTTTTGAGAGAGAGAGAGAGAGAGAGCGCGCGCGCGTGTGCGTGGAGGAGGGGCCGAGAGAGGAGACACAGAATCTGAAGCAGGCTCCAGGCTCTGAGGTATCAGCACAGAGCCCAATGCAAGACTTGAACCCACAAACTGTGAGATCGCGACCTGAGCCAAAGTTAGCCCTTAACTGACTGAGCCACCCAAGCGCCGTTTTTTTTTCTTTTTAGTGAGAAAAGGCATAAGAAACATAAAAAGACAACTACAAGCCTTTTTCCTTAAAGTAGTTTGTTGCAGTGAATTCTGTTCTCACATGTATATTTTTTCCCTTCAGCTCTGTTGGATTTCTTTTCCGGTATTCAATTCACACCAAGGACAGGTATTCATTGACTAAAAAGGTAATAAATACTACTACACCTAGAAACACCTAAAAGTATTGCTGTGAATGTACTTGGCACCAATCTGATAAGGGCGGTATTGAGCTCACAAGACAAGTGAGTGATACATCTGCCTGCTTTCCTGGTGTTTACACAAGCCAACTAAAGCCAGGGGGAAAGCAGCAGGGAAAAACTATAACGCGGAAATCTCTTTAAACAGCTTTTCTGGATGACACCGCAATGCTGGCACTGGTTTATTAGAAAGGGTAAGTGGGACGTGACCATTGTTAAGGGACATGGGCTGGAAATCTTGATTAGCCTGACTGCCCTGTGTTTCTTCTGTCCCACAGGACTCCACAGCAAAAGCCTCCCTTCTTGTTTCAAGGTCGATACGTATGAGCATTTCTTTTTCTCCTCACTTGTAATCAATAGCACCTAGTATTCTGATTTGAGCAAACCAGCTGTAGAATAAATTTATGAAGCAATAGGGGGAAATATGGGTACTTGACATTAACGAATTGCTCATATTTTAGTTGTGATGATGTCATTGAGGTTTTAAAAGAGAACTGATATGTTAAGGATAAAATGATGTGAGATTTCACTTTAAAACAATCAGGTGATTTGGGGAGGAATGGTTAGGGGAGTATAGAAAAAATAAATCTGGCCATTTGTTAATGATGGTTAAAACTGGTTGACAGCTTCCTGGGGGTACATTTTGTTATTCTTTCTACTTTGGTGTACGTTGGAATCTTATATAATAAGTTACTTAAAAGAGTACCTAATAATCAGAGGGCAAGGCGCTAAGCTCTTACTAGGGTTTTTTTGAGAGGGTTATTTTATCCCTTCTCAACTTACAACTGCCCAGCAGATATCACAGGCCATTCAATGTTAGCACCAAGAAGAAAAGCATCCATCCTATTTTTCTTGAAGACTACAAACTTGGCCTCTATCTTTCGCTGCCTCAAGAGAGAAATTTAGCTTTTGATCACCTCCAAGAAACAACATCCTTTAGGATATTGAAACTGACAGGAGACAGCCTACAAAATCGTATGGTTTACATTAAAAGTCTGAAGGCATTGCTGTGTTCTGGATCTACGGGTTAACAGTGCATGACAGAACACATACTCTTGGTAAGAATTTAATTTAGCTCAGGTATGAAGGATGCCTTATGAGACAAACTGGCAGCGATTCCATCTGGTAGACAGAGAGATGGGAGTATAAAACAGGACAACTTACCATCTCTGAATTGCTCTCTCTCAAAAACTATGGCTGCCTTAAAATCATCTATACCCTGTTACCCACCAGTCCCAATTCTGGGGATGTATTCTAAAACAACAATCTGGCAAGTGCACAAAAAGATGTGTGCACCAATGTTTATCACACTTTTGTCTATAACAGAACGAAAAACAAGCAGAAAAACCCAAATGTCTAACACTAGGAAATGGTTAAAGTATTGATATGTAATGCAATTATATGCAACCTTTACAAATGCTACTATCTGAATATACCGTTAAGCAAAACAGTGCGTTTCAAAACAGATTTTTTAAAAACCCTATCTGTGTTTTAGAACAAAGTATGGTTGTTTTATAGAATGGAAACGAGCTGGGATATACAAGGAAATGTTAACAATAGTATTTTCTAAAAGTCTGGGTGGCTCAGTCGGTTGAGTGTCTGACTTCAGCTCAGGTCATGATCTCACAGTTCATGAGTTCGAGCCCCACATCGGGCTCTGTGCTGATGGCTCAGAGCCTGGAGCCTGCTTCGGATTCTGTGTCTCTCTCTCTCTCTGCCCCTCCCCCACTTATGCTCTCTCTCTGTCTCTCAAAAATAAATAAATGTAAAAAAATTTTTTTAACAAAAGTATTTTCTGGTTTGTAAAAGTAAAAGTGCTTTTTACCACCTTCTTCATGCTTTTCTGCATGGTCTGAATTTTTTTTAATGAGCATGGGATATATCAGAAGTCCTGAAGAAGCTATTGCATTTAAGACAGTAACAGTAAAACCATGAGGATGTCCTAAGTAGGAAAAACAAGTTACCAGAGCTGGAGAAAGGTCAAGGTAAAAATCCAAGCAAATAACTCCAGGGTCTACCATCTAACAGCTTAGGACGGTCAGCATTCTTTTATTTCCTTCAAAAGATATCTGGTACTGAGCATCTACTCTGTTCCAGGCACTGTTCCAGGCCTTAGAGATGTTAATAAATGGCGCACATTTCCTGCTCTCAAACGGTTTTCAGTCTACTTGGAAGAAAGGACGCATATACCCAAATAAATGAAACACGGTAACTGGGGGAGGTCAGCTGGGAGTTGTCCATGGATATGGGGTGCATAGGAGGAAGTTTCTAATCTGGCAGGGTGGAAGGGGAGAGGGACTAGTCGGAAAAATTTCAGGGGAGGCACTACTGGATGAGATTCTAAAAGCGAATGGATGCTTGCCATTTAGCTACAATTTGAGAACAGTCACCCCAGGCATGTGGGATGTGAGCAGCTGGGGTAAGGAGGGGGAGACTTAGCCACCTCATCATTTGGGGGAATGGAAGCACAGATGGAACACGGGGTGAGGGGGTGAGGTCAGGAAGGTAGGCAGGCCCAGAATACAGAAGGTCTCAAATGCCCCACTGAATCATCCGGCTTCCAGATGACCACTGTAGTCAGGCTCCCCTGAGCCATCTTCTCAACCACGCCTGACTTTAAACTTGCAGAGTCCAGTGTTAGCAAGAATCCTACTAAGGCAGTTTAGAGAGAGTCCCACCCCCACCCAATATCAATATCTCATCACCCCTGATACCGCATAATCTAGATCTTGATTCCTTGATATCTGGCCTGCCTTCCGCAAGAATCCTGTTAGGTCATTTTAGCAAGAATCTCCCCCTACCCTTGATGTCTCCTCTTGGTAACTGTCCATCCACCTACCCACCCACCCCCACAACCTGTTCTACTTGGAGTTGAGCCCGATTTCTCTCACCTATGGCAACAGTACTGATACCTATCACAATAATCTTCCTTAACTATTTTTACAAGTGTCAGAATAATTTTTTCTTTAACACAACCTGAAGGCACCAGAGAACCTGTGATGAAGGGTCTGGGCTCTCCCAAGATTGTCAGTCTGACAAGAAGACACAGAAATAACCACTGGTGGGTCTTACAAAGTGGACATTTTCTGAATGCCTGCTATATACCAGGCACTGTGCTCGGCACTGGGTGTGCATTCGCTCTTGTGACCATCACAATAACCCTACAAGGTGGAGAGTTATATTAGCCCTATTACAGGCCAGGAGACTGCAACTTAGTAAGGTTTAGCAGTCTGTCCAAGTCCATACAGCTAAGAAGGTGCAGAGCTGGGAGCTGGTCCTGGGCTGTGTGACTCATGCCCACATCTGGGGAGTACTGTGAGGAATCTAACACTCCATATTCTCCCATGTTCTCTGCAATATCAACAAATAACAGCAAATGAAACAAGTCAATTCCTACTGAGAAGAACTTGGTTGACATGCAGCAAACGGGTTAAGGGAGGAGCTTTTTCAGCCACAAAAATAGGACCTTATAAAAAATCCAAGAGAAATAAGGTGAAATTGGATCTGTCGAGGGGGTATTTTTTTTTTAACTCAAGTGAAACCATTAGGGAGTAGGCAGTTTTGTTTTTGCTTGTTTAATAAGTAGACACAGGTGAGAAAGCTGAGGCAGGGACTCAAGGGAACCCAAAGGTGGGGGAGGTTTCCTATTTTGAATGGGGGAGAAAAGCCAAAAATGGAAAACACTGTCATTAAATAGGGGACTTGGGCCAGACACGCACAGGTGGAGGCAGAGGGAAATCCCCAATGATACCCAAGTTATTTAAGGAAACGCAGAAACTGGCATTGATGGAGACTTGGTTCTGTGCAGGGAGCAAGGAAAGAAAGAAGCCTCAATCAAGATACACTTACAAAGCAACTAGACAAGCACTGTGAAGGAGGCAAAGACCCATGAAACACACACACCCTCTCCCTCTCTCCTATATATGATCATTGCAAATAAAAGGATCAGCGGATATGGTCTATAAATAAACAGACTGTGAGCTCTGCCTTCATGGATGGTTAGGAATTTCACAAATAAGATGAAAAGAGAGGCTATTCCAAGCAAGAATGCATAAGAACAAATGCCTAAGAAATAGGCCTACAGGAAGAGTTTTCAGGACATAGGGTTAAGGGCAGTAATTTTAGGAGACAAAGCTAATTCTGAAAATGAGAAAAATTACAGGCAGATAGGAAACATGGGGGATAATTAGCATTGATTGAGCATTTTCTCTCTACTAGATGCTGTTTTGACCCCTTCGTTTCATTTCATTCTAACAGCCCTGTGAGATAAGTAATTATATCTCCATTTCAAATATGATCAAACTGAGACGCAGAAAAGTTAAACAACTTGGGGAAAAAGCCCCACAGCTAGCCAGGGAATCCACACTCAGCTCTGTCTGACTCTCCCTCCTACCTCCACCAACCCCATTCACTTAGGTGGTGCCAACTGCATGCGTGCCGGGAACAGCAAGCGGCCTCTGTGTCACCTACTAGATGACAGCTACTTCCTTGTGTCCACTCCTTCCAGCGTTTCAGGGGGTATGTTTACTGGAAACCACTGATTCATTTTCAAGTGACGTAAACATCTCTGAATTTAGGGCACAGAAGAATGAAGGACTGATAATTCTCGACATTATTAAACACTATTAGTGCTCACTTAAACGAAGTGACTGAACAAACTCTTTATAATCCTGCCTTCAAATATGACTGCTTTTGGGAAGGAATACAAAATGATACAACCACTTTGAAAAACAGTTTGGCAGTTTCTTAGAGTGAAACATATAGTCACAATATGATCTAGCAATCCCAAAATTGATATCATCTCAGTATTTACCCAAGAGAAATAAAAATTTGCCCTCACACAAAAACATAAATGCAAAGGTTTATAGCAGCTTTATTCATCATCATTCCACACTGGAAACAACCCACAAGTTGTTCAGTGGGTGAATGGATAAACAGACCTTGTTATATCCATCTAGTAGACTACCTCTAAGCACTAAAAAAAAATACACTATTGATACATGCAACAACAAAATAAATCTCCAAGAGTTCTTAAGTAAAAGACACAGGTTCAAAAAGATCCTTAATATGTGATTCCATTTTTATGACAGTCTGGAAAAGGCAAAATTATAGAGAGGAAGAAGAAGTGGTTGCCAGGGGTTAAGAGAGGGGAGAAGGTTGACTACAGAGGGGTGGTACAGAGGAGTGGCATGAGGGCTTCTGGGCTGGGGGGGGAGGGTAGGGAGTGGTAAACAAAACTGTTTTGTATCGTGAGTATGGCAGTGTGTGGTAGGCAGAGTGATGGCCTCAAAAGATGTTCACACGCTAATTCCTGGAAATCTGTGAATATGTGAATGTTCAAAAGGGACTTTGCAGATATAATTAAGGTTGCTAATCAGCTGACCTTAAAATAGGGAGATTAGGGACACCTGGGTGGCTCAGTTGGTTAAGCGTCTGACTTCAGCTCAGGTCATGATCTCACAGTCTGTGAGTTGGAGCCCCGCGTCAGGCTCTGTGCTGACAGCTCAGAGCCTGGAGCCTGCTTCAGATTCTGTGTCTCCTTCTTCTCTCTGCCCCTCCCTCACTCGCACTCTATCTCTGTCTCTTAATAACGAATAAATGTTAAAAAATTTAAAAAATTAAAAAATAAAATAAAATAGGGAGATTATCCCAGATAATCTGGGTGGGCTCACTACAATCAGATGGACCCTTAAAGTGGGAGAGGGATGAAGAAGGGTCAGTGAGAAAGACATGCCATGGAAGTTGCAGGAGAGGGTGAGAACCACGAGACGGACCAACTTATTGCTGGTTTTTAAGATAGAGAAGAGGAGCCCGTGACTAGGGCCTGAGAGTGGCCTCTAGAAGCTGAGAAGAGCCAGGAGTGACAACCCTCACTCCTACCAACCATAACGATTCTGCCACCAATCTGAATGAGCAAATAAATGGATTTTCCTCCGGAAAAGAACACGGCCCTGCCAATAGTTTGGTCTTGACCTTATGAGACCCTAAACAGAGAAACCAGCTGATCTGATGGACTCCTGACCTATGGAAACTTTGTGGTAATGAACTTGCACAGTTTTATACCCTTAAACTTGTGATCATTTGTTACAGCAGCAAAAGAAAACTAATATGGCATTGCTACACAACTCTATATTGTCAAAGTCCCTCCCATAGAACTATTGTGTATAAGTTAAACATGAAAAAATTTTAGGGGCACCTGGGTGGCTCAGTTGGTTAAGCATCGACTTTGGCTCAGGTCATGATCTTGCAGTTTGTGAGTTGGAGCCCTGTGTCAGGCTCTGTGCTAACAGCTCAGAGCCTGAAGCCTGCTTGGGATTCTGCTCCCTCTCTCTCTCTCTGTGCCCCCTTCCCCCGCTCCCCCACTCACACTCTGTCTCTCTCTCTCAAAAATAAATAAACATTTTAAAAAGTTAAAATGAAAAAATCTTAATGTTCATGTTTTTAAAGACCATTACTATGGACAAAAAAAAAAAAAATTCTAGCCATATTTCTTTACGTTTTGAGTCCTTAACTTCCACAATGATAACTCCAACTTGGAATTTGGTCTCTGTCCTGGTCCTTCCTTTCTCGCCCATCTACTGTCCGGAACTAATCTGAGATCCTGCAGGCTGAGGCCACTTTCCATACCACTGACCAGCTCAGGGGTCACGGCTGATGTTTTGCCTTGGCTCTCAAAGAGGTCAGAACTTAATGCTTTCCTAGGACTTTGAATAAGAGGAAAGTCCCAAGTGAGCAAACTGAAGTCAACATCCATTTCAAAGAACTTACTGGGAACTCTCCAAAACAGAGTTTCCATCAATACAGATACATCAAAACCAATAGTCAGAGCCATAAGTAGTGGCTGACTCACCAGGATTTTCAGCAGCTAATGGAGGAGTACTTCGAGAAATGCTATAAATCCAATATTTTTCTCTGAAGAATTAATTTATGTGGAGTCCCTTTTCTAATCACTAGGTCATCACCACCCTCTACTTCCATCTCACTGCCAGTGTCAACAGCTTTCCTACTATGTAACAAAGCTGAGAGTAGTACTTTCCCAATTTTCTTAAGGCATTTAAGTACAGTATATGCTGTCTTACCGGGTCTGCTCAAAGGAATAGCACTTCTCTTTGAAACTGTTTTTTTACTGAGAACAAACTGAGGGTTGATGGTGGGTAGGAGGGAGGGGAAAGTGGGTGATGGGCATTGAGAGGGCCCCTGTTGGGATGAGCACTGGGTGTTGTATGGAAACCAATTTGACAAGAAATTCCATATATTGAAAAAAAAAAAAAAAAGAAACCGTTTTTTTAACTACTCCCTAGGCCAATTAAGGGCCCACAAAACAAGTTAAATATACCAAAGTAAAGATTTCTAGATTCAACAAAGAGATCAATAAATACTTAAGTGCTTTCTATGGGCAAGGCCCTGGGAAATACAAAGAAGCAAAACATAGATGGTCTTTATCTCTGCCCATAGCTTACAATGTCATTACGTATATGATAAAACTAATAATAATCCAAGACAAAGAAGTCACAAGATCTTGTGCAAAATAATGCTTCAGGGGTTCAAAGTGGGGACGACTGTGGCTGGGCTGCTCAGAAAAAGAAAGCTTTACACAGGAGCTGAAAAAAATGCAAGGATGGTGGAGATACTTCCTCTAAGGCAGGACATTTTCTTAAAAAGAAAAATCTAGAAACTATACCTGCAAAATCTCCCTCTTAGCATACATCTCCATAAAAATTGAACAGAACCTTTTTTTTAAGGTATTTTACCTATTTAAGGTATTTTACCTAATGTTGCCTATATATTTAAGGTGTTACCTTATTTTTTTAAGGTATTTTACCTATTCACCTAAGGTATTTCTCACTCTGCCCTAAAGCTTTTCTCTTCTGTTGCTCCAAACTTCCTCCACCTCTTCTTGAATCCACACCACGCTGGCTCTTCTCTCTTCACCTGCTCCTGCCTTATTTTATTTTTTTAAAGTTTATTTATTTATTTTGAGACAAAGAGAGCATGCAAGTAGGGGAGGAGCAGAGAGACAGGGAGAGAGAGAGAGAGAGAGAGAGAGAGAGAGAGAGAGAGAGAATCCCAAGCAGGCTCCACACTGTCAGCACAGAGCCCGACATGGGGCTCAATCTTATGAACTGTGAGATCAAGACCTGAACCGAAATCAAGAGTCCAAGGCTTAACCGACTGAGCTACCCAGGAGTCCCATTTTATTGTAATTTTATGTCAGCTCCACATCCAGCATGGAGCCCAACACAGGGCTTGAACTCATGACCTTTAGATCAAGAACTGAGCTGAGATCAAGAGTTGGACACTTAACCGACTGAGCCACACAGGGACCCCGAACAGGACTTTAAAGAAAAAAAAAAAATTGACCTTAGTTTCAAAAACAAAAGAAATTTCTGGGATTCTGAATTTAGACTAACAGCTGACTCCACAGAAATTCATTCTTTACACGGCTCTGCTGGGAGTGAAGATGACTGACATTGCTGGACGGTTCTGGCCTTCTTTGGTCATCCTCACAATCTACACCTCTACAAGCAAGAAAGAGATGACCACCCAAGGCAGTCTCCACCTGCAACTGAACCATATGGGCTGGTTGCAACTGAATTGGCTTGGGAGCCGTTCTACTCAGTGTACAAAACGGGTTACAGGCTGCTAGAAAGGTCATTTCCATTAGTTACACATTATTAATCAGGAATAGGAAGGGTCCTGGCACATGCCAACCCTAGTCCCCCTTCAATGTGTAGCAGTCTTCTGTTTTGGATGCACTCTCACCAAAAGTGCAAAAGAATGTTCATAGCAGCTAGGTCCATATTAACCCCAAAGTGGAAACTATCCAAATATCTACTGACAGTTAATGGATGAATAAGCCGTGGTGTATTCATACAATGGGACACAACAGAACAATGAGCAGGAGAAAACTGCTCCACCACCCCATGGAGGAATTTGACAAGCATAATGTTGACTGCAAGAAGCCACACACAAAAGCAAACATACTCTATGGTTTTACGTATATGAAGTTTATTAACAACAACAACAACAACAATGAGCAAAGCTAATCTATGGCAGAAGTCAGAATAGTGGTTACCCTGAGGCAGAGGGAGTTAATAACCGGGAACGACACTAATGGGACCTCTGGGGTCCTGAAAATGTGTTTCTTAGTCTGAGAAATGGTTACAAGGGAGTGATTACTTTATAAAAGCTCGCTAAGCTTTACCCTTATGATAACACTTTACTATATGAATGCTTTTTTCTATTAAAAAAAGAACCAAACTTATCCTGAAAAAATTCAAAACCGTTGTATTAAAAAGTATTATAGTAAGATAATCAAAAATTTCCCTTCACAGTTGAAGAGTTACATGTGTATTCACACCCACAACTGTTAGTTTAAATTACTCATAGAGTGACTTTGTTTTAATGTATTTAGTTAATCACATGTATACTTAGATGTGAAATAAACATGGTTCTTAGGATCTCCACCTTGCACACAGATCACTCTTAGAAGACTGAGAAAGAGGAGGAGCAGGAGGAGAGGTAGAGGAAGAACAAAAATAACAACTTCTTCAGGCTTTTCTTTAAAACCTCTGGAAAAAAAAATAGGGTCACCAGAACATGTTCTAGTGCTGCATAATTATTTGTTAAAAAATTGTTACAAGGTAAGGGGCAGGGACGAGATGTCCCCAGTAACTGCGACTCTATCTAAACCACAGCCTGGCTCAGGAAATAGCAAATCTGACTGTAGGCTGATCCCAGCTGAGAGATGTAACCCAAACAAGCTACTATCTGCCCCATGTACTGGCAGCAGATATGTCGCTATCACCTATCCTGCCATTAAGTATAGAATTCCCCTCTTCATCAATAATTGTAGCATAAGTCTTCTCTTCAATTTAACACTAAGCAAAGAGAAAAGCCCCCTTTCCTGCCCTGATAGGTCAGCTCCTAGAATAAACGCATGCCATTTGGAGGTCATGGTTTCCTGATGACTGTAAAAATGGGAAGGGGAGAAGAGGTCGTCAAAGGGAGCTGCCTTCCTAAGGGAGGGACAAGATGAAGCCCCTGGGCAAAGGCTAGAGCATTGCCTCAGTTACCCTTTCAGGGAGAGCACCCGCCTACCGCCTTACCGCCTACCAATCCGGCTAGCACCTGCTAGTCCCTCGGGCCCTTCTCAGGGACTGCGGCACAACCTTGAAGATGCTGGGGGCCGCTTGGCCGGCAAACGTCAGCCTCTGGTGCTTGAGAAAGGCTTGGCGGACGCTGGCAGGGACCCTCCAGAAACTGTCACCTGTCAATCACTTGACCTAAATACACCAGCCACTGGGGGGAATCGGAGGGAGGGGGTTAGCCGGAGCATGCTCAGTAATCTGGATGACATCACTTAATCAATGCCGGGGACGGGAAGGCTGCATCAGCAGCCTCGAGCGGGCTGCCAGGAATATGTCAGCAGGGACCGGGAGGCTCCCATTAACTCGGTCCCTCCCCACGCGGCTCGCATACAAAGAGGGCACCGTCAGCTACACACGCTGGGGACAACGGGGGGTGAAAGGGCGGGGGAAAGGCTGGTTTATTTCATTTGACATACTGCTTTAAGAACTAAAACCCAATGGTATTCCCTGCCCCCCACCAGCAGTCCCGGCTGCAGAAAGGGAGCCAAGTGGGGGGAAGGGAAGGGAGGAGGAAAGGAAAGGTAGGACGGGAGATCAAGCGAAGGGGGGCGGGGGGAAGGGGGGACCCAGCCACACAAAGTAACTTCTACTCTTGGCAGACAGGGGCTATATGGATGTGCTCTGGGCCCCCTAGTCCCACAGATGTGGGCACACAGCCTACTCTCCACCCAGCGCGAAGCACATCTGAGGGTCTGCGGACACCAGGTGGGGGGTCGCCTCATTGGGGAGGGGTCAGTGCCGGGGACCACATCCAGGGTAGCTTGGGTTGAGAGGAAGCAGAAGACACACCAGGCCTCCCGGGAACACCAAGGCCACCAGTGTTCCCCACACCCCCAGCCTTCTGCACGCAGAGCAAGGTGAAACGCCGCGGGGAGCCGCGTCTACACCGCGTGGGAGCTCCGAACCAAGGCTAAGATTTTTCCAGTACCTTTTTTTCTTTTGCTTTTGCTAAGGTCGTGAGAAGAACAGGTAGTGTTCGATAAATCGAACTGATGCCTGGAACCATATATGGAGTGCAGAGATCATACTTTAAGGGGAGCCTGGGCACCCCGCTTGAGGGTAACCGAAACACCCTACCCACGCGGCGTGGCCAGGGCGGGGAACAATAGGCCCACGAGGGCCCCCACCCCGCGAACAATGGCGGCGCCGAACCCTTCCTCGCCCCCCACCTCCACTCTCGACACCTGGGCCCGCCCGCTGCCCCCAGTGGCCCCTCCACCCGCCCGGGAGCGAACTGTAGGGCGTAGGGGAGGGGGTTTCTCTTCAAGTCCACGCGAGAGGGCAGCCCTGCGGGGATGTCCGAGGGGGTGGCCGAACACCTCTGCCGTCTGGGGCGTTCGGGCGCCCAGCTGCGGCGCGAAGCAGCCGGGGAACCCACACGTCCCGGACACTTACCCCAATCACCACGGTCTCATCGCCTTTAAATTTTGGGATGAATTTGTCCCCTCGGAGAATCTCCGCTTCGTTGAGGGGCCGGAACCGGCACATCACTTTGATGCTGCATTCGGCTGGATCCGCCATCTCGGCTGGCGGCAGGGAGGGGGCGCGGGGATGGGTGGGGGGCCGGGGCTCAGTAAGACGAGGGAGGAGGCCGCGAACCGCACCGCCTGCAGCAAGGCCGCCTCCTGCAGCCTCCAACGAAGCTTCTCAGCAGGTCATCGCGAACTCGGCGGGCTGGGCGCCTCCGGCCGTTCCGAAACCGGGTAGGTTTCTATCAGCCAGCCTCCCGCCCCGCCGGCTGCAGACCTGCCTTCCCTGGCCTTGCCCTGGCCCGGCGCTGCTCCCCGGGCCCACCTGCCCGCGACCACGCGGCCGGCGGACTAGGCGATGCGCAGGGAGCGAGCCTCGCCCGGCTCAGACCTCCCGGGCTCCTGCGCGCCCAGCCATCCTGCATCAGCACCAGCGCGCTCGGCCGCCTCCCCGGCCCGCCCCTTGGCCCCGCCCACCCCCGGCTCGCCCCGGGACGGTGACGTCACTGCGGAGATCCGCCCCGCCCTCGCCCCGGCTCCGAGAGCGGGGCATCCTGGGACTTGTAGTCGCTCCTCCTCTCGGTGGAAGGACAAGGATACTTACTTGCAGTTGGGTTGGCTTTGGGGGACAGCGGTGGTACCCCAGGTGCCACTTCCAAAAGCCTGTAGGTCTGGTCTGGCTGCCCAGGTCAAGAACAGGGTAGAGGTCGTATCCAGTATTGCCAGTTAAGATCTCTAGATAAACCAGGTCTGTATCATCCCTTTACATCTGTTCATGATCTCCAAGGAGAATCCCTTATGACAATGTCCAACCGAAACGTTATGGAGCATTTTCTCTGTGCTGAACGGTTTTGTAAGAGTTGTTGGGAAATCAAGGGGGAAATGAGATTTGCCTGAATATTTGAAGCCGTTTTTCCCCAAAATGCCTGCGCATACCAGTTCACAACATATTTTGGGTCAGGGGCTGCTTTCATATCTGATGAAAGTTGGGGACACTTTCCATAACAAAAACAAAAACAAAACTTGTACACACCCACAGATTTTTCACGCTATGTCATCGGATTTGGGAACAACCAAAACCTGCCTGTGACTCCCAGGTGAAGAATCTCTCTTAATTACTACTAATTGTAGTGTAGTTTCCAGAACCTCTGCCTAATGCCTACTTAGAACCTGTAGCATGAACAGAATATATACAGGATCAAGTTCTGAAGTCCCTTGCAAAATACACCCAGAACCCCATGATCAGATTTCTGCCGACTTATTAGCCTTATCTCTTACCACTTCTCATCTTGATGTTTACACACTGACAAATACCAAACTATTTGTGGCTTCCTCCATTCACCTCTTGCTGTGCTTGCTTCTGATACTTCAAGTCATTTGCTAAGAGTCATCCATTCATGCCTATTACTAAGTAAGTATATTAAGGCTCTTACAGTAAAAAGTAAGAGAAACCCAAATGAAGTCACCATGGCAATAGGAGAATTTATCAGAAGAATCCAGATTATCTTGCTTATTTAGAAAAAAATGATTAAACAATGGAGCCAGGAAATAGGCAGGCTACCAAGACTCTCTAACTCTCTAACTGTGGTCCCTGATTCCTCTTTGTATTGCCCTCATTCTTTCTCACTCCAGATCATCCCCCCAATGCCTGGAAACCCAGCTGCCAAGAGTCTCTGGGTTTCATTCTTCAATTTCTATCATTAGATAAGGATAGATGTTTGTTCAGAGTTTTGGTTTGAAAAAAACTAGGGAAAGTCTATGATTGGCTTGAGCTTAGGTATCTACCCCTAGACCACTCAATCAGAGTCAGGAACTTTGTAAGATCTTTGAGGAATATCATGATGGGAAGGTTCCCAAAACAAGAGGGATGTCATTCCCAGAAAAAGAACATGGTGCTGGGCTGGCAAAACAATTAGATGTCCACTCCCCCTTTCCAGTGCTACCTTTTCCTCTTTGACTCAACTCAATCCTCCCTCGTTAGAAAGCCTTCCCTGACTTCCTAAACACCCACAAAGGACAGGTGGTCCTTCTTGCTGTCCTCACAATCTACTATTCACATCTCTATCACTACACTCTCATGGGCAATGATAGCTGCCTCATCTTTATGTCTCTAGCATCTAGTGCATAGTAGGCAGCATGCTGAATAAGAAATCCAACCTAGAAGGAAGTTCTACCTGAGTAAAAATCCCAGCCCTGCCACTTACTAGATGTGGGAGGTACCCATGGCAAGGTATTCAATTCCCTTAAGACTCAATTTTAACTCTATCATTGGAATAGCGAGTCATCTCATAAGGTTTTTGAGCGAATTTTAAGAAATAAAGCTTTTAAAGAACCTAGTATGGTGCCTGACACATAGTATAAACCCTTGAATGTTTGTTGTTGTTGTTGTTGTTGTTGTTGTTTGCTGAGCAAATGGTGGTAAGACAGTTGTATTACTTAGTTAAATTAAGGAATACATCTGTTGCTTAAATGCAAGTTCACCTGGGAATACAGTTTTTCCACCTAGCTGAGAAGACAGACCTACAAAAATAAATTTTTATAAGCCATTATGAGCAGTACCAATTTGATTTCCTGTCCTCATGTTGCAGGATTTTTTTTTTTTTTACCACAATACCCAGGATTCATTGTCTTGCCACTTCAAAGAATGAAGAGGTGGACACAAAATGAGCAGCAGACAAAAGTTTATTAAAATATAAGATTGGAAATAAAGAATAGTAGGAGAGCTCTCTTCACAGAGAGGGGACATTGGAAGTGAATGCCTGCTGACAATAAGCAAGGGTCCTTGTTTTATAAGGTTCTGGTCACCCCACCCCTTCCCTTCCCCTTTGTTCCTTCTCAGGTTTTATCCTTATTGGCTGGATAACTCTAGGTGCTGGGTTGTCCACTCCTGATTGACTAGTTTCCATTGTATGAGGGGTGGCCAGTTCCTTGTGGGTCATAGGTTTTATGGTCTACTTATTTTTAGTCAGGCCTTTTGTCAAATTCCTGAAGGAAACCTGAGGGGGAGTTGCCTGAGGGGATTTGCTATGGTCAGACATTCCCAGCATTGTTCCAAAATATGTCTTTCCCATCCAAGGGACCATCAGTTCCTAATCTCTCTATTTTATCCTATTTTTTTCCTATCATACTCAGATGCAGTGAAAGTAGGTTTAAAAAGGCCAAAGTGCCACATTCTCATCTGTTTTCACATTAGTATTCTCAGGCTCTGGCTCAGACATCCATCATCTTTAGTGGTCAACTTCACAATATACTGGAGAGGTCAGTCCAATCCCGGGTTTCCCTGAGCCCACTAGAAGATTACCAGAATCTCACACACACTGAGAATGTCTGAGAAGTTCAGCACATGGATAATCTGGGGTGGAGAGACCTGTGTATCCACGGGTTCACTCTTCATGCATCCATTCATCTATCTATTCATGAACTATTAACTAAGTGAATCACATTTGTTGTCACTATAAATATAAATTTAGGTTTATTAAATGAGCTCTTTCCGAGAGGATTAATAAAGACCTCCCCCCACCCTTGCCCACTGCAACTTGAGGGGAAGTCACCAAATAAGTCATAATCCACAGGAAACTTAGAAACAAGTCCGAGTACCCTGGGTGGACCGCTCAGTGGTGGCTAAGAAGGTTT
Source organism: Panthera tigris (assembly GCF_018350195.1). Lineage (NCBI taxonomy): Eukaryota > Metazoa > Chordata > Mammalia > Carnivora > Felidae > Panthera > Panthera tigris. The sequence continues at coordinate 138,449,353 of NC_056667.1, read as the reverse complement.
AATCAAGGAGATGGGGGTGGGGAAAAGGAGATGGACTAGGTAAGATCGAGAAATCCTTGGGGCGCCTGGGTGGCTCAGTTGGTAAGGCATCCGACTTCAGCTCAGGTCATGATCTTGCTGTTGTGAGCTCAGCTCCTGCATCGGGCTGTGTGCTGATAGCTCAGAACCTGGAGCCTGCTTCAGATTCTGTGTCACCCTCTCTCTCTGCCCCTCCCATGCTCATGCTCTGTCTCTCAATAATAAATAAATGTTAAAAAATTAAAAAAAAAAAAAGGATTAACAAGCCCTAGGAAAAGTTTATAATTAGCCTGGGTTTAAAAAAATTAAAGAGACACCCAAGCACAGAAAACAAAGGAGAAAATAGATAAATTGAACAACATCAAAACGATAAACTTTTATGCATCAAAGGATAGTGAGTAAAAAGGCAATTCATAGAATTGAAGAAAATATTTGCAAATCATATACTGATTAAGGATATCCAGAATATATAAAGAACTCCTACAAATCAACAATAAAAGAAAATCTGATTTTAAAATGGTCAAAGGACTTGAATAGAAATTTCTCCAGAGACACAAATGGCCAATTAGCCCATGAAAAGATGCTCAACCTCACTCATCATTACAGAAATGCAAATCAACACCACAATGAGCTACCCCTTCACATCCATTAGAAAGGCTATTATGAAACAACAAAAACAAAAACAGAAAATCAGTGTCGAAGAGATGTGAGGTTGAACCCTTTGTGCACTGCTGGTGGGAACATAAAATGGTGCAAATATTATGAAACACAGTCTTATGGCTCCTCAAAAAATTAAAAATAGACTAACATACAACCCAGCAACTCCACCTCTGCATATATCCTCCAAAGAATTGAAATCAGGGACTCATATTCCTATACCCATGCTCATGGCAGCATTATTTTCAATAGCTAAAATGTGGAAGCAACCCAAGCGTACACCTGTGGATGAATGGGTAAACAAAATGTGGCATATCCATACAACAGGGTATTATTTAGCCTTAAAAATAAATTCCAGCATATGCTACAACATGTATGAACCTTAAGGACATTATGTTAAGTGAAAGAAGCCAGTCACAAGAAGGCAAATACTATACCATGCCAGTTATATGAGGTACTTAGAGTATTCAGATTCACAGAGAAAGTGGAAAGGCAGCTGCCAGGGACTTGAGGGAGGGGAGAATGGGGAGTTATTATTGAATGAGTATGGGGTTTTAGTTTGGGAATGTAAAAAAATGTTCTGGAGATTGATGGTGGTGATGATTGCATAATGATGTGAATGTATTTAATACCACTGACTGTATACTTTAAAATGGTTAAGACTGTGGGACGCCTGGGTGGCTCAGTCAGTTAAGCATCAGACTTTGGCTCAGGTCATGATCTCATAGTTCTTGAGTTCAAGCCCTACATCTGGGCTCTGTGCTAACAGCTCAGAGCCCAGAACCTGTTTCAGATTCTGTGTCTCCCTCACTCTCTGTCCCTCCCCTGCTCATACTCTGTCTCTCAAAAATAAATAAACATTAAAAAAATTAAAAATTATTAAGACTGCAAATTTTATGCTATGAAATATAAAATAAATTCTGTTATTGTGGTATATTTTGCCACAATTTTTAAAAGATCGAAACCCTTGTGCACTGTTGATAGGAATGAAAATTGGTTCAGCTACTATGGAAAAGAGTATGGCAGTTCTTCAAAAAAATTAAAAATAGAAATACCATATGATCTAGCAATCCCACTTCTGGGTATTTACCCAAAGGAAATTACATCACGGTTTTAAAAAGATATATGTACTTCTATGTTCATTGCAGCATTATTTATAATAGACAATAAATGGAAACAACCCAATTTGTCCATCAACAGGTGAATGGATAAAGAAGATATATATGTATGCACACACACACACACACACACACACACACACACAACTGAGGGAATATTAGTCAGTCATAAAAAAGAAAATATTGCCATTTGCAACATGAATGGACTTTGATGGCATTATGCTAAGTGAAATAAGTCAGATAGAGAGTGATAGGTACTGTATGATCTCACTTATATGTGGAATCTAAACAAACAAACAAACAAACAAAATGAACTCAGAGACACAGCAAACAGTTTGGTGGTTGCTGGAGGGTGGGGGGGTGGGGAATTGGAGGAAAGGGGGGTCACAAGGTACAAATTTTGAGTTATAAGATAAATAAGTCCTAGGGATGTAATGTATACCATGGTCTGATGGTTAACAAGACTCTATTGCATATTTGAAAGTTGCTGAGAGTAAAGCTCTCGTCACAAGAAAAAAATCTGTCACTATGTATGGGGACAGACATTAACTAAACTTATGGTAGTGATCATTTCACAATATATACATATATCAAATCATTCTGTGTACATCTGGAATACAATGTTATGTGTCAATGGTATCTCAATTTGTAAAAATATGTAACCTTGAGGTGCATCTGGGTGGCTCAGTTGGTTAAACATCCGACTCTTGATTTTGGCTCAGGTCATGATTTCATGGTTCATGAGCACCACATCAGACTCTGCACTGACAACTTGGAGCCTGCTTGGGATTCTCTCTCTCTCTCTCTCTCTCTCTCTCTGCTCCTCCCCCACCCCATGCCCCTGTGTTCTCTCTCTCTCTCAAAATAAATAAACATTTATAAAAACATTAAAAATACATAACACTGAAAAAAACAAGGAATTGAATTTTAAAAACCTTTCTGAACAGCTCTAGCCAACAGGGTTCTCTGCTTTGGCACCTGGGCACTTCCTGCCTTGTAATGACATTCCTACTGTTGCCTGGTACTGTTCTCTAGCTCTTTCCTTTTCACACTTCTTTCTGCTAAATGTCTTATGTGTATGTCTGGCTCCTGTATCTATGCTGTGGGGATCATGTATTATTTACATGCTCGACAGATATTTTCTCAATGATCAATCAATCCATGTCCTTCATGATCATGATAATGGCAAGGACAAATGAATGAATACATAAACCTGAAAATAAATTGCATTGTAGCTGGAGCCTTGGGCTCAGGACCTACATTTTTCATTCCTGTTCTGCTGCTAAAGAGTTCTGTGACTATTGAAAATGTATTCATCTTCTCTGAATGATTTTTTTTATCCCATCTGTTGAAATGGCACTAAAAATATTATCTATTCTAGATAAGTGAGAATTGAAAGGGAGATCTGTGAGAAAATGGTTCGGAAATAAAGTCTGGGAGAGAGTGTGAAGAGATTGGAGGAATCACCCTTCCCAAGAAAACATGAGAAAAAGAAAGAAAAGGCATATATTAATATAAAGTTAATTATTTCAGGACTCGGCATAATGCCAGGCACAGAGTAGCAACTCAATAAATGTCTTTCATGCATTCATACATTATTCATTCACTCATTCAAAAATATGAATTTTCCATCACAGAGATGAATCCTTGAGGACCCTAGTGGACAAATCTGTTGCCTAAAGGAATGATCAAGTCCTGTTGCTCTGATTTTGGCTCCTGCTTAAATTAACAGGTGTGGTATGCTTTTCCAGGACAGCACCCACTGCACTCCTCTCTTTCCTGACCCAGCAAGGCCTTCTTGAAGCAGGGTCCTTGGAAGGCAGTTAGCACAGGGTAAGAGCCTCAAACAGACCCTAAGTTCCCCCGTCAAAATTTCATCCAAAGTTTCCGCCAGCAACACCTGCATGGCCCTAAAATGTCCCTGCTGAGATGAAACAGACAATGGAGAACTATCTGGATCATTCAGGCAACAATGAACAGGCTCACTTTGACTTGCTTGAGCCTGGTAGAAATCAAGGCCAAAGCACTGAATTCTCCCCTATACCCGCATTCTCTCCTGAGTTATCAGAATCATTTTCTGAGTACATTGCTTCTCTCTATTTAGCTCACTCCTAGAGTCCCAATACCAGTCTCTACTGCCAGTAAGAAGTGTAAATTGAAGCAATTATCTGGATTGTTCAAGGAAAAAAAGCTTCAGAAATTCTTCTGCCTGAGTGATCTAGGTAATTGCTTCAATTTTCACATCAGCTCCCTGTCTTCAGCAGTCACTGGAATAGCCATTTAACTCAAACCCTGGGGTCTTTAGGTCCCTGTATGGGTTTAATCATTTCTGATTGCCCAGGCCTGGCTTCATTCCTATAAGCACAAAAAATATCTGGCCCTAGTGAAGATTAAAAACCAAATGAACAGATGAAAATATTTTTTAAAGAAATTGAAAAATCCCTTTAAAACTTGTAAAAATCACCTCTGGCCATAGACTAGAAAATCTGGATGTCTTTTAAGATTTGGCACCTCAGTTCAAGATGTCCAGGTAATTCAGCTCAGTAGGGAAGAAGCAAAGATTGTCATCTCCCTTTAACATGACATTAGCCGATCTGAGGGAGAAAGCCAGTTCTCTGTCTAACTGACACATCAACTGAGATTCATTTTACTAGATTAGACTTTTAGTATTAATCCACGCAGAAAAAAAATTCAGGGCTCTGGACAAATAAGATGCAGAGCCACTTACCTTAAGGAGGGAGAGGAGATGAGAGAGAAAAGCCAAACTCTGTGCCTCCAGGGTGGGAGTGGGGGGCACCACGACTGAGCGCTGGCCATCACTGGGTGGGATGCGGGCAGCAGGCACCAGGCCCTGGTTAAGGAGCCAAGCCACAGGAGGTGAGGGCATGAACCCCCTGCCCTTCTCGGAACCACCTTAGCACAATCCCAGTGTGACCTAGGAATCAGTAACTTCCTCGTCTTCCAGCAACTGTGTCTAAGTCCATTCAAGCATCTTCTGGAGACAGAATTCCACATTGATAGTTCCCCTGAAACACCGACTCCTGGGAAAACATTAAGAAGTAATGTAAACTTTATTTAAAGTGCCCCAGGAATCACGGATGAGGGATTTCTATTGCACACCCCACAGTGAACTACTTAAAAATCACGAGAGACTTCCTATCTCCAAAGTCCCAATCCCACTGTGCACCACAAAAGGTCTCTTTTCCTCCCCCATGGCTCTTCTCTCCTGGTGCTCACTTCCCTTGCCCTGTTTGTCCCCAATGCAGAGCCAATCCATGGTGTTCCAGCTCTGTCCCAGGCTTGTAACTCCAAACCCATCTCTATGCGCAGCTAACTACAGGGGACTCCTCTAACCAGAAGCTCCATCCTCCTCAGACACTGTGGGAAAGAAGAATAAGTATAAACACGTTCTATTGCCCACAATGAAGAAACACAGCAGCAACCTCAGCAATCAATTTCTAGGAAATACATTAACAACAACTGAAATTTTCAAGGTTGATGTAGTTCCTTATAGAGGTTCTCCTTTACTTATTTTTTTTTAAGTTTATTTATTTTGAGAGAGAGAGAGCACGCACAGAGGAGGGGCAGAGAGAGAAGGAGATATAATGTTTGAGAAGAAGGACAGAAAGAATCCCAGCAGGCTCTGCACGGTCAGCACAGAGCCCCACTTGGGGCTTGAACTCACGAGTGGCAAGATCATGATGTGAGCCACAATCGAGAGTCAGATGCTTAACCTACTGAGCCACCCAGGTGTCCCTCTCCTTTACTTTTGAAGCAGTAAATGAGATGGGGTGTTTTTCAACAAAAGTCAAAGAAAAGTACCCAAAGACAAGAAGCCTTTTTTCAACAATTGTATTAGTTATCTATTGCTGTGTAGCAAATTACCCTAACACCTAGTAGCTTAAAACAATACTTTGTTGTTTCACAGTGAATCAGGAACCTGGGCATCACTTACCTGAGCTCTGTGGCCCCTGTTCTCTAATGTAACCAGGGCTGTAACCATCTTAAGTCTCAAAAGGGGAAGGATCCACTTCCAAGCTTGCTCTTGTGGTTTTTGGTAGGATTCCATTCCTCACTGATCATTGGCGGGTGGCTAACCTCAGCTCCTTGTCACATAAGCCCCCCAAGAGCAACAGACATCAACCAAGCAAGTGAGAGAGAGAGAGAGAAAAAAAGGTAGATATCATAGTTTTTTACAGCTTAATCTTATCCATCCATTTTTGTCACATCCCATTGATTAGATGCAAATCACTGGTCCAGCACACTTTCAAAAGGAGGGTATTTCACTAATGAATAGCAGCAGGCATGGATCTTAGAAGATCCATCTTAGAAGGCTTAAAACCAATAGATGAATTAACTGTCACTTACTGATCACTTATACCTAAATAGGGGAGACAGTAGAATCAAGCAATACAACTTTGGAAGCAGACCCTTCTCTCAAAGAGCTTAAGTCCAGTTGGGAGGTAAGATATATAGTGATTAAAAGAGAAATAACAACCATTACAAGCAAAACAACAACAACAACAACAACAACAACAACAACAAAACAAAAACCAAACCAAAAAACCAAAAACCTAAGGTGGCTATCATCAAAGGAAAAAAGAATATCTTGAACTCCATAAAAATACAAAATCCTATACGTCAAACGTCATACGTAATAATAAAATAAAACAATCCACTAAAGAAGGTTTTTGCGGCATATATGACAGAGTTGATATCTTTAATAAAGATATCTTACAAATCAATATGACAGTTGTAATGCACAATAGAAAAACTAGCCCAGAGCATAAAAACTCATATACAAAAGAATTACAAATTATCCTTAAATTCATAAAAAACAATTCTGCCTCATTAGTAACCAAAGGAATGTCTGCTACATTGGCAAAGTTACAAAGAATAATAATCCCTAATGTTGTAATATATACAGGGAAGGCAACATTCTCTTACCCTACTGGTAGGAAGGTAGATGTGTATAATTTTTCTGGGAGGGCAACATGAATCAAACCCTGAAAAGCATACAGGTACAGACTTACTGCTGAAAGTAATAGAGATCAGACATGTAAGCACTTGCACTTTCAAGGAAACAGGAAATGCAAAGTTGAATGAAGATTATCTGAGGACTAAAATTGGAAAGTGGTTTATGCCAAATTACTGAGAGCCTTGGACAACAGATCATGGTGTCTGGGTGGTGTTCAACAGGTAGCAGGAAGTCACTGGAACTTTTTATAGGGGTGATGTAAAGAAAGAAGAGTTCTATGCCCAGTTAGAAACATCAATGAGAGGGGCACCTGGGTGGCTCAGTCAGTTAAGTGTTTGACTCTTGGTATCAGCTCAGGTCATGATCTCACGGCTTGTGGGATCAAGCCCTGCATCAAGTCTCACATCACATTGATAGCACAGAGCCTGCTTGGGATTCTCTCTCTCCCTCTCTCTCTCTGCTCCTCCCCCCCTTGCTTGTTCTGTTTCTCATAAAATAAATAAATAAAGTTAAAAAAAAAAAAAAAGGAGACATCAATGAATACAAATCCAGGGGCAGAATTGGATAGACTCATCATGAGATCTCTGATCCTCCCCCTTTAGCTTCACTGTCCAGCAGAGCCAAACAGATAGCCCTTCTTATTGAACAGAGACTTGAATAAATAGCTCCAGCCTTTTGGTCTCCTTTGATCTCTGACGTTTGAGGCCTATCAGCATGAGCCAGAGGGAGGGAAATATCACATCCCACCAGGGATGGAACTGGACACACCACAAATGGCAGCAATGGAAGTGCATAATCCAGAGTATGTTACGTAGGATTTCTTGGGTTGCAAGCAACAGAAATCTACCTGAGCTCTCTTAGGCCAAAGCAGAAAGGAAGTTAACTATAATTATTGAAGAAATAATGCTGAACTGCAACTGAGCTCAGAAACTGGAATCAAAGACTCAAATATTGTAATGTTTCTCTGTCTTGTCTTTGCTTCTTCTGGGCACACGCCTTCGTCCTTCTCTCTTTGTGTATGGGGTTCCTATATCACAGAATAGTCAGCTCTGCCAGCTCAAAAGTTTGTATATCCAACAAGTTGGACAATTATGAAAGCTCTGTCTCTCTCAGCCCCAATTTCGGTCTTTGGGGAAGGACTTCTATGGGCTCAGCTCAGGTAAATTTCCTCTGTTGGACAAATCAACGCTACCCAAGCGCAATGCCGGGTTCAACAATCATGTTTTTTTTTTTAATTTTTAATGTTTATTTATTGTTGAGAGAGAGAGGAGAAAGAGAGACAGAGCATGAGCAGGGGAGGGGCAGAGTGAGAGAGGGACACAGAATCCAAAGCAGGCTCCAGGCTCTGAGCTGTCAGCACAGAGCCCAGTGCGGAGCTTGAACTCACAAGCCATGAGATCATGACCTGAGCCAAATTCAGACGCTTAACCAACTGAGCCACCCAGGTGCCCCTCAACAATCATGTTCATCAGAAGTAATCCCTTAACCAAGTTGGCTGGGGTTGGGGAGGGTGGGTGGGAAGGTCCTACAGAAGTACTGGAAAAACACCAGGGTATTGGTATCAATGGAACTTGGAAAGTAACTTGGAGGCCATGAGAAAGACATCATCTTTCCCCTACAGAATTCTTCCCCAAATGGTTGTTGATACAGCAATATTCAATACTGTATGCCTTCCATAATATCGCTCATTTCAGATTCAATTCTACCAGCCAAACACCCCCGCTTTCTGTTCTTCTCTGCCAACTTCTCTCTCTCTCTCTCTCTCTCTCTCTCTCTCTCTCACAAACACACACAGAGACAGACAGAGAGATGGAGAGATTACCTAATGTCAGTAAAATCCAGATCTAATACAGCCCTGATATGGCTGCCAGTCAGCCTGCCACCATCACCCTCTCCTTTGGGAAGCCAACTGACTCACTTGGTCTAGCTACCCTGTGGATGACATCAAGGTGGCTTTATTTTTCCCTTAAATGGCCCATTTCCTTTTGAGAGGAGATAAATTGAATTATAGAGAATTAACTGGATAAGACACTTTAAACTGACCCAGAAAAGATATGAATTTGATATAGTGCTTAAAACACCCAACCCTGAAAACGTCCAGGCTCTGCTAGTATAAACACATAGTTGTGAGCAGAGTAATAGCCTGAATCCATTTGGCAAATGATTCCCCAGCCCCATTTGAAGGACTTCTTATTCCTACAATACACGTGTTGGCAATATTCGGATTTTTAATTCTGATTAATGAAAGTAAAAATGAAATGAGGTTCTGCTGTTTCTTTGTCCACTTTTACTGGCAGTCATCTGGCCACCTCAGCAAAATACTAGCATCAAAACTTAAATCCTAGGGCCCATTTTACTCTATTTAATCCATATTATAAACCCTCAGTTATATATGCATATATTTATGTTTTTTAATGTTTATTTCTGAGACAGAGAGAGACAGAGCATGAGTGGGGGAGGGGCAGAGAGAGAGGGAGACACAGAATCTGAAGCAGCTCCAGGCTCTGAGCTGTCAGCACAGAGCCCGACGTGGGGCTCCAACTCACAAACCATGAGATCATGACCTGAGCCAAAGTCGGATGCTCAACCGACTGAGCCACCCAGGCGCCCCTGTATATATTTATGTTTTTACACACATACGTATATATACTATATATATGTGCTGAAGATCTTTGTTCTAGTGTTTGAAAAATTTATTCATTTGCTTATTCATTTCATAGCTATGCACAGACACTCATTCACTTCACAAATATTTATAAAATACTCATTAAATGCCAGATGCTGTTCTAGGAATCTGGAGATGCAACAGTGACAAGATAGACATAATCTAAGCCCTCATTGTCCTACATTCTATTGGAAGAGGTAGACAATCAGTAAATAAATATGTGCCAGCATATGTCACAAAGTAATATAATCAGTGAAGACAAGTAAAGATGGGGGAAAGGCTAGCAATGAATGGTGGTCTCTATTCTAGTTCAGGTGATCAGGAATCAAAAGAAATTGGTAGATGTGCTTCAGTCCTTAAACTCTAACACAAGAAGAAATGTAGGGGAAAATACACAAACACATACACAAAAACACATTAAAGAGAAAGAACAAAGGGAAGGATTTAGGAACAGAGGGAGGATACTAGTCAGCTATTACTGAGTAACAAACCACTCCAAAATGCAGTGGCATAAAACATGGACCATTTGTTATTTCTCACCCGTCTAGGGGGCCCTGGGCAGTTCCGCTAAACTAGACCGGGCACTGCTGACCTCACCTGGGCTCTTTCACATTTCAGGGGATCAGCTGGTTGTCAGTTGGCTCTAAGATGGTCTTGGCTCTTCTCCCAAATGTCTCGCACATCACTCCAGGAGGCTGGCCCAGGCATGTTCTACAACAAGGTAGAGGTGTGAGAGTGAGCAAGCCCAATTGTGTAAGAGATTAAGTGCAATTGCACATGTACTTTTTCAAGCCTCCACTTGCCTCACATTTGCTAACAATGGTCACATCAAACTGCATGGCCAGAGACACGGTGAGAGGTGACTGCAAGGTTATAGGGCCAACGGTGTAAATAAGGACTGAATTGTGCCCCCTCAACTTCATATGTTGAAGTCCTAACCTCCAATGTGACCGTATCTGGAGATAAAGGGTCTTCAGGAGGGTAATTAAGGTTAAACAAGGTCATAAGAGTGGGGTCCTAATCTGATGGGACTGTGGCTTTATAAGAGGAAGAGAGAGATCCCTTTCTCTTTTTCCACCATGTGAGGACACAGTGAGAAGGGGCGATCTGAAGCCAGGAAGAAAGCTCTCACCATAACCTGCCCTGGTCAGCACCTTGATCTTGTACTTCCCAGCCTCCAGAACTGTGAGAAAATCAGTTTCTATTGTTTAGCCACCCAGTCTATGGTATTTTGTTAGGGCTGCCTGAGCTAAGACAGATGTGGACACATAAAGGCCATTTACTACCACAAGAAGGGAGAAGGGAGGAAGGGAGGCAGGGAGCCAGAGGGGTTTGCTTATTTTTTTTTTTAAATGTGTAGTTGAAAAGATTAATACATTTCACTCTCCTTCATCAGAAAGTTGGTCGTGTGCTCTGTGACCATCTGCAACCTCCCTCGGTAAGCAGAAGGCAGTGAGAAGGTGAGGATTGGGACCAGGGAGAAAGGGACCAGGATTGGCTCACTTCATTCCAAAAACACTTAGAAATGGTTTGGGGATTTTCTGTGCTTGGGACAAAACAGATTGTCGTGTGAAAGATTTTCATTCTACCCGGAAGGCTCTTATCACAGCCCTACTCTCTTCCTATCTTCAAAATGTCACGTGAGCCTCAGGCATCGATTTAAAAAACAAAAGATGTCTTCCTATTTAATAGAGTATAAGGACACCTATAGGCGTCTCTGTTTTAAAATATAAATGTAACATTGGCTTTAACTAGCAAACCCACCTTAATATACTTTGGATTGAGTCACTGCAGGATCCTAACCAGCAGAGAATATGTATTCATTTGATGTGATTGATCATGAGTCTCTGTCCTATGTGCTCTAAGGACACCTCTAACTTAAAACTGAAATGTATATTCCTGCTAGCACAGGAGTTACCAAGATAAGTGAGATAAGCAAGTCATGGTTCCTGTGTTCCCAGTGGAAGAACAAAGGTATGGAAAATACCTGCATGAATGTTGGGCTTGCCTTCATACATTCAGAGGAGTGGACCTGTGGCATTCACAGAGGAAAGTCCTGTTCTCGTGGAAGAGACATAGGCTCTCCCCCAGGGGGAGGGTTGGGCAGATGTGCCACTGTTACCACCCTGGGAGAGGGAGGCAGGTCTCAAGCAGGTGGGAGGAGGTTCCAGATTCTCACAAACGCTCTCTATTTGGAAGCCTGGAGATCAAGGGGTCCAGTGGTAGCGGGACCTGAGAGTGTGGGGCCACCTCACTGCAAACTCCTGTGTATGACCCAAAGATGCCCCTTTCTCTGTTCTCAGGCATTAGGAGTGGGAGAAGAAAGTTTAAGGAGTATTGCTTCTCTTCCACCAGGAGGGCCAGCTAACCAAGGAATGAAGGCACATGCCTCAGTGACTCAGGGATGGTCCTTTTCTGCCTTCCTCATCTCTGGACATGGCAGAGTGGCTTCCATAAATGCCGACTCTGTAGAGATACTGCCATTCCTGCCAGCCTGCTGGGACCACCTGGCTCCAGCGAGCCTCCTCTTTGAGGACAAGGCTGCCTGCACTCACCAGTCTGACCACCTCCAGGCAGAGGAAGATTTTCTCTGATAGAAAAGCTTTGTAGAGCGAAGAGAAGTGTGTAAGGTGGATAAGGTTAGGTTGGGTTCCCTAGAAGCAGAGCCTGAGGTGGGCATTTCCATGGAAGTGGTTCCTTGAAGAGCGAGGGAAGCAGGGAGTGAGGCATAAAGTAGCAGTTCCACAGGAGAGGGGCTTCAGCCTGGTCCCACCAGGAGATTCAGGCATGCAAACTGTACCACCTTGAGTCACAGGGGAAGTGTTTTATATCCCTGTATCATTCACTGGCCGTGTGCTGTGCCGTCCCAGCCTAGGAGGAGGGCAACTCTCTAGAGAAGAGAGTGGCTGGGCGCTGTTACAGCCAACACTCCCAGACACTGGGGAGGGGAGCACAGCTGGTAGAGAGGTTCTGGGAGGGGCACAATGGTGTGCACCCTGTGGGAACATACTCAGCAAAGAGAAGGACCCACATATGTAAAGAGCATGTTGTGTTTGGAGATCAGTTCTGCCCGTGTATAAACTATGACAGTATAAGTGAGCACCATATGACGTCATGCAGGTGAAAGCACAGTCCACCTGTAAGGTACTGGTGAAATTTCCCATATCCATATTTCTTACAGGCTTGATATGAAGACCAGATGGGGGCACAACAGACAAAACATTACTGTATAAACTGGAAAAGCTCTATACAAGTGTTAACTATTTAAGATACATTTTTGACAGTCACGAATACATTTAATAGGTATTATGGATTTTGTCCTGTATGCCAGGCACTATACTAGACACTAGGGATACAGCAGGAACAAAGATAGCCTTGGTTCGTACCCTCATGGAGCTTATGATTTAGTGAGGGAAGCAGACATCACAGTCATACAAATACCTATTATTGAATTGCAACTGACAAGTACTTTGGAAAGAAAAGTGCAGGACACATGGTGGTATTGGTTGGAGGACTAGGCGATTAGGGGATGGCTCACTGAGCATGTGCCATTTAAACTAAGATGGTGGAAGAATAGGGAATAGAATGTATGGAAAATGTGAGGGGTAAGGGTGCTGGTGGTTTTGAGGGGGGGATAAAGAAGCTTGAGGGTCTGGAGACAAGCAATGGGTCAGATAGTTCAAGTACCGATACTTGAACCATCAAGATTTGATTTTCAAAAATTAGATCAATAGATTTATCCATAGATGAATGGATAGATCCATAGATGTACAGATAGATGATAGATTAGATAGGTGATGGAAGGTAGATAGATAATAGATACATATATAGATATAGAATAGACTCCCTCTCCCTCTATTATCTATCTATCTATCTATCTATCTATCTACCTGCTAATGCTGTCATACACTGAGACTTGTGATTCATTTCCTTCCTCTCCCTTCCTTTTAGAAGACTAGACATATGTTTTCAATAGATAGTAACAGCTGTCACCATCAGGTAAAGTGCTAGATTTCAGGTAAGATGTATTTCTTTTGCTGCTCACCCACATCACTAAATTCAGTAAATTCATTGTCCTAAAATGTCTTCCCTATATATCCCTGCCTTTTATGTCCCTAACGATCATCCTCGACTAAGCCATTATGACATCACACCGAAATTACTGCAGGAGCTTCTTCACTGCTCACTCTGCCCCTATACACACTGCTCTCATATTTATTATTCCAATAGCCACTCTAAAATGTAATTCCACTGCTGTTATTCCATAAAGTATTGCCAATGTGGTAAGGCAACAAACAGAAATGAGAGGCACAGCTGTAGAAAAAATGGAAGCAAAATTATACATAATTGCAGGAAAGATGATTATTCATCCCTCCCTCCCAATATAAGGGTTAGCTAAAAGGTTAATAGACCTAATATAAGAGTTTTATAAAGTGGCCAGATGAAAAACAAATACATAAAATCACCCATTTTTCTATCATCAGAAATATTCCATTTCATAAGGGAGATGAAATGCCCCCGACAAGAGCTCAGGGTTTCCTGTAGAGATGGAGAGAAATGGACACTTTCCTTCAGCAGACAGGAAGGAGAGGAGGGCCCAGGCTCTGGAACTGGATGGCATGGGTTTTGATCCTAACTCCACTGCTTCACAGCTGAGTGCTGAGTGACTCTGGGCAGGCTCTCTAACCTTTCTTGAGGTCCCTGCTACATGCTCTGTTGCCTCCACATAACAGATAACTTTGATGCCTTGTCATCGTTCGATTCCAATGGCCTCAATTTCCTCATTTTTAAAAGAGGGGTGATAATCATGCTACTTCAAAGGTGACCATGAAGATTAATGAGATAATGCACAGTAAGGATTAGAGCACTGTCTGCCATAGAGTAAGCCCCGTAAAATGTTGTCATTACTATTAAAAAAACTTTTTTTAAAAGTTTATTTATTTTGAGGGGGTGGTGACAAGCAGTGGAGGGGCAGAGAGAAGGAGAGACAGAATCCCAAGCAGGGTCTGAACCATTAGCGCAGAGCCCGATGCCGGGCTCCAACCCTTGAACTGTGAGATCATGACCTGGGCCAAGATCAAGAGTCGGAGGCTCAACTGATTGCACCACCAGGTGCCTCTGTTATTTATTTATTTATTTATTTTAACTACTAACAGCCACACTTTGTCACCTGCCCTGAAGTTTTGCATTAAGCCCTGGGTCCCACAAATTCCTCCATGAAAATAGTTCTATTATTTCTTAACCTCCATCCCTTTGATTCATATAGAGGCTCTTCAGTGCATATCCAAGACCCAGGCACTGTGCTAGCTCTTCCATCATTATTGCCCACTCCTTAGCTAAGGGAATTTTCTCCAAAAGCAATGAAAGCATGTGGAGATACAACTCAGCATCCAGCATGACAAAATTTTATCATCTTTTTAAAAAAAAATTTTTTTAACGTTTTATTTATTTTTGAGACAGGGAGAGACAGAGCATGAACAGGGGAGGGTCAGAGAGAGGGCGACACAGAATCTGAAACAGGCTCCAGGCTCTGAGCTGTCAGCACAGCTGACCGCGGACCGCGAGATCATGACCTGAGCCGAAGTCGGCGGCTTAACCGACTGAGCCACGCAGGCGCCCCAGGTCATCTTAAATTCTAAGAAAGCTTAGCACCTGGGAACTAGTCTCAAATACTTTCATTTACAAGAGGGTATTTGCATTACCAAAATTCCCACTTGAATGCAATTCTAGGTCCAAAAGAATTACCTCTATAAGTAAATGATTCATGGTGCTTAATGACAAAAGCTGTTTGTTTTTTATCCTCTTAATTATCAAGGTTTCAAAAAATATTAGGATCCAAGTCTCAGCTTGGGCATGCCAGATACAGGTGTCCACTACTTTCATAGTCCAAAGGCTTTAAAATAATGTAATGGCTCCATCTGGATAGTTTTGCCATTGGAATCGAAAGATGACAAGGCATCAAAGTTATCTGTTATTTGGAGGCAACAGAGTATGTAGCAGGGACCTCAAGCTAAAGATGAGTAAGACAGATTACCTTATGCTATTTTACTGTCTTTATTTCCCCTTGGTTACCCTAGGCTTTCAATAATCTTTGAAGAAATCCTCTAGCCTGTTCTCATCTGTGCCAAGTGGTCTTAAGGGAAGAGTTGTATGTTGCATGTCCTCATACTTGGGCCGAACCCTCAAAAGGAAAGCAGAGGTCGCTGAGGCCAACCTATAGGTGGCAGAAGCAATTATTGAGAGATTCCCAGGAGAGAAGTGAATCTCAGAGCAAGAATGAGAGCTTTGAGGTCCAGCCAGCACTCCTCTCTTGGTGATTCCTCCCCCACAGCCAGCCTTAAAGAATCTGGGCTAGATTTTATTAGGCTGGCCATCTGGTTCCTTTCAGCATAAACCTAAATAATGTTATTACAAGGGGGTGATGTTATATCATGTAACAATACCACAGGGAGTTCGAGGTAAGTGTTATGAGACTTCAAAAAAAGAGAAAAACCAGTCCTAGCTGTCAAGGAGTCAGATAAGACTTCAGAGGAAGCGACACATGAGCAAATAGTGGCTTCAACACTAAACACAAGGGTTTACACTCTTTATGAGAAGGCAATCCAGGACTGACATGGCAGCTCCAGAATATGATGAAAAACTCAGTAATCAAAGTAAAAAAAAAAGTTTACTATGTTTCTACTGTGCCGTCCTCTACTGTGTAACCTCCACCCTCAAGATTGTTTCATTGGCCAAGATGACTCCAAGTGCACGGGCTGTCAACACCATGTTTTAATTGATAAGAAAAGGCAGGGTCACAATCCTGAATGAACAACTCTCTTACAGCAGCTTTTCTAAGACACAGGCAACATTTCTACTTATAACTCATTGGCCAGAACTCATTCACATGATCATACCTAGCTGCTGTGATCTTTTAGTTGGGTGCATTGCTGCCGCCAAATAATGCTGGGATTCTGTGCTTGAGGAGCAAGGGGGAAATGGATATTAAATCACAACTAGTCCCTGTGAAATTGTAACAATTTCTGAACAATGTAATGATATCAATCAAAATGCCCCAAAGAAAATCACTTCATCAGCAGAGCATAAAATGGATTGGATGGGAATTTCACTTCTAGGTGGAGAGCCATGAGGAGCTGAGCAGACCCATTCCCCAGCAAACAAGCAAAGCTCTTGAAAACTATTTTTTACAACAACCATTTGAAGTTTATGAAAATTGTCCTAAGGGAATACAACAAATGAAGAAACATTTATTCAAGGAAATCTGTTAAACTTGATAAGAGCAGCAAGTGTCTGTGGCATTTGAGTCACAACTCCCTACCTTCCACTCCCTGCCCCATCTCAGCTTAATGGAAGCCCCACTCCAAGTAGGTGTGGTCAAGAAGTCAGGGCTCCCATTCCCCTCACCTCTCAATCAATGGTTACCATATCTCACTGGGAGAGGCAAGCCACCAGCATTTCTTATCCCCTCCAACTTCAAGTTAAAGAGGCTAAATTCCTTCCTTCCATCCACCCTCTTTTTTAAAGTTTATTTATTTATTTTGAGAAACAGAGATTGTGCAAGCAAGGGAGGAGCAGAGAGAAGAGGGGAGAGAGAATCCCAAGCAGACTCCATGCTGTCAGCACAGAGTCCGACTTGGGGCTCAATCCCATGAACTGTGAGATCATAGCCAGAGCTGAAATCAAGAGTTGGACGCTTAGGGGTGCCTGGGTGTCTCAATCGGTTAGGCGGCCGATTTCAGCTCAGGTCATGATCTCGCAGTTCATGAATTCGAGCCCCATGTCGGGCTCTGTGCTGACAGCTTGGAGCCTGGAGCCTGCTTCGGATTCTGTGTCTCCCTCTCTGTCCCTCCCCTGCTCACGCTCTGTTTCTCTGTCTCTCAAAAATAAATAAATGTTAAAAAGAAATTTTAAAAAAGTCAGACGCTTAACTGACTGAGCTACCCAGGCGCCCCTCCATTCACCCTTAACCCATAGGATGGAGCCTTTCTTCCAGGCCTAACGAACCAAGAAGATTGGGGCCTCAATCATCCCCATCTGAGCTTGCTCACTTATAGGGTGGAGGCTAAGCCTTGTTGGGATGAGCACTGGGTGTTATATGTAAGTGATGGATCACTAAATTCTACTCCTGAAATCATTATTACACTATATGTTAACTTGGATTTAAATAAAAATAATAAAATTAAATGAATTATTTAAATTTAAATAAAAATTTAAATAAAAAATTAAAATTAAAATTAAAAATTAATTAAAAAGAAAGAAGACCAAAGACCACCACACCAGCCAGTGCTTAGAGTAGTGGCTCAGAGATTTTGCCTGAGGAGAGAAGCAGTTCATAAGAAAAGACAAGTCCAAAGCTCTCATCAAAGGAGCTGATTATTTGAAACAGAGTGTGCAGTGGTTCAAGCTTAAGAGATCTCTAGAAAACAATAGCTCCTTTTAATTAAGAGCAATAAAGCTAAACCATAGGTTAGCTAGTTTATCAGAGAGAACAAGGGAGAAAGATTGCTAAAAATAGCCCACCTGGGATCAGAACAAACCTCAATGACTGGCCTAAAAAACTAGCCTTGGGGGGATTCGGAGAAGAGGGCAGAGTAGGAAGCACCCAAAACCTTTATCTCCACCCAGACAACAATTGCAGTGGCAGAAACAGTCTAGTGTAACTACTTTGGAATTGCAGTAATTTCAGTCAATCTCTGTTATTAGCACAATAGCAGTTACCTCATCCCCCACCCCCAGTCCCACGGCAAGCAGCAGTGCACATGTTCCTGGAGCAGCTTGCATACTGCCTGCAAGAGGCAGGGTTGGCAAAAAGGACACTGCCCTCCAAATATCAGAGATCTGTTCTCTGATCATTGATTGCTGCTTCTGATCACAGATGTATAGACAAAGAGGTGGTGGCCATTGTTGTTGTATTTCCCTGAATTGTTGTAGGCCCCTTCCTCTCTAGCTGAAGTGACTTCTAGGTAATTTAAAAGACCAGTGATTTTCCTCCCCTTTCATTTTTCTCTTTTTCCCATTTTTGGAGCCAGACATTGAAGAGTAGGACATTCAAAAGCAAACTCATGTATGGAGGAAGTTAGAAAGAAAATCACTGTGCACGCTCAGGGAAAAGCAGAGGCTCAAAAAAGACCTGAGAAGAACTAAAGTTTACACCTCAGCCTGATCTTCAGCACAGAGATAGCCTACAACAATAAACAAAACAAACCCAGCAAACCCTGGGAAAGGGGAAGAATCTGATTTCCAGACTTACTACATTAAAAAAAATTTTTTTTTCAGTATTCTCTACACCCAACATGGGACTAGAGCTTACAACCCTGAGATAAAGAGTCACATACTCATCCAACTGAGCCAGCCAGGCACCCCCAGACTTACTACATTATTAAGTTCATATGTCCAGTTTTCAACAACAAAAAAATCATAGTCCATACAAAGAAACAAGGAAGTATGGCCTATCTAAAGGGAAAATATAAACCAAAAGAAATTATTCCTTAAAAAGGCAGATGTGTTAGAAAAAGACCTTAAAATAATGGTCCAAAAGATGCTCAAAAAACTAAAAGAAGTTGTGGAGAAAGTCAAGAAAAACAATGTATGAACTAAATGGAAATATCACTAAACAGATAGAAAACCTAAAAAGGAACCAAAAAGAAATTCTGGAACTGAAAATCACAATAATTGTCATGAAAACTTTACTAGGAGAATTCAAAGGCATATTTGAGCAAGCAGAAGAAAAAAATCAGCAAACTCAAAGATAGGAAAAATGGAAATTATTGAGTCTGAGGAACAAAAAGAAAAAGAAGTTTGAAAAAAAGTGAACAAGCCTAAGAGACCTGTGAGAAACCATCAAGCAGACTATCATTCACATTATGGAAGTCTCAGGAGAAGATAATGAGTAGAGAACATATTTGAAGAAATAATGGCTGAAAAATTCCCAAATTTGATGAAATACATGAATATAAACATTCAAGAAGCTCAATGAGAGACATTATAATCAAATTGCCAAATGACAAAGACAAAGAATTTCAAAAGCACCAGGAGGAAAGTGACTTATCACATACAAAGTATCCTCAGTAAGATTATCAGCAGATTTCTCATTAAAAACACTGGAGGCTAGCAGGCAGTGGGCTAATATATTCAAAGTGCTATAAGAAAAGAAACTATCAATCAAGAATCCTATATCTAGCACAAATGTCCTTCAAAAGTGAGAGAGAGGGGCACCTGGGTGGCTCAAGTGTCTGACTTTAGCTCAGGTCGTGATCTCATGGTTCGTGCGTTCAAACCCCTCATTAGGCACTGCACTGACAGCATGGAGCCTGCTAGGATTCTCTGTCTCCCTTTCTCTGCCTTTCCCCAGCTCATTCTCTCTCTTGAAAATAAATAAGTAAGCATTTAAAAAAAAAGTGAGGGAGAAATTATACTCCCAAATAAACAAAAGCTGAGGAAGTCTGTTGCCAGACTTGTCATAATTCTGCCTGACAAGAAATTCTGAAGGCAGTCCTGCAGAATGAAATGAAAGGGTGCTAGAGAGTAACTTGAAGCTGTTTGAAGAAATGAAGACCTTAGTAATGGCAGATACATGAGAAATTATACAAGCTATATTACTGTAACAATATCACTCCACTTTTTGTTTTGTATGGAATTTAAGAAACTAATGCACTTAAAAATATTAGTTTAGGGGGGATGGGCTAAATGGGTAAGGGGCATTAAGGAATCTACTCCTGAAATCATTGCTTCACTATATGCTAATTTGGATGTAAATTTTAAAAAATAAAAAATTAAGTTAAAAAAATATTAGTTTATATTTTTTGACAATGTATAAAGATGTAACTTTGTAACATCAACAACTGAAAGGGTAAAGGCTGAGCTGTTAAGAAGCAGGATTTTTGTATGTTATTGAAATCAAGCTGATATAAATTTAAATCAGAGTGCTATCACCTTGGAATGTTAATGCAATCACCATGGTAATCACAAAGAAAATAGCTAAAGGATATACACAAAAGGAAATGAGAAGGGACTTAAATGTTTCATATGAAAAATAACTAAACACAAAAAAAGATAATAATGTAAGATTTGAAGAATTAAAAGTTATGAGACATACAGGGAAAAAATAGCAAAATGACAGAAGATAAGGCAATTATCAGTAATTAGTTTAAATGCAGATGGATTAATCTCTCCAAAGGCACAGATTGTCAAAATGGGTTTTTATTTTCATTTATTTTCTCATTTTTTTAAGTTTTATTTATTTAAGTAATCTCTACACCGAACATGGGGCTCAAACTCATAACCCCAAGATCAAGAGTTGCATATTTTTCTGACTGAGCCTGCTAGGCACCCCATGGAAATGGGTTTTAAAAAATGACCTAACTATATGCTAGCTGTAAGAGACACATTTTTTTTATTATTATTATTTTGCAGGGGTTGGGCATAAGTGAGTAAGGGGCAGAGAGAGAGAATCCCAGGCGGGGCAGAGACAGAGAGAGAGAGAGAGAGAGAGAAAGAGAAGTAGGGTTCACCCTAAGTGGGACTCATGTTTACCCGAAGTGGGGCTTGAACTCACAAACCATGAAATCATGACATGAGCCAAAGTCAGATGCTTAACGACTGAGCCACCCAGACACTCTATAAGAGACATTTTATATCCAAAGGCAAAAATAGATTGAAAATGAAATGATGGAAAAGGCAATTCCATGGAAATAGTAACCAAAAGAGAGCAGAGTGGTTACACTAATATCAGACAAAATAAACATTTTGGTAGAGGTTAGAAAAGACAAAGAAGGATATTACATATAATAAACAGTTCAATAGAGCAAGAATATATGAAAATTATAACATTTATGCACCTAATAACAGACCAGCAACATATATGAGGCAAAAATTGACAGAAGGTAAGGGAGAAATCGACAGCTCTGTAATAACAGTTGGAGACTTTAATACCCTATTCTCAATAATGGACAGAGCAACTGGATAGAAGATGCGTATAGGAATAGACTTTAACAACATAACAAACCATCTGGAGCTAAGGGGCACATACAGAACTCTCCACCCAACAACAGCAGAATATACATTCTTCTCAAGTGCACATGAGACATTTTTCAGGACAGACCATATGTAAGGTCACAAAGTCTCAGTAGATTTTAAAAGGTAGATACCATATAAAGTATCTTCTCTGACTACAAAGGGATAAAGTTAGAAATCAGTAAGAGAAGGAAACTGAAAAATTCGCAAATCTATGAAATGAGACAGTGTACTCTTAAACAACCAATGACAAGGGAAATTAGAAAATACTTTGACATGAATGAAATTGAAGAGACACCATACTAAAACTTATGGGATGCAGCTAAAGCAGCATTTAGAGGTAAATTTATACCCGCAAATATCTATACCAAGAAAGAATAAAGATTTTAAACCAACAACCTAACCTTCCACCATAAGACACTGGAAAAAAGAAGAGAACTAAAACTCAAAAATATCAGAAGGAAGGAAATAATAAGGATTAGAGCATAGCTAAACAAAATAGAGAATGGAAAAATGAGAGAGAAACAATGAAACTAATAGTTGGTTCTTCAAAAAGGTCAACCAAATTGACAAAACTTTACCTAGACAGATCATGAAAAACAAAGAAGACTCAAATTACTAAAACCAGAAATGAAAGAAGGGCTATTGCCACTGATCTTAAAGAAGCAAAAGGAATATAAAGGAATACTATGAACAACTGTATGCCAACAAATTAGGTACCTTAGGTGAAATGGCAAATTTGTATAAAAACACAAGCTACCTAAGCTGACCCAAGAAGCAATTTTATTTTTTATTATTTTTAAAGATTTTAAAAGTATTCTTTACACCCAACATGGGGTTTGAACCTACAACTCTGAGATCAAGAGTTGCAGGATCTACTGACTGAGTCCGCCAGGCACCCCAAGAAGAAATTTTTTTTTTTAATTTTTTTTTGACATTTATTTATTTTTGAGACAGAGAGAGACAGAGCATGAACGGGGGAGGGTCAGAGAGAGGGAGACACAGAATCTGAAACAGGCTCCAGGCTCTGAGCTTTCAGCACAGAGCCCGACGCGGGGCTCGAACTCACGGACCGTGAGATCATGACCTGAGCCGAAGTCGGCCGCTTAACCGACTGAGCCACCCAGGCGCCCCAAGAAGAAATTTTTAAACGTATGTGGCATAGCCCCACAATGGAATATTATTCAGCAATTAAAAGAAATGAAGCGCTCACCAGCTGAGGCAGTGCTGACTGAGCGAGCATGTGCCAAGGTCCAAGCTCTGAGGAAATGGCGGTGCTTAAGGAACCTGTCCGCACAGAACTGCCCGTCTAGGAGGGGAGGAGACGGTGCGCGGTGCGCAAAGCTGCGATACATAATGTCATGTGATGAGAGTTCTGGCAAAATGAAGCGGATTAAAAAATTAAATCCAAGTGGTGGTGTGAGTGCAGACGTAAACACAAAGGACTGCTCTGACAACCTGGGGCTGGAAGAGCGGAGACTCACAGGCTGCAAATGTATGGGCCGTGTGACCACCCTGAGAGTGTGAGGACCAGCGAGAAGACCAGCGTGGCCGGGGCACAGTAGGCTGTGCGGAGAAGGGTAGGAGGCAGAGAGCGTGGCAGACGAGTGAAGGAGTCAGCAGGCCCAGGTCGCTCGTTAGGGTTTTGGGCCATGGTAAAAAGGATTCAGTAAGAGAGCTGAGTTTATTTTCAATATAATGAGAAGCCAGGGGAAGATTTTAAACAAGGATCTGATGTGCATTCAGAAAGGTGTGTGGTAAATGAGGGGGTGTTAGGTACATGTGGAAGCAGAATGTCATGGGTTAAATTGTGCCCCCCACAAATGGTTCTGTAGAAGTCCTAACCTCCAGTAATTGTGTCTATGACTTTATTTGGAAACAGGGTCACCGCAGATACAATGATGTGAAGATGAAGTCCTTAGGGTGGGCCTTAATCCAATGTGACTCACGTTCTTACAAAAAGAGGGAAATTTGCACAGGGACACATGGGGAAAATGCCAAGTGAAGACACAGAGACACACAGAGGCAAGACATCCATGTGAAGACAGAGGTAGAGAATGGAATCCTGTCGCCCGAACTGCAATCCATATTCGAGGCTACAAAAAAGCTGGACTTGGCAAAGAAGGAACCTCCCCCAGAGCTTTCAGAAGGAGCATGGCTGGTACCTAAGTTGTAGACTTCTAGCTCCCAGGACTGTGACAGAATATGTGTCTGTTGTTTAAGCTACTCTGTTTAGAAACTAAAGCACGTGTAAACCAAGTGGGTAGTTACTGCAGAGGTCCAAACAAGGGAGGCAGGTCCTCAGACAGGGAGGTGTGGGAGGTGTGATTTATGTTGAAAGCAGAGCTGACGGAAATTTGCTGATACGTTGTGTTTGGGGATAGACGCAATATAAGAATTAGTTGGCCAAGAACACATTTGAAGAGCACTTTGCAAGAAACTCCAAGACCAGTAAGAAGTTTTAAAATTCTGGGTCTCAAAGGGAAGAGATCAATCAAGGGAATCCCTTGACAGTTATGGGACCCAGGGAGTACACCAAAGAATAAACAAGTTAGGGGTACCTGAGGTCACACATGCTTTGCCTGTTTCTGTGAGACAGCATGAAGAAATGGGTCAGGCTAGAAAATATGTAAACCAAATTGACATATTAGCCTCCGACAGACCACTGCATGAGGTGTACCTACGAGTCTTGAAAACATTTGGAGTTACATGTTGTGACACATGAGCTAATTTATCCCACCACATGACAGTGGGTAGGAGAGATTTCCATAAGGAATGAGGCCCCAGCAAGATGAACCAACCCCTGCAAGGAAGATGATATCACCCTATTTTAAAGATGAGCAAAGTGAGGCTTACTGAAGTTAAGAAACCTGTCCAAGACCGCACTGGGAGAAGCATTGGACTTCAAACCCAGGGCCATTTGACCAGAAGCTTTCGATCTTTCCATTATATCATTCAACGTGATCTTTCTTTATTGATATTCAAAGGCAGTCCATGGATCAGCAGCATCAGCATTCCCTGGGCACATGTTCAAAATGCAGATTCTCAGGCCCCACCTGGTCTTACTGAACCGGAACCTGCATGTTAACAGGTGGGCCAAATGCACGAGGCTATGAGAAGCACAGCTCTACTTAGTCTTTAAAAGGCCTTTGATAAGGGGTGCCTGGCTGGCTCAGTTGGTGGAGCAAAGTCAGTTGGTGGGTTGTGAGTTTGGGCTTCATCTTTGGTATAGAGATTACTTAAAAAAAAAAAAAAAGTCTTCAAAAAAAAAGGCCTTTGATAACCATCCCCTCCAAATCCTACTGCCTTGCTTTACAGATGAGGAAACTGAGGGTCAGAAAGGACTAGCAAGTGCCCAGTGTTCCTGACTCAGTGCTTGTACCAACATGGTGGACCACACTTGAGGATCCTCACCAACATGCTGCTGTGGGCAGAAGGGACAGTCACGTGATGACAGCTGCCAATCAAGAACAGCACTGAAGTTGAAGGAAAAACACAGTCCTGTCTGTCACAACCTCCCAGTCCCTCACCCAGCCCTTGTCCAGGTTCCCTTGGAAGAGTTACACTGATGCCTCCCCAACCCAACTATGAGCCCCTTGAAGGCAGGAATGTTATCACTTCTTTCTTTGTACCTTCAGTGCCTGCATATATACTGTGCATACAGTAGGTGCTCAATCCGTGTTTGAGGACATCACTTAAGATAGTGGGTGCGAAGGACTTGCCCAGGGAATGAGGCCCCAACAAGAAGGGGTGAACTAAGACAAAGCCTCCACACTTGCCTGGGCAGCCCCACCCGTCCTCACTCCCCATTCACTTTCTTTTAATATTTATTACTAAGTATTAAGCTGCTTCAGCAACTCGAAGCTTTTCCAAATTCCTTAACAGGAGTGCCAGTAAATATGCCAGCACTTTACTTCTTGCACTGACCCCATTTCCTCCTCAATACCATTACTGCTGCTGAAACTGCCAAGGCGCTTTGGCTCTGAGCTTTAATGCACAAGGGCCACTGAGTCCTAGAGGATCAGCAAAAAGTCTGGACACAGCTAGGGAATAGCGCCCAGTCCTCTCTGGCCCCTGGGCCCCCAGGCCCTGCCCCACCTGCTGTTCACACCTCACGGCATCCTTGCAAACTGCGAGCCTCCTGACAACAGAGGGACAAACACACAGTGAGCCTCCCAGGAGGGGCCTCCACCAGGCAGGGCGCCTGAGGAGCGATGAAAAAGCCAAGCCGAGAAGACCAAAAGGCCGGCAGAGCGTCAGGCCCAGCCCATGGCCCTCTGCTTGAGTCGAGAATGTCCTGGCCCCCAGGTCCAGTTCTGGCTGCAGGCAATCGGGCCTGCCTTCCGTGCCCCTGCAGGGGAGGGGCGTGATGAGGGGGCCCTTCCCCTGGGGCCAGTGTGTGGGGTCAGCCCCTTTCCTGTGCTGCTCAGGTAGGCCTT
The DNA here is from genome assembly GCF_018350195.1 of Panthera tigris. Classification (NCBI taxonomy): domain Eukaryota; kingdom Metazoa; phylum Chordata; class Mammalia; order Carnivora; family Felidae; genus Panthera; species Panthera tigris. The sequence goes on along the minus strand of NC_056667.1, from coordinate 138,423,466 downwards.
CTGGGGGCCTCTTGGATTCGGAATCCAGCCGCCGGCTGCCTCCTGTGGTATATTTCTGTTGCCTCCTACCTAATCTCAGATTCTGGACTCAGCTCCACCGATTTACAGAGATTTTACGTCATTCTCTAAGTTTCTAGGTTTTCCTTGTCTCAGGCTGTGCATTCCAGGAGCCCAAACTAAGATGAAAATAACTTCCTTAGGAGGTGGTTGTAAAGACTAGAGCAGATCATCTATGTAAAGCTCTTGGAAGAGAAACAAAGCGCCCAAGTGACTGAGTAAGAAAAAAGCAGCTCCTGACACCTGTGATCGGGTCTGCCTCTCAAGGCAGGCCTCGGTGTCATTTAGAAGCTCTTCTGAGGCTCACAACTAGGTCATGTTCTCCTGCTGGATGTCAATCATCTCAAAGAACACCACCAGACACGGGCACTCTGATACTGTGATAAAGTGAGGCAAAAACACGGTCACCCTGCAACTCAAGAAATACCAACAGTTCGCCCCTCCCCCTCTTCCTCCCTCCCTTTCTCTCCTACAATGATTGACTGCTGCTTCTTTACCAGTTCCAGCTTGAGCCTTACTCTAGTCTGCCCTCCCTATAGATAAGGTTTATTAAGATGATGCCCAATCATAGAACTGTCCCACTTACCACGGCATCCGATCCAGAGCAAAGCCCTCATTCTTGACCCTCCTGGGAATAATCTAGTGGAAGCCTGCATCCTAACCCAGGTCTTTCTCATCTTCTCCCTGAGCTGCCTCTGCCAGCAGAGATGGCTTGACAGGACAGGCAGGGGAGGCCTGGAGGAGGTGAGGTCAGGAGACAGGTCCTCCCTGGTCCCAGACTCCTCCTTCGGCACCCTCTCAGCTATTAGCAGGTGAATTGGCACATCCGGTGAGGAGTGCTGAGCAGCAGAGGGTTGGTGCCCAGTGTAAACAGATCAATCAATCTGAAAACACTCTCCACACCCTGGAGGGTTTTGTGAGTGAATTGGGAGAAGCAAACACACATGTGTGAGCAGGCAGCTTGGGTCAGTCTGGGTAGTTTAAGGGGCACAATTCCCACCATAATCTGCCCTTTGCTGTTGCTTCTACTGTCCTTTACTAGGTTTGATGAAGCCACGGAGCCTTCGTGACATCAGACTTCATGGAACTTTGTTACTTACATTCTCTTGTTTAAAAAAAAAACAACAAAAAAAAAACAACTCTAGGGGCACCTGGGTGGCTCAGCCTGTTAAGCATGGGACTCCTGATTTCGGCTCAGGTCATGATCTCACGGTTGTGGGATCGAGCTCCTAATGGTCAGCTCCGGGCCGGCTCTGCGCTGACAGCATGGAGCCTGTTTAGGATTCTCTCTCTCTGCCCCTTCCCTCACACGTGCGCGCACGCAATCTGTCTCTATTAAAAAAAAAAAAAAAAAAAAAAAAAGACTACACCGTGCTAAGAAACACGTTTCAGAATCATGTTATAAAACACCTCTGATAATCAAGTTTAACATCATCAGTGGTAAGTCATGCTGATAGTTTAGACTCTGGGTATAAGAATGTCACTGAACCTCTGCGGTCTTCCTCTCAAAAACCCATAATCCAGTCTAATCATGATAAATGCATGAAACAATCCCAAACTGAGGGTTATTTTACCAAACACTCGATCAATACTCCTCAAAACTGTCAAGGCCAACAAGAACAAAGAGAAGCTGAGAAATTGTCACAGTCAAGAGGAGTCTAAGGAGACATGATGACCAACTGTTTTGCACTATCCTGGATGGGTCCTGAAACAAAAAAGGGCCTGAGGTAAAAACTAAGGAGGTCTGAATAAACTATGGGCTTTAGTTAATAATAACAGATCAGTATTGGTTCATTAGTTGTGAGAAATATACCACAGTAAGATGTTAACAATAACATGAGCTTCACATCTAATGCTGGTGGCTTCCCTGTTCTAACAGTGATTTCTACATTATGTCATTCTGTCCTACTGTAATCCGTCCTACCCTAATACCCTCACCACGACTCCACTTCAGCAGCCCCTCCTTGTCCTTGTCCCAGAACTGGTCATCTCTTGCAATTCCCCCAATTCCCACCCATTTGTTCACTGCTTCACCTGCTCATTAATTTGCGTGTGAAATAAATAGCTGTTGAACACCTACAAAGCTCCAGGCTGAGGTAGGAGTGGCAGGAGACACGAAGAGCTCCCTCCTTCTCCTTCTCATCAGCTTTGCCAAGCCCTCCAACCCCAAGACTCAATTCCTCCAAGTGTGATCCCTGGACCACCTCCATGGAATCACCCAGAGTGGAGGTAACAAGGTGGTACATGGGCCCTACCCCAGGATACTGAGTTAGAAATTCAAGGCCAACCAAGTCCCTATGTGTGGCTGAAATATGTCATCTCTTTTTAATATTTTAATAAAGTTTCCTAAACTAATATATTTATATGAAAAATTCAAACAGTATCAAGTAAATAAAATAAGATGAAACTCTGCCTTTATTCCTACTGAAAGTCTGCTCCTCTCCTTGGAGTTAAGAGTCTGGGCTTCCATTTTACTTGTATTTACAAACATACAGGGTCTTCTTTATATAAATGGAATCACTTGGAATTAATTAGGCACCAGAAAGTTTTCTCCCTTTGTTGTCCTTTTATTTCCTGCTGCCTTTTACTGGACTTCCAAGGATCTTCTATCTTTTCCCTCCCTTAGTTATTTGAAAATTATATATTTTATTTCTATTGATCTGATGTTACACTTACATTTTGACAAAGTTATTTAAGCATTTTTTTCTACCAACCTTGAGAACTAATCAGCATCCATAACATTCATATTTAAACAGAATAATGCTGTTATCAAAATTTTGTCCCAGTCTCTCTTTTTAAAAGCATGTATTAGGGGTGCCTGCCTGGCTCAGCTGGTTGAGCGTCTGACTGTTGATTTCAGCTCAGGTCATGGTCCCAGGGTCATGGGATCAAGCCCTGCATCAGGCTCCACACTGAGAATAGAGCCTGCTAGGGATTTTCTCTCTCTCTCTCTGCCCCTCTGCCCTGCTCACTCATTCTTTTGCTCTCTCTCTAAAATATAAATAAATAAACAAGTAAACAAATAAACAAATAAGTAAATAAATACATAAATAAAATGAAAATAAGAGCGTGTATTATGGAAAATTTCAAATACAAACGAGAGTAGACCACTGAGTATGAGTTCCTCTGTAAACCTCGTCAGCTTAACCATGAGGAGCGTGTACCACCCGTGACCAATCCCATTTCATCTGTGTCCCATCCACCTGCTTTTCTCATATTATTTTAAAGCATATTCTAGATGTCGTATTTCATGTATAAAATTTTCAATATCTATTTCAAAAGGCATAAAGGCTCCTTTTTTATTTGTAACTATAATATCAGCATCACACCTAAGAATCAATCAATAATATCAAAAATCTAGGAGCACCTGGCTGGTTCAGTCAGTTAAGCATCCGACTTTGGCTCAGGTCATGATCTCACAGTCTATGAGTTCGAGCCCCACATAGGGCTCTGTGATGACAGCTCAGAGCCTGGAGCCTGCTTCGGATTCTGTGTCGCCCTCTCTCTCTGACTCTCCCCTGCTCTCTCTCTCAAAAAATGAATAAACATTAAAAACATTAAAAAAAAAAGAAACCTGGTAAATATTCAGAATTCCAATTGGCTCATAAATGTCAGTAATTTTTTTTCTATTGCTTGTTTGAGTTGGAATCCACACATTGCAATTGGTTGAGGTTCACACTGTCTTTTAATCTACAGGTTTCCCTTCCATCTTTTTTTTTTTTTTTTTTACATTTAATGTGTTGAAAAAAAAAAAAAGATAATTTGTCCTATAGTTTCCCAAGTCTGAATTTTGGTGATTGCATCCCACGGGTGCTCTTTTACAAGCTCCTCTCTTCTCTGTATTGATAGTTAGATCTATAGGCTTGATGAGATTCAGAATAGATATTTTTGGTAAAGCATTTTGGTAAGAATACTTGCTAGATGGTGGTAGGAAGCACATAATGTCTGGTTGTCTTTCTTTTTGTGATATTAATAGCTAACAATGCTCCCACATCCAAAATTAGGATATACAAAGTCCACTCTTCTCTCTTCATTTATTCGCTGGAATACTTCTGTCAAAGTAAATGTCTCGTGTACTATTGCTTTGTCTGGTGGTAATGTTAGTAAAGAGAAGGCAAGATACATGCTTCATTCCTTCCTTTTATATAGATTTTTCAAAATAATGTCTCAGTTCCCCAGCATCTTCCGGTGGCAATCAACTGGACTTAGTTTTGTTTTGTTGCTGACTTAGTATTATTACACACTCGTGCATTTGCACATGCTTGATGTACTTCTATTCACTGAAGTCACCACCCCAGAGATGCTCATATTGTCCAATCTTTGGCCAGTTGTTTGGTGTGCTCCTGAGAACTGGCTGGGTTAAGACATTATGTCACAACATCACATTTTGGGGGGCTAATCTCTGGCAAATATACAAGTTGAAAACCCATTTGGAATGGTTTTACCCTGTCCAAATATTTTATGTGTTCAAATCTCAGAGAATGGAAAGCTTCTCAACCTGGCAAGAGAACTACATGAGCAGAGAGAAGATGATACCCTCTGTGGAGGGTACACATCCTTGATTAACATGACATGTAAATCTGCTCTCCATCTCCTTTTAGGCACAGACACTTCCCCTGATCCAGGCAAAAACAGCTGGTGGTGAACTTGGCGGCCACACCTTCGGTCGCCTTCCAGTACCCCTTCTGTCACCCACCACTTAGAATCTCTGCTGTGAGATTTTATTATCTACTTTTCTCCGGCTCTTTCTTACTAAGTTACATACAATCACAATAACATGCACAAGTTTAATTGTAAAGTTAGGTGTTGACAAATGCACACACTGTGTATCTATCACCTCCAACAAGAAATAGAACATTTCTATCTCCAAGAAAGTTTTCATGCCTCTTTCTTTTTAAAAAATTTTGTTCTTTTATTAGTTTTCTTTATTTTTGAGAGGCAAAGAGAGACAGAGCACGTGTGGGGAGGGGCAGAGAGAGAAGGAGACACAGAATCCAAAGCAGGCTCCAGGCTCTGAGCTGTCAGCACAGAGCCCAATGCGGGGCTCGAACTCACAAACCGTGAGATCATAACCTGAGCTGAAGTCAGTCGCTCAACTGACCAAGCCACCCATGTGCCCCATTTTCATGCCTCTTTCAAGTCAATCCCATCCACCCATTCAGACAAAACCATGGCTTTGTTTTCTGTCACTGTAGATTAGATTTGTTTTTGGCTTCACATGAATGGATTCATACAGATACACTCTTCAGTGCATGGCTTCTCTCACAACATAATGTTTCTGAGATTTATCTCTATTGTTGTATTAGCAGTTCATTCATCTGTAATGCTGAGTTAACACACTGCTATTTGTTGATCTTTTCACCAATTAATGGACATTTGGGTTGTCTCTGGTATTTGCCTATAAATCAATCAACTGTAAATATTCATGTATAAGTCTTTTGTAGACATGTGTTCTTTTCTCCTGGGCTGGGATTGGAGTTGTATTGTAAATATATATTTAACTTTATGAGAAACTACCACACAGATTTGCAAAGTGATCATACCATTCTACATTCCTACCTACAATGTATGAGCCTTCAGATTGATTCACATCCTCACCAACAATGGGTATTAGCAATTATTTGAATTCCAGCCATTTCAATGGATGTGATTTCTCACTGTGATTTTAATCCACATTTCCCTAATGGCTAATGACATTGAGCACATTTTTATGCATTTATTGGCCAATCTTATATCTTCTTTTGTGAGGTGTCTGTTTAAGTCTTTTGATCCTTTTTGGTATTGGGTTCTTTCTCTTTTGATCACTGATTTGTAGGCGTTCTTTCTATATTCTGGGTACAAGTCCTTCATTATATATTTGTGGATATTTTTGTGTCGATATTATTGTGGATATTTTATATTTATGGATATTGTGGATATTTTTTCCTAACACTTGGCTTGCCATTTCATTTCCCTAGATTTTGTATTTAATTTTATTTCCCACTTCGTTTGTATATTTCAGCATGTTCCTTCAGTTGCCAACCCAAGCTCAAAATAGAACATACCATTTATTGAGGACTTACTGTAGGTCCTCTCCTGCGCTAAGCTCTTGAATAGAGACCGTTGACCTCGCCTGCTACTCACCACAATTGTGGGAAGTAAATAACATCCACCGCATTGAATCAGTGCAAAAACTGAGGTTGAGTAAGTCTCCCAGTATCGCCCAGCCAGCAAATGGCAGGCAGGCTTTAAAGCAGTGCTGTTCAGTGCTGGCTGCTTACTGAACTACCTGAACGGAGTTAGGGTAAAAATGACTCCCAGGTCTCAGCCTCAGGGATCCTAATTTAATTGGTCTGGGGAGGAGCTCGGCATGGGTATGCTTTAAAAGCTCCCCAAGTGACTCTAACATACAGAGCCTCTGATTTCAAATGTCGTCCATGTTCCCTGCTGACGCTCAGAGCTTGGCTCCTGAAGATTGGCCTGCCCACCAGTGCAAAAAGAGTTAAGTGACAAGGCCTCCCCGGGGCCATCTCTCCGCATCATTTAGGGGCTGTGTGAAGAGAAAGCACGCCTGGCTGAGGCAGTGCTCACTGTGCAGACTGGAGATGATTTGGGTTTTAATTTAGGGAACTCTTTAAAATCTGTTTTCTCCTCCATCCCCTCCCCCTCAGGAGGCAGCATCCAGACATCAGCTCACAAAACCACGTCCAATTTTGGAGGCTGCAGCAATCTGGGAACCATCCAAGGTGTCCTTACAGACAGGCAGTCACAAGTCGGAAATGACGACTGCACAGGGGTTTTAATGTTGCATGCAAATCGTCTCTCTCCTGACAGTTTTCAACTTGCTGTCATTTAATGAGGCTTCCCGCTCTCTGAGGAAAGCTGGTACCAAGTGGGGGAGGATACTGCTTTTCTTTTCAGCATTCTACTTAGCTCTACATAGCTCCGTACTGCTATGGCTTTCAGAAGCTGAGCTGGGGTTCCTGAAAAGCCAACATCTCCGTTAAGTGGGAAAGGAGAGAGAGCCAGGGAGAGATAGGCTTCTCTAAAATAAGATCCATCTTGGTTTTTTTCTCCCTGTGATGTTTATAGCTCATAGCAATAAGCCCAGAAAATCCTTATGTGTTCTGGAATCAGAACCTCAGTGTCACTCAGTTGAGGCTAAGTCAGAGGAGAAATTTAATGTAATACTTTTGTGGAGCTTTGAAAATTACCATCATCATTTGGGTGTCAAAAACACACCGAGTGTGCAATACAGCATTGGATATTTTTTTTCCTGGCCCACAAGCTTTCACAGACAGAATATGTAAGACTTGCTGAAGGGAAACAAAATGATCCACATCAGGACAGAATCTCTCCCCAGAGAGCTCAGGTGCCAAGCTCTGCAAAACAGGTTCACGTAAATTTCAGGAGTGGACACTAGGGTCATGGCCACCTCAGGTGGTGGCTGATGCCTAAAGCACTGCATCTAGAGCAGTGGTTTTCAAAGTGTGGTCCCAGGGCCAACAGCACAGACATCACCTGGGATCAACACGGTAGAAATGCAAATTCCTCCGTCCCGTCACAGATCTACAGTGCCAGAAACCCTGGGGCTGGAGCCCAGTGATCTGTGGTTTAATGAGCCCTCCAGTGATTCTGATGTCCCTTAAAGCTTAAGAACCAGTGATCTAGTCTAGACTCTCAAGAATCATTCTTGGAAAACTTGAGCCCTACTGAATTACAGGCAGGAGGCAGGCTAGAGAGGGCCTGCCTCAAGCATTTGAAGCATTTCCTCCTTGGTGTCAGTGGGAAAGGGGTTGGGTGGATGGTGAGAACTCCACCCAGAAGCAGAAGAAGCAGACTGACTGAGCAAGCAGAGAGCATCTTTTCTGGGGTTGGGCCACCTTCTTGTGGATTCTCCCTGCGGAAGGAGGACACATTACAGTGCAATAACAAAGCAGTTCCATAAGTGGGTTCCCACCTTCCGTTTCAGGGATACAAGGTCTGCAACCTATCTAGAAGGGCGCCATGATGGGTTGGAGTTAGGGAGATGGGATGGTGGGAAGGAGGAACAGTTTTTCCAGCCCAGAGAAAGGGGCCGCCTCTAGATCCACACGGGGCCAGCTGGATATCAGCCCTAATTGATTGTTGGATACAACCTGCACAACTAGATACAGCGGGACTGCTCAGGAAATAGCTGAACCAAGTAGAAACTTTCTTCTCAGAACAAAGAAGAGGTAAGAAGGAGGATGCCAGGGTTGGCGAGGAGGTGGATGAAAGGTGGATGAGCCCCAGAAGAGGGTAGTTTAAAGGTACCAAGATTTGTTTAAATCAGGTTAAGACATACAATCGCGGAAATGACCGTCACGAAGTTTGCTGTACTCACAGTCCGCTAGAAGCAGGAGGAGGGCCGCACCGTGCAAGGGGCCACAGCCAGAAGCACTGGAGATGGTCAGGAAGCAGACGGAAGAGCAAATGTGGACAAGGAACAGCCGTGGCCAGTCCAGCAGGCTTAAGATTGGCTAGTTTGAGTCGTTTCAGGGGGCCCCAGGGCACAGGGATGTCCCTAGCTGTCTGGATCCTGGTAGGTGATTACAGCAGATAAGTAGTGGCCCGGAATGTGAGAGCCCCTCAGAAGAGGTGGTTGGGTGTGGACTCTGGATTGGTTGGATTGTCTAGGAAAGACACACTTTCAGCGAGGAGTTCGTTGTTTGTTACCTTTGGGATTGGGAGGGACAATCCCTCGGGGCTCAAAGCAGAAGAATACAGAGAATAAAAGATGTGGCTGATACACAGGGACAACTGAAGATCCGCAAAACCTGGCTGCTTAACTGAGTTACCACTCTGTTCCCAATCGTCTCTGACTGTGCTGTGCCGCCCGGCGGCCCCCGGCTCGGCATGGCTATCGAGCACTTGAAATGGGGTCAGTGTGACTGAAGAATTGCATTTTACTTTTTAATTAAATTTTAATCAATATGAATGTTAAAAACTAAAGCAGTATAAAATACTCTCCCCTTAAACAGGCGTAATGTGAGTGTCAAATAGCTCAGTTATTTGTGTATTGATTCCGTGTTAAAATGACAAGATTTTGGATATATCAGGTTAAATAAAATACACATTTAAAATGAATTCCACCTGTTTCTTCACACTTTTAAATGTGGCTACTGGGAAATTTAAACTTACAGATGTGGTTTGTGCTGTATTTTTGTTGGACGGTACTCGCCTATACACTTAGCAGTGACTGAAAGTAAAGTCAGTTCTAAATAGCAATAAAAGACTGGGCTGCCTGACAGGTGGGTGGTAACGAAGTAAACAACTGAGTGTGCCTTCCTCTTGTTGGGGGATGTCGCTCTGCGTGCTGGGATTGGCATACGCTCATCAGGATGCAGGAGAAAGTGGTGGGGTAGCCGGAGATGTCGATGTGTCTGAAAAAGATTCATGCCCAAGCAATTTCTTGAGAGAGAGAAAACGACCTTCGTGCCTGCAGTCCTACAATATCCATAAAGCCCAGAAGCACTTTGCAGTATTCCCGGCTGCTGCAGTGCATAAGGGCTGCCAAAGTCCTCCCAAGACCCCCCCGCTCCTCTCTCTTGCCTCAACTGACATTCCCTGGACGGTCAGGTCTGGCAGAGGCAAGGAACAGCAAAAAAGGATATGTAGAAGGACCAGATAAAGGCTTCTAAACAGCCTAGTGCCCACTGTGCTGAGTCTCCACTCCCAAGCAGCCCTCCACCCTGGGTGTTCTCGTGTGGCTGCCAGCCCTGGGAAGGTTCATGACTCACAGACATCCTCAAGGTTAGAATTTGGGGCGTTGTGGTTATAAATTAGTACAAGAGGTTTCTTGGCACTAGATCCAGGAGCCCTGGCTCTGTGTCAACTGCAGGCAATCCTCTCGGCTAATGGGAGGGGGGTGGTGGTTTGGATGGTGGGGATATAAGGGGCCAAGGTTTCCTGGGTCAAGGACAGAGGCAGCAAAGGTGCTACAAGGGTCATTAATGGGAATCCAGTCCCGCTGGGCAGCAGGCGTGGGGCCACATAGGAAAGGGTGACCTGGCATAACTCCAGAGGGTGAAATACCACAGCCATGGTATTTCCCACACATTTTTTTTCAAGGGGAGAGGAGTACTGGTTCCATGCGTATATCATCTGAAGTTCTGGGTCACATCCTTTATTGAGCTGGGGGTGGGACCCCTTTGTGGGGGGCTCTCTTAAGATGGGAAAAGAGAGTTCTGGGAAAAGGGGAACAACCTTCTTTTTCCCACTGGTAGAAGCAATCCAATTCATTCAGTCCAACAAGTTATATTTTTGTGTCTAATATGTGCCAGGCACTGGCATACAAGGCACTTGAGGTCCCTCCCTGCCCTCTAGTAGCTTAGAAGCAGATGAAGTAACTGTGTAATGATTAAAGTGCAACTGTTGTGGGGTACCTGGCTGGCTCAATCATTAGAGCAATGTGACTCTTGATCTTGAGGTCATGAGTTCAAGCCCCATGTTGGCTGTAGAGATTACTAAAAAAATAAAATAAACTTTAGGAAAGAAGGAAAGAAAGCAAGAAAGTAAAGGAAAGACAAGAAAGAAAGAAAAAGAAAGAAAAGAAGAAGGAAAGAAAGCAAGGAAGGAAAGCAAGGAAGGAAAGGAAAGAGAAAGAAAGAAAAAGATGGAAAGAAAGAAACGAAGGAAGGAAGAAGGAGTAGGCAAGTGTTGTGAAAAGGAAGTAAAGAAAAGGTAGTCTCACTGGAGAGCCTCATCAGAGAAGGCCTCCTTGAGGAGTGTAAATGTTAACAACCCAAGGGGGAGCTTAGGGCAGAGGAGAGTTTTTCTAGCTGAGAGATTTGCACACACAAATGTCTAGATGCAGGAGAGAGACTGGCTTGCCGTGGATTCAACACATTCAGCTCTAATGTGTGGATTTATTAGCCACACTACAGCCAGATGTGTTTTGGGCATGATTGTACCATCTTGATCTGCCCCAGAAGTTACAAAGACAATTACATGCAATAGTTCTCATTTGTTTATTCATATAGCATTCATGGGGCATCCACAGTGTGTCAGGCACAGGACCTCATTGTTAGAAGGCAGCAAAGAGCCAGAGAACCCAAGGGATGGATGTAGGCGCAGAACAGGACAGAGCTGGGAGAGCTGTGGGAAGGAGAGGGAATCGAGGGAGAGGGTGTTCACTTCTGAGACTGTGACCTTCCTGCCTTGAGAGCATGAAGTGGCAAGCAAAAGGCCCTTGGCAAACAACCCCAAGAGCCTGGAGGAGGAAGATCATAGTATTTCTCCTTTTCTTGCTTCCTACACTTCACCATTTGTCATGTGCTAGAAATTCTGCTTCCTTATCATCTCGTGTCTTGACCCCATCTCCACTGTCAGCTCAGAGTGCCATTAATACCTGGCTAGACTAAAACCAAAGCCTAAAGCAGCTTATTAAAACACAAGGATCAGAAGAGACCAAGAAGTATAACCTTGGTCTTGAAAACAGACTGGTTAGCGTGATCACTGCCCAGCAAGGACAGGATGAATGGTTGGTGTGATGGGGCAGATGGTGCCCATGGCATTTAGTTGGCTGAGCTACACTGGAGGAAGGTGGAGGCAACCACTTCGAAGTAAGTGCAGAGAGGAGCATGGAGAGCTTAGGGTAGAGGTGAGGGTAAAGGAAAAGTGAGGGTATCTGTTGGTGTTATGGGAAAAAAAAAGCAATAAATTAATGAAGAAATCATGGTTTTACAAGTAATTTACAATAGCAACAAAAACCATACCTGGTAATAAGACAAAGAATAAATATGTGAAGATATTTATGGGTAAATTCCATCCAATTGATCCAAGATTCGATACAATTCCAAGCAAATCACCTACAGAGGTTTTCTTAAGAAAACACTGATTCTAAAGTTCATCTGGAAAGAAAAGTTGCAAGAATCACCAAGGTTACTTAGAAAATGCTTTCTTGAATCTACTAAATACCAAGAAGTATTAAAAACTAAAATTTAAAAAAAGGTGGGAAGAGGGATTAAAGTTATGTGTTCCAACAATGTTTAAATAATAAAACTAGCAAAGATGGGAAACAGCTGGGAACAAAGGACATCATGTACAGTAACATAAGCTTAAGTACTTTTAGTATAAAAGGGTAAAAGCAAAGAAATGAATTACTGACTAAATTGGGTGATGGAGAACAGAGGGTCAGTAGGGCAAAGAAGACACAAGCTAATTAAATTGTATTCATAGTAGGGAACCAATAGGCATTGATTAAAGAAAGAAGGAACTAAGCCTATTACATAAAGACAGACATGCAAAGGGAACCACCAAAACAAGAAATGGAAGCCTTTCTAAACACAAAGAGAACCACAACAAAAAGAACCAAAAAAAAAAAAAAAAAAAAAAGACCACATAATGAAACGAACACATACACATGCATAGACATCCATAAACATTCATGCAAACATTAAACATAAAATAATATAAAATAACCAAGACAAAACATCTCTCTCATATCAAAACATGTAAATGGACTCAAATTACTCAAAAGCAACGCACAACTCTATGCTGTGGCAAGAGACATACCCAAAACAATGTGAATGATAACGGTTGTGAATAAAGAGGTGGGCAAAGCTGAGCTGCCACATGTCAGTGGAAATTGTGAGTGGACAGCTCCAAGGACCCATTCCTCCTTAGAAATGCCAGAAAATTAAGGGAAAATTTTGAGAATCAACCTCATCAACTATGGAAAACAAAGATTTGCAGGATCCAAGCGAAACTTGTATCAAGGAAAAGGCAACCTAGGTGGCTCAGTCGGTTAAACATCTGACTCCTGATTTGGGTTCAGGTGATGATCTCACAGTTTGTGAGTTCGAGCCCCACATCAGTCTCTGTGCTGACAACATGGAGCCTTCTTGGGATTGTCTCTCTCTCTCTCTGCCCCTCCCCTGCTCACACACTCTCTCTCTCAAAATAAATACACTTTAAAAAAGAAAAGAAAAAGACAACCTAAAATTGGTAGAAAAGCTTTGTGATGTTTTCATTTGCCCTTGTCCCACCCACCTCTGTGGTATATCTATGGACTTGAAGATGGTATGTCGTGTTCCCACTGTAGGACTCGGGTACCCGGTTCCAGAAGTAGAGCAAACCTTACTTGCAAAGAATTATGTTTGTCTAGTCTAACCTGTCTGAAGGACTGACACAAGGTGTTTGTTTTGCCTAACTTGCAACTTGCTCAGGGTTGGAAGGGTTGTGGACATTTCTTGAAAATGTCATAATGCAAATCAGTTACCTGCATCGATATGGGGCAAACGATTATGGTTGAAGTATGCAATACAGGGCCAAAAGTCTGGGGTGGACAAGCTGGGGAGAGACTTTCTTTGGGAAATTAAGGGCATTCAAAAGGATCCTTGCATACCAAGGAATTTAGAAAGCCATGTGCATGCCCAGGGCAGAACACATGCCAGAAAAGACCTGAGAAGAACCTAAGTTTTCACCTCTGGCTGATCTCTTGGTTTAGTGAAAAGAGGAAGTGAAGACTTAAAGCAGAGATGTAAATGGACTGGCTAAACTTCAATACCTTATAACAGAACACCTAGACAGAATAAGGGAATAGAGGACTGTAACATTCTATAAATACACTAAACTTACCAGACACCTATAGAACACTCCCCCAAGAGTGGAATACACACTTTTCTCAAGTACACAGGGAACATACACCATAAGAAACCAAATATTAAGCCACAAAACACATTTTAATAAGTTCAAAAAGAGTTAAATTGTAGTGTTTTCTCTGACAACAGTTGAGTAAAACCAGAAATCAGTAACAGAAGGAAACCTGAAAAATTAACCAGGACTTGGAAATTGAACAACACACTTTTGAACACGATAAAACTTTAGCTATGTTGACAAAGAAAACATAGAGAAGACACTAACTAAAATCAGAAATGAAGGAGTGCCTGGGTGGCTCAGTTGGTTAAGCAACCAACTCTTGATTTTGGCTCATGTCATGATCTCACAGTGGTCGGATTGAGCCCTTTATTGGGTTCCACGCTAAGCGTGGATCCTGTTTGGGATTCTCTCCATCCCTCTCTTGGTCCCTACCTCGCTTGTGTGTGCTCTCTCTCTTCCTCAAAATAAATAAATAAACTTTAAAAAATTAGAAATGAGATAGGACATTACTACTCATCTCACAGAAATCAAAAGGAATGTAAGAAAATACTACAAACAATAGTATACCAACAAATTAGATAACCTACATGAGATGGACAAATTCTTTTTTTTAAACATTTATTTATTTATTTTGAGAGAGCAAGAGAGAGAGAGAGAGAAGGGGAAGGGCAGAGAGAGATGAAGAGAGAATCCCAAGCAAGCTACATGCTCAGTGCAGAGCCCAACACAGGCTCAATCTTACAACCATGAGATCACTACCTGCACCGAAATCAAGAGCTGGAGGTTCAAGTGACTGAGCCACCCAGGCGCCGGGGACTAATTCTTACAAACACATAAAGTACCAAAATTGACACAAGAAATTAAAAATCTGGACAGATCAGAACAAGTAAAGAGATTGAATCAGTAATAGAAAAGTCTCCCAAAAAAGAAAAGTCCAGGACTACACAGTGTCATTGGTGAATTCTACCAAACATCTGAAAAAGAATTAACACAGCTTTTTTCAACTTCTTCCCCAAACTGGAAGACAGAACACTTCCTAATTCATTCTATAAGGGTATTATTAACCTGCTACCAAAGCTAGACAAAGATACCTCAAGAAAACTGTAAACCAATATACCTTGTGAGTATAGATGCAAAAATTCTCAACAAAGTGTTAGGAAACCCAATTCAACAGTATGTTAAAATGATTGTATAGCATGACCAAGTGGATTTATTTCAATACAAGGGTGGCTCGACATAAGAAATTCAGTCAACATAATAAACAACATTAATAAAATTACAGGGGGGAAAATCTCAACATACGATTATCTCAGTTCACACAGAAAAAGCATTTGACAAACGCCAACACCCTTTCATGATAGAAACACTCAGAAAACTAGGAGTAAGAGGGAACTTCATCAATATCATAACGGGCATTTATGGAAAACCTACAGCTAATACCACACTCAGTGCTGAAAGACTGAAAGTGTTCCTTTTAAGATCAGGAACAAGATAAAGATGCCCACTTTCGCCACTGTTATTCAGCATTGCACTGGAAATTCCAGCCAGATGTAAGTAGGCAAGGAAAAGGAATACAAGGAATTACTTCAATTGGAAGGGAGAAGTAAAACTATCTTTATTCATAGATGACATTATCCTAAATATTGAAAATCTCAAAGAATCTACAACAATAACTACTAGAGCTTATAAAAAAAATTCAGCAAAGTTACAGGATCTAAAATCAACATGCAGAATCAATTATATTTCTACACGCCAGCAATGAACAACCCATAAAGGAAATTAAGAAAATTCCTATTATAATAGTGTTCAAAAGAATAAAATACCTAGGAATAAATTTAACCAAGAAAATGAAAGACTCGAATACTGAAAACTACAAAACATTGTGAAAGAAATTAAACACCTAAATAAGTGGAAAGACAATCTATGTTCATGGACTGGAAAACTTGATGTTGTTAAGATTGTAATACTAGCCAAAGAAATCTCCAGGTTCAGTGCAGTTCTTATAAAAATTCCCTCACTGTTTTCTCAGATTTGGAAAAGCCAATCCTCAAATCCTCAATTATGGAATTGTAAGGGCCTCAAATAGCCAAAACAATCTTGAAAAAGGAGAACAAAATTGGAAAACTCATTTCCTAATTTCAAAACACATTGCAAAGCAATGTTAATGAAGACATTCTAGTAGTTGTACAAAAGTATATCTATCTATCATCTACCTATATAGATCAGTGGAATAGAACAGAGAATCCAGAAATTAACCCATACATCTATGGCCAGTTGATTTCTACAAGAATGCCAAGACCACTCACCAGGGAAAGAAGAGTCTTTTTAATGAATGGGACAGGGATAAGTGGATATCACGTGCAAAAGAATTAGGTTTGCCCCTTAACTCACAGCTTACATAAAATTTAATTCAAAATGGATCAATCATCGAAGTATAAGAGCTCAAAACCAAAACCTCTTATTAAAAACACAGGAGTAAATCTTCACGACCTTGGATTTGGCAATGAATTTTTAGATAATACTAAAGGCACAAATAACAAAAGAAAAAAATAGATAAATTGGACTTTGTCAAAATTAAAAGCTTTGTGCATCAAAAAATGTTATTAGGAAAATGAAAAGATAAGCTATAACACTAGAGAAAATCTTTGCATATCATATAAGGGTTTACCATCCAAAATGTATTAAGAATTCTTAACATCTGGGGCACCTGGGTGGCTTAGTCGGTTAAGCATCTGACTCTTGATTTTGGCTCAGGTCATAATCCCAGGGTCCTGGGATCGATCACCACCTTGGGCTCTGCGCTGATAGTATGGAGCCTACTTGGGATCCTTTTTCCCTCTCTCTCTGTCCCTCCCCCACTCACATGCACATGCTTTCTCTCTCTCTAAAAATAAATAAACAAATAAATAAATAAGAACTCCTACAACACAAAAGGACAAACAACCCAATTTAAAAATGAGGAAAGGACTTGAATAGACATTTCTCCAGAGAAGATATACAAATGGCTGATAAGCACACGAAAAGATGTTTAGTTTCATTAGTCATTAGCAAAATGCAAAATCAAAACAGTGAGATACCATTTCATAAACACTAGGATGGGATATTTTTTTTTTTTAAGGAAAATAAAGTGTTTGCGAGGATGCAGAGAAATTGAAACTCTTGTACTCAAAAAGTTCAACACTGAGTTACCATATGATGCAGCAATTCCACTCTTAGCCGTACACTCAAAAGCACTGAAAATACGTTCTTGGGGCACCTAGGTAGCTCAGTCGGTTAAGCATCTGACTTTGGCTCAGATCGGGTTCATGAGTTCGAGCCCCACATCAAGCTCTCTGCTGTCAATGCATAGCTCACTTTGGATCCTCTGTTCCCCTCTCTCTCTGTCCTTTCCCCACTGTTCTCTCTGTCTCTCAAAAATAAATAAAGATGAAAAAAAATAGGTTCTTAAACCAATACATGTACACACATGTTCACGGCAGCTTTATTCATAGTAGTCCGAAGATGGGAAAAGCCCAAAATAAATACATCAGCGAATGAATGGATAAGTAAATTGTGGTACATACAATGCAATACTGTGCAGCTATAAGAAGGAATGAAGTACTGGTATATATACAACATAGATAACTTTCAAAACATTATGCTAAGTGAAAGAAGTCAAGCACAAAAGGTCATATATGGTTTCATTTATTTGAAATATCCAGAAAAGGAAAACCATAGAGACAGAAAACAGATCGATGGTTGCCAGGGGCTGGAGGTGGCTTCTTAATGGCTATGGGGGTTTCTTTTAGGGGTGTTGACATGTTTTGAAGCTACATAGAGGTGGTGGTGTCACAAGACTGTGAATTGTGTACTAAATACCACTGAAACACTCACATTATTTATTATGTAAGTTTTTTAATGTTTATTCATCCTGAGAAAGAGAGAGACAGCGTGAGCAGGGGAGGGGCAGGGAGAGAGGAAGAGAGAATCCCAAGCAGGATCCACATTCAGGGTGGAGCCCCATGCGGGGCTCAATCCCATGAACCCACAGACCACGACCTCAGCTGAAATCGAGAGTCAGACACTCAACCGACTGAGCCACCCAGATGCCCTATGTGAATGTCATCTTAATTTTTTTTTTAATTTTTAAAAAATGTTTTTATTTATTTTTGAAGGAAAGAGAGAGACAGAGCATGAGCGGGGAGAGAGGCAGAAAGAGAGAGGGAGACACAGAATCAGAAGCAGGATCCAGGTTTTGCACTGTCAGCACAGAACCCGACGGGGGGCTCGAACTCACGAACCGTGAGATCATGACCTGAGCCGAAGCCAGATGCTCAACCGGCTGAGCCACCCAGGTGCCCCAATCTTAATTTTTTAAAAAAGTATGTCTGTAAAATTAAAATGTAAAGAAAGAAGGGGTCACTGCACTAATATTGGTGAGATAGAATTCAGACCAAAAACCACTAAACATGATAAAAAAGGGTACTTTCTTTTTTTAATGTTTATTTTTGACAGGGAGAGAGAGAGAGACAGAGCATGAGTGGGGGGAGGGGCAGAGAGAGGGGGAGATACAGAATCCAAAGCAGGCTCCAGGCTCTGAGCTGTCAGCACAGAGCCTGATGCTGGGCTTGAACTCACAGACCACGAGATCATGACCTGAGCCAAAGTTGGACGCTCAACCGACTGAGGCACCCAGGCGCCTCAAGAAGGGTACTTTAAATAGGATGACTTAAAGTTGACTTTGAAAAATAAAACAGAAAAAATATAGGCAGAATAACTCTGAAATAAAAGGAGAGCAATTATAGAAAACTAACTCTATCAGATATTTAAAACACTAATGACACCTGTGTATTAAAACAATAAGATATTGGCAACATGAATAGATAACACCAGTGGAACAGAAACAAACAAAGAATTTAGAATATGATAAAGGCAGTATATCATCAATGAAGAAAAAAATATCCTTTTTTTTTAAAGATTTTTTTAAAAAGAAATCTCTACACCCAGCATGGGGCTTGAACCCATAACCCAGAGATGAAGTGTCCCAAACTCCACTGACTGAGCCAGCCAGGCATCCCCCCCAAAAGTGTACTTATTAACAAAAGTTTGATACAATCTTAGGTAAAGTTGAATTTGTACCTCATATCATTTGCCAGGATAAACTGCAACTGAATCAATATTTAAGTATACAAAAAATGAAATGATTCAAGTTTTGGAAGATAAGAAGGGAGTACATCCTTTATAACTTTTGAGGAAAAGTTGGAAAAAGCCTAAGCATGACTTAATAACCAAAGGCAATAAATATTTGATATATCTGCCTATGTAAATTAAAAAAAAAAAAACACCCAAACTCGCATGGTAAAAATTTATAATAAGCCATCATAAGACATATATACTTGTAACTCCTATCATAGAGAAAGGGCTAATTTTTCTGGTTTATAAAGTGAAAAGGACCAATAATCCAACAGAAAAATTGGTGAAGGGACAACATAAAAGTGGCCCTTAAATATATGAAAAGATATTCAATCTCTTTCATTATAAGAGAATTCTAAACTAAACTTACACTGACATACCATTTTTCACTTTTCAGATTGACAAAAATCTTTCTTTCTTTCTTTATAGGTAGGCTCTACGCCCCACATGGGACTCAAAGATCAAGACCTGAATGTTCTACCCACTGAGCCAGCCAGGGGCTCCAGGAAGAGCTTGCTAACAAAGCAGTCAGAGCAGAAATAGGCTGTATTGGGGGGTGAAAGAACCCAAGTCATCACTTGATATTAGCACACTGGGCCTTAAATCTGGGTATAAGTAACAACTGGGGGCAGAATGGGGGCAGGATTTAAAACCAGATTCTTAGGACTCCTCACAGAACCCCTGGAGGTATAGCCCACAAGTTTGTTTGTTTTTACAGCTTCTCAAGAAATCCTGGCGTAATCAGACTAGCACTGATCATTCACTTACTTATTTGGGAACTACACACTGAGCCCTTACTACATTCCAGGCTGCTGTGCGAGGTGATGAGGACAGGGCCAGGAATAAGACAGGCATTGCTTCAGCTCTAATGAGACTGACAGTCTAGAGGAGGAGAAAGAGGCAACAAGTAAAGGGACAAACACACAATTCAGGTGGTAATACATGCTATGATGAAAATAAAATAGGGAGAAGTGATGGAGACTTTAAATTTAGAGTGTAGAACAGGTGGCTGGGAAAGGCCCCTCCCTGCTGAGGAGGCAGTTCAGCTGGGAACTATTAGGAAGGAGCTCGAGTCATGTAACTAAGAATGCTCCAGACAAAGGGAGCAGAGTGCAAAAGTTCTGTGGCCACAGGAGAGGACACGGATAAATCAGATCTAAGAGGTGGGCAGGGAGCAGGTCAAGAAGGGCTGTGTAGACCAGGGTAGGGAGCTGGATTTTTATTTTAAGAGGATTGTGAAGCCCTGGAGTTTGGGAACCATGTTAAGGGGATTGAAACATCCCATCTGGCAGAATTGGCAGTTGGAACCAAGACCCGGGTCAGCCGCTGTCTGTTCCCTCCCTCCTCCAACGGTACAAGTGTGTGTCTTTTTTCCCAGAGGGCCCAAGACTCTTAAAATTTCATATCCCCAACAGCACCCTAGGGTGTTTTAAATACAGTGAATGGTCAATGGTTGCTGAATAAAATGGTAAATTCAGATATTCTGAACAATCGGTAAATAAAATCAAAAGAAGACATCTTGTCCAGATTCCCATACAATCTCTAGTGGATTTCTTGAATGCCATTAGCAGGAGCTCACTACCCTAGTGATTTGCCACTTTCCAGTGAAATTGCTAGTTTGAAATATATATCTAATTTTAATACCTGCAAATAATTATCTTTATAAACCAATACAATTAGGCCAAATTAGTGAATTTATGCAAAACTTCTGAAAAGTTGGCTTGCATTTAAAAAAATTTTTTTAATGCTTATTTATTTTTGAGGGAGAGAGAGAGAGAGAGAGAGACAGAATGTGAGCAGAGGAGGGGCAGAGAGAGAGGGACACGAAATCTGAAGCAGACTCCAGGTTCTGAGCTATCAGCACAGAGCCTGACATGGGGCTCGAAGTGAGATCATGACCTGAGCTGAAGTCAGATGCTTAACTGACTGAGCCACCCAGGCATCCCCATTGGCTTGCAATTTTTAAAAAAAACTTGTGTAATTTAATGAACTTCTACTTATCTGTAATAATCTTAAGTATTACCTTAAATGCAAAAGGACATTTAAAATACTAATTCCGAAGCATGCCATTTTTAAGGGTCCCTAACCTGTACAATGTGTTATGATGAACCATTGAAATGTTCGTTAGTAACATGGCTATCTAACACTTTCAAACTTAGAACTTATATAAAAGAGGTGAAAACCACTGAAACAAGCATTCGGTCATGGTCATGGATGTTCCAAAGTACACCGGAGTTGGCAAGCTTGTAGGGTCAGTTCCAGATTGGGTACCATCTAGCTGTGGACAGGCTTCTTCACCTGTCTGGGCCCTAGTTTCTTCATATGGAAAATGAGAGGGCTGGACAAGATAATCTGTAGGACTTTTTAGTTATAGAATTAATCCATGCAATATATTCCCCAAGACAAACTGGAAAAAGTAAAGCCCTTGAGACAAGGATTGGTCATCATTCATAAACACAGAAGCAAATTTCACCTGCAGTATTGGAAGTTGGGGGAGAACAGCACTTTCTAAAGCAGCCGGACAGAAGGGTTTACAGATGAAAAAGTAACCCCAAGGCAAACCACATCTGGAGGAGAACTGGTGTCATAGGTTAACATTTGGGTACAAGTGTTACTTGCAAACATCTGATGTGGCTTTGGGGTGAGCAAGCATCCTCCCTCCAAAATAGCTTAAGTGGAAAGCTTTAATAATTCATTACATTCCTGGTAAGTGTGTTGAAATTTGATTTTTTGATAAAAACATACCCAGAAAGCATAATGCATAAGGAAACATTGATTAGTCACAAAACCCAGATATGAGTCTGACAGTAATCAGTAATGAAATATTTCCAGCTCACAAACACAATGACAAAAGCAGCCACTATGCAGTCTGCTCCCGGATTTTCTTATACTTGAGCATGACTGCTAATTTTATATAAATATAAGTAGAAAAATAGCTTTTGGGAATCTTAAATCAAAGCCTATTTTCTGCCACTATCCACCTACAACCATCTGCTGGACTATGGATTAAAGAATATGACAGCAACCCTCTAAGGAAGCTGAACAAAGAAAACCAGTTTCAGAAGCTATAGGTCCATCATTTTAAGCATAATTAAACTATTCAAGTCTGTTTGGTTAATAAGTCCAAGAGAAATGAAACTATGTATAGTGATCACCACTGCTTGGTTTAAAATAACCAGAAAAGTATAAAAAATAAAAAGGAAATCTCTTGATTCTGTTTGATAGCACTAATTGTTATTCATTCACTTATTTGTTCAACAAATATTTCAACAACTACCACGTACCAGGCAGGCTCTGTGCCAAGTGCAGGAGACAAAACTGAGAGCAAGTCCCTGCCACCATGAGGCTCATGAGGCAGATGAAGGGACTGGTCAGCAGACAAATAATATAATTAAAAATATTTCTTTCATATCATTCGTAGAGAAGGGACTGGGACAGAGATCAACAGAGGATGGCCAGAGAGCATCTCTCTGAGGAGGGGACCCTCGAAGCCTAAAAGATGAGAATAGGCAGAGAGGAGTATTTTAGACAGGAGTGTCCATGTACAAAGACACTGAGGCAGGAAATCATTTATTAAAGTCAGGATTGGATCCACCAGTGGAGCTCAAGTGTGGTGCCGTGAGGAAGTAATACAGGACTTGGAGAAGGCAGAACCAGACACGGGAGGGCACCTGGGTGGCTGAGTCGGTCAAGCTTCCAATGCTCGATTTTTGGTTCAGGTCATGATCTCACAGTTCACGGGATGGAGCCCTGAGTCGGGCTCTGTGCTGACAGCACGGAGCCTGTTTGGGATTAGAGAATTCCAATTCCTCTCTCTCTCTCTGCCCCTCCCCCATTTATGGGTGCATGCACTCTTTCTCTCTTTCTCAAAATAAACATTAAAAAATTTATCACCTTCACAGTTTAAAAAAACGAGCAAGACACGGATTATCTTACAGTCCTGGGAGGTATTTGGATTTTAAGTGTAATGGGAAGAAATGGGGAAGGATTTTCGAAGACAACTGAGATAATCTGATGTTTAAAGGATCATATTTGCTACCATGTGAACTGATGGGGAATGAGCAAGGATGGGAGTGGGGAGAAGAGCCATAAGGCTGTGGCAATGCACGAGATGGCAGTGCTCTGACCAAGGCAGGGGGTGGGGGGCGGGGAAAGCATGGGCTGCTTACATATTGTTGGAGCTCACGTCAAAAGACTTGTGGATGGATCCTAACAAGGGTGGGGGGAGGAGAGGGAGGAATCAAAATGACTAGGTGCATGAAGGAGCCAGAGCTGAGATGGTGGAGATGGG
This sequence comes from Panthera tigris, assembly GCF_018350195.1. Classification (NCBI taxonomy): domain Eukaryota; kingdom Metazoa; phylum Chordata; class Mammalia; order Carnivora; family Felidae; genus Panthera; species Panthera tigris. The sequence continues at coordinate 138,400,344 of NC_056667.1, read as the reverse complement.
GTGTGTGGAGCTGGGGTGGAGAGGTGGTGGAAACCAATCCGGTGGAACCGATGCGGGCAAGACCGTTTGCACACAGTATATACGTGTGGGCATGTCTGTGAGACTCGCCAAGTGCTGGTGTCAACAAAGCATCGGATGAAGAATGCAATTCGGTGCAGAGTTCTGTGCTAAAAATTAAAATTTTGAAGCCACCAGGATAAAAATATTCAAATCCATGGCAGAAGGGAGTACCGAGAAGCAAAGAGGTCCTGGGAAAGAGAAGCTCCCATGCGGTGGAAATGTCATGCAAGCAAAATTCTCTGAAACAGCTTCTTGAAGACAGTAACTTTGTCCTCGTAGTCAAATACCACAGTAGCAAGATACAGTTGGAAAGGGGATACTGAGAGCTGAGGTCTAGAGAGCCTGAAGACCTTTAAAACTGGAATAAATAAACCTTTGAAAAGTTGTTATTAGACCGTCACGGGGGAACAATTGTCTCTGAGCACAATGATGTTCTGGGGGCGATTAGCACTTTGATTGCCTGAAATGGGGAAGTGTGAGGTATATTTACAAATCGGTGTAGAGATTTTAAATAACCACAATTTTAATTCATGAACTGTAAGAATTATTTTTTTAGAACATACAATCTCAAAATCTTAAAGTAGAGAAATGCCTTTGTTATAAAGGAATTCTTCATATTCAGCAGTATTTTTTTTTTTTAATATTTGTTTATTTTTGGAAGAGCACAGGCAGGGAAGGGGCAGAAAGAGGGAAACAGAGATGTGAAGCAGGCTCTGTGCTGACAGGTGGACAGCAGTGAGCCCGATGTGGGGCCTCAACTCACAAACTGCAAGATCATGACCTGAGTCGAAGTCAGACACTCAACCGACTGAGCCACCCAGGTGACCCAGCAGTATTTCTAGTGGCCATGGAGCTTGTTCAGTGAGAAGCATTCTTCGGAGCTAATGAAACTAGGGATTCTTTAACTCTTCTTATTTGACAGCTAAGGAAATCTGTCCTGAGCTTTTCGGCAGTTACTTGTCCATCCATGGTTACAAGTAGTAAACAAAAGATTAGCCTAGATATTCCCAACCTTACCTCTAACCAACAAACACCATCTGTTGAACTTACAAAAAAACGAATGAACTAACCAATCACATGAACAAAGAGACAAAAGAACTTAAAAAATACTGGTATCTCTACCCACTTTTGGAGATCTTGATTCAACCAGCCTGGGATGAGATCCCACACATCTATACTTTTCAAAACTCTCCAAAGTGCTTGTGATGGCCAGAAGTGCTGGATAGGACTTGAACTCAGGCTGACTTTTTACCTCACTGCTAAACTCTCATCACCTCTTATTTCCTTACCAACCAAATCACTGATGTCTACCCACTTTCATTCTATCTCTGTATGTTCTTCCGAAGGAAATTAGGAGCCCTTCGATCACCAGCTGCTCCTCCATGATTGCCACCCAAGTCCCTTCTGCCCTCCTCCCCTCTCCCGGCCACATGGGACACTAAGGTTCGGCTGTTCACGTGACTGCTTTTCCTTCTCTTTCTCTACCTAATCTCATCCACTGCAGTGCCACAAGGCTTTCATGCTGCTGCTGATGGCCAGCCATATGGCCAGGCTGGACCTGACCTCCTGCCTATCACCCAGGGTTGTGAAATTTATGATTTATAAAATAACAAAATGTGTGCAACAAGACCACCTTACATTTTATCTATAAAAAATACGTCGTTCTATTGAAGTTATTCCAAGGTACTGAGATGGGGGAAGACTGAGGTGAGTGGTAAGTGGGACAGAGCTAATCTGATTACAGAGGTGTGGCAGACACACCTAAGGCGGCCCTATAATTCCCATCTCCTAGGATCTAGGTCTTCGTGTAATTCGCTGGAATGTGGGCAAGACCTGTAACTTGCTTCTAACTGGAGTAGAGCAAGTGAAAGGATTTTACAGATGTTATTAAGGTCCTTAATCAGTTGACTAAGTTAAAGCAGATCAGGCTGCTTGGGCCTGAGCTAATCAGATGAGCCCTCCAAGAAGACCTAGGCTTCTCTGAGACAAGAGACTTCACATGGCAGAAACACTCTTCCATTGCCCATGAAGCAGCAAATTGCTATGAATTCTACAGCCACAAGGAAGTGAATTCTGTCTATAGTCTGAGGGAACTTAGAAGTGGATCCTTCCCTACTTGAGCTTCCAGATGAGAACACAGAACCATGGTCACCTTGATTTCAGTTTAATGCTAGACTCCTAACCCACACATATGGGTTGTTTGTAATAGTTTATTCCTCAGCAGATTGCACAGATGTCATGTTGAAAGCTGAAATCCTACATCTTGGCTACCCCTAATTTGGGCTCACGTGGTCACTGACCTAAAGCTACTTATACTTATGGCAGTGAGAAGAGCACACGAGACAGGCATCAGTAAGACAGGAGCCATGCGTGCTCATGACCTCCAGTGGCCCTGGCATCGAGCAGAGGAAGAACACAGTGTTCTTCTACACGCTAATGGTTAGGTTTTCAAATTTGGCAAAAGGAAAATGTCATTGTTGTAGAATATGCTATCGATCAAATCAATAGTTTGTATACTGAAGATGGAGTAAGTTTCTTTTTGTGATTGGAGTCAATCTCTTTTGTTGTAACAATAAAGGTAATTGCAGAACCCGGGGCTTTCCTGAGGATAATGTTCACTCCGAGGGAGGGTCAATATTCAGAGACATTTTATCATCTTGACTTGCAATATGATTCTAACCAGTTGGTCAGTGAAAGATGCATCATAAGATGCAATGATCTTATGAGGGAGATTTTATGAGCGTAACACAATATCTCAAGTACACACAGAACTCTTAATAGGACACAGAAGACCTCATTCAGAAGTTGTCCAAGCCTAAAATGTGGTACCAAGTAAGTCATTGCTGGAGAAATATGTGGTTTAGTGTTACCTTCTTCTTCCCTGTGTTAAAATTTCAAGCTTTGAAGTAAGCCACAGCTAAAAACGCTTACAGTCCATGTTTGAAATAAGAAACAGTTCCCCTTCTGATAATAGGAAAAGGAAAAGGCATGGTAGGAAGGCATATAGGGTCTGATGTTACTGATCCTTATGAATGGTGCTGGTAAGTTAAGGGATAGTGACAATAGCAGGGAAAGTGACTCCTCTGGAAAGTAAGTGAATCATCTAAGGAAGTGGGAGATTTGATTCCTGCAGTATCAGAGCTGGGGGAGATGTTTACAGGCTGATTTTACCATTTGTCCTATGATCCAAGTTCAGAGAGATGAAGATGATGAAATCATCTGCCAATTAAATGGTGGAGAAGGGATTAAAACCACACTCAAGAAATTCTGACATTCTACTGTACTTATCGTCTGTCTTGTTTCCTCCATTGACACCTCTGAAAAATACAGAATTCTTGGGACTTTGTCACTGTACTTGTTTAGAATTGTTTCCATGCAAGTTCAGCTGCATTACACGATAGAATACAACTGTCCGTATGCCGGATGTTAATGATTTAACAAAAAGCAGCTCTGGACTAACTGTATGCTCAGCCTTAGCTCCCACATAATTTACTTCCTTGGTGACAAACCACTGACACACGGGCCACACTTAATCCTTCACCATGCCTGTCACCGGCCTCCCTTCTGGAGTTTTAGGAACTTGCTCATTTTACAGATGGGGAAACCAAGGTCCAGCAAGGGCTAAACTCCACCCCATGTTGGGCCCAGATCCAGCTTCCGCTCACATGTGCTGATTGAGAGCTTTAAGCACTTACTAGCGAGTCTGGCAGACAGAGGAGGAAAATCTGATTGGCTTGGGCTTCCTTGTTGGATGGCTAGAAGCCAAAGTTGGATCTAATGCACTCAATCTGGGAAGCAGAAAACAAAATATTAATTGCCTGGCGGTGTAAGAGTGGGGGAGGTTGTTTCCTAATTAAGTTTTAGACTCGGCTTGCTACAGATGCTGCCAGTAAGTGGACTGAGAAGTACAGTAAGTTCTCCTTTGAAGGGCACTTCTTCCACTTTTAAGGATGGGAGGCAGTGGTTAGAAGTGTGGGGACTACCTAAGTCTAATTCCTGGCTCAGTAACTTTGCAACTAGGTGGCATAGGGCAAGTTATCTAATTTCTCTAAGTTTCATTTTCCTGATCCGTAAAATGGGAAGAATACTGGTACATTACATGATTGTTAGGACTAAATGAAAAAGTCACTAAGAAAACTACATGCTCCACGAGGTTAGCCATGAATACACTGCAATTAATAACGAAAAAAAAAAAAAAAGAACAAAAAACCCTCGTCCTACATGATAGAATAGTGAATTATTTGAAATACACTTAACCTTTTGAAATTTAAGTTTGCCAAATTAACTAAAGAATGAAACATTTCTGTTAAAAGTGTACTATTAATGAAAAAAAAAAAGTGTCCGAAGTATAGCATTAAATTCAAATATAGCAGTATATACTAGGGATAAGTTTCTGAAATATTAGTCCTCCTTCTTGCTCTTCCCCCCACAAAAAACCACCTTGGTAATAAACACTAAGCACAGGTGCAAATACTGTATTCCCTATTTTTTAAAAAGACAGAATGTGTGTGGGGGTATGAGTGTGTGTGACATATATATATTTTTTACATCTGCCCTCCAGACAGATTTATTTTTCCTTTGGTCTTTTGCAAAAGAAAGATATGCAACACATCCTCAAATACCTTTAGAGCTACATCACAGTAACTGGTCATGAACATGATCTTGAATTACTAGGAAAGGCAGGCAGAAAAATGGTTTATAAATATTTCTAACTATATCAAATTACAAGATACCACAGGACATGAGTAGCCCTTTTGCTTAAAACAAAACAACCTCCCCCACCCCCAACCCAACCAAACAACCAACCTACTCATCCCATCAAAAAAACCCACATTCTCCAAGAACTCTGGAAGCTTAGTGAACTACAACATCAACATTAGTTTCCTCAGAAAACCAAAATAGGGTGGTACTGCCCAGTGGGGGGCCAGCGCAAAAACAAACTGTTCTTAAAGGTGAAAGGTAAGTCTCTCATCACTTGAAAGGTTTTGAAAAGCACTGGAAAAATGTGTGTGCAAGTAACTGAAATGCCATCTGTGAGACAGTTACAACCACCAAAATAAGGAAGGACTTAGTTTTCTATTTTACTTCGAAAGGAACAAATAAATTGGTCACCAGTTTTTGATAAGGTCTGGGTTTGCCACATCTCCAGAAACTGTACAAATGGATAGTTCTTTTGTTTTACTTAAATTATTTATAACATGTATATCACATAAGGCAAGTTCACTTCATGCTTTACTTAGTAAAATGGAAAAAAAAGCTTTCTCCAAAATTGGCACTAAAGTTAAGTTCTTAATAGCAAGGAGATACATCACTATAAGCAGAATGAACACAGTCATAATACATATCAAATCAAAATTATTTCCTTTATATCATCAGCAATGAGTTAACTCCAGAGGTAGTATGGCAGAAACGAGCATGGATCCTATCAGGTCACAACCGATGAAGAAATTAAATTTATTTTTCTCTGTGGTTTTGACCATAAATTGCTTTACACATTTAGGACCTGAATAAAAACCACTCTCAGCAGAAATCTTGGCCCATTAATTCAACTGACATATCAATTTTACAACTTTCAGGACTGCAGATATAAAAAATGTAAAGTATAAAATTATGTAAGTTTGAAATGGTTTTAATCATATTCATTAAAAATATTTACATTTCCCGGTACTTACTTGACAAAACCCCCTTGCAATATAATTCTACTCTAAACTTTTATTTATAAAATGAGGCTCATTTATGAGATTTCAGTGAATGTTATACTGCAAATTACTTACATTCCGTAAACTATTTTAAGAACTTTTCATATCAAAGGTAGTTTATATTGGATTATCTGAAACCCAATAGTGCCCACAGATGAGCTTCTTACAAATCTTTTCATTAATGCTTGGAAAGCACTGTGAAAATGAAAAGTGCTGTTAAGTGCTATCGTCTCCCTTAAATTCTCACTTACGCTGTGTGCACATTGTGAAATAAACACATATGCAGCATGTCCATGTTTTGATATGTATTTTTATTTCCCTGCAGTTTTCACTTATCAAGAACAAGTAACAGGGAAAGTTGTCTGAACTAGTGCATAAACAAACATTCTGAAACACCACTACACGTATCTAATTTACAAGAACCGTATAAAAAAAGTCACTAAAACACTACACTATGAAGGTGTCCAACGCTTACAGTCAGACTTTTTCCAACCCGTTACTTGCCTTGTAGCCACAGGAAAACTCTCCAAAATTGAAAAGACAGTCTTGCCACAACCCTCCCCCCCTCCCAACACCTGGGATGGCTCGATATCTAGACTTCCAATAATTATTGCAATGATATGATGCAATACATACCTGGTAAAATATCCTTTATGTGGTGTGTTACAGTTTTAAAGCCAGTTAAAATATGCAGTCTTCAGATAAAATGTAATCCTTGAAAAATTTTCTTATCTGCACAGTTTAAATGTGCTAGATGCATAATTTTTCCTAGTCCGTTTTTCCTGTGTAATTATTTTTTATAAACTGGTATTATAAATAGAAATATACATTCAAAATATATGGAAAAGTGAGTTACTACATTAAATTTGCATGTATCGATCCATCCCTTTCCCCTGCACAGTAATAGAAAATACTATTTTGCCTTGAACTTCATATTTGACAGTGAAATGCCACTAGTATTTACCAAAAAGTCCATCTAGTCAAATTGTGAAACAAAATGAACCAAGTGAAAACTTTACAGTTTCTTTAGAAAAAAATTACAAGAATTTCATTTCCTAGCTATGAATCTTTAACTTTTTAGACACAAAGTTGGATTTATTTTTACAAGATACAAAATGTAAACATGGCAAAATAAATAGTTAAAACAAGTGATGCAGGATCCCATTTCATGCTCATGATCCCATTAAAGAATTATTTTTTAAAATCCATTCAGTTGCAAATTCAAGTGCAAAAGCATGATGATGAATATCTACTATTCAAGTAACAGAAATAATATTGATGATACAAATAAACTATTTTACAAGGTAGTGATTTTCCCAATTTTACAAAATATACATCATATATCGATTTCATATCCGATATATTGTAGTCCATTTAGGTCCATTGTTACGCTCTGTGATCCACAGAGTGTCGCCTTTTGCATTCAGCTGGAATATGAATGACTGCACACCATCAGCACAGGTCAAAGCCACACGTTTTAGGTTATGTCACTTCCATAGCTACTGTTGTCTCTGCTATTCCATTTAAACCCAATCTTTCTGGTTCATGGTTCTCTCTAAAATAAGGCAAAGAGTAAAATAAACATTAATACTCTCCAGAATATGGTATTATCACTCAGTATTTACAGATACGGTTTTACGTAACTAAAACTAAACATGTACTTCACAAGAACATTTCCTACTTTTACAATTGCTATACAGGAATGAGGAAAAGTTTTGTGTATCTAAGAAATTCTATTATTTCCTAATTACTTGATTACAATTGTTTACTTAGGAAACACAGTAATTTAACATAATATTTCGGGGGAAGCCAATGATAAACTACTTATGAAAATATGTAACACAATCCAAGTTTTTTACAATAGATGAAGCATATGATGCTCAAAAAGAATAATCATCAGGGGTGCCTGGGTGGCTCAGTCGGTTGAGCGTCCGACTTCGGCTCAGGTCATGATCTCACGGTCCGTGAGTTCAAGCCCCATGTTGGGCTCTGTGCTGACAGCTCAGAGCCTGGAGCCTGCTTCAGATTCTGTGTCTCCCTCTCTCTGACCCTCCCCCGTTCACGTTCTGTCTCTCTCTGTCTCAAAAATAAATAAACATTAAAAAAAAATTAAAAAAAAAAGAATCATCAGAAGCACAACAGTACTTAGATTACTTTCCACTACAGTTTAATTTTATAGGTTTAAGGTCATGCAGTAAGTTATTAACTCATGCACGTCAAGTTTTTTTCTGATTTGTTGCTCTCATGTACTAGTATCAAAGAAATATAAAAACATACCCTGAAATACATGATCACAGATTTAGCTAATCCCAGAAGAGTCTCAATTTTAATATATACATAGAATAATTTACTTTCTTTTTATAATGTTGAAGAAAACACAAATTTTGATTTGAAAATTAAAGCTCTGGCATGGGAATCAGTAACAACTCTAACCTCCCCAACTGTCTAAGCTACAAAAAAATAGTAGAAGACTCAAGCTTCTAAAATATCCTTTGATTTATTTTTTGGGCTTGATGGTTCCCAATTTGATGTGCTTTCCCCCCTTGTTTTTTATGCTTCTGGTTGGCATGTAAACATCCCACTATTGACCTCAAACAAATAATCTAAGTCACAGAGCTTTACCCTGAGTAGAACTCAGTATGTGTTAAAAGCAAGTCAATCAATAGACATCTATTGCAGTAAAAAATGTCTTTTTCCTCCCATAGGACAGCCAGCAGAAAGGGACAGGATGGTACCAGAAATACACACACACACACACACACACACACACACACACACACACACACACCTTGCTATGCTGCTGATGGCACTGCTGGGAGTAACCTTTGGCACTCTGTCCATACTGGCAGCAACCGTGGCAAGTTTTAAGGCTGTTGGCGATGGTGCTGAAGTCCGTGTATTGATATGCACATTGACTGGAGAAACAACACTGACGTTATTGAGGTGCACTGCATTTGTCAGGCAGGAATTGTTCATGGGAAGTGTTTGAGGACTGCTTGTGCACAATGCTGGGATTAAGTGGTTTGTAGTGGTGTGGCCAACTGTCCTTACAAGTTGTACAGCTGAAATCCCTGGGCTGGATGATAAAGCCATATTGGTGGAGTATAACGTTTTAGAGGTTCCTGAAGGAGAAAAATAACATCATTTAATTCGTATCATGAGACATTAATTAAACTCTCAGAAAATCAGAGTTTAATAAAAATCTGTGCAAACATTTGTATTCTAATTACATACCAAATTAACTTTCCACATAATGGCCTCTCCAAAGAGAGTTCCTGATCACAACATACTTACCTGTTACAAGCCAAAGACACATTTTTCTACTAGCCTGCATAAAAGTCTACATTTGGAAAGTAGGAAACAACAGGGCAGAGAGGTCCTCTCTGGAGGTTGAGACCATGTGGAAATGACAGTCGGATTCCATCATAATTCACGCATGCAAGGAATCAGTAAGGCGGGGTAATCAGGATCATGGGTGTATCTAAAAGCAAGTGGAAAAACCCTAGGGTCTGAGTAGTAGCTGAAGGCTGATAGGAACAGCAAGTCTTTGAGGACTCAGGGTGGTAAGAAGCAGACAAGGTTTCAGAGTAATACTGTATTTCAAGAGGAGGAGTCAGAGAAAGCAGTCCCATGAGTATGTGCCAGTGGGAAGGTAAACCCAATTTCAAACTTACTGACAGATCAACCTGGATTATATTTTGCCTATCAATGCACGGATAATTCCAGTGTGATGGTTAGCGATTAGCTCAGTATGTTTCCTAAGATGTGAGGCAACTGACAGTATGTGGATAAAACCAGGCAGGGTGGAGAGTTACACAGGAAGGTATCTAGTGGGAGCAGGAGGAAACAGGGAGCAGGCTCTACGTGATTTCCAGAAAATATGCAGCTATTCCGCCACACCTATCCTCAGAAATTCTGGAGTCCTGACTTGTACGATTTTTTCCCCTTGTATTTAAAACAAACACCGTATCTCCAATCAGTAAGTTACAACCTTGAGCTAGTAAGTATCGCATGAAACCACAGGCTTACCTGAAGGCTGGACAACACCGTTTATGTTGTTGTGGCCAGTGTTCTGTTCCTTGGCTACCTCACTGCGACTTGGAACAGGTGCACTGACTACTGCAGATGCAGCAAAGTGGGCGCTGGCTGAGTCAAGTGTTTTAGACATACAGTCAGAGGTGCTTGAGCCCTATAAAATGAACAAAATTAAACTCTCAATTTTTCAAATGTGATTTCATGAATGTGAATATTAAGAAATGGGCAAACCCAAAAGGTGGTTTCCTTTTTCATCTTGAACAGGTGTAAGTGCTAAGATTAAGAGATCCAAGACTCCACAGACTATTTTTGGCATTTTTAAGCAGGGAGTGACTAAAAATTGGGAAGCAACTATTTCTGAGAAAGAACTAGGGGATTAAAAAACCTCAAACCTTTTATGCTCTATTAATTTTTCCAATAAGTGTTAAAGAATGCCTTTAAAAATACTTGACAATCTAGATACTAGGGACAAAATGAAATTTAACCATCCTTTTTGTCACAATGTAAAAACATGTCTTGCCTAACTAACCTCGCAAGTAGGCTAGTTACCCGAGAGATTCAGAAAAAGCAAACAAAGGCAAGTTTAATGGCCATTCCTCTTGATTCTGCATGAAACAGGTCACCCAATAGCTCCAGAATGCAGGCTACTCCCAAATCCACCCGGAGGCTAGAGGAGTGCTGAGGGCTCCTGGTGTCACTGAGATTTTCATGTTGCTGGATTCAGGATTTCCAAGGTCAGTGTATTTAGTGACCCTCTGAGAATGAACTGACCTACCATCAGCAGACGCTGGCCTGAGAGCTCACAGAATACAACAAAGATTGAGTTAACCTCAGTTATTACTTCAGAGTTACTTTTGGAATTATGAAGTAACAAAACTTAAGACCTAAAGTATTAGATTTATTTCTTTCAGATGGCTCAAATTTCAAACAAACTTTTCAATTACACTTTTATTTTTAGTGGCTTAACAACAGAAATTTATTCTCATACAGTTTTGGATGCCACAACTTCAAAATAAGTGTTATAGGGCTCATATCAAGGTATTTGCAGGGTTTCTTTCCTCCGGCAATTGCAATTTTATAAAGTATTTTTGTTCTTAACCCCTAGCATATTCGTCTAATGGTGCCAATGGAAAACGTCACCTAGTGGCAATTTTTTTCTTCAGGGAAATGTGATTCAAAGAGGCAAGGGATTATGTTGTTTGGATTTAGTGGACAATTCAAGAAAATTACCTCCTAAGTCATGGGGCACACCCAAATGGCACTTAAAAACACAGTTTAGGAAGGGGTTAAGATTGGGGGAAAAAAGTTTTGGAGGCAGAGTAGGGGTGGGGATGATAATTCTAAGAGTATCTAATTCCTTCCACAAATTCTCAATACCCCTCTAAAACAATGTGGTTTCTTTCCTAAATTACAAATACCATATTTGACTCTAGTATTCTCCTCATTAAATATACATTAGTTTATCAAGGTTATCTTTGACTTGACAAAATTGTACAAAACTATGTAATTAAAGAAGAAAAAAGAAACAACCACGATTAAAAGACAGGTTCACCTGTGCTTTTGGGTGCGTCTGTTGCGAGGAATGCTGAGATTGCTGTTTCTGCTGAAGCTGAGCAAGCTGCTGCCTTTGCATTTGAACTAACTGCTGTTGATGTGTCTGAAACTGTTCTTCTGTGATACCCCCTGTTACTGGCAAAGGACATTCAGTTCAGAAGTATATTTTAAAGTACTTTGCACAACACAAATAGAATACAATTAAAATTATTGCACAATTAAGATGAAAAGCAAGTGCAAATCATACATCAGCAAAAAACTCAATAAAAAGCAAAAGTGGTTTATGTTAATATCCATGATCTTCTAAAATCACATGCCAAAAGAAGTTCCTACATGCAGTGTTTATACTGTACAAAATAGTCCTAATATGAGGATTCTATTACTTATTCAGACTTCGTGTCTTTGGGATCATTCTTAGCTTTCTAAATTGTGGAAGTATATAGTGAGAAAACTGATTTATTAAAACAAATAATAATGATGATGACTAAGTGATAGCCTTATTAAGAAAGCAGGACCATCTGCAGAACTATAAAGGATTCTTATTGCTGGTTCTCATCTAGGACATTTTCCCTGGTTACAAATCAGAGTAGAGGACAAAGGTGTTCACCTTGCACAATCAGTAACTGTAGTTCAAGCCAACAGATTTGATGCTAAAATAAGTCTTATCTATAGAAATATGGGTTAGAAATCAGAGAACTCTTCAGAAAACTAAAGACAGAATATATCCTCAGATGCAATCAAGGGGTGACCAACTGTGTTAACAGTAGATTTCAAGTAAAAATGAGACATCTAAAACGTTTGTTTATAAGATTAGCCAAGAAAAAGTTGTAAGAGGAAAGCATTTTTCTCAAAGAAACGTAAAAAATTTTCATTAATTTTCAAGTAAATCACTGATAAACTGATTTAGAGGACATAAAGCTATTTCCATAGAAGTCAGTACATTATCAAAATCATGAAGTATTAAATCAGATCAGAATACACGTACTACTAGAGAAAATTTGCTCTATTTTTCTTCATTGCTTTCTTTCCTCTCTCCTATCTCTTTCAGTCAATCAGTATTTACTATTTACGATGATGCAGAGTGCTACATTAAGAGTTAAGTGAATACATGGCAAAATAAAAGGCAAAAGGAGGGTCCCAGCTATAAAGTCCAAAAGTGTAGTTGGAAAGAAAAGATACATATAAAGGAATAGCAACTAATATGAGCCAACCTTTAAATGCAAGTGAGCAATCTCATCAATAGGACCTAAAGTCTCATTAACAGGACCTAAAGGAGTTTAGCTAGAAGAGGACACAGCCTGAACCTAGGTTACTCTTGACTACTCCCCCAAGTTTTCCATTTACTACAAAGGAGAAATTTTAAAAAACGTGATGGTAAATTAGACATATAACAAGCTATTAATAAGTACAGTCTATTTTCTATTAAAAGGGAGTTAGGCCCCAGAGATGGACAAAACATTAAATATGCCTTCATTTCTGTTCGACAACGTTATCATTTAAAATTTGTATTGGGCTATGAAGGAAAAAAAGTTCTTAGATAGCAATTTTATTTTTAGAAGATTCAAAGACCTGGGGCTATGAGAGTGCACACTGTAAAATTTTAATATTACCTGCATTTTTGAAGTACACATTAGTTATCTTACTGAATTACCAACAAAATCAAATGTTTTTCTTTGTTTGCACATGTTAAATTCACTGCAAGTGTTCTATTTTTAAATGTAAAAAACATTTTTAATTCTAAATTTACAATCTTCAAAATCAAATGAAAATGTGAAGTATTCATAAATTTCCAGTTGTTTGAAAACCTTGGGAAAGAGATGAAAAATAGTTTATTAGATAAAAGGCAGGAAGGAAAACTCTTAAGTTAAACCCAAATAAATATGTTTAATAAGTCTTATGTGTATAAAGGATTGTGCCAATTCAAATTAAATGAACTTGGTTGGAATCTGGTGTTAGCATGGTCTAGTCCCTCAAATCCAGTGTTAAGTTTATCTGGAGCTAAGTTTTTTGTGGTGGTGAAAAGGTGGGAGTCACAGTGATTAATTTTAAATGAGGAAGAAAATTAAGTGAATACAGTTTTAACAGCTACTTCAAAATTGAGAGAGAAATGAGAACAATGAGAATCTTCTTCTCTAAAATCTTTTAAGTCAGAAAATCATAAAATCTCACTAATTCAGAATAAGTATGTACTTAAATTAGTAGAAAGAACAAATAGCATTTTTTTTAATTAAAAAATTGCTTTTGGGGGCATCTGGGTGGCTCAGTCGGTTGAGCACCCAACTTTGGCTCAGGTCATGATCTCATGGTTCGTGAGTTCGAGCCCTGCCTGCATCTGCCCTGCTCTGTGCTGACAGTTCAGAGCCTGAAGCCTGCTTTGGCTTCTGTGTCTCCCTTTCTCTCTCTGCCCATCCCCACTTGCACTCTGTCTGTCTCTCTCAAAAATAAACAAACATTAAACATTTTTTTTCCAAAATTAAAAAAATTACTTTTGGTTGGTAATCCATGAGTAACAAAGTGTTGCCAACTATAGATGGTTCTGCTTGTTTTTTATGAATGGATGATCATTTACGTATATATTAAAAAGGAATGCTGATAAAATTGCCTGTTTTGGGGTGGGGTTATATCTGTTTATTGCCCTGTCTTGTTGAGACCATTAATTTGCTCAGGAACCCCATCTTTTTTTCCCATAAGAAATGCATTAAGGGGCGCCTGGGTGGCTCAGTTGGTTGAGCATCTGACTTCAGCTCAGGTCACGATCTCAAGGTCTGTGAGTCTGAGCCCCGCGTCAGGCTCTGTGCTGACAGCTCGGAGCCTGGAGCCTGCTTCAGATTCTGTGTCTCCCTCTCTCTCTGCCCCTCCCCCGCTCATGCTCTAATAAACATTAAAAAAAAAAAAAAAAAAAAAAGAAACGCATTAAAATCCTAACCAATAAAGACTCAATCCAAATTATTCAAATTAATGGTCACTGTTTCCTAACCTTTTTAAACCCTGGCTGATTTTAATAATAAAAATGTCACCCTTGATCCCATTACTGGTTAAGAATTACTAATATAGGGGCGCCTGGGTGGCTCAGTCGGTTAAGCGTCCGACTTTGGCTCAGGTCACGATCTCATGGTCTGTCAGTTCGAGCCCCGCGTCGGGATCTGTGCTGACAGCTCAGAGCCTGGAGCCTGCTTTGGATTCTGTGTCTCTCTCTCTCTCTCTGCTCCTCCCCCGTTCATGCTCTGTTTCTGTCTCAAAAATAAATAAACATTAGAAGAAAAAAGCATTAAAGAAAAGTTACTAATATAAACTCAATTTAACTCTATAATATGGATATGCCTTAAAAAATGACATTTATTTTTTTCTCCTCCCCGTTACTTCAAGCTCAGCATGTTATATCCATTCTTGACCTCTAGTTCTTTCTTTACTATAAAGTTCCTCATTTGGAATTTTCTAGAGCATTATTTCATATCATTTTCAACTCTTTAGACAAAAAGAGCAATTAGTAATCATGACACAGAATTGGAACACATACAAAACACCCTTTCTAACTGACCTCTTTCCTTTTGTTAGGTGGATGGAAAGCAGTAAGAAATGTATGATTTTAATAGCACAGACACAGTACTGAATTATCATTCTTAGAGTTGACCTAATGGTAGGTGGAGACAGGTGTTTGATGGAAAGTACCTTTCCTACTAATTATGTTTCCTTTCATAAATTACTTAAATATTTCCACAAGAAATTTATTTCTTACGTTGACTTACAATCATCAAGAGGCAAAAGTTAAAACAGGTCAGAAAAAGTCATAGTTATAGTGTGAAGAAGACTGTTTAGAATTTAGGGGCCCAGCTTTGAGGTGGGGGGGTGGTGGTGCATGTAGTGGCAAAAGGGCAACTGGGAATATGCAAGAAAGAAGCCTTACCTGCTTCTCTTGCTTAGGGCCAAGCCAAGTTCTTTCTACTAGTTGCTTACACGTTGCTAGCTTAAAAGTAAAATTTATGCTGGTCATAATCTACCCTACCCCATGCCCTCCAATTCCTGCCAGTTTAAAAGTAACCACAAAACTGTTTTGTGAAGGTAGCAATATTTCCTTAAAATCCAGATGGATGGAAGTGTCTTTTTACCTGAGTAACTTTTCCAAATTTCTGTAGTTAACACATGCTGATAGGTATATGTATTACTGATTTTTCCTCATTATATATGCAAATATGTCATTCTATACATTAGTGGCATACCTGCATTTCTAAATATTTTGTGTATATAACCAAAACTCTGTTTTTCAGTAAAGCCCCTAACCTTCCTGGCTATCTTCTTTATACCTGGCTTATTACCTATCTTAGATTTATCAGTTGCTTTATTTACCAGATGAATCCATGTAGTTTTTGTGAGAATACTTGTTACCATCCTTGGAATGTTGATTTTGCTTTCAAAACTCCTAGGTATTCTTCATTTCATCTTTCACCTTTCAAGGATGTGATTCCTATATGGTGGTCTGCTAGGTTGACCCCTTATCAGCTTTCTCTCCCGTATTTTGACAGATCCACTAAAAATATACTCAAGGTATCTCCCCTAGACTTTATGCTGGTTTCTTAACCTTGGGCCCACAGAGATATTCTTCAGTATATGTGAAATCTTTACAAGTATTCGCTAACTTTGTATAGTTTTGTTGATTAACTAAAAAGAAAAATCTAATAGAAATACATTCTGGAACTTTTGGATGACCATCTCATAACAGGGTATGAACATATGGTTTTTGTGCTTGTGTGTGTGCCTTTTTATTTTTTAATTTTTATTTGAGAGAGAGGGCACCTGTGTGTGCGGGAGCGGGAAAAAGGCAGAGGGAGGGAGGGGGAGAGAGAGAGAGAGAGAGAGAGAGAGAGAGAGAGAGAGAGTGAGAAACCCAAGCAGGCTCTGTACTGCCACCGCAGAGCCCGACTTGGGGCTGGATCTCACCAACGAGACCACCACCCAAGCCAAAATCATGAACTGTCAGCAGAGCATGACAGATGTAGAGGTCGAACTCAAGAACCATGAGATCACAACCTGAGCCAAAGTTGGATGCTCAACTGACTGAGCCATCCAGGTGCCCCTGTGTGTGTGCCTTTTCAAAATTATCTTTTAACACGGTATTTCTCCAAGTGGGCTAATACAGTGTATTCTTGGGAAGCTATGAACTTTTTAAAACACTAGTCTAGACCAAGTTTTCATAGCTTAATGAAGAACATCTAATATGGTAATAAAGATCTAAAAGTCAAGATGAATATATTATCCAGTATTCTCCATCTACAAGGTAGGTCTTTGTTACAAAAGTCTTAATATATGCTTTATTAAGCAAAGCTGACTATATGCATTTTTGTTTGTCTGTTTTAAAAGACAGATTTGGGGCTGATGGGGTGGGGGATGATGGACAACCTATTTTATTTAAAAAAAATTTTTTTAATGCTTATATTTATTTTTGAGACAGAGAGAGAGCATGAGCAGGGGAGGGAGATAGAGAGGGAGACACAGAATCTGAAGCAGGCTCCAGTCTCTGAGCTGTCAGCACAGAGGCTAACACGGGGCTCGAACCCATGAACTGTGAGATCATGACCTGAGCCAAAGTCAGACGCTCAATTGACTGAGCTGCTCAGGCGTCCCTGGACAACCTATTTTAAACCTTGTATGTCTTAGCAAGGAGTCAGGTGAAAGTTCACATAAGCCACTCTGAGCTACTCTGAGGACAAATGCTTCAATCCTTGAAAGCTGACATTATGTGTCTAGGACTATACACATCCTGTAATGTAACTGTCACAGTTAAAGGCAAACTCATGAATAAACTGCAAAACTGTGGGTAGAAAGGGTGAAGATGGGAGGGGAGGTCAGGAGTGAAGGGTGAGGGGGATAAGGAATAAGGAACAAATGAAATGTGAAAATAAAAAAAATAAAGACCCATTTAAGGGGCACCTGGCTGGCTAAGTTGATGGAATGTGTAACTCTAGATCTTGCGGTTATAGGTTTGAGCCCCACGCTGGTATAGAGATTTAAAAAAAATAAAATCTTTTTTTTATTTTTAAATTTTTTTTTAACATTTATTTATTTTTGAGAGAAAGGGAGAGACAGAGCATGAGCAGGGGGAGGGGCAGAGAAAGAGGGAGACACAGAATCTGAAGCAGGCTCTAAGCTATCAGCACAGAGCCTGATGTGGGGCTCAAACTCACAAACCATGAGATCATGACCTGAGCTGAAGTCAGATGCTTAACTGACTGAGCCACCCAGGCGCCCCCAAAGATAAAATCTTTAAAGACGCATTTAAACTTCTGACACCCAACCTAAATAGTTACAACTGAAATTTGAATATTATTTCGTTTAGCAGTCAAACTAAAATCTTTTTAATTTCTGAAATCTGAATCTATTTCTCACCTTTGGAAGCAATCCTAACTCAAAAAATAAATCCTTGTGAATACCTTAGCTCATTGTTAAAATGTAGTTTTATCTATTGAAGAACTTTTTATACTTGCAAACATTTTATGGCAATTTAAGAAAGAATGGTGGGGGGCATGTGGGTGACTCAGTCAGTTAAGCGTCCAACTCTTGATCTCAGCTCAGGTTGTGATCCCAGGATTCCTGAGTTTGAGCCCTGCGTGGGGCTTCACACTGACAGTGCAGAGCCTGCTTGGGATTCTTTGTCTCCCTCTCTCTCTGCCCTTTCCCCGCTCACTTGCATGGAGCTGTGCTCTCTCAAAAACAAATAAACATTAAAAAAAAAAAAGAAAAAAAGAAAAGAAAGAATGGAAAAATAAACAAAAATCAGGAATTTCTGTTGGAACACTGTTCAAATTGATGTTCTTACAAATTGGTAATGGTAAGATATTTGAAGCTGATCAACAAGGGTGCTGGTACCTACTCAGTACACTGAGATGAGGAAAAAAAGTGTTCATTTGCAACCATGCATTAGTCAAAACCAAGACTGAATGTAAACTAATCCATCTCTTCAAATCTGAACAAAGCTTGCTTCATTCATTCATTCATTCATTCATTCATTCATTTTTAAAGTAATCTCTATGCCCAACATGGGGCTTGCACTCATGACCTCAAGATCAAGTCACATGCTATACCGACTGAGCCAGCCAGGTGCCCCAAGCAAAGCTACTGTTAGATGTGAAATACAATTTCATTTCGGAGTTTGGGATTTAAGAACAATATCTCAAAAAAAAGAGCTAAATAATAGTGCAGTTTCAAATGACTAAAAACTTTGATCTATTTATATAAAGAATGTAATACTTGCCATGTGCTGTAAGCTCCCTGAAGGTAGGGATTATTGTCTTACAAAATCTCGCAACTTTTAAACACTTAACAGAGTGCTTTCCATATAATAATTCTAAATCATTATCTATCCTTGGTTATTCACTTGCCATGTTCAGCACAATCCATCTTTCCTTTCTCTGTCCTACTTCTATTCTTTGAAAAGAGTTTTTCAATTAAGAAAACAGATCTTTATTTTACTTAATAGTTAATAAGATATGTGTCTTTGCTTTAAAATGAAGTCTTTAGTTCTAGTTCTAATACCTAGGACATACATTTTAATTTGTTTTAAGTCCTTTAAGTATGATATCAAAAATAACAACTAGATATTCTTTAGGACACAGGAATTATGACTTGAAAAAAATTTTTTTTAAATGTGTATTTATTTTTGAGAGAGAGTGTGTGCAAGTGAGTGGAGGAGGGGCAGAGAGGGGGAGAGAGGATCCAAAGTAGGCTCTGTGCTGACAGCAGAGAGCCAGATGTGGGCTCGAATTCACAAACTGTGAGATCATGACCTGAGCCACAGTCAGATGCTCAATGATTGAGCCACCCAGGTGCCCCAGGACTTGAAAAATATTAACTGGGTTATTAACAGCATAAAAGTAGGAATATTCTTCGCCACTAGCCCTCAAGTTCAAGTTTTTTTTTCTAAGAACTAAGAAACTTGGGATATAAATAAATATTATGGTCAAAGGTATAGAGTTTCTATTTCTTTTTTTTTTTTTTTTTGAGAGAGGAAGAGAGAATCTTTTTTTTTTTTTTTTAACTTTTATTTATTATTGAGAGACAGAGAAAGACAGAGCATGAGCATGGGAGAGGCAGACAGAAGGAGACACAGAATCTGAAGTGGGCTCCAGGCTCTGAGCTGTCAGCACAGAGACTGACGTGGGGCTCGAACTCACAAGCCGTGAGATCATGACTTGAGCCAAAGTCAGACGCTTAACAAACTGAGCCCCCAGGCGCCCCAAGAGAGGAAGAGAGAATCTTAAGCAGGCTTCACACCCAGCCCAGAGCCCAATGCAGGGCTCGATCTCACAACCTTGAGATCATGACCCTGAGCCAAAATCAAGAGTGGGACTCTTAACCAACTGAGCAACCCAGGCAGCCGCAGTTTCTACTTCTGATTTAAACCCTTTATTTGTTGAGATTTCCCAGCTGTGAAACAGAAAATTCAGTACTTATAATTGCCAAGATCAGTGACATACTCTGCAACGTAAAAATATGGTCCTGTGTCAGTTTTGTTAAACTCTTAAAGACACACATGCTCTCATGACCAAGTCCATTAAGAAGAAGCAGAAGGCAACAGTATTAATAAAGACAAAGATTAAAAGAAATCAAATATACGAAGATTCAATTCTTTTGTCTCTGTCCATCAAATATAAAAATGTAACTTTTTAAAAACTCCTACATCCTTCTCTTTAGATAAATGAAAGAATTCTTATCAAAATTTACGGAATTGTAATGGAATCCACTGGTGCAAATGGGTACCTAAAATTGTCAGAGCTTTTCAACTTTTTACAAAAATGCTGTTAAAAGACTTGTTCCATTATGCATTTATATACCTGTGCCTAATATTTTGAAACCTAACGTATTTATTGAAAACAAAACAAAAACCTTGTGGCCTCCATGACTAGAGGGTCACAGCACAGAAGGAAAATTTCAAACAAAATCCTTTACTCTAGTAACAGATTTAAACATATATTTGACAAATTCTACTTAAAAACACTGACTCTATGTAGCTTAGCTGTTGCTTAAGCCTTGAGATTTGTCAAAGAAAGAAGGAAATGGTACTCTGTTGAGAATACTAAAAAATGTAAGGCAGGAAAAATTAATACAGATGAAAAAGAACATTTTTTTTTTAATGGTAGGGGAAAGGCAAAAAATAAAAAACCTTACTGTCTATGATGTTAACATCACGTATTTGTCACTTAAGTTACCTAAAAAGTGCACGTATGCCTAAGATACTTTAAAGCTTATTTATTTTGAGAGAGAGAGGGAGGGAGAATCCCAAGCAGGCTCCGTGCTGTCAGCACTGAGCCTGACTCGGGCTCAATCCCACAAACTGTGAGATCATGACCTGAGCTGAAATCAAGAGTTGGAGGCTTACACAAATGAGTCACCCAGGCATTGCATGCCTCAGATACTTTAAATGCTTATTTTATGCTGATGTATGGTAGTGTCACAAAATTCTACAGGTAGCTATTATGGAATTTAAGTTATATTAAGTTGTATTCTGGATCAATACATACAGAGTATTGATGATACTGTAACATACACAACCATACATATTTTCTGGACAAGAGTCAAGTCAAATCCTTCTGGAGTATGTTGGCAATGTACAGCAGAAAGCTGCAAATATCTGGCTATGTTCAAGTTGAGATGAAACAAAATCATTATTTTGCTATGGTACACATTATTAGAGAAGAAACTCAATCCACTGTCAAATCTAATTATAAATGCCTATTTTTAGATGTTTTATTTTTTAAATGTTTATTTTGAGAGAGAGTGAGCACATGAATGGGGGAGGGGCAGAGAGTGAGGGAAAGAGAATCCCAAGCAGGCTCTATGTTGTCAGCATACAGCCCAATGCAGGGCTCGATCTCATGAACCACGAATTCATGACCTGAGCTGAAATCAAGAGTTGGATACTTAAGTGAATGAACCACAAAGGAGCTCCAAGATGTTTTTAAACTCCTCTTTTGGCAAAAATTATTTTGAGTAATTTTTGATACAGGAGTTCTAGTTCAGTTAAATAAATTGAACATGGTCTTGGAGTCGGCAGAAATAAAATCTGACCTAATACTCATGAACTTCCTACTACCTTTAGATTTCTAAGAAGTCTGCACCACAAATCATATTAGGTATTTATTTCGGCTTTGAAAGCTTATTAAACTTCGCAAACTCATGAACCTTATATAACAGGATGCCGTTTTCCTTACCTAAGTTTGTTTAAGAGAAAATTAACCAACTAATTTGGAGAAATGACATGTCAACTTCCAATCATTCAAACAAATCCAATTTTCCATTATAATCTTTGAACAGATATATGTCTAGGTCAAGTCTGAAAATAAGCAGTCCAGTAACTAAAAATGACTGAACACTACTGAGACCAAATAAAATGCTTTAAAATCACTTTAAGGAGGTTCAACATAATTTCACATAGTAAAATGTACATCCAGGAAAGAATTTAGAAACATTCACGTTTTACAAGAAGAAAGGATAGCAACAGTGTGAGTCAAGTCACATTTAGTTTTGACTCTGGATACCATGCAGTGTTTGTATATATCATAAGGATATTCAAAATTATACCCACTTATACATGTGATAAAGAGAAGACTATCCACAGATAAAAACAAATCAAAATTACATTTTAGATTTTCTAGATACTATACATTATTTACAATGTACATGTCATAAAAATACTAAATTGAGCACAGTGTTTCTTAAAATGAAAAATGCTTTCTATTTCTAGTCTCAATCAGAGGTTAGCTATCAGACAAAATTACAACTATTCATAGGGAGAATCTTAAAAAATCATTTTTCAGAAAGAAAGCTTTCAATGGTACTCTGGAGGAGCAATGCCTACATTTGAGCAAAGTTAATACACACAAAAATGAAACTTTTCTTTAACAAATGCACACTATGGTTATGATACTCTGGTAGCAGCTTATAACCACTTTACCCATAGGGAACTCCCTATGCATTCTGCCTACACATTCACCATACCAGGCACACACACTCAAAATATAAGTCTGGTTTAATAGGTATCATGACATTGGTTAAAATGTGAACCACAATACTAGGGTTTAGTTTCTTAGGCTGGAAAACAAAAATATAATAGGTTAAGCTAAAATTCTTTTCCATGATGGGATTATGAAAATAAACCTTCAAAATTTACCCTGAGCCTTTATTTATTTATTTATTTCAATATATGAAGTTTATTGTCAAATTGGTTTCCATACAACACCCAGTGTCCTGAGCCCTTATTTAGTGTATAATGAAAAGTCGGAAAAAAGAGCAGGATATATTTTTAACAAAGTGACAGCTTACCTGATATGCCATTCTTGCTGGTGTTCAATAAAGCTACAGATGCTGCAGAAACTCTTTTATTGTTCACAGTCTGCCCTGATTTTCTTGAGGTACATTCTTCACTATCACTGTCCTGTAAATTTAGTAGCCTTGGCTGGAAACACTGTAGTCGACATGATCTGATATTGCTTAATATTTCAGAAAGGGACAGTCTGTTTTCACAATGTTTACTGGAAGCATTGGTCCGAGTGAAATTAGAAGAGAAGTCTATAGTTTGGGAAGAGCTTGAAAAACCATTCAGCATTTCAGGGTCTATCTGTTTCAGGACTGGGTCATGTTCTGTGGATATTCGGTCCATTATGACCCTGAAAAGCAATATAAAACCAAATATTATCTGGAAGAATTAGTTCCCTTCTACCTTGTAAAACAAAAATCAGGTCAAGACAAATAGTTTACCTTCCACCTCTGCCAATTCGCCTCCTTGCAAATCCTATACATCTTCTTGGGACTGTGAGTGTTGTAAGGCAATGCCTGTATCTCAACTTATCCAAATCTGCCAATTCTGAATTTTCAAAGGAGTGGTTAGCTTGGTCCAAACGAGGCTGCAAAGAAAGAAAAAAAAGAAAATCAAAACCCACGGAATAAATCTGAAAAGAAAAAAGGTTAAATTATGACAAAAATAAAATTCAGCATTAACAATTAAAATTTAGATATAAAACTGTAAAATTGTTTTATCTGTAAAAAACCAGATAAAATTTTACAAAACTGAATCAAAAGTTCACTCACCAAAATAACTCAAAGTGTATTTAATATTTTAGGGTATATTTTAAAAGAAATATATCTTTAAAGAATAATATGGCTTTTAATATCAATGGCAGAAAAAGTAGAGATAGGAAAGTTAGTAATTTATAAGCTTCCTATTGAGATATACCAGAAAGAAATTTTTTTTTGGACCAAAAATTGTACTTCAAGCATGTATGGGTCAGGCTGACACTTCTTACTTTTAAGAACATACGGTTCATTTCTCTGCCTTCCTATTCCCTTTATTATTCTATTTTTCTGGGTCTTAACACTTCTCTATCCCTTCATAATATTTTTTTCTTTCTCTCATTAGCGTAACTTGTAAAAAACTTTCTACCTCTTCTACACTACTCTCACACACACACACACATCCTAAATAAGTTGGAGTGTAGATGTTTACCATAATGCAACAAGGCAAATGGTCTCCACAAGCCATACCTCATTAACTCTATAGTTACACTTTATCTGAAAATCTGAGCATCTGGGAGTCAGGGTCCCTCCTGACAGAATGTTGCACCAAAACTTAATAACACAAAGCAATTTCTAAGTGTGTCAAAAAGTTATGAATATAATTATTAGATAAAATATTGCCATGAGGAGAGTTTAAAGATGATTCTTTTATGTTTGATACTTACTTGGTATGTATATACAGGATGGGCTTGCTTAAAATAAATTTTAATGAACAGCAACTATCAAAACTTCAATTAGAGATTCTGGGCTTACCTAACTCTAGCAGTGACAGTAAATTTTCATAAGTGCTAAACTACAGTTAAAGCCCAAAGTAAAACTAAATTTTTAAAATTTAGAATTCTAAATTATCAATTTCCAAGTAAAGGATTATGAGATTTTTGGATATCCTCTGAAAGGACTAAGTACCTTTTAGCATCTTTTACTGGTATGTGTATAGGCAATATTAAATAAAAAATGCTGGTGGACTTCCCATTTTTAGATCAAGACTAAGTTACCCTGACAAGAGTTACCTATGAACATCTGGTTCACAAAAACACTACAAAAAAATAAAATTCTTACAGCGTAATACTGGCATCCTGCTCGCCTCCTGAAAGCACAGGGACCATCAGGATCATTTTCTTCTTCAGGTTCTGATACTGGGGATGGTACCTAAAAAAAAAAAAGAGGCATGAGACATTCCATTTAGGAGTTATCAGAAGTCAACAGATCTTTGTAAGAATCTAAAATCAGAATCTGATCACAAACAGTATGCCTCCGTTACATATGGTAGGCAGTAAATTCCCCCCAAACAGCTAAAGGCTAGCAATGATTTTCTATGGTTAAAAATGATTATTTTGAAAGGATTAGTTCTTGCAGGTACGTTAACATAGTATTGTGTAATTGCTTCTGAACACGTTGAGTACTTAAAAAGAATTAGTACAGTTTTTATATATCCCACTTATATTTTCTAAATAACGTATGCGGCCATAAATATTTTTATTTTGACAGTTATGGTTCACCTATATAGGCAGATGTATTTTTCTCCAATAACTTTCTTTCTCTGTAATAAAAGTGAAAAACTAGGAAGTAAAAAAGGTTTATGAATAGTGCCCCCTCTAAGGCCATACAAGGTCATACGTTTTTCTCAAAGGGAGTCCCTTATTTCCCTACTCACTTTTTTAAAAACACTTTTTTAGTTTTTATTTATTTAAATTCCAGTTAACATATAATGTAATATTTCAGGTGTACAGTTTAGTGAAATCACGTTTTAAACTTGGCAGATGATAAGCAGAAAAATTAGAAAAGGACAGAAGGCTTGCTAAAGGTAAGCAGACTGGTTGCAAAGAGAAATGATAAGCCCATAGCCTGACAGCAAAAGAAAAAATAAAGACTTTCAAAAAGTTGTCACATAATTAAAATGCACTCTGCCTGGGAACCACGTGATCTTAGGTGAACTATCCCTATAAAACTTGAGTGGACTCCTGGGCAACACTGATACTTTAGAGCAAACTTTGTAAGTGTCATCAAAAACGGAGTAAATTATATACAAATATACTCTAATACAGCAGAGAAATAATATGGTTTAGATAAATTTCTACCCATAATGGTTAAAATTAAAAAAAAAAAAAAGTTTTGGTACTTAAGTTTCAGTAGTCTCGCAATTTCACTTTGGAGTACATCTCTTTTTCTGACAACGCTGGCTCAACCAAATTTACTTGCAAATTTTGAACCTCACAAATCCCTCTCTTCCTATTTTGAGAGGAAAAATGTGTTCTCCACATTATTTCCAAACTGTGGTAATTACCACTGAGCAGGGTCATCCAGGGGAGAAAGGCATTTGGTGAGGTTCCAATATACCTCCACCAACCCTATGGGGGAGACACAGAAACAGTAAGCTGGGGCTGATTCTTCTTCCCGTGGAACCAAGCCCCAAACCTGAAATTTGAAAGGAAATCCCCAATGTGAATTTTATACTTTGGTTCCTTTGCAAATCCTCTACCTCTTCTAAAATACACACAGGGGAAGTGTCACAAAATCTCAGAAATTCTTTGCATAAAATATACCACCCCTTCCTCCCGACCACCATTCTTCAGGAGTGGATTCGAGGATTTAGTCTGAGACACAGGAAGAGAGAGCGGACATTAGGAGAATCAGAAGTGTGATTAAGAAAAGACAGGGCTTTAATTCTGCTCTGTTGCAAATCAGTTGGAGAATCTGGTTAAAATGTCTATTCTCTTAAGTCTCCCTATTCTCTTTTTCCTTGTTTACTGGACAAAGAAGCAGCACATCATTATTTTACAGATCTTTTTAGCAATAAAATCCTGATTTTGTAAGAGTTCCAGCCTAAATAGCTGCCTCACTGAATGATATCCAACTGTATAGGTAAATACTTATTCTTCAGTGACAGGGGATACCATTATAAAAATTGATAAGAGTTGTCAAAGACCCAGTAAAAGGACTCAAGAGGAACTTAAAAGTTTCAAAATATAATTTGAAATTTTGATGTGGGTTTGAAGGCTGGGGACTATATGAATAAACACAAGAATTTAGAATAGGAACAAAAGTCCCCTAATGCAAGAGGAATATATGACTAATATGTAAGTGTGTCCCACTATCAGGAGGATGGACTTATTCCAGCACTAAAGGAAAAGTTTCCATAGGTCATAATATCCCCTGGTGTCATTCTTAAGAGCTGGGAGTGTACAGCAAAACTTTAAAGGCTCTCTTCAGTTACACCAATATAAGGCTATTATTAATATATACTGAAACCATGTCATATTCTTACTTAAGGTTCTTTAATAATGTTCTAGTGTGTATAATGGTAGATAGAAGCCATCTGCCACCTGGCTACTACTGCAAGCATCATTCTGTTCAACCTCTCTTCCCCTTTGTATTTTATGCTCCAGTAATGCCAAACTGCAAGCAATTCTCACTTACATGCTGTTTCCTCTGCCTAGAAGCCCTCCCTACACTTTCTATCGGAAAACTACTATGTGTTCGGACATTATTTTCCTCATTCCTCCAAAATGGCCACCTAATTAATATCCCGTGGCTCTTTAATGCACTGAGTCTAACTGGATGATCCTTTGACAAAAGTAATCAATTATTTCATTAAGTGCTTTTCAAGCACGTACTAAATTAAAACCTGTATTTGTGCATTTTACAATACATATGAATGCTAAAATATCTGGGATAGAAAAACTAAATTAGTGATAAAAGAGTAAAAAAAACACATAGTCTAGTCAAAGGGAATACATTTTACGATTCTACATTTTAAATAGTTACAACCATAAAGTGTTTTATAAAACAGTTTGTTTCCAAACGTCTGTAATGTTGGTTAGAACTTTTTTTCTCTTAAAGCAATGAAATAAAAATGTTAAAATATAATAAAATGTATTTGTTATAGCATTCTCTTTACATTGATTATACCATATAGACAAGAAAAAAGAGGGTGTTGCTAGACCAGGTGCTAAACTATAAATATGTATTTATCTTTTAAAATTCATCCTTTGATACATAAAGGTCTTGTTTTAAAAACAGCACTTGTGAAAGTGAAATTAAGAATTTAAAATTTCAGGGGCACCTGGGTGGCTGAATTGGTTAAGCAACTTCAGGTCAGGTCACGGTCTTGTGGTTTCATGAGTTTGAGCCCCATACTGGGTGGGCTCTGTGCTGATGGTGCAGAGCCTGCTTATGATTCTCTTTGCCCCTCCTATGCTCTCTCTCAAAATAAATACAAAAACTTAAAAAAAAAAAAAGATTTTTAAAATTGCAAACATCTTGCTATAAACTGTTGCAATATAAATCAAAGAATTATCTTCATGATTTACAATTTGCATTAGTTCTTTGGAATCTTTATAATTAAATGATTATTGCCAGGGGCGCCAGGGTGGCTCAGTCAGTTAGATGTCCAACTCCTGATATTGGCTCAGGTCGTGATCTTGAGCCCTTCATCAGGCTGCATGCTGAGTGTGGAGCCTGCTTCGGACTCTCTCTCTCCCTCTCTCTTTAGATAAATAAATAAACATTAAAAAAATATAAATAGTTATTGCCCAAATTAGCAAAGTTTACATTAAAAATTGCAAAATAAAATGCTAAAAAATTGTTAAAAAAATTATTGTTGGTTATTGTTGGTGAATATTTACAATTATGTATTAAGTATCTTAAAATATTGATAATCTTTGGTTCAGTAATTCTACTTTTTTTAAGTTTATTTATTTATTTTGTGAGAGAGTAAGCACAGAGAGAGAGGGAGAGAGAATCTCAAGTAGGCTCTACATTGTCAGTGCAGAGCCTGAAGCAGGGCTCAAACTCATCAGCTATTAGATCATGACCTGAACTGAAACCAAGAGTTGGACTCTTAACTAAGGCACCTAGATGCCCCTCAGTAATTCCATTTTTTTTTCTTTAATGTGTACTTATTTTTGACAGCCAGAGGGAGGGAGAGTGAGAGAGAGAGCATGCATGTGAATGTGAATGGGGGAGAGGCAGAGAGAGAGAGAGAGAGAGAGAGAGAGAGAGAGAAGAACAGAAATTCCAAAGCGGGCTCTGCTCAGATAGCAGAAAGCCTGACGTGGGGCTCGAACTCATGAACCGTTGAGATCATGGCCTGAAGTTGGCCGCTCAACCAACTGAGCCACCAGGTGTCCCAGCAATTTCATTTCTAATAATCTACTTTAAATACAGATGGAAAAAATAGAAACATTCATTTTTATAAAAAAGAACACTGAAAACCACCTAAATATTCCAGAGAATAAATTCTATCCAACTGAGAGAACATAATGGAAAGTAAATACCACATGAGTGGCTACATAAATAATGTGGAAAATGTTTATGCTATACAACATTAGGTGAAGAAAGTAAGAATCAAAACTAAGAGGTCAATTATGTTTTAAAATATAGCAATATAAAAGACTAGAAGGAAATGTCTTTAAAATAGTTTTAAAACAAGCACCTGTGGAAATTCATCTTCATCTGAGCTGTGAAAGTCATATTGCTTAATGTCACTCTTATTGATCACAGGCAATGTCTCAGGAGTGGGTTGCTGAGATGTTATCAAAGCCTCTGCTTTAGGCTTCTTTGGGTACTTCTTCTTTTGACGAACCACATCAGAAGCCTCTTCTTTCAAAGACAAATGATGAGGGTGCTGTTTACATGACGATTTTTCCCCCAAAAGGAAGAAATGAAAATCATTTTAGAAATCATGAAAAACTATACTGCTCTTTGAAAAACATACATTTTTACCCAGGAGGTGATTTTATTTACTGTTTTTAATATGCAAAAATTGTGGTCATAAATTGAAAAATGTTTTACTTTTTTCAAGTTGTGATTAAAAATAATAATGGTACCTAAATTTGCTTTTTATATTGTTATTTATACTTAAACTATGATGTTAGTGATTTAAATAAATTACTCTATTATTATGCAGTCCAGCATTTAAAAGTACTTACATTTAATTTTAATTTTATTTAAATCCACTGTATTAATGATTAATAAATTTATTTGAAAAATAACTTGAATTAGATTATAAATTCATTAATTTATTTCTACACTTGCTTTCAATTTTTAAAAATGTCTATGGCTGGTAATCTTTTTGAGGAAAATGAGTTTATTAACTAGAAAAAACTTCGCTTTTTTAGAATTACTACCTCAACTGAACAGTAATCAAACTGTTCTCAAGTACCCTAGAGTTCTGTGATAGCACTTTAGAGGTCATCTGGCAACCAGACTGACAGATGGGGTGGGTTTCCAGCGCCCCCTGCTTTCCACCCCTCAGCAGAGAAGCTCTGTTACTATCTGTTTTGACATACATAGTGGTATTCCTCTTAATAAATAGGGTTCTACTACTTAAAAAGTTTGGGAATGATTGTTCTAATAGAGCACCAAAGTACAAGCAATATTGAAGTGAAAAAATATTTAAGAGGTTCTACATTTTCCCGTGTAGTCCACATTTTTGTTAAAACTACTGCAGGGTCAAAAATGGTACATACAATGAAAATGTTGCTTAAATGGCAAATTATTTAGTGATATAGCTAGGTTTCCTACAATGGTTAAATCTATGGCATCAAAAAGAGAACCTCACCCTCTTCGAAACTACCTATATTTTAAGGTGGGATGTGTGACAAGATAAATAAAGTTAGCTACGTGTAATGGGGTGGATCAACAATGAATGAGCAAACGTATCTCTAACACTAGTAAACATTCTGAGTGTTTTTCCTACAGATGATCTAAAATAAAAACCTAAAATATAGGAAAGGCTGATTCTGTCAGTAATTTCAGGTTGAGTTTTATCTTCTCTACCAATCATATACTTGGAAAAAGCATTGGTTTATATAAAATGGATTTTAAAAAATAACTTAGAAAATAACATTTATTGCACTGATAACATTTTTGGCTATAGAGGCAAGTGTGTTTTAAAAAGAATCAAGTAGGTGGGCTAGATGCCTGTGATTAATAAGAAAGAACTTTTGTGTTTGAATTGACATCAGCTGATTAAAGGAGGAGTCTTCCTGCTCCACATTCTTCTTTGACCTTTAACAACGAACCCAGGAAAAGTAAGAATTGTGTACATTTTTAAAAGATGAATTTTCCACAAACACCCTATGTTGCTTTTTAAATCTTGCTATATACAAAGTTCCACTGTCTAAATGCTCAGTCAATACCTATTTCTTAGTTAAATCTAAGCTCCTTAAAGGTTTTATTAATGAATACTTTAATTAATGTACCAAGTGAATACTGAATAAATACAATTTCTTGAAGTCTAAAAGACTTAAATAATCACTGAATCTGGCTCTTTATTAGAGAAGAAAATAGCATCTGGAAGTTACAGGACTTCTTCAAATCACTCAAAGTAGATAGCAGTTGATTCTGGAAGTGATAATGAAACTAAGAATAACTTTCAATAATAAATAGTCTCAATGAAGAAAGCTTTAATCTTAGATTTTGATGCCTGCCACTACAACGCAGGATTCGCTAAGGCTAGTGACAACAACTCAACTTTAATTACCCATATTCTCTAGAGAAGCAGATAGCACAGTGAAAAGCACATGGTTTTTGGTGTTAGACCTAAATCTTGAATCAGCCACTTATTAGCTATATAATCTAGAAGTCACTCAGAGATAAAATCTGTGTCAATGGGCTGCTATAACGATTAATGAGTTAATATGTATGTAAAAATTCCTAGCAATAGTAAAAACTAACGCATGTTAATCACTTTCTTCTTTAATCAAACTATACTAAGACAGCTGATGAAACCCTTAATTGTCTAAACAATATTATCATATGTGCTTCTCCCCAGAGGATATTCACCTTAGTTTTACATTCTTGGACTTTGTGATGATTTCCATTATGAAGAGTTGCTGGAGTGGCATATAACTCTTTTTCTGATCTATTGATTTTCACTTCATTAAGGATTTCACCGCCATAGTCTCCCAAATGATATCTTGAAAAGGTCACAAAATATAAGAAAATGTTTTGTAGTTGAAAAATAAATTAGAAAAAAAAAAAACCCAATGATATCGCAATTAACTAGAACACAACTAATTAATTAATCAGATTATTCTTTTAAAAAAAGATTATTCTTGAAAGAAAATTTACAGGAATAAATAAGTTCATATTCGGGATATAGTAAGACAAAAACCAAAAAACCCTCTAAGGTATACAGAAGACAAATTTCTCATATATTTAATATTTTCAAACAGTGTTGGAAATGATGTTTAGAATGCTTACCTCAGGAATCACATAAAATTCTGTCAGGTGTAGTTTAGTCTATTTAGTTATGCAGGAAAAGGACTACTGCATTAGAGACACATTTATAAAATGCGTTGAAACAAAAAATGTTTTCTACCTAGTTAGAAAATAAAATCATTTAAACATTCATTTCCCTCAAATTTTAATAGAAACTTTAATAAAAAGGATGGACAAAATGATCTCTAGATTCTTTTCTAATAAAACTAAAGGATTCTGAAAAAAAAATTAAGTATATTAGAGGATCTATACATAATACACACAAAAATATACCCCAAATTCGCAATCCAAACTGATAATCTAACTTAAAAAAAACTGGCAAT
Organism: Panthera tigris; assembly: GCF_018350195.1. Taxonomy (NCBI): domain Eukaryota; kingdom Metazoa; phylum Chordata; class Mammalia; order Carnivora; family Felidae; genus Panthera; species Panthera tigris. Next base: position 138,368,384 of record NC_056667.1, on the reverse strand, counting down.
ACCCGGATTCTTCAAAAAATGTAGATTTCATTTAAGAATCCATTTTAACTGTTTTAAAGCATGGCAAAAAATAAAACAAATCATTTGGTTATATTCTGACCATCATTTAGCTAAAGCTACCGTTAGTATACAACAGCAGCAAGGTTACCTTTTTTCCACAACTTCTAAGGTTAAGTGCAATAATTCTCGTTTTGTTTTCTCTCTTCTCTTAATCATTTCCAAAATTGTTATGGCTCTACTAAACTCTCGTCTCAATTTCAACATCTTTTCATAAGAGGCTTCATCATTCTTACGATTCTGTTGAAAACAACAATTTTAGAAGAATAAACAATCCAATCATCAACATTTCCATTTTCATTCAACAAAATCTTATGAGATCCAAAACTGTTGCATAAAGCAAAATGTTAAAAAAGTATTAAATATAAAAATGTTAAAAATCATCTTAAACAGCAACTACATAAGAGAACCTATTTAACTCTGAAAACAGAAGTACAAGCAAGTATCTCTCAAATATTAAAAAAAAATGCTGCCCACTGTTGAAAAGATGGAATGATAGAAGGGATAATTCCAACGTACACACATTTTTAAAAGTCTGCCTGAAATAAAACCTAGTGTATCAATCAGAAAATGCAGCCCATTGAAATTGATGCAAGGCATTTTCCAGTGACAGAAACAGTTCTGTTAAAGCAAGGTTACCTACCAAAAAAAAAAAAAAAAAAAAAAAAGCCAAAATGGGTCTCTATCATTCACCTCTGTAACTGCAGGTTGGAAGGTTCAATATACCACAATGTAAACACTCACGATGACAATGACAAGCAAAACTTCCTATCAGAAACTCAGATATAAAACTGAAAGTAGGATATAAAGTATCTCAAAGAACTGGACTGTCATGTTTCAAAGTAATAACACCTCACCGCAGGGCAGAAAACAAGTGAAAACTCTAAATTTCAGAGTGTTGTTAAGAAGGCCCCACTGTGAAGCCTGAGATTTAATTTGAACCACTCCAAATCAAAGTCCTGCTTAATAATGAAAGAAGGCTCAGTTGTAATTAGCAACTATTTGCATAAAAGTTACTGTTAATATAAAATATTGTGTTTAATCAAATAACCACAGAATATTTATAGTAGGCATGGAACTATTTGTTTAAAAACAGACCATTACCACCTCTCATTCTATGTATCCAGACACTGCACTTAAGCAATCTTCCCATCCTTGAGTTAATAATACAATGACATTAGAAAGAACCTGAAGCCAGGTTTCATATTGGAGGATTATAAAAGAGAAAATAAAACTTAAAGATTCAAAGTTTTACTTTTTTCTTTAATGTATAGTTTCTTGTATTTGAAACTTAATCATCACTTATAAAACATAACCTAAACTAAATCTCATTAAGGTACTGCGTACCAAGTATTTTAAATGTTATATTAGTCATTCTTTTATTTCATCAAAAGGAAATTAATTTTTTTACCCCTTCAGTACTATGTGACAAAAGGCAAAATCTACAGCATGGTTTTAAGCAAGAAAACTTGGCAAGCAGGCAGAAATACCTCCCAACTGAAAAAAAATTAACATTACCAAGAGCAAATATTAAAGTGTTCCCCTGTACAGAGTACTGCACATGTCCCCTATCCTCAAAAGGCTTACAGTCTAGTAAGAATGAGACATACAGATTCAAAAGACGAGTAATAATATAAGGCTACATGCCAGCTGAACAATATTCAAAAGTGCACCAGAACCTTTTAAGATCACCCCCCTCTTCACTGTTTTTTGTGGACTATATGCTTCTGCCCTGTCTTAACCATTCATTTTCTGCTCTCTTTAGGCCCAAATTAACTACCCTTACTAATTTTTCCTTTCTCTAGTCCTCTCTACTGTTTTTTTACTTTTTATTTTGAAATAATTTCATATTTACATAAAGTTAAAAAACCGGTATGAAGAATTCTTCTGTATTTTCATCCAGATTGCTCAAATGTTATTTGTTATTTTACATTTGTTTTATCTCTATGTATTTATTTAGTCTATGTTGTGAGGAACTGAAATGTTTGTGTCCTCTGAAAATTCATTTTGAAACTCCAAGGCCCCAATGTGATGGTATTTAGAGGTAGGGCCTTTGGGAGGTGATTAGGTCATGAGGGAGGAGTCCTCACAAATGAATTTGTGCTCTTATAAAAGAGACCCCAAAGAGCTCTTTCTCTTGCTCCTTCCACCATGTGAGGACACAGTAAGATGATCACTTCTGAATCAGCAAGTAGGCCCTCACCAGACACTGAATCTGCTAGTACCTGTATCTAGGACCTTCAAGCCTTTAGAACTGTGACAAATAAATATTTGTTGTTTAAAGCACTCAGTCTATGGTGTTTTTTGTTACAGCAGCCTAAACGGACTAAGGCACATACACATGAATGTATAATAAACACATACACAAATATGCAAAATTAGCATATTTTTTTAGAGTTTATTTTGAGAGAGAGAGAGAGAGAGAGAGAGAGAGAGAGAGACAGAGACAGACAGAGAGAGGGAGGGGGAGAGAGAAAGGGAGAGGGAGAGAGAGAGAGAGAAATGTGGGGCTCAAACTCACCAACTGTGAGCTCATGACCTGAGCCAAAATCAAGAGTCGGATGCTTAACTGACTGAGCCACCCACGTACCCCTATTTAAAAAACATTTTTTGAGAATGATTGGGATGTGTACTGTCCCTTCATCTCTAAGCACTTTAATATGTACTTTCTAGAAACAATGATACTCTCTTATATAACCAGTAACCATTATTGAAATCAGGAAATTAACATTGATGTTATCGTATTATCTAAACACTTTATTCATATTTCACTGATTGTCCTACTAATGTCCTTTATAGCAATAAATATAATTGTTAAATATGTATTTTTATATGTTTATGTAATTGATGCTATAAAGGATATTAGCAGGACAATTATTTTTATTATTAAATTCACTCATAACAGTAAATTTTTTCCTGGTCTAGGGTCTGATTCAGGATCACAATTGCACTTAGCTGTCATGTCTCTTTAACGTCCTATAATTTGGAATAGTTCCTTTGACTTTCTACAGTGATCCTAGTCTTGACATTTTTAAATAGAGGCCACTTATTTTGTAGGATGTTCCTCACTATGGGTTTCTTCAATGTTTTCCCACAATTAAATTCAGGTTATGTATTCTTCATAGGATTATCACAAAAGTGATCATTGTATCCCTCTCTTATATCAGGAGTTAAATGATACCTATTTGTCCCATTACTGTTGATGGTAATTTTTATCCCTTGATTAAGATGCTATCAGGTTCCTTTAGTCAAATTACTATTTTTAATTAAAAAGGACACTGTAGGATTACATACCTTGTTTCTCACCAAATTTCCTACCACTAATGTAGTATCCACTGATTCTAACTTTTGCCTGAAACAATTATTACTATCGTGGCGGCCCAATGGTGATTTTCAAACTTCATCATTCTACTGAAACTTGGAAATTTTAAAGTTCTACTGTAAGGAAAAGTGTTCCCTTCTCTTTTATCAGTCAGTCTACCAACCAACCATCCATTCATCCATCCGTCCCTCCCTCCCACCCTCCATCCATCCATCCATCCATCCATCCATTTATATTAGTATGGACTCATGGGTTACTATGGGTTATTCATTATTTATTTTGACATTTAAAACTTTCCCACATCTGGTTAGTAGAGTCCCTTCAAGCTGGCTCTTGAGGCCTTCTGACATGGGTCCAACATGCTTTTATCTTTAATCAACAGTCTTACTTTCTGGCATAACAGAATGTTCCAAGCGTATCTTTATATTTCCCAGCCCTAGACCTGGAAACACTATTTTTCTAAGGATTTCTGGTTCTTTTTGATGGAAAATGGCATTTAAAAATCAAGATGTACATGCTAGGCATGCTCACTGCTACTGAGTATTATTGCTTCTAGACTCAGCGAACAGAGCTAGGAAATACACCTGTAATATATGTATGTACACATACATTCACAGATCTATATCTGACTATACCAATATTAAAAACAATGAATTCATACTGATATCTTTTCTGTGCTTTTAAGATGGCCCTATCCCTGTTTTCAAATCTATTCACTTCCTTTACCGTTCCTCACAATGGTCTCTGCTCTGGACCAACTCTTTTTTCCCTATTCCCAGTTACATATTATAGTTCTGACCTACTGCCCAATCTTCAGGGAAGTAGTTCTCAAACTGCTGCACTTTAGATTTAACTGTAGACCTTTTTATAACCAAGGATAATTCACAGGAGATTGTTACATGTGGCCAGACTGAGAACAACTACTTTGAGTTTCCTCTCTTGTCTTTCTCGTTTATTCTGGGCCACAGAGAGGGAGGAGAGAAAGCACAGATGTTAACAGTTGTATATATGGGGTTAAACATATTAAACACACATGCTGATTTAAGACTTCCCAATCAGCACTTTCAGGCATGTTGGTGCCTTAAGACTGTCTCATTTAAGAATGTCCTAAAAGTACTTAAGCACTCCCAAATTAAGTATTAGTTTACCAAATTAAAATTAAATTCTAGCCTGCCAAGCAAATATTTCAGAAGTCCTTTATTTTAGCACCTCTGTATGTAGCTATGCACGTGTTTTCAATCTGTGGAAACAAAAAAGTAGAGAACCTTTGCTAGCAATATTCATTTTTGCAGCTCCCAGTGCTTGCCCACCTCTGGAACATCTAGGGGTATTCACTGTTGACTGCGTTCCCAACTTTCTCATTTTGAACCATAAACATTTTGAAGCAGCATCAGTGTGCGTGAAGGGGAAAAGTCTTTGGTCCCAAAATTGAAAACAGAGAGGAATAAAAAGACTACTGGAAAAGAAAATGTACCACTCTGCAGAGGAAGGTGAAAATAACAGGCAAGAGAAAGGGTAGAAATCAGAGTGTCAGGAAAAAGCAATACTAGTTATTGCACAATGAAAGCGCCTATACATTGGAATGCACTACTAGCAATTCCCAATATGCACTGGTTAGAAAACAGTGATTTAACCTATTTAAGAATAAAGCTGATTTAAACATTTAAAATGTTGTTTACATGTCAATAAATACTCCCTAGTTTTCAGTTCTTCACACCCACTCACTGAAAGAAGCCTAATGGTATACTTCCTTCAAAAAAACACTGCTAAAAGTCTGTTTAGGAATGTATCTGAATTAATTACATTTCTTTTAAAAAGCAATTACTAGTTCATATTTTTCAACGATTCAGGTAAACTTCCTCTTCCTCATGTCTAATCGCCTATATTTACAAATTTACCTCATCCCAGTCTTTTCTAAGCAAGATGTTACACTTTCATAAAATATCTCAGAATATCTTATCTAAGAACTAAAACGCCAAGTTGAAAACTTAGCCTGGTTTAGGCAATGTCATCTAAACTTGGGACATCTAAGACAGACTTACAGGAACTGGTTATTAACCAGTAGTAGAATTTTTCCTAAAATATACTATTCCTGGCAGCTGTTACGTTTCACAGCTGTTACATTCACAACTGACAAGGACAAGCTTTTCATGTTAGGAGAAACAGGAATCCATAGAAAAGGCTTTGCCTCCCATCATAATTCCTCATGGCTTTTACATTTATATGTTCTAATTTTTTGCAACGCTAGAGAATGTGTTATTGTCTATGGTGTTTACTGTTAATTATGAGAAATAGAAGACAATGAACACCACCTGTACAATAACACTTTCTTCTATAACATATCATTCCACAGCATGAAACCCTGTTTCTCTTATGTAAAATTCTGGCTCACACTGCTTGTGAAAGGCAGATGCGGACAAGTTCATCAATTAGAAATCTGACACAACTGACAACTCAGAAAAGAAGAAAAAGATTCCACTGTTACTTCTGACTATGGGAAGAACAGGCTTGAAAAGAACCTTTCCTTCCTTCCCATGACCCCACAGTAGCTAAAGGGAGTCAAGTTCTTTTTTATACCCAAGAATTAGAATATGGTTTCAAAAGAGCTATAAGCTCTTAAGCTTCCCAAACAAGAGGATATGTATAAAATGTATAGTTTACTGAAGAGCTCAAATTTCTGAGATATATAAAGATAGAGAATTCCTTTTACTACTTCAACTGTAAGTCTGAAATGGTAAAATCAGGAGACTATAAAGGGCATGGATATTGGTTATTGTACCAACAGAAGCTACTGAAGAGCAGGATTTCTAACATTTGGTTCAATTCAACAATGTTATTAGCTCCTCTTTATGTTCAAGGTATTCAAAATTATTGAAATTATTAGCAGAAAAAAATTGATCTTAAATACTATTAAGGCATACTAATTAAATCTAATTTGCCCATTACCTTTCGAGTTTGCATTTTCTCTGTTCTCCTCCGAAAGGCAACATAAGGGTCATTGTTGGTGGAGCCATCTCTTTTCTCTTGTTTTATCTGAGGAATGAGGGACGGCCCTCTACAGTTTTTACGTTTTCTTACCCAGTAGTCATACACAGCTTTAATAAGGTAATCATCTTCGTTTAGCAGCAGTTTTGCTTCCTGAAGTGTTACAAGCTAAATGAAAAACACAAATTGTCATCAACTATGTTTGAAAATGAGAAATCAAAGTTAAACTATGATCAGTCTAACGATGATCAGACATCACGATCGCAGAAAACAGAATTCAATTCAATCTAACAAAGGATTTGTTAATAAGGAGATTCATTCAAAAATTTACATTTTGCCCTGAGAGGTAGTAAGAACCACAACTTAAAATACTTAAGAAGACTGAATGAACAGTAGTTGGGAAGACTGCAACAGATCTACGCCTCAGGTAAGTCTTGGACTAGAAGACACCTCGGGTCCATCAAAAATCTGATAATCTGTGATTCTATACATTTGAAGATCTAGTTTTCAACAGTCTACTAGGTTCTTTCTGTGCTTTTGTTTTCCAACAGAAACCAGAAGATACAGAAGGTTTCTTTCTATATCTATCTACAATGAAAGATTAATATTTTCCAATATACTGCAACTAACATAACAACTTTCTTTTGAAACTGTGAAAGAATAAACTTAGCATGTTTCCAGAGGTTTCAACATTAAGCAATCTTGAATTTCTTGTATGAATTACATATAAAGGCAATTCTTCTAGCGAAGCTACTTTAGTACTAGAGAATCCTTGTTCTCAACACTCATTCTGCTAATAACATTGTTACGTCTGTGACAGCAGCCCTCAGATGATTCCCCTTGGAGTTTTGACACAGGTATCTCAAGGATGTCCTTCTCTGTTATCAATACAGTCAACATAATGTTGACATATCTCAAACTAAGGTTTGTAAAAATTTGCTTGGTCACATGTTTCCTTGTTCCTTGTGAAGACTGATCAGCTTGAGCAGGATGGATTATGGGTTATCCATACCCATTTATACCCATTTACAGGGAACTCTAGAAAAAGATCATGGAGTTAAGGCTGGAAAACTTCAACGAAGTGCTGTTATCACAATCTTTCTACTTTATCACTTTGGAAATGAAGATTCATTTTCAAAACAAGCTGAGATATCTAACAAATGTTTCCCTTAAACTCAGAAATTAAGGGAAAAATTTTCTCAGTGAAACTGTAAGATCAACATATGAATCAATATGAGGGTTATATGAAGTCAATGGAAGACGGCATGACCTACCAAATAAATTTGATCTCTGATTTCTCATACTGGTATAACTTCATAGAATAAATGCAATAATCATTTGGATTTCCAGTCCTGTGATGGTGATTACCAGGGTTAATTAGTTGGTTTCTTATTATAATTTGGCTGCCAAGATTGGCCACAGGAAGAGAATACACTGACAATGTCAACTCAAGTATTCTAGTCCATGTAATGATTACTTTTAGTGTAATGAAATTATATGTGGCCATACTTTGGCTTATTCAATGTCTCAGTGGAGTCAGCTTCAACTCATCTGAGAGTCTGAGTAACTTGGTCTTTAAAGTGGAGGGCCACAGCCTGGAATAAGAGACCAAACCAAAAGCAGCAATATTTCCAAACATCACTTTAAATGGGCAACTCCGTTAGCTCAAGTTCTCTGGAATGGCCCAAAGTCTACAAGGCCAGTGGTAGATTAAGAATCAAACTTTCTGGATCCAGTAAAATTCTACCTCAGGACATCTGAGTGGCTCTGTCGGTTAAGCGTCTGACTCTCAATCTCTGCTCAGGTCATGGTCTCACAGTTCATGAGATCAAGCCCTGCGTCGGACTCTGCACTGACAGCGTGGAGCCTGCTTGGGATTCTCTCCCTCTCTGCCCCGCCCCTGCTCACTCTCTATAAATAAACTTAAAAAAAAAAAAAGAATAATTAAAAAAAACACACCTTAATAAAACACAAAAACCAAAAAACAAAAACTCGACCTCATGCTTACAGCATCATAACATTACGAGCAGCTCTCATGTGCTCTGGGGACCAATGGTGTGATATGCTACACACCTTCAGCTGTTTGTGGTCATTCTGCTTCTGATAAAATTTTGTACCCTTCACTAATTATACTCTAACTCTAGAGTGTGGAGGAGGATAGGTTTCTTTCCATCAAGCTGCAGAGCGGTGATGAGTTTCTTATCCAACATTACTACCAGAATAACACTGCTTCCCATCCTCCTGCAGGAAGTGTCATGGGATTAAAACACTGCCTCAGGTCTCCTTCTCTGGTACTTCTTGTTCCTTCTAGAAATGTCCTTCTGCCTGGTTGATACATACCCTCTTTATATCTCAGGTACCAAGAATTCAATACATTGTTTACAGTTAAAGATCCTGACCTTTCTTTCCAGTGTTAACTGTATTTTCTCAGTTGACTGATGTTTTTATGTTGCTATACAGTAAATTTTTATTTTAACCATTCTGTTAAAAGTATCTTTAGCTATTCTAAGGCAATTAGTGTCACTGGCATCATTATGATCACAGTGACAGCATCAATTTGAGTGGGCAAAAACTATTTGCACAGTCTCAAATTATGACACATGATTAAATATCCACAAAATCAGAATCTTACTACTTTTCTATCTTAAGAAAAAACTTCTGCCATTTAACACTTTCTACCAGAAAGCAGTGGAGACCACTATTTACTTGATAAAAAGGTCTGTGGTAAAATTTATTATTTTTAAGACAGCTCTGAGTTGTTTGGTTTCCTTACTTTGGGGGCCCGGAGGTGAGGAGATTAAAAATTATTCTACTAGTGGGCTTTTCTTCTAGACTACTACTAGCTCCATGAAGACAAAGATCATTTAGTTTGCTTACATACAGATTTATGGCTTAGCAATTTCAATAAACACATTTATAATACACAAATGAATAAATTATGCATAAAATTAATGTTTTTTAATATAGTCAATTAAGCAATAAGTAGTTAATAATCAACTCCTATCAGTCCACCGTTGTGTTATATAGCTTGTGGGGAAGACAGGAAAAAAACTGATAAAACCACTACCTACAGAAACTTACAATATGGCAATGGACGCAAGGCAAATACAATTTAAACAATAAGTGAACAACGTAAGAACTTTAGAACTGAATATTAGTGCATTAAAATATATGAGAGAATCATAAAATACTCCATCTGGGAGTGCCTGTGTTGATAGCTTAAGATACAAGCATAAATTCTGAGGACAGATACTGAGGGAAACAGCAACAAACACGATGTAGAGGAAAAACGGAAGAGAAGATGAAGAAAGAAGACAAGACTCAAGAAATGTGGAGGTCAACAGCACCCACTACTCTAGGGACATTTAGTAGGATACAGGCTGAAATGGATGGATGACAATGAGAAGGTCAATGGTGCCCTGGGTGCAATTTCAGTAAACTGAAATGGATTGTAGTATGGGTAAGAGTTAAACAATACAGCTAATCTTTTAAAAATTTAACTGGTGACAAAAAAAAAAAAAAAGAGGAAAGACACAGGGTAGTATTTTATAGAGAAATATGAGGTCGAATGAAAGGCTTCTCTTGGAAATAGGGACCCATGACATATTTTTGGGCAAAGGTAGAAAGACTGAAGAAGTGAGAGAAGAGATAATTAAAGATGAAATATTCAAGCAATATACAGGTGGAAAAAGAGTGAGAATTAGAAATTTAGGGACTGAAGGGATTAAAAAAACCCCACATCATTGTGAGTTTTGGGAGTCACTGGAGAGATGAGGAATACAGTACAGGATCATGTGGAGTTAAGAGAGTAAGTCAGAAAAGCTAAACTTGAGAGGTCTGGGGACTATCTAGGTGGAGAAGCCAACAGGCAACACGAAAAGAGAAAAAAGAAAGTCCTGGATCTTGAGAAGGAAGTCAAGGGTAAAGATATATGTATTATTACCCTCAGAAAAATGCTTGCTAAGGTGATATTATCCCAAAATACATAAGGTAAGAATATCAAGAACAGAATTTCAAGAAACCCTGATGTTTGCAGAAATTAATGAAAAGGACTCAGTAGAAGACAATTAGAAGGAATGGTCAAAGAAAATAATTTAAAAAATCAGAAGAGAATGAAGTATATTCAAAAGAGCAAAGGTGAGGTGTTTCAAGAAATAAAGAGCTCAATTAAAATAAATGAATGAGGACTGAAATTAATCACAGCATTTGGCAACAGGAATTTTCAATAATGACTTCATTGCAGTAGTCTCCACAGAATGATGGGAGCAGAAGCTTTGTCTCAGTCTATCTTTTATGTCTTTTCTCTGTCAACCTAATAAATATTGCTTTAACCACAAACTTGATTCCTTGCCTTGAGATCTGCTACTATGTTAGCTGCCAAAAAGGAAAAATAAAGAAATCTGTGAATCCATAGTTCAGGTACCTGGAATGAGAAGAGTCTTTGGTATCTTTAATCCTTAGTTCTAATAACAGGACCATTATCTTGTCCCTAAGGCAAACTTCTACCTTTGTCTACACTGCCAAAAGCAGGTGCTACTATGCTCTGAGCCTACCCAATTTTAGGGCTTTGAAGCTTGTCACTGAACAAAAAGAACTAAAAAAGGATAGTGTTGATTGTATGTGGACAGTTAAGTGTATTACTGTTCACGTGTGTTTTGTTTATCCTGCCCCACTTAGATGAGAAACTCCCCAAGGGCAGAACTTCTGTCACCTCCCTTGTTCACCTAAGCACTAAGTAATTACTGACTGAAATGAAAGAAAGCAAATTACAGAACAGAGCATTGAAGGCTTCTGAGGATATAACTTCAGCCACCAAGAGTAATTTTTGAGTAATCATGAAAAATAGCAGATATACCAAAATAAAGACTGAACCTAAGATTGCTAGAAGTTTGCATATAAAGAAGAAAAATGAACCTATACCTGATGCCAGTAATCAAAATCTTAGAAAAACTGTGAGCACTAATAAGAATATTTTCAATATTCAATTTGATAATTAAAACAAATTTCCAATAAAAAAAGATGGTCTTTCAAAAAACCAACTAAGTTGAATTTTACAACATTCGGTTTCCAATGTACTTTTTTTGATTGCACATCAAATATTACTTTCCATCCAAATGGGGGGAAAAGACTGGAAGAAAGGCTAAATATGCAGCAGGCATTTCACAATGGAAAAGTTTTGAAAAATGTTCTGAATAGCTGGTAATGCCTTAAGGATTTAAAGGACTTTAGTTGGGAGGTAAAGGAAAATAATGAATTTGTAATGGGTAAACTACTGAAAAGTGTTAACAGTCTACTATAAAATGTTTACTTTTATCTCTAACTTCTTACTACATTAATAACAATTAATATATTAATACACCACACAGATACACCAAGCAATTATTTTTTAAAACAATTTATTTTTAAAATCTAATTACAACAATCTATACATGCTCATTATAGTAAATTTGGAAAACAGAAACAGAATAAAGAACATAATAATCACCAATAATCCTATCACTTAAATAGAACCAATAGTGGTATTTTGCTGGATTTTCTTGATCTTTTATTCAATGTGCACATATAAATGTAAACACTTTAAATGAATCTCAGAGTTTTGCACTTAAACAATTCTGTATCCTTTTTTGAAATCTAACATTATATAATGAGCAATTTCTGTTAATATTCAAAATAATTATTTTTAATGGCTATGTGATATTTTACCCTACAGACAACTCATAAGTCATTCTGAACATCCTTGTTCAAAAACCTGACATTTTTACCAGTTATTTTTTTTGAGAATGACTCCTAGAGGTAGGATTACTAAATCAAAAGGTACACGCATTTTAAGGTTCCTGACATATGCTGCCTAATTGCTTTCCAAAAAGACCATACCCTTTTAAATTCTCTATACCATATTTAGAATGACCCACTAAAAAAATTATTTCTTTGCGAATAATTTTTTCTTCACTTAAAATTTTAAGTAATATATACGTAAAACTAAAATGATAATGAGTACCTTAATAAATCTGAGCTTAACTAAGCCAGATTTGGTATAAGATATCTGCCTTAAAGACCCAACCAAGCAAATACAGTCCTATGAAAAGGATCGAGAAGGTATTAAATACTATTGCAGCTAGTATTATTTTTATATCCAAACAAGAAGTCAGAATAGTACTATTCATACTCCTATTCAAAGAAATTATGCTGAATTATTCAGTTCAAGGAATACTGTAAACAGAAATTCTAAGATGTCAGGGAAATTTAAAAGGCAATATACTCAGGTCTAAAGAAAATGTTAAATAAAGCTACTAACTGGATTAACTTTAAGACAGGAGACATTTTTACAAGGGTACAGTACCTGATTAGAACTGGCTTTTTCAAGTCTGTCAATCATAATTTCAAATTGCAAAGGCTTAATTTCCATCTTTCTGTTAAGTCTATTTAATAAGGTCTCATCTTCTGAATCCATATCATAATCTGGTTGCTCGTTGTCTAGATTAAAGGCTAGAAAAGAAAAGAAAAATTCTTCAAACTGAGGAGAAATTATGGAGTTACAGTGTGTTTATATTTGACCACAGAATACTACTAAATCACAACACATTGACCAAAGAGAAGCTCATGAGCAGACATCTAAAAATTGGTTTCAGGGTACACCCAAAACTAATGTAACATACATCGTATGTCAACTATACTCAAATAAAAAAACAAAAACAAAAACAAAAAATTGGTTTCGGAGACTGGAAGCACAGTGTAAGAAAAAATAAAATCTGAATTCATAGATGTGAATTAAAGTTTAACAGAACAGTAAAAGCAGTAACTAAAATTAATCTATTTTAAAAATAGAGGATCACAACAACCTACTGAAGATATCTGCAAGTGACATATTCAATAAAGACTTAGTATCCAAAATATATAAAGAACTTACACAACTTAACATCAAAAAACCAAATAATCCAATTAAAAAATGGGCAGAAGACATGAACTGATGTTTTTCCAAAGAAGACATACAAATGTCCAACAGACAGATGAAAAGATGCTTAACATCAGTCATCATCAGGGAAATACAAATCAAAACCACATGAGAGATCACCACACATCTGTCAGAGTAGCTAAAATAAAAAACCCAAGAAACAAGTGTTGGCAAGAATGTGAAGAAAAAGGAACTCTCTTGCACTGTTGGTGGGAATGCAAACTGGTGGAGCCACTGTGGCAAACAGTATGGAGATTCCTCGAAAAGTTAAAAACAGAACTACCCTATGATCCAGTAATTGCACTACTGGGTATCTACCCCAGTACAAAAACACTAATTCAAATACCCCTACATTTATTGCAGCATTATTTACAACAGCCAAGTATGGAAGCAGCCCAAGTGTCCATTGATAGATGAAGAGATAAACAAGATGTGCTATATATATAACAGAATATTATTCAGCCATAAAAAGAACTGAAATCTTGTCATTTGCAACAACATGGATGGAGCTAGACAGTATAATGCTAACTGCAACAAGACAGTCAGAGAGACAAATACCATATGATTTCACTCATATGTAGAATTTAGGAAAAAAAACAAATGAACAAAGGAAAAGGGAAAAGAGAAAGACAAACCAAAAAACAGACCCTTAACTATAGAGAAAAACAGATGGTTACCAGAGGGGAGGTGGTGGGAGATGGGTGTAAGAGGTGAAGGGGATTAATAGTACGCTTATTTGGATGAGCACTGAGTAATATATGGAATTGGTGAGTCACTATATTGTACACCTTAAACTAATAAAGCACTATATGTTAACTATACTGGAATTAAGATTTAAAAAATCAAAAATAGGACATCATGAAATATATGCCAAAATAGTAGCAATTATTAAAAAAAGATGTTATATATTTATCAACATGGTAGTTTGGTAATATAATGAGAAGCTATCTAAGAAAATTAAGAATCTAGAAATAAACTCAAGTGCAAAGTGTATGTATCATAAGAATGGTATTTCAAATCACTGAGGATAAAGGAGATTATTAATAAAAAGGGATTATACATACTAGTTACCTTTTAAAACTTAAGTTAGAATTCTACCTCATTCCTAATACCAATAAATGATGTATTTAACAAAATTTTATAGTAAAAAATAAAATGCGAAAAATGCTAGAAGAAAATGCAAGGGGAAAAATGTTTGGGTAGGTATAAGCTCAGAAGCCATAAAGCAAATTAAATAAATGCAAACACAGCAACAAGATATATTTCACTTATCAGACAGACAAAGATCTAAAACTTGATGGTATGCTATTTTGGAATGAATGGGGGAAGGAAATCTCAAACACCATGAGGAGGAAATTAAAACTGGTATTTAGTTCAATTAAAGACACCTACTCCTGGACTTGGCAATTCTATTTCTAGGAATTTATCGTATAAATATACAAACAGACAAATATACACATACAAGAATATTAGATGTGACACTGTAAGAAGTAAAAAATATAAAAACAAGCAATGTATGTGGGAATACAGAAATACTGTATATAATGGTTTGTACATACATGGAATAGACTGAAGCCCTAAAAATGAATGATAATGATGTATGTATACTGATAGGGAACGACACCTATCTTAACAAAAAGTGAGAAAAGCTAAGGTACAAAACAGTGTACATGTGCACTTATTTTTAAAAAATATAAATAGAATATATATGTATACATATATACTCTTTTAAGTGCACAGATTATTTTTATATAGTGCACAAAGATACGTTTTTATTTATTTTTTAAATTGTTACATATTTATTTTTGAGAGAGAGAGAGAGAGCGGGAGCAGGGGAGGGGCAGAGAGAAAGAGAGAGAGAGAGAGAGAGAGAAGAGAAGAGAGGAGAGAGAGAGGAGAGAGAGAGAGAGAAAGAGAGAGAGAGAGAGAATCCGAAGCAGAGCTTTCAGCACAGAGCCCAACATGGGGCTTGAACTCACCAACCATGAGATCATGACCTGAACCAAAGTCAGATGCCCAACTGATGAGCCACCCAGGTGCCCCAAAGATACGTTTTTAAAAGGGTAAGGAGAGGTGCGCCTGGGTGGCTTAGTCCATTAAGCATCTTGATTTCAGCTCAGGTCATGAGCTCACAGTGCATGGGATCGAGCCCCACATTGGGCTCTGCTGCACTGTCAGCACAGAGCTTGCTTGGGATTCATTCTCATTCTCTCTCTCTCTCTCTCTCTCAAAAATTACTTCTGGTTAAAGGTACCTTTCAAAGTCCCTTAGATTACCTTTTACTTGGATATATTCACATGCAAGTATCTGACAGGCATAGTTATATAGTGCAATGAAAATATGAAGAATCCAGAAGTAGTAATACAAGAAAATTTCTCAGAGCTAATAAATAAATGGCAAGAAGTTTTCAGATTAAAAGACTTTACCGACCATGGTACAAAACGAGTGGCATGCAATTCAATGCGGCACATAATGATGGGCTAGCTACTGCCCATTACTTCATGATACTATTATGAATATGAATATTACTACTACATATTATGTCTATTATATATTTTGTGTTAAGGGGAAATATGTGCTCCCCACATTTCCACTCAAATCTTCAGGAGGGAAAAGTACAGGAAAAATACTTTCAGCTTCTCCCTACCCCTGTACTTTCTCCTCAGCCAAGGAAGGCGTGACTTAGATGAATTTGCAAGGAGGACCTAATCAGTTCAATATCTTTGAGAGCATAATCTCTTGTGCTTCTTCCTTCTCTTGAAGAGGGGCATTCTAGTCAGCCCTCTACTACATGGTAAGCATAGGGGCCAATTCTCCCTATGCGGAGGCCTGCTTTGTCTCCAACCAGTGCCCAAACAATGGTGGGTAAGCTTGTCTAATTCAGGGGTTAAATATGAGAAAGTCCACTGAGGTCACGTATCTATGTCTTGTCTTCCAACACCATTTTTATTAGTATCCGTGTCTGTTTCTCAATTGGTTCCAAAGTATAAAAGAAAAAAGAATGTTGTTTTTTGTCCTCCTAAGCAAAATTTGCAGGCTACGCTCAACAATTTATAAGTGGCAATGTTTTTGTTTTTGTTTTTTTTAATTTTTTTTTTTAATGTTTTATTTATTTTTGAGACAGAGAGAGACAGAGCATGAGCAGGGGAGGGGCAGAGAGAGAGGGAGACACAGAATCCAAAGCAGGCTCCAGGCTCCGAGCTGTCAGCACAGAGCCTGACGCGAGGCTTGAACTCACGAACCATGAGATCATGACCTGAGCTGAAGTTGGACGCTTAACCGACTGAGCCACCCAGGTGCCCCGGCAATGTTTGTTTTGACTTCAGAACATTCTGTCTTCTATACTGCAGTCTCCATCATACAGCCTCTAAGATCATACATATTCTCTGTTCAGTTTATTCCACTCACCCTATTCTCTCTGGTTATTTGCATAACTACGATGCAATAGCACATGTGGTGTAAGTACTCTCTAACACACTGAATATAAGTTAAATGAGAGCACTTTAAATTCCCAGCCTTGTAAAAACATAGTAAAACAAACATGGATAATTTCCCTATCTTAATTCTGTGAATTTAGAACTCTTCACATAAACCTATCCTTGTTATTTATAGATATTAATCACGGTATCTGTCTGTGAACCCTCCTATGCCATGTTTGATACCGTGTGACATTCCATTCCACAGGGTTAGAGTAACTGACCCTAAACACCTAACCCATTGGTAACCAGTGACCTATGAAATAGAACAGGGTTTAAAGCTTTTGTAACAGAAATGTGAACACAAAGACTGCTTCTGGTTAAATAAGGCAGAACGAACACAAATACGTGTCCAAAAATTCCAAAATAAAAGCAGAGCAATGTTTGTTTGTTTTTTTTCTTCCAATGGCATTTATCTTCAGAGGTGATGAGAACAAGGAGGTAAGAATTATCAATCAAATTTTCAGACTTACAAAAGCTACAGCTTAGCAGACAAGAGAACACTGAGATATAAAACAGTCAGGGCAGGGCAGTGGGGGAGGCAGGTAGAGAGAAAACAACTTGAAGCAGGAAAACTCCCCCTATCCATCTAAAGACTTATTAAGAGTTGAGATCAATGGTTACTCTCTGAAAGAAGGGGTAAAACACTTCTGAAAATAGGAAAATTAGTTAAAAATCTTTATATGGAGAATTAGATCCTTCTCTTGTCCAGTGTAGCTAACCAAATAGTTTTTCTCCCAAATGGTAGAAGCCTGGCAGATTAATCTGCAAAGGCCGATCCAGAGAGCCTGTGGGCTCTGGAGCACCAGGCATATACCGAGGGAAAGTAAAAGCCTCCATACCAAATGAGAAAGGGTAAGCAACAGGCTATGTGTTGAATCATGAAATCTGCCAGCACTGCCATCCACTGCCATCTCACCTTGCCATCCCCACCTCCCAACTCAGCTATAAAAACAAAAACAGGGGCGCCTGGGTGGCTTAGTTGATTGAGTGTCCCACTCTTGATTTTGGCTCAGGTCATGATCCCAGGGTCGTGGGATCGAGGCTCATGTTGGACTCTGCTGAGCATGGAGCCTGCTTCGGATTCTCTCCCCCCACCCCGCCCCTCTTCCCTGGTCACACACTCTCTCGCTTTAAAAGAAAAACAAAACAGGAGTGCCTGGGTGGCTTCATTGGCCGACTTCAGCTCAGGTCATGATCTCATGGCTTGTGAGTTCTAGCCCCGTGTCATGCTCTGTGCTGACAGCTCGGAGCCTGGATCCTGCTTCAGATCTGTGTCTCCCTCTCTCTCTCTGCCCCTAACCCACTTGCATTCTGTCTCTCTCTCAAAAGTAAATAAATATTTAAAAAATTAAAAAAAATAAAAGAAAAACAAAAAGCCAAAAAAAAAAAAAAAGTTAGCCACCACATAAATGATCTTATTCCAATATAACTGGGACAGTCAAGTAATGCAGATATTTGAGAAAAGACAGCAAAACAAATATAATGAAAAAAAGAAACTCAGAGAAAACAATGAGAATGAAGAGAAAGAAAAAAATAACCCTTACAGAGATATTACTGCATCCATGAAAGTAGAAGAGAAACAGGATACTATATAAAAGGAACAGTTAGAGAACAGAAAATTAAAATTTTAAAGTATAATAGCAAAAATAAATAACATCAGCATTCTCAACAACGCTAGATGTTAAAGACAACAGTGTTCAAAATTCCTAAGTGTTCAAGAGTCAAAACAACCTAAAACCCTCTATCCAGCCAAACTATCAATCAAGTATGAGGCTACAATAAAAATATTATCAGACATGCAAGAACCCAAAAAAATGCACCTTCCCAACACCCTTTCTCAGAAAGCCACTGGAAAGTGTGCTCCATTAGAATGGAGTATATCTAAACATAAGAGAAGTCTGGAATCCAGGAAAGAGCGAAGCAAACACATGAGAGAAGCGAAGAAATTCCCAAGATGATGTTGACAGATGACAATCATGTAGTAAGCCTAAGAGCAACCAGTCTAGAATAAAGCAGCAAAATTAATGGTTCCAGGAAAAAATGTCCATGAAAGAAATAAAATTAACAGATTATTTGACTGTTTGAACATATTAAAAGAGTCATACTTCTATGGGAGAACTTGCATTGAATTAATGAAAGGCACATAGAAAAAGAAACAGAAACAGATAAGGAAGTTGTCTCCTTTGAAAATAAAAACCTAAGCAAGAAAGGAAATGTAATCATTAAGTACTTGTTTCAGTTGCTAATATTTGCAGAATACTGTATACACTGAATACTGATTTAATAATGTAATTATAGCCAAAAAAAAGGGGGGGGCAGGGAAAGTGTGTCGAGTAGATAAGTAAAAAGAAGAACATTTTAAATAGAGGAGAGAATATATTTTTCTAAAAAGTAGCTATCTCAGGGTGCCTGGGTGGCTCAGTCAGTTGAACATCTAACTTCAGCTCAAGTCATGATCTTGCATGCATGGGTTCGAGCCCTGCATTGGGCTCTGTGCTAACAGCTCAGAGCCTGGAGCCTGCTTTGGATTCTGTGTCTCCCTCTCTCTCTGCCCCTCCCCTCCTCAGGCTCGGTCTCTCTGTCTCTCAAAAAAATAAAATGTTAAAAATAATAAAAATAATAAAAAAAGAGGTGGACATACATTTAAAAAAAAAGCAGTTATCTCTCAGAATGGGATAAAGACTGCCCTTATTAGGGGAAGAAAATCTCAACTAAGCCTATTGATAAGCGTATTAACCTGATAAAAACATGTGATTTAAAAGACCTAAAAACCCAAACCAACCCCCCCCCCCCAAGAGGCAATATGTGTGTTAATGATGGGAACAAGTGAAAAGGTACCATTTATAATATGGGCCATGGAAGACCAAAGCTGTGAGGTAACAGAAATGAGAAGGAAAAAAGCAAAAGAATTCCAGTTCTAGTTTATAAGCATTAAGAATCCTTACAAAAGGCACTTGGGTGGCTCAGTAGGTTAAGTGTCCGACTCTTGATTTCAGCTCAGGTCATGATCTCACGGTTTTTGAGTTTGAGCCCTGCATAGGGTTCAGCTCTGACAGTGCAGAGCCTGCTTGGGATTCTCTCTCTTCCTCCCTCTCTGTTCCTCCTCAACTCGCAATCTCATTCTCTCTCTCAAAATAAATAAACATTAAAAATTTCTTTAAGAATCCTTACACTAATTCCCTTTTTGCTTTAGTTAATCTGAATCGTAATTGCTAACCTTATAATAAAAAGTATCTGTTTAATACACTTAATCCTTGGTAAAAAATGTTTCCCCGAGGGTTAGTACAACTTATTTTGAGATTTTAGGTTTCAAGCAGAACTTTATTTTTCCTTTGTTTGTAGTCCTAAACATTTCCAGTTAGTATTCAGTAGCTTAATAAAACCCTAATTCAGTTGTTGCTTGTAAGTACTGTGAATTACAATTACTTGTAACAATGGTTACCCCTGATGCAATTCCTATTATCCTCAAATGAATGCTTCACATACATTTTCTCTAATGTTCACAAAACCCGGGAGAGGATGGTATTGTATCTTCACTGCAAAATAAAATTGAGATTTTAGAGGTGTTTCAGTTAGTTTGCACCTTGTCACACAGAATTTGAACCCAAGTATGTTGGATTCAGAAGTACATGCTACTTTCCCTTTATCACAACTTGCCTGAAAGGAGTGCATTTATATGTGCCCCTAGTCTGTGGGTTGTTCTTACGATTCTTTGCTTGTACAGAAATTTTAAGTTTTAATAGAGTACAATTTATTAACCTTTCCCTTATGGTTTCTCTCTTTGCCTTAAGAATTCTTTAAGTCATAAGGTTATCCTTTTTTTTTTTAATGTTAATATTTTGTGTTTCATATTTAGTCTTTATTTGGTTGTTCTTCCATATGGATAACCATTGTCCCAGCACTACTTATCAAATATTTTCATTCTTGGGGTGCCTGGGTGGCTCAGTCAGTTGAATGTCAAACTTCAGTTCAGGTCATGATCTCATGGTTTGCTTCTTGAGTTCAAGTCCCACACTGGGCTCGCTGCTGTCAGTGCAGAGCCCACTTTGGATCACTGTCCCCCTTCTCTTCTGCCCCTCCCCTGCTCACACTCTCTCCCTTATAAATAATAAAAATTTTTCATCCTTTCCCCACTGACTTGGAATGTCTCTCTGATCACACATCAAATTTCCACATATCTGTAGGTGGATATGTTTGTTTCTTAGCCTTTTTTCCTTCCATGGGTCTGCTTACCAGTCACTGAATAAAAGATTAATATCTCAAACCATAGGATTTTAAGAAAGCATTGACTATGAAAGGAAAAAATGAAATTGGGGCAGGGGAGGCAGAAAATGGATAGCAACTAGACTTCTTTGAATATAGCTTCGCTTATAGATATGACTTTTATCTTTATTTTTTTTTAATTTTTTTTTCAATATATGAAATTTATTGTCAAAATGGTTTCCATACAACACCCAGTGCTCATTCCAAAAGATGCCCTCTTCAATGCCCATCACCTACCCTCCTCTCCCTCCCACCCATCAACCCTCAGTTTGTTCTCAGTTTTGAAGAGTCTCTTATGCTTTGGCTCTCTCCCACTCTAACCTCTTTTTTTTTTTTTTTCCTTCCCCTCCCCCATGGGTTTCTGTTAAGTTTCTCGGGATCCACATAAGAGTGAAAACATATGGCATCTGTCTTTCTCTGTATGGCTTATTTCACTTAGCATCACACTCTCCAGTTCCATCCACGTGGCTACAAAGGGCCATATTTCGTTCTTTCTCATTGCCCTGTGTGTACTCCATTATATACACATTGTACTCCATTGTGTGTATAAACCACAATTTCTTTATCCATTCATCAGTTGATGGACATTTAGGCTCTTTCCATAATTTGGCTATTGTTGAGAGTGCTGCTATAAACATTGGGGTACAAGTGCCCCTATGCATCAGTACCCCTGTACCCTTTGGGTAAATTCCTAGCAGTGCTATTGCTGGGTCATAGGGTAGGTCTATTTTTATTTTTCTGAGGAACCTCCACACTGTTTTCCAGAGCAGCTGCACCAATGTGCATTCCCACCAACAGTGCAAGAGGGTTCCCGTTTCTCCACATCCTCTCCAGCATCTATAGTCTCCTGATTTGTTCATTTTGGCCACTCTGACTGGCGTGAGGTGATATCTGAGTGTGGTTTTGATTTGTATTTCCCTGATAAGGAGCGACGTTGAGCATCTTTTCATGTGCCTGTTGGCCATCTGGATGTCTTCTTTAGAGAAGTGTCTATTCATGTTTTCTGCCCATTTCTTCACTGGGTTATTTGTTTTTCGGGTGTGGAGTTTGGTGAGCTCTTTATAGATTTTGGATACTAGCCCTTTGTCCGATATGTCATTTGCAAATATCTTTTCCCATTCCATTGGTTGCCTTTTAGTTTTGTTGGTTGTTTCCTTTGCTGTGCAGAAGCTTTTTATCTTCACAAGGTCCCAGTAATTCATTTTTGCTTTTAATTCCCTTGCCTTTGGGGATGTGTCGAGTAAGAGACTGCTACTAGATATGACTTTTAGAACCAGTTTTACATAATATGAAACAAAATAAAATCTTGGAACAAAATCCTTAAGAACAAAATTAAATGGAACAAACAAAGCCAACTGTCATTTGGGTTCTATTACAAGTATCTTTAAAATATAGTAAAATGAAATTTCTAGTGGGAAATACTCTTAAGACCAAAAGCAAAAATGAACCAACCTACAAACCAAAAAAACTTCAAACTGTTTTTGATAATTATATTATTGGTACACGTGTTGGCATTATTATTCTGAGACTATTGTGGTGCAAGGTGGGATAAAACAAGGTAATTATGTGGCCACCCTTGAGAACTGATAGATGTGAAGGTTTTAAGTTTGTAAAATTAAAACCCTGTAGTCTTGATTTAAGTAAGAAATATTAGTAAAAAACTGATATGTATTTTACCTTTCAAATTGTAAAAGTATGTATTTCCCTGTGAGGTCCACTAAAAAGTCTTAGAGAAGCTGGCTAACCCAGTAGCAGTGAACATCCCTAGTGTCCAGATGTAGTCTCCAACCAGAATATGCCACTAAAAAGAACATAAACTCCCTGGAGAAATGGATGCTTTCAGATCTGAGCCAGGAAATACAAAAGGTGAGCCTATAACATCTTAGTTTTCTTGCTTTTGGGTACGGTACAGCCATGTCAAAAGGACTTAAAAGCTAACCTGAATGTTTTTTCCTACAGGCCAGAAATGGATGAATATGAGTATCAATAAGGATAATAATGCGATGAATTAAATCCTAATAAAAATATATGTAAGTTCATGATCCATAATGACTCTAGTAACAATAAACATCCTCACAGTCACTTTTAGAAGGTACTAAGAAACAAACCTCCATCAGGAAGTTCAGAATTTTTGGTTCTCTCCTTTTGTTTTTAGGATCTAGAGAATGAGACCCCACCCCCAAGCCCCATCCTCAGCTACCAGCACTTGGATAGGGTTGTACATGCAGTGGAGTCCATATAGGCTGGAGGCATCATGAGGGGTTAAGGGTGGTGAATGGTGCCCCATCCGTCCCTGGACTTCAGTGTAAAGTGACTCCTTCCAGGATGGGGGGAAGGAGGTGGCATTCCAGAGGCAACACAGTGGAGAGGAGACCTGGAATGTGATTTTCTTCATTGTTTGAGCTTCTGGTGGCAAGCAAAGACTGGCCACGGGTCTGACTCGGGCCTCTCCTTGTACCTGCAAGTACTATGGACAAGCTGTTCTGCTGTGGAAGCCCATGCCAGGGCCTGGGAACTGCTTTATCCCAAAATATTTATGAGCATGGGGCCTGTGCCAAAGACCGTTTTTCCTAAATGACTCTGACTGTAGAGGGAGATGCTCATTTTGGTGCCTCTGCAACCCAACTACAGTCTATTTTTGCTTTTCTTTTTTTTTTTTCCATATTGTATAATTTTATTTATGTGAAATGTTCAAAAAAGACATATAGAGAAAAAGATTAGTGTTTGCGTAAGGCTGGGGGTGGGAAAAGGAAGTGACTCTCAATGGGCATGAGCTTTCTTTTCAGGGTGATGGAAATTACAAAAGGAGGTGTGGCGGCGGGGGGACCCAGGAAATCAGGATGCAATGAGTCAGGTTAGCAAGAAGGTAAGAAACTCTGATCTAGATGCACAGGGAGAGGATGAAGAGACACAGTTTTCAGTTTGGCCAATCACACTGAAATATCATCAGAAAAGTTCTCACAAGTGAGTGTGTTCTGCCTTTTGAAAATAAATCTAGACATTCTGTTTCCCTCCATTTATATAATCTGTCAATTTATTTGTGAACTCAGATCAATTCACAAAAGACTTGTGCCCACTTGAAAAGGGAATAGTGATTAGAGATCTGGGCCAGTGAGTCCTGTGTTTACTTCTTTTTCTTTCAACACCTTTGTCAGGATATCATCTATATACCATATAATTCACATGTCTTTAAGTGAATAATGTATTAACAAAGCATTTAGTGTATTATATCACCATTATACTACATCAGTCTAATTGTAACGTCTCTCCTTCTGTGACAGTGGCAACCATTAATGACCACTGCCTTGATCCATTAACTCCTCAGGGGTTGCAAAACAGTGACACTCTATCCTTCCTTCTTGTTTTGCTTTAGCTGGAATACTTCTATACAGAGAAACATCCCTGCTTCAACCACTTAGGGAGCCTGAGATACAGTTCATTAGAAAAAGGCAAGATAAATGCTCAATTTCCAATTATATTAAGAAAATGCTGTTTTTCTTGTAAGGAGTGGTGTGAGAATGGTATTATGTTTATATTTTTAAATTCCCAGATGAAATGACATTGGATTGGCTATATAAAATCATGGGGTGGGGGAAAAATGGTCGTAGAAGAACAATATTACAATGTTGAGTGATGAGTTCAAGGCAGTTCAATGTACGACTTTTTCTACTTATTCATCTTTTTAAAGTTTATTTATTTATTTTGAGAGAGAGAGAGAGAGAGAGAGAGAGAGAACGAACGAACTGCCTGTGAGTGGAGGAGGGGCAGAGAGAGAGAGAATCCCAAACAGGCTCTGCACTGATAGTGCAGAGCCTGCAATGATAGTGTAGAGCCTGATGTGGGACTTAACTCACGAACCGTGAGATCATGACCTGAGCAGATCCAAGAGTCACTGAATGAGCCACCCAGATGCCCCTACTCTTTCTACTTTTGAAGATGTAACTTTTCTATAATAAAAGCTTCTTAAAATATAAATATCTAGGGGCATCTCAGGTTAAATGTCCAACTTCGGCTCAGGTCATGATCTCACGGTTCATGACTTTGAGCCTTGCGTCAGGCTCTGTGCTGACAGCTCAGAGCCCGGAACCTGCTTCAGATTCTGTCTCCCTCTCTCTCAGCCTCTTCTCCACTCACATACCATTTCTCTCCCGGTTTCTCTCTCTTTCTCTCAAAAATACACAAACATTGAAAAAATAAATAAATAAAAGATAAATACCTAAAATATATAAAGAATCTCTAAAAAAGAATCAGTAAATGGTCCCAAAGATATGAAGAGGTAATTTACATAGCAAAATGCTTAACGTCACTATAATTGGGAAAAGGCAAATTTAAATCAGCAAATACCATTTCATATCCATCAGACTGGGAAAAATTATAAAGCTTAACAATAACAAGTGCTGGTAAAATTATGAAAAACAAGAACTCTTTACACTTCTCGTAAAAATACAGACTAGTATAACCAGTTTGGAGAGCAATTTTGCAATATCTAATAAAGTTAAACATGCACATTCTAAAAGACCCAGCTATTCCACTTTACAGGTCTATATCCCACAGATGTACTCACAAATGTGGACAAAACAAGTACAAGGCTGTTCACTGCTACATTACTCACAAGAGCAAAACATTAGAAAAAAAAAAAAAACCCTAAATGTTCAATAGAACAGAGAAATAGATATATTTACACAAAATTATATTTATAAAATGAAAACTTATGTTGACACAAAACATGCACATGAATGTTCATAAGCATCTTTATTCATAATAGCCAAAAATTGGAAACAACAATCCAAATGTCCTTCAACAGAAGGGTTAAACAAACTGTGGAACATCCACATGATGGAATTATATTCAGCAATACATAGGATCAAACTAAGGATACATGCAACACTTGGATTAATCTCAAGGGAATTATGTTGAATGGAAAAAAAAAAAGCCAATTCCAAAGGGTAAGTACTATAGATTCCATTTATTTATTTATTTATTTATTTATTTATTTATTTATTTGCGTTTATTTATTTTTGAGACAGAGAGAGACAGAGCATGAACAGGGGAGGGGCAGAGAGAGAGGGAGACACAGAATCTGAAACAGGCTCCAGGCTCTGAGCTGTTAGCACAGAGCCCGACGTGGGGCTCGAACTCACGGACCGCGAGATCGTGACCTGAGCCGAAATCGGTCGCTTAACCGACTGAGCCACCCAGGTGCCCCTATAGATTCCATTTATATAACATTCTTGAAATGATAAAACTACAGACATGGAAAACACATTAGTATCAGTAAAACAAGGTCAATAAATGCATCTATCTCATAAGATTCTTGTCAGGATTAAATAAAATAATTTGTGCATATCATAGGGCCCAGTACAGAGGAACAGTGCTCAATAAAGGTAGGCTGTTACTATTACTCAACTCCATTTATAGATAGATCAAGATTATCCTGTGATTTAGCAGAAGTGATACTAAAGTACAACTTTATAGGTAGGTCTTTTTAGTATCAATGCCCTTAATAATCAGGTATATAGAAACTATCGGGCTTTTAGTTTAAATTCTTTAAAGCAGGCCCGACTATGAATAACTGAAAACAGTAGATTATTGCAAAAAAGGTACTTTTTTCTATTTCTCTGAAGACTAAGACTTCCCATATAAGAAGAGCTGCTACATCTATTTCTCTGGCTTATTTCCTTAAGACTGATTTGTACCCAATGTATTAAAGTCACAAATACTTTGATAGAATCTGAAAAACTTTTCAAATTAACCCACAGTTTAACCTTGTATCTAGTCATGGTTATACTTGGAAGTAATTTTTTTCTATTATTCTTTAAGTCTGGACATGGGAAATTTTAACTTAAAGCAAAAAAGAAATAACAAACATCCAGGGGTGGGAGCTTGTTAAATGACTGACAGTTATGTCACAAATGACGACTTCTCCTATATGTTTCACCTATCAAAGGAGAAAAAAAATGATTTTAGGTGAGTTACCAGTGGATTTTAATTAGTATTTTAGTTAAAAATAGTTAAATCAAGGAATGGTGAACTATGGCCTACAATGAAATCTGGCCAGCAGTTTGTTTTTGGTAAGGCTGTGAATATGTAAAAAGATTTTCACATTTCTATAGAGTAATTAAAACAAACTGTTTTAAAGAGAAGAAAAAAAGAAGTAAAATATGTGGTAGAGACATATGTGGTACCCAAAGCCCAAACGTTTACGATCTAGCCCTTCACAAAAAAAAAAAAAACTTGCTAACCATGGTCTAGATTAGTAAAGAAGAACGAATTGCTTCTGAAACACTGGGGTATGAAAGATAAGCAAAGATTTACTAGGGAAGTAGTTTTCACAATTTCACTCTTTGGAGTATGGTTTCTTCTCTCTTGGCTATCTCTCAGGCTCATCACCCATGAACAAAGAAAACAATCAATATGGCAAGTTACTAGGAGATACTCCCTGAAATACTCTTAGGAATGTGAACTAACAGCAAGAAATCTGTTGTTTAAAAAATGAAATCATCCTAAGGACTGTCTAGCTCTGAAAAGCTGAGGTCTGAATTTGGCCCTTACTTCTAGGCCCTTGCAGTCACCTACTTCTTTTTATGAACTGACAAAAATCAGAAAGAACTAGTCGCTAATATGCAGAATGGACCACTATAATTTGATTAATATTATGAAAAAGTATAGACAATTCTGCTATAACATGAGTTCCTAAAAAAAAAAAATCCTCTATGTAAAATTATACACCAAAAATAACAGGCTTACAGAAACACTATATAACTTTATCAGAGACAAAACAAACTGTAACTGTTACATTAGTATATAGCTGGCTACTACCTCAAGGGATACTAAAAATGCACACAAATAACAGTAAAAATGCACAAAAATAACAGAATAGATTGCTGGCTTGTGGGTGCTGAGACAACACAATCTGGAGTGGGTCTCTGCGTTGGGGCTCCAGAAGGAAATGTAACCTGCCACTAGCTAAGAGCTGTCCAAGGCTGGGTACACCTCTCTTAGAAGGGAAGCATAGGTTGCAGACACTCTATTTTAAATTGTCTTATGGAGCTGAAAGGGCTCTTGCATGTATAGCAGCCAAGCACTAAAGCCTTTGCGCCTCCCTGTTGAAGATTTTTAATTCTTTTTTTTTTTTAAGCTTATTTATTTTGGGAGAGAAAAAACAGAGGAGGGGCAGAGTGAGAGGGAGACAGAGGATCCGAAGGGGGGCTCTGCGCTAACAGCAGACAGCTTGATGCGGGGCTGGAACCCTCGAACCACAAGGTCATGACCTGAAGTCCGCTGCTTAACTGACTGAGCCCCCCAGCCGCCCCTGAAGATTTTTAATTATTTTCTCACTACTCCAGTCCCCTTTGGCAAGGAAAAATCATAAAAGAATCAGGACAACTTCCACGTAATACTGGCATCATTCCCCCCCACCACCCCACAGTGAGCAATCACTATTGTTGAGCTAACTGGTATTAGAGGAACATGTGCAGCATAAGAGACTGGACAACAAAACTGTATTCCTGAGGACAAAAGAAATAAGTTTATCTGAATCACCTGTCCTGATATCATTTTTCCTTACAAGATTCTAAATAATACAAATTGTCTATGCCACAGCTCTTTTTGTAAATAAGTGAGATAAGTGAATAGAGAAATGTGCATGAAAGTATTTCACAAGCACCCATCTACATAATTATTTAGACATCTATGCTATTATTCATGTACAATTTGTACCCAAAGTATTTTTAGGGGTGGTGTGGGGGGGGGGGGTTATAAAAAAAAAGTTTCATTTTATTTTTTAATGTGGCAAAATATACATAACATAAATTTATCATCCTAACCATTTTTTTTAATGTTTTGTTTATTTTTGAGAGAGACAGAGCTCTCACTAGAGCCAGGGAGGGGGAGAGGGAGACACAGAATTTGAAGCAGGCTCCAGGCTCTGAACTGTCTGCACAGAGCCTGATGTGGGGCTCGAACTCACGAACCATGAGATTATGACCTGAACCAAAGTCGAACACTTAACCAACTGAGCCACCCAGGCGCCCCTCATGTGAACCATTTTTAAGTGTAACAGTCTAGTGGTATTAAGGATATTCACACTGCTGTGCAATCATCACCACCACCCATCACCAGAAGAACCCAAAGGGTTTATTCCATAATTTCCTACTAACATTCCTTGTTATGTTGCCAAAAATAAGGAGATAATTAGTGCTACCTAGAAATAATACGTATCTCTTACGTGTATCACAGGAACCGTTTACAGAGTGAATCAAACGATGTTTGTAAAACATACAAAATTCATGGCCTAGCACTAATTCTATTTATTAAGTGCTTACTAAATGGATCAGGTAGAGAGATACGTACAGTAGATGAAGATATGTATCCCTGTCCTAGAGGCTTCCACGTCCTTCATTTTAAGTATGATAGTATTGACTATTGCTTGCAAACACTCCTGGAGAGGGAAAAGAACTTTTTGTCCATCATGGTTTTCCTCACACAGTGAACCTTATGGTCACTGGGCTTAGAACACTGTTCATAGTCCAACGAAGTGTTACCCTATATCCTTTGAATTACTTGATCATATCTAGTTGAACTTTTTTCTATCCTCTGATTCAGATGAGTAGTTTAGCCAAATGTCACCCTTCTTTTGGTTACTTGCAATAAAGAGGTAAATTTAGGTACACATTTCTGAACTTTAGTTCTTTAGAAGGGCTTATACCACTGCTGGATACTGTGTGCAATTGATGAAAACAATTTAATATCCCTTTCAAAGGAGCAAACCCTTAAAAGAATTTTGTCAATAATCCCTCTTGTTCTTCCTCCTCTACCAGGTCCCATGCGGCGTGGCTCCAGCAAAGAGAAAAAAAAAGAAAGCCGTTCTGCTATCAAAAAGACAGTTGACCACAGGGCGCCTGGGTGGCTCAGTTGGTGGAGTGTTCGACTTCGGCTCAGGCCATGATCTCATGGCTACGGAGTTCAAGCCCCACGTCGGGTTCTGTGCTGACAGCTCAGAGCCTGGAGCCTGCTTCGGATTCTGTGTCTCCCTCTCTCTCTACCCCTCCCCTGTTCATGCTCTGTCTCTGTCTCAAAAATAAATAAACATTAAAAAAATTAAAAAAAAAAAAAAAAAAGAGCTGACCAGAGGATACACTATCAATATTCACAAACATGACCATAGAACACGCACCCCACATATTAAGTGATCTAAAAAACTCACTGTGAAGGAGATGGAAATACTAGACGTGTGCACTGCTAACACGTTCAACAAAGCTGTCTGGTTTGAAGAAACAGGAATGTACCCTACCACATATGGGTACGTTTGTTCAGAAAACACCATTAATATAAAGATTCGCCAAAGAAGCTCTATATATTGGTCACCTATGTACATATCCTCACCTTCAAAAACTTGCAGAGGGATGGACAGGAGTGTATAATAGCACTGCCTCTGCATTTCTTCTTTCCACCCAGAGTACAGTAATGAGCATTCGTCCAAACAATGGGCAAACTAGGGTCATCTGTTTGGTCTACAATGCATTTAGTAATAAACTGCTCTGCACCAAGACCCAAGAGAAACTGCACTGTGCTCATCAACAGCATACAATACCTAGCAATGATACAATCCTCACTTGCACTGTCCCTGAACCATTAGGGGCAATGCTGACTCCTGAAGACATTTTAAACAGTATAAACAAACAAACAAACAAACAAACAAAAACAACAACAAAAAATATAATTAAGAATAAAAACTTCTGGGATGCCTGGGTGGTTCAGTTGGTTTAGTGTCTGATTCTTGATTTCGGCTCAGGTCATGATCTTGTGACTGCTGAGTCTGAGCCCCTCATTGGGCTCTATGCTGACAGCACGGAGCCTGCTTGGGATTCTCTCCCCCCCCCCCACCCCTTTCAAAAATAAACATTAAACAAATTTTAAGAACAAAAATTTCTGAAGAAGTTCCTCCTCCAGGGCAGAAAAAGCCTCTTGAGGCCATCATGTTTGAGGGTCTGGCCAACGTGGCCAACTGGCTAAGCTGATAGCTATGTTCTGGAGAGCAAGAAGTTGGGAGTTTGATCTATGGAAGATCAAAGCCCAGAAGAGGGAGACCTCCTCCCTCTCATCTTAGTTGTAATAAAGTAGTCTATTAAGGAAAAAATAATCTAACAAAAACCCAATAGTTAATGTGATTGAAAATTGTTTAAAATAATTACAGTTATAAAACAAAGTGGGAGTGGGGTTGGGGGTAGGCTGTCAAATCCAGCTTGAATATTTCCAGTGAAGGGGCAGACAGATGTATTGCTTGACAGTTGTTTCCAACCTTAAGTCAATATCTGTCTTATATACTTTCTTCCCTCACACTTCTAATAGTCACATTTACTTTGAAATTAAAAAAAAAAAAAGTTTTCACCTAAAAATTCACTCATGCACACACATATTCTAATTTGATATAGCAGCACACTGTAAGCAAAATTCAGATTTAAAACAGTTTTACAAATGGATAATGTGATATAAATGAGAATAGCAATTCCTGATTTAAAATTTTTTAGCATCAAAATTACTCCATTTTTATTAGGAAACATTTTTAACCTAAAGTTCCTTGTGTTCTGGACAGGAATCAAAGAAAATAAAGAGACTGTAATATAAAATATAAATAAAGAGACTGCAAACACTAAAGGTAGTGAATATGGAGACAGTATTTATTACTACTCTTTCAGAGTCCTTTCCTTACAAGCTGATTTTTCTCAGAACTGAACATGTACTGTTGAGGGTCTATAATTTGCTAGGTACTAACAATAGAAAGGAGGACTATGGATGCCCAGATTAAATGCTTCCTGAGAATTTTTTTTTTTTTTAAACCTATGTGCAATTTGTCAAGAAGAAAAAAACTAGAACAAACAGAGATATGCTGGGATATCTAGACTCTAATTAGCTTTACTCAAATTATATAGCAGTTACTCTTTTCTAGTAAACAGAGGTAAAAGTCTTAAAAATTCACAGTTCCTAAGGGTAGTCACAGACCAGAACCCAGTTCAATTAATCACATGATTCCTTTTCCTCATGTTGGTGGAAAAACACCAGGTGTGGGAGAAAATTATATAACTAAATAAGGTTACTCAAGCAATATTTTAATAAAGTAAAAATCTCAGCATCATAAAGTAAAATCTAGATAGTTTTCATTTTTAGGAAGTTTTTTCTTATTCCTGAAATCTATTCTTAATTTTTTCCCTCTTTCAAATCTTCCTCTTTCCTCTTCCCTACCACCTTTTTCTCTTTCTAACAAACCAGCGCTGGAGTCACATTAAAAAACAATGCAAAACAAAAAAAGTAAGGTAAAGATCAGATGTATCAGCTAATTTACATGTTAAGACAATTTAAAAAGTAACATAATTTAGAGCTGGAAATACCTTATCTTACAGATCAGAAAACTGTGAGAGGTTAAGAACCTTGGTGAGTTGAGCATAGGTTTTAGGGTTTTGATTCATAGGGCTCAGAACTTACCCCATTACACCACAGACATGAAATTAAACCCTTCTAATCATAACAGCAGTAATGAAAAATTCTTTGAATTTCAAAGGGAGCAAAAATATAGATAAATCAAAAGACTGTTTTTGTTCCACTTTGGACTTAAATGTTTAAGCTTATAAATTACATTTAATAAGCAAATATCATGCATATCAAACCAGCTGTTGTGAACCAAATGTATTAGGTCCTCAAGGATTTGTTAAAAAACAAACATTAAAAATTAAAAAGAGAAAAAACTCTAATAGAGTTTTTTACTTAAAAGTTATTTCAGGTCAAGAACACTTCCAACATTTACCTATGAATTATCAATGGTACTTTTTTATTGTAAAAGGAAGCAACCCTCATTTGTATAAACTAAGCCCCTACTTTCATGCATCTTTAAACTTCCTAAGTGTTAACTTCTGGAAACTATTTGCCAATATCTGATCCCTTTAGTTCAGGCAAAAAAACAAGACCTAGGTACAAGTGCACCTTGTTTGCCAAGGCCCTTCTTTGAAAGTATTAACAACACCACTTTCTAAGAGTGCCATTTACTTATAAACTCATTGGTGTATCTCTTCTTCCAACTCTGCATTTCCTTTCCATACAACTTTCCAAAATTATGTTTACTGATCCAATGAACCCGGTAACAACCAATACTGTCTGTACCTCAAGTACAACATGTATGACAGGCTCCCTTCTAAACTGGAATAGATATCAGTGCCATAAGGCATAAAAAAAGGTAGATACAAGGACATCCCAGAGAGAAGAGCAGAAATATAGACAGGGAATATGCTTAACTACAAGAGATAGAAATTATCAATAATGAGTCTGGATAGAGGGCTCTATGATCCAAATCAACCTTTATATAGCAGAATAAGGATTC
Source organism: Panthera tigris (assembly GCF_018350195.1). Lineage (NCBI taxonomy): Eukaryota > Metazoa > Chordata > Mammalia > Carnivora > Felidae > Panthera > Panthera tigris. Next base: position 138,334,956 of record NC_056667.1, on the reverse strand, counting down.
AGAACTATACAGCCATGAAGCTGCATGCACATATATAACGTGTATTATTTTTTTAAAAAAGCAGAATTGAACAGTTTTACAAGTCTTACATCAGCAATGCTATCGTATACCTACCTAAACCTCAGTTAAATAGAACCTAGTATACATTAAAGTGGGCTCTGACTAGGTAGACCTATGAACTAGGAAGCAGTTCAAATAAAACACCTTCCTGGGATTCCATACATACTTCTTAACCCTAAGGAAGTCCAGGGATCTGACAAACACTCACAAGTTTCTCCTTTACATGAGTATCATCCAAGCCTTTAAACCAGTGTTTCTCAAACTTTAACATTCACCAGAATTATCTGGATGGCTTGTTAAAACAGATTGTTGAACTTGACCACCAGTTTCTGACTCAGCAGATCTAGAGGAGGGCTTGCTAATTTCCATTTTTAACAAGTTCCCAAGTGATGACGAGCAACTTTATGAGAACCTCTGATCTAAACCCAAGTCTTTGCTCTTAAAGATCATAAACTTTACTTATGCCTAATTTTAAATACGCTGAATTTTTAAAATTTGTAAATTTTTAAGGTCTCAGACTGCAAGTAACTTTCAAAGACAGCTGATGAGAGCTTAGTGTATCTCAAAGTTCGGAAGCAACATCGCCTCTGCTTGGAGCTCTCCAAGGTTCTAATAGCCTCCAAGCTCAGCAGTTCTCAATAGAGTACCAAGAGATCATGAATGCAGATATAGCCAGAACTCTTGACTTTAAGTCTCCCAAGATTTCCTACAATTGTAAGACTCAGCTACAGACCTTACTTACATTCCTTACCCAATGTACAAATAAAGCAAAGTGCAGAAGAGACCAAGACCATTTCTATAAGATCACATGCTGATCCAAGTCTCTCTACTGCCCCCTCCAAAACAAACAAACAAACAAACAAACAAACAAAAAAACCAAACCAGGTTTATACTATAATCAGGATTATTTTTAGTCCTTCCGCTGACTAGCCAACTATATCCCTCTCCCACTCTGAAAAATTAATATTTAAATAAATAACAAGTATTACTAGTCAAAATTAGTAGCAAAGATAACAACTATGGGAACCACAAACTATGAGAATGGGAAAGTGGATTCTTTGAGAGTTTCATGGAGAGATTTCCATCATCAGAGAGGGACTACAGCCTAATGATATTAGATAGGACCTAAATGATGTAATGATGGTTTAAAAAGAAAGTCTCCTAGTCTTCTCTCTTCTCCTTCAGACCATTCCTCTCTTGTTTTCTAACAACTCAGTAGGCAACTTGGGTAAAGGACAGTGACAATTCAGAAGATAAAAATGTTAATGGCTCCTTTAAAAGAAAAAAACACTCAACCTCATTCATAGTAAGAAATCCAAATTAAAACTATACTAAGAGAAACTAAAGTCTGGATTTTGATCAACAATGATGTTCCAATATCGGTTTCTTAGGTTTGACACCAGGTGCCACAGTAATGCATGATAGTAATATTAGAGGAAACTGAAACTGGGTGAGAGGTATAAAAGAATACTACCTTTGCAACTTTTCTATAAATCTGAAATTTTTCCAAACTAAAAGGTTTATTTAAAAGAATAATGCACTGAGGTATATCATCTCTCACCTATCAAGACTTGGAAAAAATTAAAAAATTCTAAGGCAGTCTTTTGACCAGGCTGTGATGAAATAGCACTATAATGCATTGCTAGTGGAAATGTAAAACTGTAGGACTCCTATAGAAAGCAACTTGGCAATTTCTGGAATACATATAATTACACCTTTATGAAATTCTGTATGTTCACAGTTCTTCACAGAAGCACTATCTGCAGTAACAAAAGACTGGAAACAATCCAAGTTCCCTTCTATAGGAAATGGGATAATAATCTTGCACAACCAAACACAAAGAACTATTATGCAGCAGTAAAACAGAAATGAGGACACATTCTACATGTTGATATGGGCTAGTTTCCAGACTATACTCTTATGAAAAAGAAAAAAAAAAAATCAAGTGCCAAAATGTACATATGTTAACTTTTGTGTAAAAGGGGTATAAAAACATAAATTCTTAAGTGCTTGAATTTGCATAACAAAACCCTAAAAGAAAACATAGCCTTAAAAAAGTAGTTTCTTATAAGGGGAGGGTGACTGGAGGCTGTTTTTCATATACTTTCTATTTTGAAATCATCTAAATGCATTACCTATTAAAAATAAAACTGTATTACTTTGTGAAAACAATTTTGTGTTTTAAAAAAATATTCTGAGTCAGTGATCTCTGCGTTCTACCTGAGATTCTCCCCTACTTTCTGTTCAGACCTCATCTCTTTCTCATTCACTCTCAATGAATCATTCAACAAATACAAAATGAGGGCAAAAGCCTCACTTAGACATCTGGATGCAGACAGTATCTTAGCTTAACCAGTACAAATTAATTCTACAATTATATGTGCAAAAATATACATGCTATTAATAGCTAATAGTATAAATAATAAATAAGTCAAAGAAAAAGAATGTATCTCCATAGCGCACTAAACTGTTGGAAACATGAGAAATTAAATACCAATATTCTTATAGATTTAATTTTAGCAAAGCATTGAGTGGACCAGGAAATAAACTTAGTACAGATATCATAAAGTTTTGAAATAGAAATCCTAAAAGATTTGAAAAATTCCAAACGTGTAAAACATAAACTGGAGGGCAATGAAGAACTAATTTCCTTTACTAGAGAGACTCTTTGCTAAATAAGATTTCACCAAGCTAAATAAGCTTCCGACTCTTGGTTTTAGCTCAGGTCATGGTCTCACAGTTTGTGAGTTCAAGCCCCTCATCAGGCACTGATGGTGCAGAGCCTGATTGGGATTCATATTCTCTCTCTCTCTCTCTCTCTCTCTCTCTCTCTGCCCCTCCCCTGCTAGGGCTGTTTCTGTCTCTCCCAAAATAAATAAATAAACTTAAAAAAAAAAAAAACCATACATTTCAGATTTCAAAACATATTACAAAACTACAATAATCAAATTTGTGTATAGGCATTAAAAGAGACTTGCAGACCAACGGGATCAGAGAATCATAAAATAAACCCTCACAAGATGATCAAAAAGGGTGTCAAGACTACACAATGGAGAAAGGATAGTCTCATATGGTGCTGGGAAAACTGAAATCCACATGCAAAAAATATTAAGACAAACCTTCTTCTTACATTATGTACAAATATTAACTCAAAATGAATTAAAGACTTTAACACAAGACCTGTAACTATAAAACTCTTAGAAGAAAATACACAGGAAAAGCTTCATAATACTAGGTTTAGTTATGATTTCTTCCAGATGATACCAAAAGCACAAGCAACAACAACAAATGGGATTGCATCAAACTTAAAAACTTCTGCAAAGCACAGTTAACAATCAGGAGAGTGAAAAGGCAACCTATGGAATGGGAGAAAATACTTTCAAACCATATATCTGATAAGAGGTTAATATCCAGAATACAAGAACTCCTAAACAACAACAAACCATCCCAATTAAAAAAAGGACCTGAAGAGACATTTCTCCAAAGATATACACATAGCCAACAAGCATATGAAAAGCAGCTCAACATCACTAGCCACTAGGGAATTACAAATCAAAATCACAATGAGATACCATCATTAGGATGGCCACTCTAAAAAACAAACAAAAAACAAACAAAAATCACACTTGGTGTGAATGTGCAGACATTGGAACGTTGCACATTGTTGGTAGGATGGTAAAATACTGTAGCTACTGTGTGTAACACTAGGGAGGTTCCTCAAAAATACAACCACTATGTGATCCAGCAATTACTCTTCCAGGTATATATCCAAAAGAACTGAAAATAGGATCTCAAAGGGATATATATGCGAAGACCCATGTTCACTGCAATATTATTTACAACAGCCAGGAGGTAGAATCAACAGATGAATGGACAAACAAAATGTGATATACACATACAATGAGGTATTATTCAGCTTTAAAAAAGAATGAAATCTTGTCATATGATACAATATGGATGAACCTTGAGGACATTATGCTAACTGAAATAAGCCAGTCACAAAAAGACAAATACACATGATTCCACTTACATGAGGTAACTAAAGTAGTCAAATTCATAGAAACAAAAGGTAGAATGGTGGTTGTCGGGGGTTGAGGGGAGGGTGTAACAGGGGAGTTGTTCAATGGGTACAGAATTTCAGTAAGGCAAAATGAAAAACTTCTAAAGATCTGTTGAACAACAATGTGCATATAGTTAACGATACTGTGATACAGACTTACAAATTAAGAGAGAACATGTTATATTTTTTACCACAATAAAACCACCACCACCACCACCACCACCACCACCACCACCACCACCACCACCACCACCACCCCATTTTAACCTGAAACAAGTCATGAGGAAACAGGCTGACCCAAACTGAGGAACATTCTACCAAATACCTGGCCCGTACTAAAAAATGTCGTTGTATGAAGCACAAAAACACTAAAGAATAGCCTGAAGAGACATGACAACTGAACGTAAAGCATCATCTGAAGTAAATTAGGCTTTATCTAAAAAGAGTTCACTGTGCACTAGCTTTAAAAAAAAAAAAATAATAATTTTTTCAAAGCCTAAAATCCTGTTTCTCCTTAAAATGCAAATTATATTTTACTAATGAAATTACTAATTTGCCAATATTTACTAATACACAAAGTTGTATTTTACTAATAACAAAACCACAAATAATCCTGGGTCTAGAACTCCTTGTTAATTAAAGTGTAAACAAATAAAAACCTTCAGTATTGGCTTGCTTTCTTAGATTCCTGCTGACTACTGAAGGATGTAAAACAAATTCCTTGTAATATTATATAGCTTTGAAAATTATTAAAGCTAGTTAATGACTTGGAAAAATGCTTACTGACAGTAAGTAAAAAAAAAGCAAAAACCACAGACCTATACATATATATATACATACACATTACACAAATTTGGAAAAAAGGGAAGACAACTTTTATCTCTGTTGCTTACCTTTGCAAGATGGGATTATTATTATGATTTTTTTTTTTTCCAAGTAATCTCTATGCCCAACATGGGTCTCAAACTCAAGACTCTTGAGATCAAGATTCACACGCTCTACTGACTGAGCCAATCAGGCATCCTGGGATTACTATTCTTTTCTGCATTATTAACACTTTATTTATTTAATTCTTTTTCATCTTTCTTTATTTTTGAGAAAAAGAGCATGAGTAGGGGAGGGGCAGAGAGAGAGGGAGACACAGAATCCAAAGCCCTACCCAGGGCTCAAACTCACAAGCTGGGAGACCATAACCTGAGCTGAAGTCAGGCACTTAATAAACTAAGCCACCCAGGCACCCCAAGCCCAGGATTTCCTTTTCTATCAGCTGACAACCTATCCTCTATCCTGCAATTTATCCATCACATACACACAAAACTAATGGAAAAAACAAATCCTTTACTCCCATTGTTGATTCTATCATCAACCACATTTGAATGGAAATGGATTTGTTTTAACATGTATCAGTATCTGCATCTTAGAACCATGAGCCATGACTGAAAAACAATATACCAGAGTTAAACAGGCGCACCCTAGAGCCAGAGGGCCTGGTTCCAATTCTGACTCTTCCACTTGCTAGCTCCATTACTTTGGGCTCTTTTTGTAATCTTTCTTTAAAAAGAAAGTACCTCATAAAGTACCTTTGAGGCATAAGTGACATAATATATGTAAAACACTAACAGGACCGGGCATGGCAATCGGTACAGGTCAGCTATGTTACTAAGCATTTTACCCATAACTGTGGAAAGAAAAGTTTAGTTTTCTATTAAAATTTTCAGAAAATAAGCATATAAAAAAGTACTTTTATCGGTAGGAAGCCCATTAAATTATACCAGTGGGGTAAAATGGAAGGAAATTTAGTTTTTGGTGGTGGACAGAGACAAAATCCTACAAAGCGCCAACACTCAGGGCAGTGTGGTGTCACTGAAGAATCTTCCGTGGAGATGCTACCTGCTAGGTGAATATGCTGAAAGCTTATTTCTGGTAACACTTATTAACAAAATCTGGTGTGCTGGGTTATATCACAGTATCTTCTTTGTGTGGCCCCACAGGAGGTTCTAAATGCTTCAGTGCCAGGAAACATGCACTGAAATATGCACCTTAAAACCAATCTCACTTTTTTGCTTCGTCTATTAATTACATCATGCCTAAAATATGCACTACTATGTATCAAATTTACCTCTTTGTTTTCTCCTGAATCTTTAACCAAGGTCTCTAATCTGTGATGCTGTATTTTACTCAAAGTCACCTCAATTTTTCAAATTTTTTAATAGTGGGCATAAATAAATGCATAAAGACTCAAGGGGCACTCTCTTTGTACTCATTTTTATCTCTCTACCCAGACCACCAATGATTATTTTGCTTTTTCCCAAAACACCTGGCATTACTTTAATACTTTGAGTTTTGGGTTTCTTCCTCCTTCCTAGATTAGTAGCTCTCCAGGTACTGCTCTACATTTCAGCCTTCATGCCCACAGCTTTACCTAAGGAGACTCAGCACAATCCTGAGGAGAAAGATCCTTACAGCCAGTTGATCTGAATGTGGGTTGTCCTCGAGGCCTGGCCTGGCTCACTGTCCCTGTTACCATGCCTCCAATCACCTGAACCTGGGATCTAGCTTCACCTGGAATGTGTTCTCCACAATCCACTTCTATACTTGTGGCACTTTTTTTCTAATATTTATTTATCTGAATGCGTGATTCATTTCATGAGATGTGTGCTCAATTTAACTGCTTTATACATACCTGGCAACAGTTTTACAAAAAGTGATGTTCCTAGAATCATCCTTTTCACCAAGAAGTTTTACTGTATAAACAAAGTACTGCTCTTCATTTGGATTTTCCAATCAAAACATGTGTGTCCCACCAGGGTAAAAGGTCATCATTTTTGTTAAAAGAATAGCAAAGAGCATTGCAAGGATAATGAGACTGAAGCCAAATGTTAGGCCAGCATCCATCTCACTCTTGCTGAAAACCTAGTGGAACATACAGGTCTACTTTATATTGAATAAGTGGAATTTTTCTTCTTTTCCTAATGTAGACTTGACAATGGTCACCTTTATCAGACTGAGAAGAAGCCACCTTCACATGTACTAAGGTATATAAGGAGTATACACACAATGACAGGCACTTTCTTAGGGCTTTACTATCCTGGCCGCAGATACAAATAGCAGACTTCAATCTCCTTTTGGTGAGTTCCTCTGTCTGCTCAACAGAGAATGAGGAGGTGCTACCTCCCACCTATCCTTCCTCCTGAACTCTCCTCTTTCAGCCAAGAAGCAGCTGAGATGGTCTACTGATCTGTGTGTGTAGGTGCAGTGCAGGGAGAAGAGGAAGAGACCTTTCCTTTCAAAACAAGATAAGGAGTCTTATTTTCAAGGACCATTTAGGTGAGTTCAAAACTAGAGACAAATTAACTTCAAAACACTTATGAAACAATATTGAAACAATATCTCAAGTTCCTTCATGTTCTAAAATTCTGAGATACTTAATGTCAACTATAAAATATTACCATATTAAATAAAAGGAATAATGGAACATCAAAATAACTTACTGCAATGTAAACAAAGTCATTTCCTTAAGGAGAAAAGTTTGGGTTCTGAATTTGATGAAGTTCTTAAATTCCAAAAGGAATGAAGGAATTATAACATCTGGGTTGAGGTACCCAAAGTAAATCTGTTGTAATAGTAAGTAAAATGGAGGTAGCATCTTATGCATGTGTCACACAACTGACCAGTGAGGAATAGTTTCAGTATCTTAGGTATCAAGACCACATGCCTCCAAGATGCCTCCATCTGGAAAGATGCTGGAAAGACTACTCCAATGTGCTCTGATAACTTCCTCAGATTACCAATATGGGTCACTATGGAGAACTGGTACCACAAGAGAAAAGGAAGGAACAAAGTTCTTGCATCCATATCAAGACTGGTATCATTCCATTCCCAACTCCTTCTTGGCCTAAAATGACACTGTTGTAAATAACAGAGCTCACTTTTCATTTCTAACTTGGATCCACACGGGTCCTCAATTTCACTACACACACAAATAATTTTATTTTTTTCAATGTTTATTTTTCAGAGAGAACGTGGGGGAGGGGCAGAGAGAGAGAGGCAGACAGAGAATCCCAAGCAGGCTCCACACTGTCAGCACAGAGCCCAACGGGGGCTTGAACTCATGAACCATGAGATCATGACCTGAGCTGAAATCAAGAGTTGGACACTCAACCAACTGAACACCCTGGCAGCCCAATAATTTTGTTCTTATGTTTGATCCTGTGTACAATTTTGAGTCCTACAAGATCAATGTCTCAAAAATACCAACGTGTATATACTTTTAGCTTCAATCATCCATTTATTCACTCGTTTACTTATTCAGTGAACATTACACTGCTTACCTAACCACATGCTAAGTACTATACTAGGCAGTGAAATTGAAAGAAAAAAAGTCCCTGCTCTCAATGACTGGTATAGCCTAGAGAGACAGCAGAAGGCAAACAATCACAACCAAAGGTGGCTCATGCTACAATGAGGGTGTGTATGACACAAGAGGGCTTGAGGTAAACAGTGCCAAGAATTCTGCTTGGAGGGGCTCAGGGAAAGGCTGTTAAATGTAATCCTGGAGATGAGATGTAGAGAATAAGTTATATTCTAACAAATGGAAGAGAGAAGTAAAGGGGTATAACATGGAGGTATAACAATATATGGCATAAGTCAGAGAGGTGCAAGGAGCTCATTATTTTGTAGCTGAAAAGTATGAAGGGTCAGGGGAAATGGAAAGAAAATTGTATTAAAACCATATTCTGGGGCTGTATGGTGAGTGAGATGAAATTCTGCTCCTGAAAAAAAAACAGACCTTCACTTCTAACAGCTCGTTTTGGTAAGTAAGGCTGGTATCCTAGTGGTAGAACACACAGGGAAAAGTTAGGGGCACCTGGGTGGCTCAGTCAGTTAAGCATCTGACTCTTCATTTGGGCTCACTTGAGATGGAGCCCCAGTTGGGCTCTGGGAAGAGTGTGGAGCCTGACTGGGACTGACTGACTGACTGACTAACTCTTTATCTCTGCCCCTCCTCCACTCATGCTCTCTCTCAAAATAAATAAATAAACTTAAAAAAAAATCATACAAAGTTAAAAGTATATCCGATAGACAAAAGAATCTTTGAAAAACTCTAAATGGGTAATAGTCACATTAGTAGCACTGTGGAGTAATAAAGTAAGTTTTCTGCCAAAGCTCAGGGAAACAATGTGATGAACCTGAACTAAGCTATCCTACTGTGGCAATTATGCAATGTCTTTTCTTAGGCAGGCAAATGGAGATTCTTTCAACTCTATCATGTAAAGAAGAAAAGGAAAAACCAGAGCAATATCTTCTGTAATTCCTTTTATTTCAGAACTCAAAAAAAAAAAATGTTTAAAAGCCCTTCCTTGAGTGCCCGGGTGGCTCAGTCAGTTAAGCGTCGGGCTTCAACTCGCAGGTCATGATCTCGCAGTTCGTGAGTTCCAGCCCGCGTCAGGCTCTGTGCTGACGGCTCAGAGCCTGGAGCCTGTTTCAGATTCTGCGTCTCCTTCTCTCTCTGCCCCTCCCCTGCTCGCACTCTGTGTGTGTGTGTCTCTCTCTCTCTCTCTCAAAAATAAACATTAAAAAAAATTTTTTTTAAATAAATAAAAGCCCTTCCTTGAGGGGTGGGCACCTGGCTGGCTCAACTGGAACAGCCATCTGACTTCTGATCCTGAGGTTGTGAGTTCAGGCCCCACATTGGGTGTAGAGATTACTAAAAACATAAATAAACTTAAAAAAAAAAAAAAAAAAAAAAAAAGCTCTTCCCTGAAAAAAAAAAATCTCAATGACAACATGAGTTTAAATTTTAGTATAGACAAGTTTAAGGCCAGTAATAGGCATAGAAGTAAGCAAACTGATAAATATCAATTTGATAGAAAATTAGTAGACACTGAAAATGACAATCAGACAATATTCAAACGTGGGAAACTTAAAATATAAGTAGAAAGAGGAGTATGAAAATTTATATGTGCAATAGGATCTTATATATAGCATAGTATGTAGAACACATACTGACAGACTAAAAGAAAAAATGAAAGTGAAAATAATTTTCTATTATTTTTATTCTATTTTCTGTGGTAATAGAATAAAATGAAATTTAAAAACCTACACAATTTTAATGTTTACTGTATCTAATGTGCCTGACCCAGATGGGTTACATGCAACTTCTTCATTCTTGGTTTTCTAGAATGGTTTTTACATATGGTCCTGATGTCCAGCTACAGTGTTATTAAAATACAAAACAATAACAAATGGATATTTTGGCTTGAAAAATACTTAAAATTCCTATTATGAACCTGCTCTTTCCTGATACACAGGTAGGACAAATGCAACAAACTAAAGGGATTCAAAGAATACAGAGTCACATAAATAATGGCTGTATCATATTTCTCTTGAATGCTTAAGAGAAAAAAAAAAATTCTGGAAATGGTTGTGATACCTAACAGCCTTTTAAAAGCCATTTAAAAACAATTCAGTCAACAAACATGATATTTATTGTGTATCTATAAGCCATGCACTTCACTCTAAAGATATGAAGAGAAAATAAAACATAGTCCTTGCCCTCAAGAAGCTCCTAGTCTAAAAGAAGAGAAAGAATGGTTACAAATAATTGTAATAAAATATGGCAAGTCCTCTAATAGAGGTATGTACAAGATACTGAGATTAAGTAAAAAACAGAAGTAGGATGACAAAAGTCAGGATAAGCTTCAGAACGAAGTTAGGTGTTCAGTGAGTTGCAGGAGGTGAAAGCTGACTTGACTAGCACATGCAAGGGAGTGTGAGATGTGAAATGTGAAATAACCAGGCAAATATGAGTAATTTCAAGTTAGTTCCTATGGCTAAGAGAGTGTGAGGAAGAGCAGTCAGGAAATGAGGTTAATGGAGTAGACAGGGGCAACGATCACAAAGGGTCTTGTATTCAAAGTAGAGAATTTGCCTATTACTGAACTGTGAAATCTAAACTGCCACCAGTTACAAGGTGCACTATGACTTTATGTACTATTAAAAAGAAAAAAAAAGCTTTCTGCTGGAGTCTATTAACAAGGTTAACAGAATACTCCTGCATAAACATACACTACCAAATGGTAACAATCTCAGTGTAAGATAAAGAAATAAACCAACTATGCAGAAAGAAACAGCAAGGAACTTCATTTCTCAACTTGCCCTTACATGAAAGGAGGAGAGAAAAATCTCCCCCTGAGAAATGAACTCTAAGCAGGTCTGTAGCCTGAACTAAAGCTATCAGTATGGTCTAAAAACAAACAAAACAAACAGGGAAACCTTTAAAGTGGTCTGATGTTGGTAGTTTCCCTAAATGCTTGGCAGAAACAAAAGCAAATTTTCTTTAGATAAACTAGACTTGTATCCAGGACAATAACAATTTAATATGCAATCTTATTTCAAAGATGACCAATAAAAAATGTGCATCTTAGAACAGACAGAAAATAGTCAATCTTCTAGTCAGTCTTAAATCTGGAGGAGTTTCATAATTACCTGGGAACTTTTAAAAATACTTATTACTAGGATGCATACTGATGATTCTCATACAGGTAGGCCTGAAGCAGAGCCCTGGAATCTCTATTTTAACAAGCTACCCAAGGCTTTTTCTTACACAATCAGACAAGATACCAAGACATCAGCATCTGTCTACACCATCAGCTGAAAACTACTGGAGACAATAAAGAACAGCAGGATTTTAAGCCAGAGAATAATTTGATCAGACTGACACTTTAGGAAGACCACTCTGGTGCTGGTGGACTTTGTCGAGAAGGCATATTAGAAGAGGGTAAGGAAAGGCGATGGAGGGATAGTAAATTTAACACGAGGTTAGTGAAACAGTTCTAAGGCAAGAGATGGTGATCATTTAAATAGTAACAATGGGGAGAAAAATAAGATAGTATCAAGGAGGCAGAAACAGAATTTTATAAAAATTAGACGTAGGTAGAGGGGTAGAATCTAATTCTAAAAAACTTCTGAAGACTCACCCCTAATCAGCATTATAGCCACCAGGCCTTTAAAAATAAATCTTAAATTTGAGTACAGCAATCCACCAACTTTTAGTTGTATAATAAAGTTTAAGTACCACACCAAATCCTAATCTACATAAACATCAAATGTTCCAAATGCAACTAATGCTCAAAATGATCTCCCACCTGCAAATTCAGATGTTAAGCATACAGAGATTTTATTCCTTAATGTTTTACATTTCTATTAATCAGTGTGTATGAACTGAAAAATTAAAATCTCTTTGGGCATAGAAAAGAAAGGATATTCACTGGTAGATAAATTACAAACAGAAAACAATGAATCAATAAACTTACGCTGAATATGAATGAACTGTTTTGGCTGTTTAAACTCTCCTTTGTACAAGCGATTGTAATAGTTGACGTTGCTCTCTGCCTCAGGAACTGGAATGACCATGCTCTCTTTTTTTTCTCTAAATACTTGCTGTGCTGAAATAGCTCGCTGTAAATGATGTTCCTGGAAAATGTAAAGTAGGCAACATAAGTCGTTTTAATAATGTTAATTCAATGCATAATTCTATTTAAAATTTACTTTAATAACTGCAAGGTGCTTTAAGAATTATTTATAAATAGTTCCTTCACCACAGAACTATAGAAAACATTGCCATTGATGTCCCTTAATGCTGTACTCATCCTGATATCACCTTAGATATTTATAACTTTAGTAAGTAGAATTTTCTTCAAAGGTTAAATATACACATATTCACAAACTAGAATTTAACATCTCAATTACAAGAAAATCGATCCCGTTTGCTAAATTAACAGAGGTGTTTGGCACCAATACCAGAAATACGGGAACACATGCAAATGACAGGAAAAGAATTGTGCCACAGGTTTTAATTATCTTCTGCATTTACACACCTGAACTTTAACAGTACAAACTAATTGGAAAAAAAAAAAAAAAGGAAAGAAAAAACCATATTCAACAGACTACATTACTATCACAGCAGGAAATATTTCTAAACTAAGGTTAAACAAAAGTTCCTATGAAATACATCTTGATTGCAGTAACTTTTATTGCGCCTCTACCACTTAATGCCTACTTTCTCCCAACCACAAAAGGGACCAATGCCGTTCCCAACAAAGCAGTATTACTTTGTAGACGGCAAATTAGGTCATATCACTCCCCAATAAATTCCCTTCATACTCAGGTTAAAATTATCACTGACTTATAAGGCCTTATTTCTCTCTGACTTCTCCCTACCCATCCTTTATCCTAGGCACACTACCTTTCCTTAAGGTTCCTAAATTGCCAAATGGATTGCTTCTGAAATTCCTTTAAGTCTCAACTTATCAGAGATGGCTTCTGTGATTTCTTTATCTAAAAGATAAAAGAGTACTGGCTAAGAATTTTTTTTATCGGTGTCATTCTTTCAACACTTTTCAGAGCATCTAGGAGACACCAGATACTACTCCTATTACTCAGAATTGTTAAAAGTGGATGAGACAGACTCTGCTATGAAGCAACTTAGCTGGTACAAGAGAGATATCTCAGTATGCAATCATGTTTGGGCTTGACAAGCATGTCTCCTCAATTAGTGAAAGACTGTCTAAGGAGGATAGAGAAATATATCCAAAGAAAGTAAAATCTAAACTAAGACTTTCAGGATCAATAGGGATTTAGCAAGGCAAAAGAGAGAGAAAAAAAAAAAAAATCCAGGCAGAGAAAACACAGCGTCCAAAATGGACAAAAGCTCAGAGACATTCAATAAAAGGCAAGCAGTTGAGGTAAGGGACAGGCAAGTGGATGCTAGCTTACATTTGAAGAGTTTCTCCATTTTCCATACCAGGAAGAAATACATTTTCTTCATAGGGTGGGATCCCAAGTTGGAACATTAAACACACTTCCCTATACAAATATTACTATCAATTTAGAGTTGATTAGTAACAATTTTTGAGTTAACTAAAAAATTGTGAGAGGATCAAATACACCCACAAACAGTATCAAGAAATTAGGAAAGCCAGGTTTTGAAAGAGCAATTTCTGCATTATTTAAGCCTATACTTTTCTATTACCTTGCTGACATTTCACCTCTCCTGGTCAAATAAAGTGATTCAATATGTGATGCCACCTTGTATTTATATAATGTTTTATACTTCTCAAAGTATATCCACAATCACATGCTTATTATTATGCTTATGCTTATTAGCTCCTCAAAATTTTGAGACAGGGATAGATACTATTACATTAATGAGACTCAAGAAACAAATTATTTGCTCTTAGTTGTGGTATAAATTACATGAGGGAGTCAAATTTCAGGACTCTGACTTAAGTATTCTTTGATTATTCCATCTTTACTAGAATGGGCTATTAAAAATTTTTTAAAAATCTTTTAATTCTAGTAATCTAGAAATATGGTTGACAAGAGGAACTGAGCTAACTGGTGACACATTTTTGATTTGAAGAGATTCCTTCTCCTCTAAGTACAAAACATTTTTAGGTATTATCCAATTACTGAAATACATCTTTAATAGACGAAGATTTAATATTATTTTAATTTTACATGTGAGGAAATTTAAAAATAGACCATAGATGACTCTCTTCTTAACACAGCTGGCAGATGACAGAGCTGCAGCCAGAAATTAAGGAGCCGACCATGACACACTCCCCCATTTTAATTTACAGACCAAATTTAGCTCTAAAAATAAATTCTCAGCTATCATTTCCTTCCCCATATTATCAGACAGCTTCCCAAACTAAAAACTCAGAAAAACACAACAATAATATGGCTTCTAGAGGCCTGTGTTTCATATAATAACCACAGTCAGTGACAAACATACAAAATCCTGGAAGCAGGTAGAAGAGTTTTCATTTATCTTTATTTGGGCAAGCAGTTGGCAGGAATAATGTTGATTCCCTGTTACATCCTGCATTATATGTTGGTGAGGTTACCTGGGTTTTTAAAAGCATATTAAAAACCAAGCATGACTTGATTTCTTTTCCATTAAGAAGGCATTCTTTTGACCCACCAACTCCACTTTTGAAATACAAATGGGCAACAATGACTAAATAAAATGTTCATCAGTGGCTCAGTTGATTAAGCGTCTGACTCTGGATTTAGGCTCAGATCATGATCTCATGGTTGTGAGACTGAGCCCCATGCTGGGCTCTGCACTAAGCATGGAACCTCCCTGGGATTCTCTTTCTCTCTTACCTGGCCCTGTCCCCCAAATGCTCTCTCTCTTAAAATAAGTAAATAATAATAATAATAATAATAATAATAATAATAAATGGCATTATTTAAACACCAAAAAAAAAAACCCATGAAGTCTAAATGGGAATGAGTAGGGAATTATAAAAATTTATAATTTTTATTTTATATTTATATAACATAATTTTATTATATATAATTATATATATACTATAATTTTATATATCATAAAATAACATGTATAAATATAAATGAATATGTGTGTAGCGAAAACAGACTAGAAGAATACAGTCTTTTATATACCACAAAATCCTTTTTAGGTGGGTCTTATATTCTTCTGTGTGTGTCTGCTCTCTATTTTCTGAAATAAATCTGTATTAGTTTTTAAGTTTAAATAGTGATATAAAAGCTTTGCGTCTGAAATTGAAGGGACTCACCACCAATACACAAAGTCACTTCTTATGATTACTTTGACATTCTAAAATAACCTTTCAAAACTTACTATGTTATACCTAAATAAACATTTTTTTGTTTTTCTAGATATTTACATTCTTTGTACCTTCTGTTTTTCCTAGTAATGTGTGAAATTATATGATAAATCATTAAAAGAAAATGAAAATAAACTAAATAACTCATGACTTTTAGTCATATATAAATACTACCAAGCACAATCTTGCAAAGTGCAGGAGAGAATTTTGTTTTTTCTTTTGGAGAGGAGTAAATTAAAGTTCTATGACTACATCGGCAGAAATCAGCAGTGCTGAAATGTGAATTTTTGTATGTGTATCTCTATTGCATCTTACCAAGCTCAAGCAGCCCCAACTTGTTGGGTCTTAGAATGTATTAATTGAGATAGGCGGCATACAAAATCAAAGATTATTCATTGCTATTTTAAAAATTCACATGCAAAACCCCCAGCAAAAGACAGCAAACTGAATCACTACATTTATCTACTTCACCACCCTACAATAGTAAACTTAACAGGAAAGGACTAAGATGCTTATAAAGCCACAATAACAAAGAGAATGAAAAATAAGCCATCAGCACAAAACAAAGTGTAGCAAAATCCTAGGAGATCAAAATCAAAAGATCAAGTTTTGAATCCCTGCAGAGAAGGAAAAAAACAAAAACTGAGCCCATCTGTCCTGCAGAAAACAAGATAATGGGGATTTTGAAACACTAGCTAGAAACAGCTAGAATAAGACAAGTCCTTCTTTGCCTATTCCTCAAAAAGGAGATCATTCTACACAAACAGAAGAGGGCACCACAGAACCAGTAAAACTGTGAACTACACACTTAACTACAAAAATGAAGAGAAAACCTAGAAGTCTATGTTATTATTAAAAATAAAATTTAAAAAAATGCAACTATTGTTCTAATGATAAATTCTTTCCACTCTGCATGAGGGAAGAACAGAAAAAAACTTCAAGAAAAATACACCAAACTTAAATATGCCCCAAAGAAACATTTAGGGATATGAAAAATATCTTTGAATCAGAAACTCAAAAACTAAGATGAGAGGAAGGTAAAAGACTCAGGAAAAAATGGGAAGAGTTGAGTAACTCAGGAAAAAAAGAAAAGACAATTATCTCAGAGACAAAGACTGAAATTACTAGTAGCCAGGTACAAAATATACTCAAACAAAAACGTGTTGCATAAAGGTTGTCAAAGGACCAAGAGAATGAAAATCAGGTAAAGAAAGTAGTAAAATGAATAAGAAAGATGGTAAGATGTAAAAAGAGACAAAGAAGGAAAGACAGTCATATAAGTGGAGTCTCTGATGAAGAAAAACAATGCAACAGAACTAATTTTTTAAATTATTATTTATTATTGAGAGACAGAGAGAGACAGGGCATGAGCATGGGAGGGGCAGAGAGAGGAGGAGACACAGAATCTGAAGGGGGCCCCAGGCTCCGAGCTGTCAGCACAGAGCCCAATGCGAGGCTCTAACTCACAAACGGAGCAAGATCATGACCTGAGCCAAAGTCAGACGCTTAACCAACTGAGCCACCCAGGCATCCTTCAGAACTAATATTTAAAACACCCCCCTACCAAATGTCTGGAAGATATGAATCTGCATATTGAAAAAAGCCCACCAGGGAGCAAGATGGCATACAAAACTCTGCACCACCACAGACACAAACTGACAGTGCTTGGTGCAAACGGGAGAAAACACTCTGCTCACAGCTACTCTCTTGGGAGGGAAAGGGAAGAGTAGAATGCACATCCAACATTCCAGCTTTTGGGGAAACTGCCTAAGGGACTATAACTTCTGTCTCCCCTAAATCAGAGGACTGAATGAACCAACATTCTTTGGATGCCTGGTAATGGTGGAGAACAAAAGAGAGCTCAAGCTCAGAGCCTTGTTGCAGCACCAAAGAAGGTATGGTACTGCAGCGAGACCAAGGGGAATTAAAGATTACAAGCTCCAGAAAACCAGTAACACTCTCTAACTAGGAAATTATGTGCACATGCCCAGAGAAGATTTATCTCCAGAAAAGGTCTGGAAGGGCTTCCAGATTCCCTGTCTGGAACGGAAAAAGGTCTTCCCTGGTATGAAGCCAATTTTTAGACACTGGGAGAGGTGGCTATTTTTTAAAATGGACAAATTAGGGGCAGCTGGCTGGCTTGGTAGGATGTGACTCCTCCTGCTCTCAGGGTTGTGGGTTCAAGCTCCACTTTGGATGTGGAGATTACAAAAAATAAATTAAAAAAAAATTGAAAACTAGGGGCGCTCAGGTGGCTCAGTTGATTAAGTGTCCAACTTTGGCTCAGGTCATGATCTCATGCTTCATGAGTTTGAGCCCTGCTTCGGGCTTTGTGCTGACAGCTCAGAGCCTGGAGCCTGCTTTATATCCTGTTTCTCCCTCTCTCTTTTTCTCTCTCTCTGCCCCTCCCCTGCTCGTGCTCGTTCTCTCTCTCTCTCCCTCTCTCTCAAATAAATAAAAAACATTTAAAAAATAAAAAATTAAAAAATTAAAAACTAAAAAAATAAAATGCACAAATTATAGCAAAAAACAGGATGAGAGAAATACAGCTCAAAGAACAAAATATATCTCCCAAAAATGACCCTAAAGAAATGGAGATGTGTGAATTATTTGACAACAAATTTAAAATAATCTTTAAAAAATAATAAAATAAAATAAAATAATCATCTTAATGAAGCTCAATGTGCTACAAAAAACCATAAAAAGACAACTATATGAAATCAGGGAAACTGATGCATGGACAAAATGAGAATAGCAACAAAGAGATAGGAAATACAAAAAAGAACCAAACAGAAATTATGGAGCTGAAGATTGCAATAACTAAATTGAAAAATCCACCAGATGGATTCAAAAGCATTCTTCATCAGGCAGAGGAAAGAATTAGTGAACTCAAAGATCGATCATTTGAAATAATTTAGTCAGAGGAACAAAAAAAGGGGAAAAAAATGAAGCCTAAGAGATTTATAGGACACTAATGACAGACCAATATATGCATTAATGAACCAAAAGGAGAAAAGAGAAAGGAGCAGTGAGCTTGTTTGAAGAAATAATGCCTGAAAATGAAATCTGGGGAAGAATATGGACATTCAAATTTAAAAAGCTCAAATAATGCCAACAAAGATGAATTCAAAGAAGCCCACACTAAGATACACTGTAATCAAACTGTCAAAAGTTCAAAGACAAAGAGGGAATCTTGAAAGCAGCAAGGGAACAGCAAGTCATCATGTACAAGGGAACACCCATAAAATCATCAGCAATTTCTCATCAGAACTATTACAAGCCAGAAAGGAGTGGGCTGATATATTCAAAGTGCTGGGGAAAAAAACTGCCAACCAAGATACTGTATCTGGAAAAACTGCCCTTCAAAAATAAGTAAAGAATAAAAACCCACTCAGGTAAAAAATAGATGAGGGAATTCATCTCTAATAGACCTACCTTGTAAGAATTGCTAAAAGGAGTCCCTTCCAGTTGAAACAAAAAGACACTAGAGAGCAACACAAAAATATCCAAAAACATAAAAATCTCTAGTAAAGGTATATATAGACAAATACAGAATCTTGGAATACTGTAATGGTGGTACATAAGTCACTTTTAATTCTGGTATAGAACTTAAAAGATAAAAGCATAAAAACAGGTATTAAACATAAAACTATGTTGATGACACAAAACATAAAAAAAATTTAACTTATGACCAATAATTTTAAAGCAGGGAAAGAGATGTAAACAGCTTGAGCTTTTCTATGTAACCGAATTTACAAGTTTAAAAAAGACTGTTAGGATCTATACAAAGTTTTATGTAATACTGATGGTTTACTCACAAAAAATACCTACGGAAGATCCACAGAAGAAAATGAGAAAAGAATCAAAGCAGGTCACTTTGTGTTAATGAAACACAAAGGAAGAGTAGCAAAAGAGGAAAAGAGGGACAAAATAACTACAAGATAAATAGAAAACAATAAAATGGCAAGAGTAAGTCCCTCAGTATTAGTAATTATTCTAAATGTAAGTGGATTAAACTCTCCAATCAAAAAACATAGAGTAAATGGGCCACCTGGGTGGCTCAGTCAGTTAAGCAGTTAAGCATCTAACTTTGGCTCAGGTCATGATCTCATGGTTTAAGAGTTTGAGCCCTGTATCAGGCTCTCTGCTGCCAGCACAGAGCCTGCTCTGGATCTTGTCCCCCTCCTCCCATCCCCTTTCTCTTACTCTCTGTCTCTCTCAAAAATAAACACTAAAAACAAAAACAAAAACAAAACCCAAAGATTAAAAAAACAACAACAACGAAGAGTGACTGAACAGACTGCTATACACTGTCTACAAGGCACTCACTTTAGATAGAAGAACATATATAACCATAAATGAAGGGATGGAAAAACATATTCCATGCAAATAGTAACCAAAAAAGAACAGGAGTGACCATACCTAGATCAAAAGACATTACACAATGATAAATCAGACAGCTCACCAGAAAATTATGACAATTATGAATATATGTTATATGCACCTAACAGGAGTGCACCAAAATTTGTGAAACAATGGCAGAATTAAAGGGAGAAAAAATAAGACAATCAATAGGAGATTTCAATACCCCGCTTTATAATGGATAGATCAACCAGAGTATCAGTAAGGAAAAAGAGGACTTGAACAACACTAGAGAGCAAATAAACTAACATACATATCCAGAACACTCCACCCAACAACAGCAGAATACACATTTTTCTCAAACACACACACAGAACATTCTCCAGGACAGATCATGTGTTAGGCCACAAAACAACTTTCATAAAATTTAAGAAAAGATGAAATCATACCAAGTATCTTTTCCAACCACAATGGAATAAAACTAGAAATCAACAGCAAAAGGAAAACTGGAAAATGCACAAATATGTGGAAATTGAACACACTTCTGAGCAATCAGTGGATCAAAAAAGAAATCATAAGGGAATTCAGAAAATACTCAAGACATGAAAACACAACATAACAAAACTTAAGTGATGCAGCAAAGGCAGTATTAAGAGGGAAGTTTATAGCAGTAAATTCCTACTTACATTAGAAAAGAAAGATCTCAAATCAACAACCTAACTCAACACCTCAAATAACTAGGAAAAAGAACAAAACCTGAAGTTTACAAAAGTTAAGTAAATAGTACAGATTAGAGCAGAAAAAAGTAAAATAGAGAATAGAACAAAAAAATTTAATGAAACTAAAAACTGTTTGGAAAAAGCCAAAAAAACTGACAAAACTGTAGCTATGTGAACTAAGAAAAAGTCCCCCAAACCAGAAAAAGATGACATTAAATGAGAAAAAGAATCATAAGAGACTACTACAAATAATTATGCACCAACAAACAGGGCATCTAGAAAAAACAGACAAATTTCTAGAAACATATAGCCTACCAAGACTAAATCATAACAAATAAAAAAATCTAAATAAACCTGTAATTAGGAAGGATATTAAGTCAATAATCAAAAACATCCCAAGGTATTTGAAAAGAAAAGCTCAACACAGATGGCTCCACTGGTGAATTCTGCCAACATCTAAAGAATCAATACCAATCCTTATCAAGCACTTGTCAAATAATTGAGGAGGAAAAACTTCCAAATTCATTTAACAAGGCTAGTATCACCCTCATACCAGAATCAGACAAGTACTACAAGGGGAGGTGGGAAAAATGAGTAAAGGTGGTCAAAAGGTACAAACTCCCAATTACAATCTTAATAAATTCTGGGGATGTAATGTACAGCATAGTGACTATAGTTAAAAATACTGTATTCTCTCCTTGAAAGTTGCTAGGAAAGTAACTCTTAAAAGTTATTCAAAAATGTTCATGGATTGTAATACTTAATAAAAGAACTACCATAAGATCCAGCAATCCCACTTACAGGTATATATCCAAAAGAACTGAAAACAGGATTTAGAAGAGATATTTACATATCCACATTCAGTGCAGTATTACACGCAACAGCCAGTGGTGGAAGAAACCCAAATGTTTACTAACAGATGAATGGAAAAACAAAATGTGGTGTACACATATAACAGAACATTAGCTTTAAAAGGAAGGAAATTCTGACAGATGCTATAACATGGATGAACCTTGAGGACATTATGCTAAGTGAAATAAGCCAGTCCTGGTCACAAAAAGGCAAATATTGCATGATTTCACTTAAGTGTGGTCTAAAGTAAATTCTTTTTTTTAAAGATTTTATTTTACTAAAAATTCTTTTTATGTTTATTTTTGGGAGAGAGAGAGAGAGACACCAAGCATGCAAGGGGGGAGGGGGGAGAGAGAGAGAGAGAGAGACAGAGATGCAGAATCCAAAGCAGATTCCAGGCTCTGAGCTTTCAGTACAGAGCTCAACGCAGGGCTTGAAATCATGAACTGTGAGATATGACTTGAGCTGAAGTTGGATACTTAAATTCAGCTCCCCAGGCACCCCTAAAAAGACTCATTTTTAAAGTAATCTCTACACCTCTACACCTAACATGGGGCTCAAACTCACAACCCCAAGATTAAGACTTGCATGCTCTACTGACTGAGCCAGCCAGGTACCTCTAAAGTAGTCAAATTCTTAAAAATAGAAAGTAGAATGGTAGTTGCTAGAGACTGGAAGAAGAGGAAAAAATAAACTGTTGTTCAACGGGTACAGTTGCAGTTTTCCAAGAAGAAAAAGTGCTTGATACCTGTTGCATAACACTGTGCATAGTACTGTACACTTAAATATGGTTTAGATGGTAAACTTTAGGTTATGAGTTCTTCACCACAACATTGAAAAAAAAAAAAAAAGCTTATTAAGTACCTGGCAAAAGTAATCCAGAACAACAACCAATTCTGACATATATTTGAATAAAACTATTTCAAAACTAATGAAAAAATCCTCAAGGCCTCTAAATAAACAATAATAGTAACAAAAATAGTACTTATTATAAATTAATGTTAGTACAGTAACTCAAATGGCAAAAAAATAAAATCAGACTAAAATCACACTTCAAAAACAACATAATGCAAAGCATCAATGAAGCAACATTTTTAGAAAGCTCAATGAAAGATATGAACCAAGGATTTTATACCCACCTAAGTTGTCCTTCAAGTATCAAGGCAACAGAAGAAACTTAAGAATTCTATTGGGCACTTTTGACAAATCTACTAGAATATCACTGTTAAATAAAAATATAATGCAAGCCACACATGTGAGCCATATACTTAAATTTTCTAATAGCCACACTTAAAAGAGTAAAAAACAGATGAAAGTAATTTTAATAATACATTTTATCTAAGCCAATTACACATCTATAACATTATTGTTTCAACATGCCATCAAAGTTTTTTTCTCCCATGCCAAAATCTAGTGTGCATTTTACACGTATAGAACATTTAAATTCGAACTAGCCATATTTCAAGTGCTCAACAGCCACAAATGACTACTGGCTACATACTCCACAGTATAATACATCTTCATCTTGGCTTCATCCAACAAGAGGCAACCAAGAGGCAACTCTAATAAAATTTTACTTACACACACACACACACACACACACACACACACACCTCTCATAGATGGTCAAAGGATGAAAGACTAATGTACAAATATCTGCACACTAAAGTGGAAATAATGCAACTAAAAACAGATGGACGGAGTGCCTGGGTGGCTCATCAGTTGAGTGTCCAACTTCGGTTCAGGTCATGGTCTCATGATTCATGAGTTCACACCCTACATCGGGCTCATTGCTGTCACACAGATCCACTTCGGATCCTTTGCCCCCCCCCCCCCCCCCCGCCTCTCCCCCGCTCGCACACTTGTACTCTCTCTTTCAAAAATAAATATTTTAAAAAAAAAAAAGAAGGAAAAAAGCCTTCTCAAATAGAAAATATAATCCTTTTAGATAAGAGTAGAGAAACATGCACTATAACACAATACAAAAAAACTGTTAAATATTATAGTAAGAGTTGGGACCAAATGTATTCAGTCCTATCAATAAATATGAATGGACTTATCTATGAAAACAAAAAAATTTTCTACTTGTTTAATAAGACTCAACTATATGCTGTGTACAACATCCCCCCCCCCCCCAAAAAAAGTGGTTGGGGGAAAAAGCAAAATTAAAGGAATGAATGAAAGTTTATCAAGTAATGGAAAACAGTAAGAAAGACAAACAGATCCTCATTATTAGATAAGTAGAGTTCAAGTCAAATAGCATTAAGCATGACCCAAACCCACAATTCACAATAAGGGTTTTTAATATCTACATATCATTCATGAATGTCTATATCTATAAATTTTGGATATCCATACAGATTTAAGAATATTTATACATCAAATGACACGGCAACCATTTTATAAAGCAAAAGCTACAGGATATGTAAGGACCGATAAATAAAAACACAGTACTAATATTAACTAACTTTACCACACCACTCCCAGCATAAGGTAAGTCAAATGGACAAAGAATAAGCATGGACCTAAGCACCGACCTAACTTTAATAAGGCAGATCTTATAGCCATATATCAAACTTTACACCTAATGCTCCTCAAGTTCACAAGCAACTGATAAATGTAATCATTTATCAGTTAAGAATTACAAAGACTAGGGTATTATGAATGGAGTAAAAGGGATAAGGAAAGAGACAATTCTGAGTAAACCCCTTTGTATGGTTTTGAAGTTTTAAAACCTTATTAATGTTCAACATGCCCTAAAGATAATTAAAATCAACAAGGATGTGGGGAGAAACCAAAATAGTACACAAGGAGAAACAACAAATAAACCTCCCTCAATAGAAATGAATATTCCATACATCCACAATGAAGAGAATGGGAAACAAAGGTATTTAGGTTCCTTTGGAAAATAATGATTTGAAATTCATCTTTAAAGCTTTGACAACATATACTTCAAAGGACTGTTGTGATGGTTATGTAAGTTTAAAAGGTGTTCAGAAGAGCTCATGGCACATTCTAAGGGATAAAAGTTACCTGTTGTTATTAAAACATATCAGAGAACTACAATCCTTGAAACAGTGGAATTTTAAGAACAAGATAAAAAAAATTTAGAAATTTTGACAATTAAAACCCTTTTTTCAACACTCATTCATAACATAAAATTCCCTGAAAGAAGGAAATGTCCCGAACCTGATAAAAAGCAGGCACCCATGGAAAACCTATACTTAATAACCATACTTAATGGTCAAAGACTGCTTTCCTCAAGTTCAAGTTCAAGCCAAGGAAGTCTGTTCTCACCACTTGTAGCCCACATTTCACCTAAGATTCTAGTCAGTACAATGAGAGAAGAAAAACAAACACAGACATGTAGACTGGGAAAGAAGTAAAATTATTTGTACATGATATGGTTCATGTAGGGAGACAATCCTGGGGTATCTCAAAGGCTCCTAGGGCTAAAAAATGAATTAACAAAGTTGCAAGTCAATATTAAACACTCAAGTAAATTTCCATATATCAGTATCTGAAAAATGTAAATAAAAAGCAATACCACTTACAACAGCATCAAAACTACTAAATGCTTAGAGACAGACTTAACAAATTATGTGTAAAACTTACACAGCAACATAAATGTAAGTATTACATGTTCCTGGATTGGAGGGTTCAATGCTGTTCCAAAAAAATTTTACTTGGGTAGATTTTCCCCTAAATTATTTAAATTTCTAATAAATCCCTATCAAAGCCCTACCACGTTTGTTCCTTTTTTTTAACAGAAATGGACAAGTTGATTATAAAATTCATATAGAAAGGCAAAAGAAAAATAGCCAAAATAACTCTGAAAAAGAATAAATGTGAAAGACATACACAATCTGACTACTAAATCATAAGTTTTAAATTATAAAGCTAAATTAATCAACATCACTAGCATATGAGCACATAAAACAACAGAAAAGTCTAGAAATAGACCCACATACACACAGATAATGAATTTGAGACAAAGGTGTCAATCAATGGGGGAATTAAATGAGGGTAAGGATAGTCTTTTCAACAAATGGTTTGAACATGAGTTTGGGGGAAAAATGAGCCGATACTCTTAACTCATACTTTACACAAAAATTAACTCAAAATAGATCACAGATTCTAAATATAAAGCCTAAACTTATATCTGTAAGAAAATATAGAAGAAAAATTTTAGCAACCCTGGTTTTGGCAAAGACTTCTTAGGACACAAAATGCATTGATTATAAATGAAAGAACTGACAAATTAGACTTCCTAAAAATTCAAAAATTATGCCATTTAAAATACAAGAAAATGAAAAGACATGCCAGACTGAGAAAAATATTCACAATACATATGTGAGCCCTTCTATGCAGAATATATAAAGAACAGTTATATCTCAATAATAAACCAACCCAATTTTTTTTTAACAAAATGAGTCCATGATTTAAACAGAAACTACACAAAGCACAGTAATAACCAATGAGCACTTGAAAAGATGAACATCTTTGTATCAGAAAAATGAAAAATAAACCCATAGAAAGTTTTGATTACACACTCACAAAATGACTAAAATTAAGAAACTGGCAACACCAACTGTTGGTGGCAATGTCAAATGATATCACCCCTAAGGAAAACTATTGGGTAGTTTCTTATACAGTATAAATATACCCTTATCACATGACCCAACCATCTTACTGCTAAGTACGTACCCAAGAAGTGAAACACATGTTCACAAACAACTTGCACATGGATGTTAACTGCTATTTTGCTCACAACAACCAAAAATTGGAAACAATACAAATGTATATCAACAGATACATAGACAAAATGAATACATTCATTCATTGGAATACTACTCAGTTAAAGGGGGGGAGGGGTCAAACTAATCACTCACACACACACACACACACACACACACACACACACCCATAGGCACAACAATGAATTATATCAAAAGTATGCTGAGAAATAACCAGACACAAACAGCCATATACTGTTATGGTTCCATGTATAAGATGTTTGTGGACAGAGTAAACTAACCTATAGTGATCAAAATCAGATCAGGAGTTGACTGAAATGGGGGTGGAGGACAGGACTACAAAAGGGCTCAATGGGGACTTTTGTAGGGAATGAAAATGTTCTACTTATTTTTTGGAAGGGTGGTTACACAGATATATTTGTTTATTAAAACACAGAGCCACACACAAAATAAATGCTTTATGCTGTATGTAAATCACTTCAATAAAGGTGATTTTTAAAACGAAGAAGAGGGGCAACTGACTGGCTCAGTCGGTAGAGCATGCCAATCT
Source organism: Panthera tigris (assembly GCF_018350195.1). Classification (NCBI taxonomy): domain Eukaryota; kingdom Metazoa; phylum Chordata; class Mammalia; order Carnivora; family Felidae; genus Panthera; species Panthera tigris. The sequence goes on along the minus strand of NC_056667.1, from coordinate 138,307,939 downwards.
TGATGTCAGGGTTGTGAGTTCAAGGCCCACACTGGGCTTTAAAAAGGGAGAGGGGTTTGCAGGAGGAGGAGGAGGAGGAGGAGGAGGAGGAGGAGGAGGAATAATAATAACCTGTGATGAAACAAAAATTTAATGTAAACAAAACATGCTGGCAAGGCATTATTTACAAAGCTAGTGAATTGTAGTAAAACAGGCACTTTCAAGAATGAGTACTAGTGAATGTGTTAAAGTGTAAATTGGTATGATCTGGAGTAGAGTTTGGGAAGATGTTTCTAAGCTTTAAATACATCGTCCTTTGAGTCTTCTTAAATAATGACATCTGAAAATATTTATGCATTAAGTAGAAAAAGCAGGAAACAAAACCACATACTGAAGATAATCTAAAATATAGTAAGGTAAACAGAATAAGATGACAGCATGAATAAATGTAGAATTTTTTTAAAAGCTAGTAAGGAATGTGCCAAAGTAAAAAAAAAAAAAAAAAAAAAAAAAAAGATTCAAAAGTATTAAATAGTGAAATTATAAGTGACCTATTTTCTCCTCTACATTTTCTGAAGTTTACTCAAGTAATATGTATTACAAAAAGCAACCCATGTCAATCTTTAAAACTACTCATTTGGTATCCCTGTCAGAGTCAAAGAAAGAAGAGACAGAGGAAGACAAAAGGAAAAAAGACTCTAGATAAGTCCTTATCCTATTCTAATTAAACCTGATTCTCTTCTAGTACCTTCTAAATCTGATTCTCAGTCCTAGCAACATATTAAAGTCACCTGGAGAAACCATATACGGATTACATGGGAGATATAAAATTGTTCAAAGGATTCAGTAGCTGCCTTTCATTCCAACAAACGTGAAATACATACAGTGGAATATTATTCAGCCAATAAAAAAAAAGTACTGACGTATGATACAACATGCATGGACCTTTAAAACACTATATAAGTGAAAATGATCAGATACAGAGGGCCACATACTGTATGATTCCATTTGCAGGAAATGTCCAGATATAGGTAAATCCACAAAGAAAGTGTATTCGTGGTTGTCAGGGAGTGGTAAAGGTAGTAGGATGGAAAGTGACTACGGGTATGGGATTTCTTCTTAGGGTGATGGAAGTGTTCTGCAACAAGATAGTTATCATATTGTATAACACTGAATTTATGACCCTGTATAGCACTGAATGTATTAAAAACCACTGAATGCACACTTTAATATGTGAATTATGTTAAACTGTATTATAATAAAAAAAATTGCAAAGAAAAAAAGATCAAGTGACAAGGAATGAATTCACGCTTCTACCTGAAGCGACAAAAAAATCTGATGAGAGTTGAAACAACGGTTTTCCAGACACTGGACATTAGGCAATGAAGGACAATGATACTTGAGAGAAGTAAAACAACAAGTGGGGTCCTACAATTGCCTCAGCTTACTATTTTGGAAAAGTTTCCATGCCATGGAACATGAAAGTGAACTAAGACAGAGCCTAAGAGACTTCAGGAAATGCATAGACAGAAACAAGAGTCTGAGAAGATGAACCTAAGACTACAGTACCAAAAAGGAAAGAATTGCAGAGAGTGAACCTAGGAGATCTGCAGAATTCTCTGAAGTATTCCACATAGTCCTCATCAGCACAGGTGTGTGAACTACCTGACACTGGAGAAAGAGCTATCCCAAAGGATTAGAGGAAAAATTGTCTGTCACTCAGGGCCAAGAAGAGCACCTGTTCCCATCAACTAGCCTGGAAAAAAGACATGCTACACACAGAAGAAATAAGTAAGGATGACATTAAATTTCTCATCAGAAACAGTGCAAGTGAGAAGACTAGCGCACCATTTTTTAAATACTAGACAAAAAAACTGTCAAGCTATAATTAAATATCCAGCAAAAATATTTTCAAAAACAAAGGTGATGTTAGATATCTGTTGTACAAAAATGCACATACAGTTAACAATACTGTAATTTATATTTATAAAAATGTTAAGGATAAATTTACTTGCTTTACCACATACAAAAATGGGGACAAAATACTTTTAGACATGCAAAAGCTTAAGTATTCATCACCAGTAGACCTGCACTACAAGAAATGTTAACAGAAGTCCTTTTGGGAAGAAGGAAAATGATACCTAATGGAAGTCTAGATGAAAAGCAAGAGTAATAATAACTACAAGGATAAATACATACATCTTTCTCTTATCATTTACAAGTATGTGAAAAATAATTGGCTGTTAAAATAAAAATAATAAGTATGTACCACAGGGTTTATTACAAGTGTGAAATGTATGAAAACGACAGCGTAAGGTCTTAGCAGGGAGAAATGGAAATACACTATTTCAAGGTTCTTACACTATACATAAGTAGTATATCACACGAAGGTAGACTGTGATAAACTGAAGATATACAGATGGTCCTCGATTTTTATGATGGTTCAACTTGCCATTTTTCCACTTTACAATGATTTGAAAATGATATGCACTCAGTATAAACCATACTTCAAAATTTTACTCTTGATCTTTTCCTGGGCTAGCACTATGTGGTACAATACATTCCTGTGATGCTGAGCAGTAGCAGTGAGCTACAGCTCCCAGTCAACCACACAATCATGAGGGCAAACAATCCATACATTTATAACCATCCTGTACCCATAAATCCACTGTGTTGCTCACTTTCAGTATTCTATAAAGTACATCAAATATTCAAAATTTATCATAAAAGATTATGTGCTAGATGATTTTGCCCAACTGTAGAGTAAGTGTCCTGAGTACTTTTAAAGTAGGTTAGGCTAAGCCATGAAGTGAAGGTTGGGTGCATTAAATACGTTTCAACTTACAATATTTTCAGCTTACAATGAGTTTACTGGGAAATTAACTCATTTTAGGTCAAGGAACATCTGTATATTATAAACCCTAAATCAGAATTTCTCAATCTTGGCACTAGCGACATTCTAGGCAAGGCAAGTCTGTGTTGTGGGAGGATGGCTTCTGCATTGGAGAATGTTTAACAGTATCCCTGACTTCTACCCATGAGATGTTGGGAACACAAATCGCAACCTCCCCACACTGTGAAAATCAAAAATATTCCTGGACATTACCCAATGTCCTCTGGGAAATAAAAGAGACCCATCTGACAACCATGTCTCTAAAGCAATCACTTAAAGTAAAACAAAAAACAAAAAAAATAGGAAATGAGCCAAAAGCAGAGACAAAATGCAATCAGAAAAAATAATCTAAAAGAAGGTAGAGTAAGAGAAAAAGAAAACGAGAAGAAACAGAAAACACTGTTTGCTTCCACAGCACAGACACTAAATTGGAACAACTGTGCAAGGATGAGATGCAAAATCACAAAGCATTCTGTATTTTTTAAAGGCGCCTAGCTAGCTCATTTCGTAGAGCATGCGACTCTTGATCTAGGGCTTGTGAGTTCAAGCTCCACTTTGGGCACAGAACCTACCAAAAACAAAAAACACAGAAAAGAGTAAGATGACAGAGTGAAACCTAACTATATCAAAAATCGTATTAAATGTCGGTGAACTAGGAATAGAGGGGAACCTCCTCAACTCGACAAAGACTATTTACAAATTATCATCTAACATCATCATAGTTAATGGTGAGAAACTTGAAGCTGTCCCACTAAGATAACTTACACAGGAAAAATGTCCCTCTCATCACTTTGTTTCAACATTGGAAGTTCTAGTTAGTGAAGTAAGACAAGAAAAGGAAGTAAAAGGTACACAGATTGAGAAAGAAGACACAAAACTACTTTGTTTGCAAATGTTATGAACATCCATGTAGAAAATGAAGTATTTTGTCATTTCCTCAAACTAGTAAGTGATTATAGCAAGGTTGCAGGACTCAAAGTTAATATATAAAAACTAAATCACTTTCCTATATACCAGCAATGAACAAGTAGAATTTGAAATTAAAAACACAGGATCATTTATCTTAGCATCTCCCAAAATGAAAGACTTAGATATAAATCTAACAAGTATCTATGAGGGAAAAACTACAAAATTCTGAGGAACAAAATCAAAGAACTAAATAAGATATTCTAGATTCATGGAGAAGAAAACTTAATTTAAGAAGTCTCCAGGGGCGCCTGGGTGGCTCAGTTGAGTGAGCGTCCAGCCGGCTCAGGTCATGATCTCACGGTTCATAGGTCCGAGCCCCACATCGGGCTCTGTGCTGAGGCTCACAGCCTGGAGCCTGCTTTGGATTCTGTGTCTCCCTCTGTCTCTGCCCCTCCCTCACTCATGCTCTATTTCTGCTTCTCAAAAATGAATGAAAGTTAAAAAATTTAAAAAAAAAGTCTTCAACAAATGGTGCTTTAAAAACTGGACATCCACATGCAAAATAATGAAACCAGATACAGATCTTACCTCTTTTACAAAATTAATACAAAATGGATCACAGATCTAAATGTAAAATGGCAAACTCTAAAACTCCTATAAGGCAACACAGAAGAAAATCTAGATGACGCCGGGCATAGCAACGACTTTTTAGATACAACACTAAGGGCACCATCCATGAAACAAATTGATAGATTAGACCTCATCAAAATTAAAAACTTCTGTTCCGTGGAAAAAAACTGTTCAATGTCAAAAAAAAAAAAAAGAAAGAAAGAAAGAAAGAAAGAAAAAAGAAAAAAGAAAGAAAAGCCAAGCCACAGAGTAAGAAAAAAATCTAATGAAGAGCTGTTATCCAAAATATGCAAAGAGCCTTTAAAACTTAACAATAAGAAAACAAGCAAGCTTATTGAAAAATGGGCCATGGACCTTAACAGACACTTCACCAAAGAAGATATACACATAGCAAATAAGCATATGAAAAGATGCTCCACACTGTATATCAGGGAAAACTAAATTAAAACATACCACTACACCACTATTGCAATGGCTCAACTCCAGAACAGTGGCAACATCAAAAGCTGGCAAGGATGTAGAGCAACAGGAACTCTCATTCATTACTGGTGGTAATGCAAAAACACACAGTCACTTTGGAAGAGTTTGGCAGTTTCTCACCAAATTAAAATGTTCTTACCATACAACACAGCTATTGTGCCCTTGATACTTAAACAAAACGAGCTGAAAACTAGTAACCACATAAAAACCTGCCCACAGATATTTATTCATAATTATCAAAACTTAAAGGACTCAAGATGCCCTTCAGTTGGTGAATGTATAATGTGGCACATCCAGACAACAGAATATATTAATCAATGCTAAAAAGAAATGACCTATCAAGCCATGAAAAGACACAGAGAAACCCTAAATGTATACTACTAAGTGAAAAAAGTCAAACTGAAAGGCTACCTACTATATGATTCCAACTAAATGCTATTCTGGAAATATAAAGCAATGTAAACAGTAAAAAGATCAGTGGGTGAGGAGGGTTGGGGGCAATGGCACTGAAAATACTCTGTGTATACCATTATGATAGACACATGTCATACATTTATTTGTTCAAACCCACAGAATGTTAATGTAAACTATGGACTTCAAGTGATTATGATTTGTCAATGTAGGTTCACTAAGTGTAACAAGTTTATCACTCTGGTGGAGAATACTGATGATGGGGAAGGCTATGCATGTATGAGGACAGGAGATATATAAGAAATCTCTGTACCTGCCCCACAATTTTGCTGTGAACCTTAAACTGTTCTTCTAAAAGTATAAAATCCTGGGGCACCTGGGCAGCTCCAGTTGGTTAAGTATTGGACTCTTGATTTTGGCTCAGGTAATGATCTCATGGTCCAGGAGATAGAGCCACAGTGGGGCTCTGCACTGAGAGCTTGGAGCCTGCTTGGGATTCTCTCCTTCCCTCTCTGCCCCTCCCCTGCTCACACATGCGCTCTCTCTCTCAAAATAAGTAAATTTAAGATGCATGCCTCTAGATATGAAACATTATTTTTAAAAAGTGTAAAATCTTTTTTTATGTTTATTTTTAGACAGAGAAAATGAGAGAGCATGCACGTGTTGGGGAGGGGCAGAGAGAATCCCAAGCAGGCTCCATGCTGCCAGTGTAGAGCCCTGCTGTCAGCGTAGAGTCTGACACGAGGCTCAATCTCATGAACCATGAGATCATGATCTGAGCTGAAATTGAGGGTGGGAGGCTTAACCAACTGAGTCACCCAGGGGTCCCAACAATCTCTGTCTTAATAGTGGTGTTAATATCATTTACATTTAACATGATTTTTTAATAAGGATTTTACACTTTTAGGGGCCCCCGTGTGTGGTTCAATCAGTTGAGTGACCGACTCTTGATTTCAGCTCAGGTCATGATCTCGTGGTTCTGAGATCAAGTCCCGAGTCAGGACGCTCCACACTAGGCACACCGGGCATGGAGCCTGTTTGGGATTCTCTCTCTCTCCCTCTGCCTCTCCCCAACTCGTGCGTGCACACATTCACTTTCTTAAAAAAAGAGACTGTCGGACTAGGTAAAAACAAGACCCTATTATAAGCTGCCTATAAGAAATGCACTTTGAATATAAAGATTTAAGTAAGTTAGAGGTAAAAAAAAAAAAAAAAAAAAAAAAAAAAAAAAAAAACGAAAAAGATAAACCATGCTAACGCTTAGTCATAGAGATTTAATATGACCGTATTAGCATCCAACAAAGATTTCAGAACAAACTACCAAGGATTAAGAGGTTTATTTCATTGGGGAACCTGGCTGGCTCAGTTAGAAAGAGCATGCGGATATTGATCTCGGGGTTGTGAGTTTGAGCCCCACATTGGGTGCAGAAATTACAAAAAAAAAAAAAAAAAACCCTAAAAAAAGGAAATTTATATTTTTAATATTTATTTTTATTTTTGAGAGAGTGCACACACAAGTGGAGGAGGGGCAGAGAGAGAGGGAGACACAGAATCCAAAGCAGGCTCCAGGCTCTGAGCTGTCAGCACAGAGCCCAATGTGGGGCTAGAACTCACGAACTGTGAGATCAGGACCTGAACCAAAGTCAGACATTTAACCAACTGAGCCACCCAGGCACCTCAAGAAGTTTATTTCATTATGCTTAAAGAGATCCATCAGTCAAGAGGACATAACAACCCTACTCATTTATGCACCTAATAACAAAGCTTCAAGATACATTAAACAAAAACGAGTATAAATTCAAGGGTAAAAAGGCAAATTCACAATTACAGAGGTTTTAATATCATATTTTCAATAACACATAAAACAAGTAGACAGAAAATCAGCAAAGATATAGTAGACTTTAACACTACTAGCTAACTTGATCTAACTTAAAAAAAATTTTTTTTTTAATGTTTATTTTATTTTTGAAAGGGACAGAACGCTAGTGTGGGAGAGGCAAAGAGAGAGGGAGACACAGAATCCAAAGCAGGCTCCAGACTCTAAGCTGTCAGCACAGAGCCTGATGCGGGACTGAAACCCACAAACTGTGAGATCAAGACCTGAGCCAAAATCGGATGCTTAACTGACTGAGCCACCCAGGCACCCCTAACTTGATCTGACTTTTACACAATGCTCCATCCAAAGGCAGCATACACCTTCTTTTCATGTTCACAGGGACCATTTACCAAGACAGAACATACCCTGAAAAGTGTATTACATATTTCAAAAAAGTTTATAAGAATTCAAACCATATGTCCTCAGACCACCATGCAATCAAGTTAGAAATTCATAACAGAAAAATCTCTGTGAAACCATTAAATATTTGGAAACTAAATAACACATTTCTAAATAACCCCAGGGTCAGAGGTATCAAAAGGAAAATTACAAAGTATCTTAAGGTGAACGAAAATTTAAACAAAAGGTTGCAAAATATTGCTAAAATAGAAAATTCATTGCACTCAATACTTACATTAAAAAGGTCTTAAATCAATAACATTAGCTTCCACCCTAAGAAACTAGAAAAAGAGCATATTAGACCCAAGTAAGCAGAAGAAAGGAAATGATCAAGATTAAAGTGGAAATCAATAAAACAAAACAAAATCAACAGAGAAAAACCAATGAACCCAAAAGCTGATTCTTTAACAAAATCAATAAAATTGATAAGCTTCTAGCGAGACTGATGAGGGGGAAAGTGGGAAGACACAAATTACCAATATCAGGAACATAGGAGGAAACATCACCCTAGAGTGTATTATGAACTTCATACCAGTAAACTTGTCAATAAGTGAAAAGGACAATTTCCTTAAAAGAAACAAACTTTTGCCAAAGTTCACTCAGGAAGAAACAGATAATTTGAATGACCCTCTATTACAGAAACTGAGCTATAGTTAAAAATCCTTCATACAAGAAAATTCCAGGGACAGATGGCTTCACTGACAAATTCTACAAAATATTTGAGGAGGAAACAGCAACTCTACACAAATTTTTCCATCATACAGAAGTGGAAAGAATACTTACCAACTCATTCTATGATGCCAGTATTACGATACCAAAACCAGAAAAAGACATTTCAGGAGAAGACAACTACAGATGAATATCCCTTCAGATACAATCATCCCAAACAAAAATTTAGCAAACAGAATCCAACATGTTAAAAGGAGAACACATAACCAAATACGGTTTATCCCAGGAATGCAACATTGATTTCAAAACCAGTGTAATTCACTATTATTAATTTTTTTTAAGCCATGATCATTTCTATACACAGAAAAAGCATTTACAAAATCCAACATCCTTTCTAAAATTTCACAGAAAACTAAAAATATATAAGAGAATTTCTTCAATCTGATAAAGGAGATCTACTAAAAACAAAACCCACAACATCGTACTTCAGTGAAATACTGAATGCTTCTCCTCTAAAATTAGGAAGACAGGGATATCTACTCTCAATACGCTATCTATCCATTCCTCTAATATTCTAAATACTGCTTTTGTAAGTAAAGTTATATGTATTTCATTAATTTTGCCTCCCAAAGAAATATATTAGCTTTAGCTAAAAATCAATAAACAGTCACATTACTAAGGTTTCTGTTTTTTTCTATAAAAGTGGATTTAAAGACATTTATCAACTAAACAGATAAGTGCCCATTTGCAATAAATTCTTTTTAGAATTTAATAACAGGGTAAAGATTTTTCTCTTCTGAAAAACAGCTGTGTTAAATTTTAAATGAATAAGAACTGAATCACCCTCAGTTTCTCTATCTTAACTGCCTGTGGGGATTTGAAGAAGAAAAGAAGGTAAGAGGACTTTAATCGCTGGAGTAACTGATACCTTAAGCAGAAATGTAAAAGTGAAAGTAATCTTATTGTATGGACATATTTTATCATACACGTTATAATTCTAGAACCTGACTTACAAATCCAGTTTTGGAAAACAAGTCAATTAGAAGTTATATAACAGCAACTAGTTCCACTTGATAAAGTAACAAATGATTAATCTTTGTTATCTAATTGTTGGGTTTTTGAAACCTTGTTTTAAATTGAGAATTTCCTGATGCTGATTAAGACCCTGACCTTCAACATCAACACTAATTTAGGAAGGTGATAATAACATCAATGGCTGGCTTGCTCTTAAATATCCACAAACAACAACAGAAATGAGCAGTAGTAGAGAAAATTCAAAACTAAGCAAAAATAAATCACTGACACAGGGTTTTAAAAAGCATTATTTGATACTGAGCAAATTCATCTATTGATTAACAAAGTCATTTCCGGTATAATTTTGCATTTCTTGAATACTAAGAGTAGAGAGACAGCTCTTACAGAAAATTTCAAGATACCTATATGTGAAAACAACCAAGAATTCGATCACTGGTTACGCAAAGGAAAAATAACATTAAAAAAAAAAAAAAAAAAAAAGCTAGCAAATGGATTCATTCACCCTAGAAATTACACAGAAAGAAAATAAGTATCTCTCACCCACAAAAAAACTGTGCCAGACTATAAAGCTCTATACTTGGAAAAATGCTTGGAAAGCAATTCTTCCGGAAACCACCAAATCTGAAATGGGCAATAGACAAAAACACTCTACTGCCACTATGAAGGAAGCAATCACATAGGGGAGGTGTGGGAGGCAGGATACTCTGCATTCATCAATATTATGTTAGATTTTAAAAAACCATCCTCCATCTCTTGGACCCATTTGAGAATTTCATAGAAATGTATCAAAACCCTCAGATGTTACAGGGGAAAAAAAAAAAAAGGTTGAGAACTACTGCTCTAAACCCAAGCTTCTCAAATTCTAATGTGCATATGAACCACCTAGCGATCTTTTTAAAATGCACATTTTTGATTCAACAGGTGTAGAATGAGACTTCAAATTCAAGCAATTTTAATAAAATCCCAAGTAATGCCATATCCACAGACCAAACTGAACAGCAAGGTTCTAAACTATGCATCTCACAAAAGGTATCTTTATGGTATAACCACTCTGGAAAACAGTTTAACAGCTTTTCAAAAAAATTAAACAGTTTTAATATACCCACTATATAATCAAGCCGTTTAATCTCCAGGTATTTACCCAAAACAAATGAAAACAGATGTACACAAATGTTCACAGCAGCTTTATTTGCTCAACTGGTGAGTGGATAAACTGTGGTATATCCATAAAAGAGACTACTCTCAGCAATAAAAAGGAATGAATTATTGATACATGGTATAATATGTATGAATCTCAAACAATCATGCTGAGTGAAAGAAACCAGACCAAGAAAGAATATATGCTTAATGACTCCATTTATATAAAAGTCTAGAAAATGCAAACCACTAATCCACAGTGACAGCAGATCAGTGTTTGCCTGAAAAAAGGAGAGAGGACTTAGAAAGGAGCATGAGGAAACAACTTTTAGAGATGGTAAATATGTTCATTATCTTAACTGTGGTAATAACGGCTTTACAGGTGTATATAAATGTCAACAAATTGTACATGTTAAGTATATGCTGTTCATTCATCAATATACCTCAACAAATCTATTTTAGAAAGACATCTTTCAAATAGAAAATTTGCTATACATAAATAATTAAATTCTAACTTTTGAAAACCCATGTAATACTGTGATAACAAGAAATACACATTCGATGTGAGTCCCAATTCCTGGCACAGAACTCCTAAAACTCTTGGAATTTCCTAAGTGATAAATGTGACTTGATATTCCTAACAAATCCCTTTCAAGCATATATAGTTTATGTTATGAGGTGACTTTTGGAAAGCATCTAAGGATGGTGGCTGGTTGCCAAGAGAACCAATCATGTGATTAGAGAATTGGAACTTTCAGTCCCAAACCTAATCTCTGGGGAGAGGAGATGGCCTACAGATTGTAGATCAATCACCAATAGTTAATTAATCAATTATGCCTATGTAATGAAGCCTCCATAAAAAACCCCAAAAGGACTAGGTTCAGAGAGTTTACAGGCTGATAGATACATGGAGGTGGCTGGAAGAGTGGCAAATTCCAAGACGGTATGGACACCCCGTGCCCCTTTCCCCATATGTTGCCCTATAAATTGCCTTCTCCCTGACTGTTCCCGAGTTTTATCCTTTTATTAATAAACCAGTCATCTACCAAGTAAAACGTTTCTCTGAGTTCTGTGAGCCACTTTAGCAAATTAATTGAACCTAAGGAGGGGGTGGTTGGATACGCCGATCTAGAACCAGTCAGTCAGATGCACAGGTGACTACCTGAACTCGTGATTGGCATCTGAAAGTGAGGGAGGGGAACAGTCTTGTAGAACTGAGCCCTTAACCTTTAGGATCTAATGCTATCTCCAGACAGTGTCAGAATTGAGTTGAATTGTAGGACACTCTGCTGATGTCAGAGAATTGCTTGGTGTGTGTGTGCGGGGGGGGGGAGGGGATCCCCCACACTGGAATAGATGTCAGAACTGAATATATATATATATTTTTTTAATAAAGAGCTATTTTTAAGTTAATAGTACAAAAGGCCCTCTTTTCATTAAAGTCCCACCCCGCCCCCACTACCAAGCCTAGAATTTATTAGAACCAGCATAGAGTAGAAAAGCAGACAGCAAGCACTCAACTAAAATCCAGGGTCCCCTGCCACACTTCCCTCCCTTACTCCCCCAAATATCTGCTTCTTATTTTGACTCTGTGACAAAGTCAGTGGGAGAGCTCTTAGGAGTGGGGTGGGTGAATGCTCACCAGGAGTGTTCACCCAGGACAGCAAGTTGCAAGGCAGATCTACTTACCCACACTCTGATAGCAGCCCCCTAACTTAGGGATGCCACAGATTGCAGAGCCCTGGTCTCCCACCCCACATTGTCCCAGCCCATCTGAAGTATGTATCCACATGTTCTTGCCCCACAGGTAGCAATCCTCTTATAGTTTATCTCAGAGTTCAGTCCCATAGATGGCCTTATGACGTAAGTACTCTTCTAAACACTGAAGAGCATTGTCATCCACCTTTGGGTCAAACTTGTTGGCCAAGAGGTGATGGTTTTGAAGAATCCAATGCAGGTCTCCAGTCCCGTAAATACAGATAGACCGCTGGTGGATTCCAGAGCAAGGTGCATAAGGTGCCCCCATACTGATGTTTCCCTCATGGCCCTGCCACTTGACCAGCCTGGCAATGGCTGCCATATCTGAGACGTGAAACTTGGAGTGGTAGGGAATACAGCCAGGCATCCATGGTGCACGCTGAAGCGTGGCCCATAGACGCTCATCGGGGCTATAGGTGTCTTTTACCCATTCAATCAGTTGTCAGGACTTGGGGTTCTCTAAGACATGTCGGACAAAGTCTCGGGAAGCTACAATATAGGCATTCCCTGTGAATATAGATATGTTATCAGGGGGAGGATCCTTCATCTTGTTGGTTACGTAGAATGTGTCTTTTGTCTCAGTGATATTTCCAGCGAGTCTTTTTGTACTCGGTAGGTATTTCTGAGTACCTCAGAAATATACCTGAGTATATACACCTTTACACATATGCTAAGATTAAGAACTTTCCCCCTTGCAGTGGGGTAGGCAGTAGTGGTGTAAGGTGACTCAGAGGGACAGCCATTTAGGATCTTTCTTAACTCCAAGTAACCACTGAAAACGTGTACTGTAGAGTAGATAAGAAAGCCAGTGGTGATCCAATAATAGACTACAATTTAAAAAAGAAATCTTAGTCTGTTTCAGTAAAACCTGGAATTTTGCTAACTATGTAACTATATAAACAGGGTTTTGCAAAATACAAAATTATAGTTAGACACCTTTTGAGAAGTCAGTCTCACTCCCACCAATGTCCACTCTCTCAACTACCACTGTCTCCCCAGGAGTGGGTTGCTATCCACCAAGGTAGTCAATCATCTCACCTTACCCCAAACACAGTCAACTGAATCAGGCTAGATACCTTACCTGAATTAGGTCAATCATATTACATCTCCTGGGAAGTTAGAAATGAGAGTGAATCACTACTCTCAGCCAGAGATTTCTGCTTAAATAGATATAAATGTAGAAGCTATCGAGTGGCCACTTTGGGCCAACAAGACGCCAAATCTCTGTAAGTCCTGTTACAGAGAAGAATGTATTAAGACTAAAAATATTTTTAAAAAGAATAACACCTCATCACCAAATGGTGTTCATTCCACAAATGCTGGGGATGATTCAATATTATAATTCATCAATAATGAACAGATCTGAAGGGAAAATCTCCACAAATTCCAAAAAGGAACTTGAAAATATTCAAGACTCATTTATGGTAGAAACACTGGAGGTTTTACATATTATCTTTATGAAATTACATACATATGTATAATATTCTATTGTAAGTACCTACATTTTTTTTAACGTTTATTTATGTTTGAGAGGCAGGGGGTGGGGGAGGACAGAGAGAGAGGGAGACACAGAATCTGAAGCAGGCTCCAGGCTCTGAGCTGTCAGCAAAGAGCCTGACGCGGGGCTTGAACTCACAAACTGTGAGATCACGACCTGAGCCAAAATTCGACCTTTAACCAACTGAGCCACCCAGGTGCCCGAGTAAATACCTATTTTGTTTTCTACGTCTATACATCAGTCTAGAATAATCTACATCTTATTTAATGGAGAAACACTACCAGCAGTCACACTGAAGTAAGAAACAAAGATGCCCATTATCCTTACTACTATTCAATATGGAATGGAAATAATTTTCCAAGAGAAATTTTTTTTTTAAACGTTTATTTATTTTTGAGACAGAGAGAGAGCATGAACGGGGGAGGGCCAGAGAGAGAGGGAGACACAGAATCTGAAACAGGCTCCAGGCTCTGAGCTGTCAGCACAGAGCCCGACGCGGGGCTCGAACTCACGGACCGTGAGATCATGACCTGAGTCGAAGTCGGATGCTTAACCAACTGAGCCACCCAGGCGCCCCCCAACAGAAATTTTAAATAATGAAAGGTAATGAGAAGCACACTAGTTAGAAAAGCAGAAATAAACTATCTCTGTAAGTAAGTTACATGGTATTTATAGCTCAATAACTCAAGAGAACCCATGCAAAAGTAAGTACAATCAGGTAACTTAAAGTCACAAGATATAAAATTAATATATAAAAATCAATAGTTTTTAAAAATACAAATAATAACAAGTTATAAAGTATAATAGAAAACAAGGTAACATTTATAATAGCAACCAAGTAGATAAAATTCCGAGAAATAAGCTTAACCAAAAACAAAGCAAACAGAAAAAGAATGCTCCTGAAAATAAATATAACTAGACTCTAACAAATGAAGAGACAAATCATGTTCTTGGATAAAAAGTCAACATCACAAAGATGTCAATTATCTATAAGCTAATTTACAAATGTATGGTAAGTGCCAGTAAAACACCAACATTTTCTTTCTGAAGTCAGACAAAATTATAAAGGTCATATGGAAAAATAAACGAGCACAATAGTAAGGAAAACTCGGAAAAGGAAAGCAGTAAGAATGTTAGAACTAGCCTCACCATGTATTTTTTAAATGATAAAAATATAAAAATAAAACAATGAAATGATTGATATTACAATGGTATATCTTCAAAAAAACGTGTTTTAAAAAGTCTTCTGCCCAATGAAACAATATAGAAAATTTAAAAATAAATCCAAATGGCTAAGAAATTTCAAAGATGATGAAAGTGGCATCTCAAACCAGGAAGAAAAGATTTTTTTTTAAATGGTGTTTGGACAACTGGACATGCATTTAGATGGAAAAAAAAAAAAAAAAAACAGACCTACAGAGCCATGTGTACTAGAACAAATCAGACAGGTTCTAGAAGAAATCTTGAGGTAAATTTTGAGAGAGGTGGCAAAACGACCTTAATTTAAATTAAAAAACCAGAAGCATTCTTTCATTAAGAAATGAAAATTTTGGCTACATAACAACCAATATCCATCAAGAGGACACTGATTAAATGTACAATGGAACACCACCTACTTATAGTATTTAACAAATCAGAATCAATGCCTATCCCACAGGAATTTTTTTTAACAACTGTATTTATGCCTTAATCCCTTGTTTTGGGGAATCCCTGTTCCTTCCTCCCCAAACTCCCTTTACACCAATGATCAAAATGCAAACTGCCATTCTCTTTTTTTTTTTTTTTTAATTTTTTTTTTCAACGTTTTTTATTTATTTTGGGACAGAGAGAGACAGAGCATGAACGGGGGAGGGTCAGAGAGAGAGGGAGACACAGAATCGGAAACAGGCTCCAGGCTCTGAGCCATCAGCCCAGAGCCTGACGCGGGGCTCGAACTCACGGACCGCGAGATCGTGACCTGGCTGAAGTCGGACGCTTAACCGACTGCGCCACCCAGGCGCCCCAAACTGCCATTCTCTTATACCATCCACTTCTCAGGCTACAGTAACTAGGGTTAATCCATTAATTGACAAGATGACTCAGGCTGGGCCACAGATTTCTCAATCTGAAAGGAAGAGATTAAAAAGCAAATCTCTCTCTTAACACACACACACACACACACACACACACACCCTATACTTATATACCTATAAATACATAAATACAGAGGGGAAAAAAGCAAGGAAGGAAGTACATCCACAAAGGTCAAAAACGTAGGTATTTCAGAATGGTAGGATTGCAAGGGATCTGTATTTTCTTCTTTATACTTATGGGTATATTCTGAATGTTTTACATATAAGCATATATGTATGATGCTGCTACAAAGGAGAGGTGGGTATTTTCAAAAACAGATAAAACAAGCTGGATGTTTTGGGGGTTTGCTTTTCCAATTTACAGAGACATTAGCTACTTCAGACATGCTCAGGTGGCTGAGCACATTTCCAGTGATCATGTGCACTGCATTACCACTCTATAGAATGAGTATCTTCCTGTGCTGTATCATGCCCTAAAAACAAAAAACATATTAGGCAAATTTTAATTATACCACTGTTTTCTAAACACAAATTCACTACAATACAGGCAAACAATTATCTAAATTTTACTTTTGTAAAGTACGATTCAAAGAATCTACATTCAGTACATTTACTTTCTTCAGTAACGTGCTTCCACGTAAAAATTCTGCATTTCATAATAACACAAACTCAGTCTAAAGCTTTTTAAATTTTTTAATGTTTATTTTTGAGAGAGAGAGAGAGAGAGAGAGAGCGAGAGCAGGGGAGGGGCAGAGAGAGAGGGGGAGACACAGAAACCGAAGCAGGCTCCAGGCTCTGAGCTGTCAGCACAGAGCAGGACAGATGTGGGGCTCGAACTCATGAACCATGAGATCATCACCTGAGCGGAAGTCAGCCGCTTAACTGACTGAGCCACCCAGGTGCCCCAGTCTAAAGCTTTTTATATACCTCCTTAGAATTCTCAGAAAATTTATAACTTTGTGATTCATATACAATAAGGATTAACAATGAAAAAAGCAATCTGTACTATCTACTAAACTGTAATTCTTAACCTCCTCTAGGTCATTTTCTTCATTAATAACCTGATGATGAGAGGAGTAATCAGGAGACATACATAAAACTGTGGTTAAAAAAAAAAAATCAGTAAGGGGTGCCTGGGTGGCTCAGTCGAACATCCGACTCTTGATTTCAGCTCAGGTCATGATCCTGGAGTCATGGGATTGAGCCCTGCATAGGAAGCCTGCTTGGGATTCTCACTCTCCCTCTCTGCCCCTCTCCCCCACTTTTGTTCTAAAATAAAATAATTTTTAAAAATCAGTAAGTTCACAGACCCCATTAAGTCTATCTAGGTACCAGAAATTTCAATTAAGAATCCCTGATATAAAATTAAGACTTAATTGAAATCCCTTAATCCACAAAGCATCCCAATTGTCTTTACTCTGTCACAAATCTGCTGAAAATACATAGCTAGAAATCACATTTCCAGTGCTTTGGCCTTATAACTAGCTTAGTCTCTGTTCTGCCACCACCACTATCACTGCTACCCATGTGCTGCCCTCCACAACCCATCCACCAACAATGATCTTTTACAAATACAAACCTGATGATGCACCCTCCAAAACCACAGCTCCCCATTATCAAGATTAAACCTTATATACTCTAAATGAAGGAAACACACAAACACTCATATATATATATATATATATATATATATATATCGCTTAATATCACTTAACTACTTAACACTGCATAACTAGTAAGTTATATGTAACATGTGTTGCTGTATTAGAACAGTGTTTTTCAAACTATGGGTTGAATCTCTAGTCAATCATAAAATCAGTAACTAGCTCATTTAACAAAACAGAAATAGCTATTTCTATTGGCTATATGTATAGCCAATCCTCAATACTCACAAATTCTGTGTTTGCAAATTCACCTCACACAAATGTGTGATCCCCAAAATCAATATGTGCAGTACTTTCACAGTCATTCGAAGAATGTGCAAAGCGGCTTTCGAATCATCCCAGTCATATGTTCCCAGCTGAGGTCAAAGGAGGTGACACTCTTCTTTCAGCTCTTATACTATAAATAAGTGTATTTCTAACATTCTATTTAGTGCCACTTTTTTGCATTTTTATAGTTTTTTGATGATTTCATTGTTTATGGACTCCCCAAATGCAGCAGTGAAGTGCTATAATGTTCTTAAGCACAAGACGGCTGTGATGTAACTTACAGAGAAACTGTGTTAGACAAGTTTCATTCAGGCATGACTTACAGTGCTGCTGGCTGTGAGTTCAATGCCAAGAATCAATAGTATATGTTAAATAAAGTATCTTCAAAACACAAACATGCATAAAACAAGAATTTGTATTGATTTGTTTGATGAAAATGTTGTGACCAGCCCTGTATTTCCTTTAGAAGTAATGGTTCAGTATTCATTAATCCATTGTTTGTGGCAACCTGACAGAACATAACTACTGCATAAACAAACACCCAACAGTATATTTGTGTGTGTAGTGTGTGTGCATGTCAAGACACACTTTATTTCAGTTTTATTTCAGCTACACACACACACACACACACACACACACACACACACACACACACACACTGAGTCAATCAAAAGAGTTCAAAAGCCAATGAATAAGAGAAATACTCCTTACTGGAATGGTAAAATGGCAAGGCAGACATGCAGGGGACATGGGCATACATAACTAACCGTTTTTTCGACCCAGAATCAGAATCACTTATAAACTGTGATTTGGCTGGGAAGTCTAAGGTAAACACATGTACTTCACAAAAGCACCCCAGATTGTTCTGCTATGTGTTCAAGATGGAACTGCTATTCTTCCTCCTACAGTGGTAGTTTTCAGAGTGGGGTCACTGGACAGGCAGCATCAGGAACCTGTTAAAAAATACGAATTCCTAGGTCCCATTCCAGATCCACTAAAAACTACAATGTCAGAATGAAGCTCAGCAATCAGTGTTTTAACAAGCCCTCCAAGTGATTCTGATGCATGACAAAGTTTGAGAATCACTGACCTAAACCTTCTGTATTTCTTTTGGAGGTATTTTGAAAGCCCTGATGAATGTAAGATGGCTGAGCTGATATTTCAGATAAAGTTGAAGGGGAACTACTGCTGTCTGAAGCACCTATAATGTACAGAAAATCTTCTAAGTACTTTCTCCACGGAAAGTGTCCTCTGTGTTTTAAAGCAAAATAAATAAAATCTCTACATTACTTGTACAATAAATAAGGCAGCACTAGTTCTTCAGATCATCCTTCATATCACAAAGTTTCTTTTCCCACAGCTCTTTACACAGGAACTGCTCTTAAAACCAAAACAAAAACCAAAACAAAAACAAAAACAACAGGAAATGCTCTTAACACAAGTTTGCCTATCCTAAAAGGTGACTCTACACTAGACCACAAAAATTCTTTCAACCCTCTAACAACTCTCCAGGACATCACACACTTTCCAATATGAAAAGCAATGACATGTACCAGGAAAAAAAACAAAAACAAAAAACTCATGACATCGTGGCATACGAAATAACTTCAAAACTCATTTGTAAAAAATAATTCAGTAGTATTTTTTTTAAGTTTATTATTTGAGAGACAGAGAGAATCCCAGAGAGACAGCAGAGAATCTCTGCTGACAGTACAGAGCCCAGTGCAGGGCTCAACCCCACCAACAGTGAGATCATGACCTGAGCTGAAACCAAGAGTTGGATGTTTACCCGACTGAGCCACCCAGACACCCCAATTTGGTATCTTCTACTAGCTATTACATGAACTCAGACATACTCTTGTTCAAATCACGTCCCTTGTGACACAAATTTCTACAATATAATTTTTACTTTTTACATAACACATTAAACCTTATATGCATTCATCCATGTACAACTCTTTTCTTTGGGACTACAAACTGCTTGAAGACAGGTACCACCTCTATTCCTTTCTGTAACCTAAAGTACATAACAGGCGTTGCTCGTTCCATCAGCAACTATTTAGTAAGCAGCGACCATACATCATTCACTGCACCAGATGATGGACACAAAGGTAATACAGACACAGTCCATGCATTCATGGAGCTACTTAATGAATGAACACATACAAACAACTGCAATGAAAGTTTGAAAGAGTGCAGTCTGTGTGAAAGATCCAGCTTACCAATATGATAACCCAAAAAAAGATGGCTTTCTTCAAAAGGGGAGCCTATTATTGCTCTTCTGACCTAAACTGCTACTTAAGGCCATAAATAATTGGTAAAAAAAAAAAAAAAAAAAAAAAAAAAAAATTCACTGACAAGACATTTAATAGTTAATCGGACTTTAAAATACTTATTTTATATATAGAAAAATAAACAAAAGTCCTATGCACAATGCAAGGCTTACAGACAGCCAAACTGCAACATGGGAATAAAAGATTAAGGTTTTATATCTAAACTCCCAACAATCCAATTAGAAAGCTACAATTTGCCAATTCTCAATTCCTCAGAGATTTTTAAATTTAAAATCAAAATTACCTGACTTAATGAATGACTCTAGATTAAGAAACTAACTCTAAGGTCACATATTACTTACAAAATGAATACAAGAAATAAGCATTTGTTTAGCAGTTTTCTAGGATACACATGCATGATGCCAACAACAGCTGCCTCTGTAGAGTGTCTGGGATGTGGGGAGGAAGGACATTTACTTTTCATATATATCATTTTGTGGTATAAATTTTTATCTTTACATCACATGGGTATATTATTTTCCAACTTAAAAAACGTAGAAAATATCTTAAACACAAAAATAACATATTCTGTTTACAGTAACATCTCCTTTATAGTAATAAGAAATAAAATCTTTAGCCTAACTATATATTTGGGACAAGGATGACATGGCAATAAGGTTGCCATTTGGGCCAAAGAAATTCTTCTGAGGGATTCTAAACCTCAGGTCAAAGACCTTCAAAACTTCCAAAGAAAGAATTGAGGGGCCATAAACTTGGGTGAGAAAACAATCATTTCTCTTATTCCACTAACTTCTATCAAATTTAACATTTCCTTCAATTACTAATGTAGGCAAAAGGCAAAATAACAGTACTAGTAATACTCAGGACTAGCAATACAACAGAAATCACAGATCGTTTCATTGTCCTATTACAGTGGTTGCACTTGTCCAAATATTGTTTATACTTATCACTACTTAAAAAGATAATTAGGGGTTGTTAATACTTATCACTACTTAAATATTGTTTATACTTATCACTACTTAAAAAGATAATTAGGAGTGCCTGGGTGGCTCAGTCAGTTAAGCATCTGACCTCAGACCAGGTCAAGATCTCATGGTTCGGGAGTTCGAGCCCCGGTCCAGCTCTTTGCTGACAGCTTGGAGCCTGGAGCCTGCTTCGAATTCTGTGTCTCCCTCTCTCTCTCTGCCCCCCCGCACTCGTGCTCAGTCGCTCAGTCCCATTCTCTCTCTCTCTCTCCCTCCCTCCCTCCCTCAAAAATAAACATTAAAACTAAGATAATTAGATTCAACTCTAAATCTTGTCATTAATGTATTACTAAAGCATGTAAATTACAAACTTATATTATTTTGATAACTTTCAATATAATTGGCTTATGTGATTCTATTTTATGCATTTAAAACCATACTGATTCAGGCTCTCTGTCCATTTTTTACTTGATTCTTTTTGGTATTGAGTTGTATACGCTCTTTATATATTTTGGGTACTAGCCCCTTATCAGATAACATCATTTGCAAATACCTTCTCCCATTCAGTAGGTAGTCTTGTCATTTTGTTGATGGTCTCCTGAGCTATACAAAAGCTTTTTATTTTGGTGTAGTCCCAATAGTTTATTTTTGCTTTTGTTTCCCTTGCCTCAGGAGACCTATCTAGGAAAATGTTTCTATGGCCCATGTCAAAGAAATTACTGCCTATGTTTTCTTCTGGGAGTTACACGGTTTCAGGTCTCACGTGTAGGTCCTTAATCCACTCTTGAGTTTGTTTTTGTGTACAGTGTAAGAAAGTGTTCCAGTTTCATTCTTTGGCATGTAGCTATCCAGTTTTCCCACTGTATATTCTTGCTTCCTTTGTCATAGATTAATTGACCATATAAGCACAGGTTTATTTCTAGGGTCTCTATTCTATTCCATTGATCTCTGTGTGTATTTTTTGAGCCAGTACAATACCATTTTGATTACTACAGCTTTGTAGTATATCTTGAAGCCTGGGATTGTGATGCCTCTACCCTTGTTCATCTTTCTCAAGACTGCTTTGGCTATTCAAGGTCTTTTGTGGTTCCATACAAATGTTCATATTATTTGTTCTATTTCTGTGAAAAATGCTATTGGTATTTTGATAGAGATTGCATTAAGTCTGTACATTGCTTTGTAGAACCAACAATATTGGTTCTCCCGATACATGAGTATGGAGTATCCATCCATTTGTTTGTGTCCTCCACAATTTCCTTCATCACTGTTTTATAGTTTCCAGAGTACAGGTCTTTCACCTACATGGTTAAATTTACTCCCAGGTATTATATTCTTTTTGGTGCAATAGACATTTTTCCAGAGAAGACCTACAAATGACCAACCAACACATGAAAAGCTGCTCAACATCACTATTCATCAGGGAAATGCCAATCAAAACCACAATGAGACAAAATCAAAACAAATGAGATCACAATCAAAACCACCTTACACCTGTCAGAATGGCTATGATCAAAAAAGACAAGGAAAAACAAATGCTGGGAGAATGTGGGAGAAAAAAAGGAACGATATGCTCTGTTAGTGGGAATGCAAACTGGGGCAGCCACGGTTGGAAACGGTATGGAGATTCCTCAAAAAATTAAAAGTAGAATTACCATATGATTCAGTAATTCCCCTACTGGGACAAAGAACTGGAACAAAGAAAACAAAACCACTACTAAAAAGATACATGCACTTCTATGTTTACTATAGCATTATTTATAAGCCACAGTCAAGATATAGAAGCAACCTGAGTGTCCATCAATAGATGAAAGAATAAACAAAATGCAGGGTGTGTGTATATGTGTACACACACACACACACACACACATATATATATAATGGAATATTAGTTGGCCATAAAGAAGAGTAAGATCTTGCCATTTTTGCAACACCATGGATAGATTTAGAAAGTAAAATGCTAAGTGAAGTCAGACAAAGACAAATACTATATGATTTCACTCATATGTGGAATT
Source organism: Panthera tigris (assembly GCF_018350195.1). Classification (NCBI taxonomy): domain Eukaryota; kingdom Metazoa; phylum Chordata; class Mammalia; order Carnivora; family Felidae; genus Panthera; species Panthera tigris. The sequence goes on along the minus strand of NC_056667.1, from coordinate 138,284,991 downwards.
TAAGAAACAAAACAAATGAACAAAGAAAAAAAAAGGGACGAACCAAAAAAACAAACTCTTAAATACAGAGGACAAACTGGGGGTTGCAGCAGGGGATGGGAAAAGCAGGAATTTTATCAAGCTGTCAAAGTCCCAAGTCACAAAAGGTTAAGAAGCCTTGGACAATGGTTCTTAAATCAGATCCCACAGCCCTCATTTGGAAATCGAGAAAAAAACATTTCGGGGTTATCACAATTAGCAGGCAGGATATCAATAAACTTCATGATATGCCTGTGACAGTCCCATACACCCAAAAAACTGAATGCCAAAACCATGCCAGTTGAGAAACATCTCAAGGATCAAATGGCAAGATTACCTCTTTGGTACCATGCTTTTCAAAGTTCCAAACTTAAGTGTTCATCCCAGAGTTCATTGGTATATTAGAATGTCTCTTGTCATTTGATTCTCTAATGTATACCACCCACTGAACAGATTTTCATCACTAAAATTTATTTTCCCCATGACCAACTAACAATCAAAAAAATAAAGAAGCGGGGATGCTGGGTGGCTTTGTTGGTTAAGTGTCCAGCTTTGGCTCAGGTCATGATCACAGTCCGGGAGTTGGAGCCCCACGTCAGGCTCTGTGCCGACAACTCAAAGTCTGGATGGAGCCTGCTTCAGATTCTATGTCTCCCTCTCTCTCTGACCCTTCCTGCCCCTTTCTCTCTCTCTTTCTCAAAAATGAATAAACATTTTTAAAAAATTTTAAAAAGGAAGAAGAAAAAGAAAAAAAAGGAAATCACTTTTAAAAACAAATACAGTATCAATTATTCAGGAGTCAAATATTACTCTGAGGATTAGCTGAAAATTTAGTTTCTTTGCTAATTTTTCAAGTCTTTAATTTTTTAAATCATTTTGATTGTTAAAATGCTCTGCCAGGAAGAGATGGAAGGAGGAAAATATACGTATCAATCTGCTGATGTTTGACAACTATAAAAATATATTTAATCGACTGGAGAAAAAAATGTGAAACTATTCCACAGAATAATGTATGGTGATACTCTGTATATTTTACTCTTCCATATTCCTTCACATTTATTAGCCTATATAACTGAAAACTGTTATTAATAATAAAAAAAAAAAGCAGTTGCCTGTATAAGGCACTGACTTAAGTCCACAAAAAGATAATCTTTAAGATTACCTTTCAAGATACTTCTCATTAAACAGATGAAGCAAAGTGGCTTAATGAGATGAAGTAATTTATCTTGCCCAAAGGGAAAGTGACAGAGGCCAGGCCTGGAACCTAAGGCACAATTCTGAAGTACCAATTTCATCAAATTAACAGTACAAATAAGGGCTGCTTGTCAACTCCCCAACCAACAACCTCCTATCCTTTGCCCACATTCCTCCCAAAAAAGGGAAGTGAGAAAGCTGGAAGTAAAGATATGAGTTAGAGAACTAGCAGAGAGGCTGACTCTTTCACTCTTCATTCTTCTGACTGCACGGTGATACTAGCTGGCAAGAAAAAAGAAACCTAAAAACAAATGTAAGGAAATGGTGCTAAGAAGAATCTGGAAGTGGCTGTCATCTTCCTCCACTATTGATCCCACAAAAAAACAGTGGTGGATGACAGACTAGGCAAACCCAAAGTTCTATTTCATGCAAGTGTAAACAAGTCAAAATATCAACAAGGATCAGTTTTAAGATAAAATCAAATAATCATGATGGACCTACTGCTATCTACATTGGTCTCATTCATGGCTTATTCCTACCAGGTGTCACCTACACATCCATTACTGGTTTTTCTACCTCAACTGTACTTGAAATGAAATGAAGATGCAGAGCTGTACATTTAATAATACAATCAAATCCAATCCCAGTGGCCAGTATTATGGTCAATGCCTGTATCACAAACTTTCTACCACGTAAGTACCTGATAGGTAATCCAGCCTCTGCTGAGTAAAACAAAGACTTTATACCTTCCTTAAGGCATTTGGTCTAAATGGGAAAACAAGTATCTATCACTCTCTCATGCATATATCCATACATACACATACATCCCTCCAGTGAGAAACACGAGATACTAAAAAATTTATTTTAAAACTCAAATTGTCTGGGCTAAAAGTATACCAAAATTCAGGACATTTACAGTAAGAGACAGTAAAAGAAAATTCCATGAAAAGGTAACTGATCATATCCAAAACATACAGAGGGGACTTCTCTTTTGATCTCTAGGAAAAATCAGTATTAAATAGTGGATAAATATAACTGAACCTCACAAAAAAAGGACTCTAAACCAAATTAACAGGATTACAATAATTAACTCTTTAAATAAAGCTTAACTACTAGTATCTTCCTAATATTTAGTCTTTCGTTTGTTAGTTCTTTTCATCTAATTAACATTCTGGACAATATACCTAGTAGATAGACATGTGGATTCACAGAAGCAAGTAATTTTTAGACCCAAAGGTACTGTAACGGTCACTCAATCCAATTCTACTTCACAAATGAGGAAACTAAGGGCCAGGAAAGTTAAATAACTTCTTTGAGGTCACACAAAATGCATCCCTTACTATTTGGAAAATTAGGATGAAGGGTATGCTTTCTTTAAAAAGATTCTGGAGACTTCTTTTATAGTCCTTAATTTAAATTTCATTTAAAAAATGCAATACACATCCTACCATTATATTGTGAAATATGTAAAATATCGTTATCCCATTTAAACACCTTACAAACTTAACGTCTGTAAAAATACCCTAAGTATCCAAATTCACCTTGGATCAAACTATGGATTAAAACAATTTAATTAACAATTTAACTTCATAACTTTTGGTCATAATGTTATATACACACCAGCAGTAAATGTCTAAAGGGCAGCTTCTGACTAAAGCCTCATTCTCAGGAGAGTAGCCCTAACAGCACTTGTGTACTAACCTCCCCTGTCAGACTGTCAGACTTATAGGTACACAGACACCTGATTCAAGCCAAACCAATAATGACCAGGATCTGTGATTCTGAAACAAAAGAAACATAACAATGATGATAACAGCTAATATTTATTGACTGCTTACTGAATGCCACAAACTGTCCCAAGCACACAATTCATGCTCTCAACAACCCATGAGATTTTATAGATGAACTCAAAACCATTCAGTCTGGCTCAAAGAAGAAGATATGCACTTCACCACAACACTATACTACTACCTCTCAAATGACTGGGAATTGTTAGAGTTTAGTGATATTAATGTCACTTGCTGCTAAAAAGCCCATAGCTGCCCTGGTTCCTGGCATTCTCAAGCCTTGACCATTCAAGCCTTCTTTGGGGTCTTCAAGGCAACACCTAGGAATCTTAAAGAAACCAGATTTGGTTTCTGTTACTTGAAATCAACCTAATGATCCTACCTGCTAAACATTTTTAGGCCTCGTTTTTAGAGATCTGATACTGATGAAATCTAAACTTACCCCACAGATAAATCATTCCTTAAAAGTTTGTGTTAAAGAAATGTGTTTACCAAAAAAAAGTAAATAAAATAAAAAAATTAAAAAAAAAAAAAAAAAAGAAATGTGTTTACAAAAGGCATTCACCTTAAAGCTTCTTTCATATCATTCCCCGAGGCAAAAATTTTTAATGACTCTTCCATGGTAGTACAGAATAATAAATGACAGAACAATGAAAATGTAATAAACTTTAGGTATCATCTAGTTCTCAACCCACTCATTTTACAGATGAAGCAGTACAGTGGTAAAGGTCAGAGCTCTAGACTCAATCACTCACAGGATTTGAGTTCAAATACTGGCTTTACTATGTTCTAGTCCAAGTAGGAGTGAACTTTGGCAAGATACTTAATCTCCAAAGCCTGCTTCGTCTTCTAGAAAAGACATAATAGCACCTACTATACATCCTGTCGTTATAATGAGTCGTAAACCACCTACTGAGTTTAACAAAGTGCCTGGCATGTACTCAACACACTCAGTAACGCACAATAAATGGTAGCTGTGATGGTAGTGATGAATGACCTGAGACTCAGAGAAGGTAGGCAACTTTCCCAGATCATTTGGCCACTAAAGAACAGAAACAAAACTAGAAAGAGACTTCACACTTGCAAGTCAGTGCTCTTTTTTCTACACCATTCTACAAACCCCTGGGCTAACATTTGAAACTATCTGTCATCTGGTATAATTGTACCCTTTTGCAGCTGTATCTCCACCTCAACTTCTATTCATTGATTCACCAAATATTTAGTAAGTGCCTTCTTTGTTACAAACAGTTTCTAGTGTTGAAGATATAGCACAGAACAAAGTAAGGAGAAGAAGTAAAAGCCATCTGTAAGTCCAAAAAAAACAAAGAGAAAGAGCTAAGAGAATGGCGTGCTCAGAAATGATGCAGTACTACCCTCCTGAAATCTCTATCAGCAGGGGATGATGGATTGAAAAGGGCAGATTCCTGGATTCTGGGTGCCCAGGTGGCTCAGTCGGTTAAGCGTCCAACTTCCACTCAAGTCATGATCTTGTGGTTCACGAGTTCAAGCCCACGTCAGGCTCTGTGACAGCTCGGAGCCTGGAGCCTGCTTCAGATTCTGTGTCTCCCTCCCTCTCTGCCCCTCCCCAGTTCGCACTCTGTTTCTCTCCCCCTCAAAAATAAATAAAAACATTAAAAAAAATTTTTTAATAAAAAAAAATAAACATTCCTGGATTCAAGTATTTGCTTCAACACACACCATACAATCAAACCTGAAAGTCCAACTTGTTAAATCTCTCTCCAATCCCTCTATACATTCTAGTAACAGTTTTCTCTAATTCTTAACTATACTAAAATTTAACTATTTCTAATGCTCTTTGTCAGATCAACTTAACCTGGTAGTTTCTGCTAACTTTCCAGATATGTTTTTGACCTCAATGACTCATTTACATTTCCCAAAGTCAAGTTCTGTATCATATTCTTCTTTTAATTTTAATCCTAGCAACACTCAGCACACAGCCTTACAAATACCCTTATCCATGGTTACCCCTTCAAAAGTTTCCTGATGTCATATTTAGATAACACCTGGCACTCAGATGATAACTGGCTAGTATATGCTTTTGTTGAAAGAATAAATGCTCAGTGTTTTTACAATATCAATTTACGAAATTTTATTTTATACCCTCTCTAGAACTCCTCTATAATGAAACATGAAATGTATTAGTGCCAAAAATAACTCTGAAATGTAAGAAACACTGAATATATCCTACTCTCACTGTTGCTTAAAATATTAAGAGGATATCAAAATTAGGCAACTAAAGCATAAAAGGAGAAATGGCAATTCAAATCAGTCATGATCTTTTTCTTTAAACATAAGCAGAATTGGACACCTGGGTGGTTTAGTCAGTTAAGCGTCTGACTTCAGCTCAGGTCATGATCTTGCAGTTCAAGAGTTCGAGCCCCGCGTCAGGCTCTGTGCTGACAGCTCAGAGCCTGGAGCTGTCTTCAGATTCTGTGTCTCCCTCTTTCTGCCCTTCCCCTGCTCATACTCGGTCTCTCTCTCAAAAATAAATAAAACATTTTTAAAAACTGAAAATAAGCAGAATCATATGCTTCATAGAAATTTTGGTTCACTCTAATACAAAAAGGTATCATATACAAATCTACATATACCTATGAGAAGGGTAATTAACACAAAATAAAAATATTGCAGCCATACCTATGTGTTCAAAATTGTGTATTTAAAGGGGCCTCTGACTCAAGAGGGAAAAAATATATACATTTAGTATTTAGGTACATGTTGTATCAAAGTAAGAAACCAAAAAGAATTCCAAGAATAATTTCCCAAAATCTGCTAATGAATTACACACACACGCATGCACGCACACACAGTGTTTCATAAAAACATAGATCTTAGTATAGAAAGAAAAAAAAAAGAGGCTCATTCAACACTTAACCAACATTTAGCAAACATATATTATGTTCCAGGCACAGTTTCAGATACTCGGAATACATTAATGAACAAAATATGCAAAGATCCTTGTCCTTACATAGATTATATTCTATTAGAATAAAATCTAAACAATAAAAAATAATAGTTTCCCACAAATTTCTTACATGCTTATGGTAACGTAAACATTCAGATAAACATAATGGTACCACTACAGAGAAGCAAAGTAAATAAACTTCTAAGAAAAAAAGGAAAAAGAAACAGAAAATCTGAAAAGCCAAAAGCAAAAATCATACACAATTAAGTGATGAAAAACTACAGTTAGCAATTTACTTATTTGTTTTAATAATTTATTGTTTTTAATGTTTATTTACTTGAGACACACACACACACACACACACACACACACACACAGGCCCCAGGGATGGGCAGAGAGAGAGAGACACATACAGAATCCGAAGCAGGCTCCAGGCTCTGAGCTGTCAGCACAGAGCCCGATGCGGGGCTCAAACTCTTGAACTGCAAGATCATGACCTGGGCTGAAGTCGGACACTCAACCGACTGAGTCACCCAGGTGCCCCTAGTTAGTAATTTAATATTCCAATCAAATCAATGTCATCTTTCAAAGTTCCCCAATTACAAAAAGTAAAACAATGTTTACAAAACCTGTAATGAACTTAACAGTTCAGAAGCTAATTTGGGATTCTGTAAGAAGTCAACATGAATCACAGTGGTTATAAGAATGGGTTTTGTGATATTAAAACCAAGGGCATGAATTATAGCCCTGCCAGTTACTAACAGTGAGACCCACAGTTTTTTCATCCATAAAACAGAAACAATAATACTACATAGGCTGTTGTTACAAAGATTCAATGAAAACCAAAAACAGGAAGCAATTCAAATATCCAGATGGATGGATGAATATATTACAACAATCCACTAGAATACCGTTCAGTAATAAAAAGGAATGGACTGATACATGTAACAAGGATGAATCGTTAATGCATCATGCTGAGCAAAAGAAGCCTGACATGAAAGAGTATGTGAAATCCATTTAAATGTAATTCTAGAAAAAACAATACTAAAATCTATAGGGAAAGAAAACAAATCAGTAATTGCTTAGAACTACTGGTGTAGATGGACTGACTTGCAAAGGAGCACAAGGGAATTTTTTGGGTGTTTGAAATGTTGCTTTATCCTGATTGTGGTGGCATTTCCTTGTGTGTACATGTTTGTCAAAACTCATAAACTCTATGCTTTAAATGAGCACATTTTATTGCATATAAATAACTCAAAAAAGTTAATTTTAAAAAGGATTAAATGAACTAATCGTATGTAAAGTTATTAACATAGTATCTGGGACACAAGTAGTAGTCGAAAAATGGTTCAGTACTGTATTATCAAAAAACATCAACTATCTCTATACAACACTCAAGGGGTGTTGCGATGATCACCTGATCATTCTGGTTTAGATTCTAAATAAACACAAGTTAACAGTATTTGACCTAAATCAAGTGTCACGTAGAGCACTATAGAGACCAAGTTTAGGAGGATGCCTACTGGCAGACCTTAGGCAAAAGACAAGGAAAAAATAAGGAAAGGGAACAAAAGAAGATGCCTACATGTCCAAAAGAAAAGAAAGAGCTAAGAGAATGATGAGAGTGCTACCAATCTCAAAGAATGCCTAGATTATCTCATCTAAGTATTATCAAAATATAACTCAAAACTGAGTCAATGACTATATAAACAAAGTCTAATAATAATCCAATAGACACAGTTTTTAATTTTACCGGGGCGGGGTGGGGGCGGAGTGAGAATGGAGGTTAAGATTCATGAAGGTGGTTCAAGTGAAGTCAAAAGATTCTGTCAATCAAGCAGGAAAGGAGTCATATTGTGGATAGTTTAGAAATGCAAAGCAACAATTATAAATCCACAAGCCAAGGTTGTTATTTTTTTTTACAAGTCTATATAATTTAAAAAATACTTACAAAAGTAACTAGAACATGTTGGTAATGGAAGTTGAATTGAAATACAACTCAGGGGCGCCTGGGTGGCTCAGTCGGTTGAGGGTCTGACTCCTGATTTCAGCTCAGGTCATGATCTCATGGTTGTGAGTATAAGCCTGCTTGAGATTCTGTCTCCCTCTCTCTGTGCCTCCCCTGCTTGCGTGAATGCCCTCTCTCTCTCAAAATAAACGTACATTAAAAAAAAAAAAGAAATACAACTCAAATGAAACACAAAACATTTATGAAATTTATATTTTACTGCTGCTTAGAACTGCTTTTCAAGGCAGAACAGTTTTTTAATTTTATTTCGAGAGGGAGTGCACATGAGCGAGAAAAGGGCAGAGAGAGAGAGAGGGAGAGAGAGAGGGAGACAGAGAAACTGTCAGAGCAGAGCCCGACTTAGGGCTTGATCCCACAAACCATGAGATCATGACCTGAGCCGAAATCAAGCGGAAGCTTAACTGACTGAGCCACCCAGGTGCTAAAGGCAGAACATTTTTTTAAAATGAACAAATAATTCTGCTTAATAACAGAAGTCCTGTAAACAGGACCAGAAGAACTGAATCGACTGTCACTCATGTAAGCACAAGTCTTCTTACACGTTAATTTAAAAAAGAGGAAAGAAAAAACGAACACCCCAACTGTACATTCTGGGAAGCAAAAGATAATTATAAATCTTAACTGTCAGGGTTTGTTCAGTTTTGTTTTGATTATAAGTACCACCACTTGTAACATTAAAGAGGCAGAAAGGACCAAAGAGTCAGAAGTCCTGGGTTTCAACTCTAGTTCCACCATAAATTGGATTTCTTCTTCCCTGGAAGTGGGCAACTGAAGCAGGCTACTGAAAATAATCCAATATAATCTGATTTCCAATCTCCAGATTGAAAATCACAACTGTTACTGAAAAAGTTAACAGTAAAAGGGTTAAATTATTTGTTTTTAATACATCATTAAAAAAATAACTAAACTGCAAGTTTTCTTCCTAAATTCAGGTAAAATACCAAGACATATGTGGCAAACTGAGGACCAAAAGCTGTAAGTATATTGCTGCTCGGTTCACAAAAAGTAACTTATCTTTCAGGTTAATTGTTCATTCTAGAACAAGCTTCTTGATTTTAGTCCTTCTCAAACCCAAATAACTGGATCCAAGTAATTACATCACTACTGATACTTGAAGACTCATAAGCTACTTCTCCTCTTGGGTCAAATCCCATACAATAATATTAACAAAAATTTAACTTTGTGGAATACAAAGTTGTGTTTTTTAAAGTCCAATTCAATTCTTTTTTCTTTTTCTTTTTTAATTTTTTTTTTTAACGTTTATTTATTTTTGAGACAGAGAGAGACAGAGCATGAACAGGGGAGGAGCAGAGAGAGAGGGAGACACAGAATCTGAAACAGGCTCCAGGCTCTGAGCTGTCAGCACAAAGCCCGACGCGGGGCTCGAACTCACTGACCGTGAGATCATGACCTGAGCCGAAGTCGGATGCCTAACCGACCAAGCCACCCAGGCGCCCCTCCAATTCAATTCTTGTACATACTATAACTTTATTTTAATTATCGTTCCCATGGAAAATTGAGCTGCTAGAAATAAACTTCATTTTTAAAACAAAAAGAATATTCTCATATGACTTAGATCTAAATCTACAGCAAATGTTGGGTTTTCATCTTATTTTTTGAAAAGCTGAATACTTAATGTTCATCCCGATACCGTTGCCATATTCATTTTCTCCTGAAAGTGTAAGACTTTCAAGTAATCAAAGACCAAAGAAAAATGTGATTAAATCACAGCAGAAAGTAGTAATAACAGGGTAATATAATGAGGTCAGAACTGGAGCAGCCAATCAAAGGCATAAAAGCATTTCCTGCAATATTAATAGTCAAAAGAGAAAACCAATCACAGAAACCTCGAGCCTTCTTCTGACAGTCACAGAAGCAAGAGAACCAATCCACGCACACCCAGGGTTGACAATAAGGCGGGACCGCAGGTTCATTGAAGAAATCCTTGAGGGTGCAGTTACTATGAACTTCGCACGCAAGTTAACACCACTCCAGAGTCATAAACACAGTGAAGCCAGACAAAATTCAACAGTATGCCAAATTCCATCAGGGAGAAAAGCAGACTCTTTGCAGAAACCGTTGTGTTATCAAAAATGCAACCGTCAATTTGGATGCATTAAATCCTCAACTTCCAAAAGACCACCCTCTATGATGACAATTCCCGGGGACGCGGCGCGGGGACAGGGCAGCGCCAGTGGCTCGTAGGTGAACATCCCTGTTTGCTTTCTAACGCTGTGTGCCGAACCGGTGCCGTCCCGGCTAGGTGGGCAGCGCCGTCCCTCTCGCCGCCGCGGAGCTAGCCGGTCAACGGCTCTCTACCGCTACACCCCGCTGGGTAGTCGCGGCTCCCGCCCTCCCCCGCCGCAGTGCTGCACCGCCTCATCCCGCTGCACCACCGCCGGCAGGGGAGCCGGGATTACCTTGCTAGGAGGAAGGTGTTTGTTATGAACGCGCTTTACTTTCCACAAGTCATTTCAACGAGAACCCAATGCAAAACTAAATTTGAAAGTGGGAGGAGAAAACCTTTCCTAGCCAAAAGATCCCTCGCCCATTAATTAACCCCGTGCCGGAGGAAGGTTCGGAGTGGAAGGTAAACAGAGGCCGTACGCCAAGTGCGGCCAGAACATCCCCTGCGCCATTCCCGGCCGCCGCTTACGGCAAGGCCCCCTTACGGCAGCGTAAGCGGCGCTGCGAGCTAATCACAACACTGGGACGCAACAACATGGCGGCCGCGGGCGGGCGCTGCGCCGGCCGAGAGGGTTTACGCTACTCCGCCGGCGTAGGGTCCCATGCGTTGGAGCGGCAGCTGCGCCCTCCAGCGAGCGTAAAGCGCTCTGTGAATGGCGAGGCCCGACTGACAAAGGGGAGGGGGGAGGAGGGAAGGGGGGGGTAATAAACACTCGAGTCCCTACCGATTCCTCCTCCTTCTCCATCCCGGTGGGCATCTGGGGCACGGCCCGGTTGATGGAGACGCAGTCGTTGAGATCAGGCATGTCCTTGCCGCGGTAGATAGGCAGCGGTTTGGCGGCGTCCAGCGCCCGCGCTCGGAAGGAGAGTTTACTCATTGTCTCCCCGCCTTACAGGAACAGCCCGGGCGGCGGCGGCGGGGCGGGCGGGGAGGGGGGGAGGACTCCCGCCGCCTCCTCCACCTCCTTCCTCAGTGCAGCGCGGCCGGCCCGCTCCTCCTCCTCCTCCTCACTGCCCCCGGCCACAGCATGGGCGCCCACCCCGCCCGAAAACAGACCCCCGCCGCCCGCGGCCGCTTCCACACACTAGATCCGCCGCTCGCCCGCCCGATCCGCTCCCTGCGCCATGGCCAACATGGCGGACATTACCACAGCGGCGGCGAGCGATCCCGGCAGCCCGCGCGAGAGCGCGCCCCCGCCGCGGGGACGCGCCTCGCCCTCTCCCTCCCTCCCTCCTTCCTCTCCCTTCCCCTCCCTCGCCTGCCCACCCACTCTCTCCGCGGCGCTGCCGGCCCGCGGGAGCGTGCTCAGCCTCGGGCCGCTCAGGGGAGAGGGGGCGGCGGTGGCCCTCGGCTCGTTGGTCCGCGTCTCGCCGTGTGGCAGGTGCCAGGTGCGCAAGTTAACCCGCGCCCCCGAGCGTGCACCTCTGCCTCCGCGGCCCCGACACCCCGCTCGCAGAGTGCCCCGAGGGAAAGCGCCGGGCAAAGCACGGCCGCGCGGAGCAGCGCGTGTCTGCAGAAGTCCGTGAGCGGGAAAGGAAGATGTCAACCAGTGCACAACAGCCACCAGCGAGCCTGTACTTAGCGCTGTCTCCACCGCGCCCCGAACGCCAGCTAATTCGCACATCCCCGTGAGGTGCGAAAGGTCCACTCCGTCTGCCCACTCAGAGCGGCGCAGATCTGCGGAGTCCCGCCCGCCCCGAAATCGGTCAAGCAGCCCCTCCACCCTGTATCCTCTATTCAGTACCTGCCCGAAAGAGCTCTCCGTGGTAATACATCCTCGCTCATCCTTCGCGGGGAGGATGCTAATGGCAGCAGTGAGGGTTAATGTTTGAGGCTGCCAAATGCAACAAGTGCCCTTGAACCTGTCACCCAAACTTATTAGAGTTGTTTAGTGGATGGTAGATATTATTCTGATTTCAAAAACAGAGTTCTTAAGAGTTAAACTTACGAAAGTTAATCAAGGCAGCACACATTTCCGAAGTGGCAGATGTGTGTGAAATACTGGGTATTATGGAAGACGCAAAGAAGTTTGAAATAAAGTTCCAACCCTCAGAGATCTTTCACGTTAATGAGATGATAGGTTGGTTGGAAAGATGAGTAACAGTAAGAGATGTAAATAGTTGAAGAACTGGGCAAAAAGTAATATAAATGATGGGAAAAAAATTAAAAGTGTAAATACTTTACACAGGAGATGACACAAGGCAGTAGGACATGATTAGTTGCCAAGTGAGTTGCACAGGCAACAATGGCTATAAGAGAGCAGAGAAAGGAGACATTACTTTAGCTTGAACTGGGTAGAGAATGTTCTAAAGAGGAAGGGAAATGAAGTTGACACAAATTAAGTAAGTACCAAGACTATTGTTGACATCAATCTTGGTTAGCCAAGAGTTCCTTGGTTAGTCTTTTAAGCATTACAGCTTTCTTACAAAATCCCTAGGAAGACTAACACATTTTACTATTTTCTAATAACTGATAAATATTCTATCTAGCTCAGAGAAAAGTAGGTGGTTGGCTGAAGACTAGAAGTGAAAAAATTGATTTCTACAGTCATTTCTATATGGCATCAAAATTCTTCCTCCATCATTTCCCCCTCATCTACTTGTTCCCCTCTTCCTTTTTCCTCTTCTTCCTCTTCTCATTTCTCACCACATTCCCCTTTGAGGCAAAATGGTAGATATGGACTTTGTGGCACAGTCTAACACATTTGACCCAGCAAGACCTCAAGCAGTATTTAGCAAGGGTTAAGTGTTTTCCATCCACTTTGTTGTTGGAAACAATGGAGATGTTATGACTCACTTCTTGTAAGCAGTACTTTTCTCAAGCTTATGGGCATGTCCTGCTCGAGGTACTACCCTCTGGAGCAGTTCTAGTTCTCTGCAAAGAACACGATCTTATTGGTAGTGGTCAACACTGGATTCAAGTGTAAAAGGGGGTAGAGGGAGCCATGGTTGAAGAAATGAGTCATCCAGGGTTTTTATCTGGGTGCCTAGCACTTCTCAGATTCAGAAAAGATAACTTTCCCCCCCTATATATTGTTATTCTCTTCCTCTTTTTTTAATGTTTATTTATTTTGAGAGACAAAAAGAGTGCGAGTAGGGAAGAGCCAACGTTTTTCGAGTTTCCTTTTTTACAAGTCTATATAATTTAAAAAATACTTAGAAAAATAACTAATTAGAACATGTTGTTTATAATGGAAGCTGAAATACAACTCAAATGAAACATAAAACATTCATGAAATTTATATTTTACTGCTACTTAGAACTGTTTATCAAGGCAGAACATTTTTAAATTTTCTTTTAAGTTTATATTTATTTTGAGAGAGAACGTGCATGTGCAAGTGAGGGCAGAGAGAGGGAGAAAGAGAATCCCAAACAGGCTCTGTGCTGTCAGCGCCGAGTCTGACGCGGGGCTCCATCCCACGAACCCTGACATCATGACCTGAGCCAAAATCAAGAGTCAGAGGCTTAACCGTCTGAGCCACCCAGGTGCCCCGTTACTCTCTTTCAAGAAAGGAAATATTGAGTATCTATTATATACCAGGCACTACAGTAGTACTTTAAAAAGTACATTATCTCAATTAATTGAATTCCATTTTGTTCTCATTATAACCCTATGGAGAAATGTCAGAATTTTACTAATAAGGAAACAGGCTCAGACAGATAATTTGCTGAGTTTCAACACTAATTATTCACATAACTGGGTTCAAATCCAGGTCTAGCCTGAGTCCAAAATTCTTGTTTTCTCATCAGTGCCACCCTGCTATCGAAGCTCTTCAGTTTACTGATCATTCAACATTCTAAAGTTGCTCTTCCAAAGTCCTGAGACCTCCCAACCAGTGTCTAATACAGTCATAACCCAAAGCCTAAAAGATGCAGTAGCCTTGAGGAGAGCAGGAACAACATCTGCCCCGTTAATCACTGTATCTCTAGTTCTGTGCCTCACATATAGCAGGTCCTTAATATATACATGTAGACTGATATTCCCTGAAGAAATTTACTGATACTGACCCCGATCCATTCCAGCTTGGAGTTCACATACCCTATTGGCCTGTCATTTGACCTAGCCATTGCTGACAATATTTGCTCTTATTATGGCCTACCCTGAATTTTAGAAACAATTAAAGCAGTTCAAAGAAATTCTTTTGAAACCTGAAATTCTATTACAGTAACAGATTTTTGCTGTAGTTATTGTTTTATTCTTCTTTTTCATTGACCATGTAACAGATTTCTTCCCCAAATCTTCACTATCTTCTTGCCCTGTAGTCAATGACTATAGAGCTGGTAATAAAATAGTTTGAGGTTGAAAACACAATATTCTTTTCGAGTGAGACACAGCCTGTGTATTCTTGGCTTCCACTTCAGTACCCAAATCAGAACGCCTCTGTTTCATATTTGGAAAGTAACTTTTATTTGAATACAAATATTATTTTTCATAAAGTTTGTTTCTTTTTAAAAATGTTTTAATGTTTTATTTATTCTTGAGAGAGAGCATGAGCAAGGGAGGGGCAGAGCGAGAGAGGGGCACAGAATCTGAAGGAGGCTCCAGGCTCTGAGCTGTCAGCACAGAGCCCGACGCATGCCTTGAACCCACAAACCATGAGATCATGACCTGAGCTGAAGTCAGACACGCAACCACCCAGGAGCTCCTCATAAAGTTTATTTCTAATCTCTTTGTTAAATGCCTATATACTTGTTAGAGCTAAAAACAGAAAATATCTTTCCAACTTCTGAGGTAGATCCTGTTATAAAATTTTTTGTCAAAACTTGTTTCAAATGATTGTGCTGCCTAATAGCCTATTTTAATTTCCACATACAATGCACTGAGTACAGTTATTCTCTAATCAGTCCACTTCAGATATGCTTTGGACCAATTCCAAATGGCATGCATTTAGCCAAGCAAGTGTAATATATACACACCCAAGAATTAGAAATAGTTTTAAAACTACTGTCTAAATGTAGCCTAGATTAGCATAAAGGTCAAATAGCTGTTAAGTATTGGGATTATATTCCAATTTCCATTTCCCTGCACTGCAATCAGGGCAGGCAGCTTCCAGATAATGAACAAATTACTTTTTGAAAGAAACCTTAAAACTAGTAAACACAGTTGCTATTCAACTATTTCAGAGTTTTGTAAATGTCACGTTCTTTCTAATTGGCTCCCTATTTCTGAAAACCCAATTGAGAGTTAATTGGGTTGGTATGTGAACTGCATCCCTCCCCTCCGCTTATGTTCCAGGAATGAGCCCAGTACCAATAAAGCTTCGTTGTTTTCCATATGTAATCTGAATGTGGGGTCTGCACTCATTACAATCAACTGGAATCAGTGCCTTTGACTGAATCTTTGAGACAACAGGGATGGAGACTGCACTCAGAGGTGACAGGCCAAATATCTACTTCCACCTTTATATTCGCCACAGTGAGAAAACAAGATGCTAAATAAAAATTTGTGCCTGTAGCTCACTCAGCGGCATTGCTCCTCTCAGACCTGGTTGGAATCACAGGGTGCCACCTTGTGTATAAGCTGATGATTTACTTCCCAGTTCCACAAAGGATCCAGATAGACTCAAAAATAATCAGTGCAAAAGCTCTCTATTTTATTAGTCAAGGAAAAATGAAACAGGTGTGGTTAGAGGAAACAGATTTGAAAACAAACAACTCCAGAGGGTCCATGACACTCCGTTTTGAATCACACAAACGGTCTATCCCATTTCTTGCCCCACCCTGACCAGAAAGCACACTCAATGCCGCACACAGGGAATAGATTGCTGCTCTCCACTCGAGCTCTTTGATGGGGATACCAGAAATTAGTAAAGTTCTTGTGACAAAGCTAATGAATCCACTAAGACAACTATTTGTGTTCAAACAGTAAGCAAGCTCCATGGATTTAATTTCGGGACTTTTGATTTCTGAGAGGAACTAGGTTCTATCGATGTGATGAATATGATCCTCCTTATTTTTTAAAAAGTGCTGAGTTTGAAACAGGGAAACACGATGGAGCAAGGCCATGGGTGGTAAAATAGGATCCTTTCCAATTCAGCTACCTTGCCCTCGAGAAATTCCACACTTCGCTAAATTCAGCATAGCTGCCATTCAGCTGAAACCACCATTACATTTATGGGACTGGCTGGACCTTTCATATTATTTTCAGGAGGCAGTTGAAAAGCCTGGGGCTTTGGGGCTCCAGGTGCACATCTCCTGTCTGTTTAGGTCTTCTGTAACATCTATTCGTCTCAGTTGCCTTCCCTGGCCCGTTGTATCAGCACTTTTTCTCCTCAAGCATCTCCGAAAGGTAACTTGGAAGGTGCTTGCTCTCTCCTTGTGGAGGCAGTTTAGTCTCGCTGGTGTGCTGGCACATCTCAGACAACTGAAGCAGACCCAGAGTGCCAAGCTAGCTGGGGTCCAAAGTGTTAGCTGAGAGAAGTTCCCTGTCAGGAACCTTGTGTTACTCATGTAAATGTGGGTCCCCTCACCTATGTTTTTAATCTCTCCTGCCACCAAAGGACTAATGTTTATAAATACAGATTTGTGAATGAAGTATGCAGTTGGAGTCCTGAATTAAAGAAAATTAGTGAATTGATTTAGTCACAGCCACGCCTTATTGATCTTATCTTTGTTGTTCCCAAGAACGAAATGGCTTGTTTCCTAAGAAAAGGTTCTGGTATTAGCATACTGAGAGCCCCCTAAGCTCCAGAGTGACTTGTTAGGAGCCCGAAGGGAAAGCAATTTTAAGTCTCCAAGTTAAAAAACAGGTCTGCTAGTCTTTCATCAGCTATTAAAGGTGATTTGGGCAGAGGAAGAAAAGAAACCATTGAACTAAAATACACCAATTACCTAGATATTTACTGGTTCACCCACACCCTTCACCTTATTTTAGAAGGGATTTCAGGTGGCTTTTGAGAGTAGCTAAAATGTGTAAGGATAACATTCGGGCTCTCAATTTCCTGGTAACACGAAATTTCCTAGTCATGTGAAAATAGGAAACCTTGTCAGCTTCACAGTTCACAATGTCCATTAGATAAAATGATTGCTCAGGAGCTTTATGCTTGTTCCCGGTCCTAACCAGAATACCCGAGAGTTCATAAATGGAGCAACTAGGTGGTATGACAGACACCTCAACACTATCCTTACCGAAGACACAAAAGAAGCATCCCAGGGCTGTTTCTTATAGTGATTCTCCATATCAACTAATGGCATCATATGCAATCCAGCACAATTCTGCAGGTATTTGGATGTCTGATGCCATGAGCCCCACCCCATGCAGGTCTGGGAGTATGAATGGACTCTATGATCACCCATGCAGATCTGAGAGTGTAAATGAACTCCATGACCTCCAAGCGATCCTCCCTGAACAGTGTTTTTCTCTCCACTGCCTCCTGATAAACTGTGTGGCTGAGAGCTCAAAACTGTGCTCTATTACAATTGCCTAAAATGTGGCCCTTCTAAATGCCCAATTAAGGTTAGACCCCTATGCCTTAAATGACTGCATTGTGCAGTATAGCAGTTAACCTTCTTTTAGAAAGAAAGAGGCTTACCAAGGACCAGTGCCTGAATAGAAAGCTGTCCCTCCTACTCTTGCAGTGAGCTAAGGGTGTATCCACTGGCAGGGCCAAGAGGTAATTTTGCCTTTGCATAAACAAGGTGTGCATTGCTGTCTCAGGTTAGATAGTATGGTTGGTGGGACGCAGAGAAGAGGTGTTCTTGCACTCTATGTCCACATGAAGGCTGTCCTCTAGTGGGTAGCAATAGCCAGCTTTGTTTTCTAGCTCTGACTGCTTCCAGTGCTTACATCAGTGTGCCTTTACTTACAGAGCAGCCCCATCTCTGCTACTCACCATAGGCAGCGTTTGTAGCCCAGCAGCTGTGCCAAGGCTAGTCTTGAAGGAAACTAAGCTTCAGAGTATCTTCTCTTAAATGAAGACATCAGTTTCTCAACTCAGTGCCATACAGGGGATACTTTTGTACTAAGTCCCTCATCTTCCATGCTTACCCACTCCAGCAATCCTTCACAGGATCACTGGGCTTTCCCCTCGCTAGTACACGGGCTCATGCCTACAGAATACCTAGACTTGCCATTTTAGGTTAACTTAGTGGAAGTCCATGAACAAAGGGATTCCAGAAGTAGATGTTGGTTTGAAGGCCCCACACTGATGTCTTTCACTAAGCTTGGGGGCAACTTTACCTTGGTCCAGGGCTTGCTACTTCAAGGCCCTGCTGACTGTCTTGGTCCTTTCTTCTACTGCCTCTCTATTTCATTGGGATAAAATGGCCTAAATAGTATGTTTAACCCATGTATGCAATAGCTCCAGCTATTTAAAATGTACCAGAGTGGTTACCCAAAGAAAACAACATGTGAAACCTGGTTTAAGCATAGAGATGAGTCTGGAATATTCCACCAAAATATTCCCTCTAGTGAGGGAAATGAGATTGTAGGAAAAGAGATGGTAGTAAAGAGAAATCCTTAGTTCTTACTTCATAAAGCCCCTCTGTAGGGTTAAATGATTATAATTCCACATAGATGGTTTAAAAAATCATTTAAAGAATTAAAGTCAGATAGTGGAGCATACTTGGGCTTTGGAGAGAGACAAAGCTTGTTTCTAGTATTCTATGACCCTTACTATATTGTTTAACCTCTGTGACTTTATTTGCAAGCTGGATGTAATGTGCCTGTCTCATAGGCTCCTGATGAGAGATAAGTGAGATAACATGATATAAATTGGCCAATACGGTGCTTGACAAATTGATAGGCCTAATCAACATTAAAACTACTGTGTTTTTCTCCCTTCCCTCTGCCTTTAAAAAAATTTTTTTTATGTTTATTTTTTATGTTTGAGAGAGAGAAAGAGAGACAGAGCATGAGCAGGGGAAGGGCAGACAGATGGAGACAGAATCTGAAGCAGCTCCAGGCTCCGAGCTGTTAGCACAGAGCCTGATGGGGGCTCAAACTCACAAGTAGTGAGATCATGACCCAAGCCAAAGTCAGACCCCTAACCAACTGAGCCACCCAGGCACCCACCTCTGCCTTTTTATTTACATGGCTTGAGATGATTCAGATTAGAGCTGTGGCACATATAAGACAAAACCTTGAGTTTCTACTCTGGCTTATGGTTTACTTTGACCTTTTTAATTTAGAGCTAAACTAAACAGAGCATTTCTCCCAGCCCCACCCCCAATAACACCTCATTCCCTGTCACTATTTTGGTTTCACCCATGGAATGTAACTATTATTCAAATCATTATAGCCATAGGGCCCTGCCAAAGAGGTAACATTAGATTCTTAAAAAAGAGAAGATCTTTATTAAGGATAGACACACTTATATCTAAATACCTAATCTGACTCTCTGAAAAGCCCAATTTATTTTCCATTTTCCAAGAGTTCTGTTCAATAATTATGATAAGATGAATCACATGACCTTAAGACCCAGATTTGAGGGGAAGGATCTACTTTTTCTTCTTATTTCTGCCCACCTCTCATCCTCCCTCCTTCTGTCCCTTGCTTCCACCCTCTTCTTATTTTAGGACATTCTAAAGCTAATTTTTAGAAGTTAAAGTTTCCATCTGAACAGCAACATAGTTAGCTCCTGTTCAAAATCACAAACAAATGGGCTACTTACCTACGAAAAACCCCATCATAATCCATGAGCTAGCTTGTCTCTGAGTTTATATTCATCTGTAAAATAATGCTACTGGGTTCACAAGTGAGATCATAAAGGATATTAGCAGGACTCAAAATATAACATAGTGGGAGGCCTTCCAAAAAATTTTACAAGTGATGTTTGAAGATAATGTTTGTATTATTTTTTCCAACAAATCTGTCAGAACATATCCACCCAAATGTGTGCCCTTCAACACATCCACCTTAGCTTTATAAAAAGCTAGACATCTCTTAAAGTCAAACCTGGTGACTAAAGTGAGTGAACCATTTGAGGGTTTTTTGTTTGGTTTGGTTTTGGGTTTTTTGGTCACAGAGGAAGAAGGTAGTGATCCTGGTGTGCCTACAGGATTTGTAAACTATCTCTGTGGGCTTTTCCATAAGAAGAGTTCCACAAATACTGTAAACTTATCCAAGTCTCCACCTTGGAGGATCACATTGATCTGGATGTTTGTATGTTGGTGTGCATATTAAGCCAGGCCCGTTGCCTACTGACCTTCTCTCCTCTTTATTACCCATTGATACAATTTAATTTAGAGGAAAATATTAGAGCATAAGACTGGTAGCCTTGGTTTTACTAACCTTTCCCGATTCTTGAGATATGAGAAAAATTTCCAGTTAAGAGTTCAGCCAAAAAAGAGCAAATGTCCTTCTCAGTGCTATGTTGCCTGACAAGATATCTATTCTTTATTAATTTTACAACTTTACAAACAGCTCTGAAAGCATTCTATTTGAAAAAGATAAAGAGTATGCAAGCTTGATTTTATTTGTTAAATTTTATATAGCCTTAGTCTATACAAATTTCATCACTTTTAGAGATTCCTTGTCCTAATTGGAAATAATTTGAAATAATATGAAATAGTAAGAAAAGAGGGAATAGCCATAAGATACTTAGAATTGAGAATGTCAACTTCATTTCCATCTGCAAACTAAAGATTTGTTTCCCACCCTGAAAGTTGATGCTTGCTCTCAATAGTATAGCTAATAGCCCAAAGCAGGCACAATTATTGACTTCTGTGCCCTGTTGCCCGATCTATAGCAATAAATTCCCAGGGTGGCTGCACAATTACACACAATGTGATCACTATCACAGCAGGCCCAGCTACATATGGATACACAACATGATCACTTACCCAGTAGGCACCGTTCAATATGGTTAGACAACATGATCACTACACAGCAGGACCTTTTCAATATGGATTCCTAACATGGCCATGACTGATACGCCAAGCCAATTTGCATGTATTCGAACTGCATTCACTATCCCTGAAGAAACAGTCTGATGGGGGTATGTCATATAATAGCTAACTGCAATATACACTCAAGAATAGACACCCTGCAAAGGTTGTTTAGCACAGCAGTTTCTGCTATATGGAGAGTTGACCACGGACCCAGTGGAAATAGATTTGCCCTTGCAGACAACATGTGAGAGGACTTTCCAATGGGACTGCTAAGATGGTGGGCAAGATTCTGACTTTAGCCAAGTGTTAATAAGCAAAAGCTGAATGATGAACCAAAGATCTGTAATTTAGAAAACATCATGAAAAACGGGCCTGAGGGAAAAGGCAAGGAGCACACTGTCTTATGTGGAGTGTGGATTTTCCTGCACCCACACCACCAGTGCCTCCATCAGAAGAGGAGGCCTTTGACATTATCCTGCTACTTTTGTTAGAGCACATCCTTTTGAAGGAAGGTGCTTGTGTCTCTGAGCTGCTTTGATATACGTGAAAATACACCAACTTCTTCGTGTAAATTAATGTTATCAACAGTTGTGCAGAACAAAAAAAGAAAAGCTTTTTAGGCAAATAAATGGAATGCTTCTTTTTTGCAAGCTTTAAAGAAGTAAATGAATTTGCAGATTTGAAATCAAAATAACAAAATCTGAAATCAAATTAACAAAAAGAAGAGTAATTATTTTATCAAAAAGCTTTTCATTTGCTTTTAAATGATTCTACTCCCAAAGATTCCAATTTGACTGATCTGGAATGTGGCCCAGAAATGTACATTTAACAAATATGCCAGGTGATTCTGCATCAGAGTATTTTATATAGCTACATCCCATTGCTTTTCTTTCCTTCCTCATCTTTTCTCTAATTTTCATTTTCCTTTTGCTGTCCCTATGTCTCCTCCCCGTTTGCTTGTCTTTTCTTGCCTTATCTCTATCCTTTTCCCTTAATTTTTTCTTTTTTTTTTTCCTCTAGGTGTGGACAGGGTTGGAGAGGTTAGTTGGAGGGTCATGAGGAAAAGAGAAGAAAGAAAATACTGCCAATTTCATAAGCCTCAGGCCTGTTCCAAAATGATATAATGTCTCGCTGCTCTCCCCTGCACCCCTTTAATTGTAGAACAAAGATCATGGCCGCCTACTTTTCTACAGTCATGCTTAATAGAGGGAGGTCACCAGGAGCCAGGAGAAGATAGGCAGAGATCTTGGACTGAGCCTGCGATTGTCCATATTTGCTTCTACCTACTAGAAGATGCTGCATTTAAAATACTTATAGCAAGCCTGGGATTGGAGCAACTACTGTCTGAATTTCTCACCAGTGGCCTTTGTATATGAGGCTCCTGTATTTGTGGTCTTCCCTTTTCTCTGTCCTCCACCCCCATTCTCCACCTATTTACTGGTTGTCTGGCTTTGTTTATTTCTTCTGTGGACTTTTTATCGAACACGAGTGAAGCAATATCGTTTGAAAAGCCCTAATCCAGGACACAGGCAGCTGGTACCCACATCTGGCCCTGACACTAGCTAACCTGGGACCTTGGATAAGTCATGCACCCTCTCCAGTCTCATCGTCCTTGCTGTAAAGTGAGGGTGCCTCTGTAATGTTCATTTAGTTCTAAAACTATACAGGGTTGCCTGTGGGGCGCAGTCGGTTAACCAGCTGGCTTCAGCTCAGATCATGATCTCATGGTTCGTGGGTTCCAGCCCCGCGTCAGGCTCTGTGCTGACAGCTCAGAGCCTGGAGCGTGCTTCGGATTCTGGTCTCCCTCTCTCTCTGCCCCTCCCCCCACTTGTGCACTCTCTCTCTCTCTCTCTCTGTCTCTCTCAAAAATAAGTAAAATGTAAAACTATACAGAATAAAAAGAAGTATGATTCCTCTTCTATGATGCTTCAAGATAAATCAGGCTAGGTGTAAATTATAGCAATGTTTTTAGCAATCAGAAGAAGTGATTATTTTGTCCTTAAAAAAAATTAAAACTAGCAGTATCTTATCTAGAGTCAAACTTACATGGCTGCCAAAGTTCCTACTGTTTTTGTTAGAATAAAATCAAAGGTAGTCTGAGTGGTAAAATACAAACTTAAAAAGAGGATAATGTTTTCAATTAAACTACTGGCTTCTTAAATTTCCTTATTATTAATGATATATTTTTATCATGGTTATCTTTTAAAGTAACTACTAGAAAGCTTTTTTAAAATTAAACAATTTGAATGGATTCAAAGAGTGGGTTTATTATTACCACAACTCATATTTAGAGTACTTTTAATTTTTTCTCAACACTTATAAAAGAGATAAGAATATAATACAGAATTAACTCATATGAGTTCTTAGGATACAAAATCTTTCTTCTCGGACACAAAGTATCAGCCTTTATGGTAATATTCCCCAGAAGAAGAGATGGGGAGCAGCAGGGAGGGAGGAGGGAGAGGGAGGACTAACACTTATGGAACAATATCATTTACCAGGTACTATACTAGACACTTTTAGTTCGTTTCATACATAACTATTGAATCCCATCTATACCTAACCTAGGAGCTGAGCATGGAATGGTGAGCAAGAAAGACATAGCCATTGCCCCCCCCCCATTTAATTCCATAACAATCTTTAAAAGTCCATATTATTGGGGTACTGGCTGGATCAGTCAGTTAAGCATCCAACTCTTGATATTGGCTCAGGTCATGACCTCACGGTTCATGAGATCCAACACAGAGCCTGCTTGGGATTTTCTCTCTCCCTCTCTTTTTGCCTCTCCCCCACCTCTCTCTCTCTCTCAAAATACATAAACTTCTTTTTAAAAAGTCCATATTAAATACATTTTTTTAAAAAGTCTGCATTAAATAAAAGTCCATATTACTGACCCATGTTCTTTGCACCACTCACCTTGCATTTTATTCTAAGTCACAAAGCTTAAAATGTTTCTTCCCATCCCTCACAGGACATAAATATACCTTTCCTCTTCTATCCTGTACCTAGTGTTGTTGATAAATTAAGTGCTATTGAGTAGAGAGCTATTCAGCATCTGTAAGGCACATATTACCTCCTTTTACTCAATTAACCATATTAATAAGAACATTAGTATCCAACTTTTACCATCTATCCAGACAGAGAAATCAATTAAAAAATTAACAACAGCCTGAAATTTCCTTGGATTTCATAGAGTTCTATATTTTTTTGTTTCAATTTTTCATTTTCAATTGTGGTTTTTTAATTTAAAATTTATCATCTTAACCATTTTTAATTGTTTGGTACAATCACATTGCTGTGCAACTGGTCTTCAGAACTTTTTCATCTTATAAAACTGGTTTACCATATATCTTGACCCAAGTTGAATGCTCTGTGCCTGGCTGACTTTGTGTAAGTAATTGGGTGACCCCCACCTCCAACCCATAAAAATTAAACGGAAGGTACACTGACTGGGGATCTTTGAACTTTTCTAGAGTATGTTTCTGTTCTCAGCTCTGGAATAAAGAGGGGATTTGGGGGAGGGAAGGAAGTACTAGAAAACAATTTCTTTTCCAAAGGTCATACTTTGGGACTTTTACTTTTTTCACTTCATTGATTCATTCAAATATTCAGTAATGCAAACTCTGCTGTCTACTTTTTAAAAAATTTTTTTAATGTTTATGTATTTTTGAGAGAGACATAGACAGAGCATGAGCAGGGGAGGGGCAGAGAGAGAAGGAGACACAGAATCCGAAGCAGGCTCCAGGCTCTGAGCTGTCAGCACAGAGCCCAACGTGGGGCTCGAACTCACAGACCACGAGATTATGACCTGAGCCGAAGGTGGACGCTCAACCGACTGAGCCACCCAGGCACCCCTCTACTTTCTTACTAAATAAGGCTTTCTACTAAGTGGAAAGGCTGTGATGATTCAAAGATGAGACAGTATCTGCCCCAGGTGCCTACTGCTTGGTAGAGCAGACAAAGCCTGTACACAGTTAACTATGGTGAAACACAAGAAGTGCTAGGTATCTTACAGAAACCCCACAAAAAGTCTATGGGAAGAGCAACCATGGAGAGATTACTTCTGGCTGATTGGCTGGGCATTATGACAGAGGAAGTTTAAGGGGGAAATATTATCAGAGCTTTGAAAAATACGTGAGCACGTGGAAAAGGGGCAAGGAGTGCATTCCTGGCAGAAAGAAATGTGTGGCAAAGACATGAAGGAGAAAAGGATAGGATGCATTCCAGGATCAGGCACCTGAAGAATGAAACATGGTGAGTGAAAAGGTCTAGGAAACATCAGCAAAGCTTTCAATCTTGGTCCTGCCTATTAATGGCTATTTGGTCAATGTACTCAGTTTCTCTCATCCTCAGTTTTTGTTGTTGCAGATGGCAAAATATCTACAAGGTTATTGTAGATATAAAATATAGCAAAATGTGTGAAAATGATATATAAACCACAAAAATCTATACAAATGTAAGCAGTTTTTACTGGTAGGTTGGGGCCCAATGAGGGAGGGCTTAGGGGTTTGCACGAGCCACACCCAGAGGTTCTCTACCACGAGCTCCTCTTGTTTCCCAGGGAAAGTCTAGTTATCTCTTTTACACAGTGGAATATAATCTGGTACAGCAGCTCTATGTACACATTTGATAACTGGTGTAGGTTTCACACCTGTAACTCTTGTGATTAAATCAACTTGCTACAGGATCAAAGTTTTAAGTACAGCCTTCCCGATTTCCCTGTTTTCCTCTTCAATAGTCTGACAGGCTCGTCTTTTTGCCTGGAGGTTGGGGTCGCCATTTTGGATTTCCTGTTCTCAAAACCACACCCCCTCAGGCATCCACTAGGTCATTCCTCCCAACTCCATGGATTCCTGGAGAATAGGATTCAATCCTGGTCTAAGGCGCAGAGTCCACTACTTACACTGAAAGGAATTCCTACCTCACACAGCAGAAAACAATCTAAGTTAATTAAGGGTGAAGATATTTGTATGCCACAAAATTTCAAAGGATCTGCAGTAGAAGTTTAGTTGTCATTGACTCTAAATTTCAGTTGGTTTTATTTTATGTTTAACTTTTAGGTTGTCATTAACAATGGATTATTTGCAAAATTAAAGCCATTCAAAGTAAAGATAAATTGAATTCCTTGTACGTGCAGTGGCCTCTTCATTCCCGTGGCACACTCATGGGATGTTCTCAGTTGTGGCACCATTTCTCCATGACCAGATGCTTTTTCCTGGACTCTTACTGGTATCCTAATTCCAGTGGCATCCTAACTAGACACTCTTGCTCAGCCTTGCCTTCTTCCCATCCAGTCTCCACAGTGTTTCCAGAATGGTCATTCTGAACATGCAAATGCATTTGTGCATTTCCTTTGCATCCTTAGCATGACACAGAGCCCTCCATGACCTCACCCTCTGTCACCCCTCCCCATCCCTCACTCCCCCAATGTGCACATCTTTTCTGTCATACCACACATCTGCTGTACCTCAAGCCAGCCATGCTCTTTTAGAATTTGCTTGTTTACATTCTATTCCCTGGAGTTTCTGCTTGGTATTCTCATATTCTACCCTCAAGGTTCGTATTTATCAATCCCTTCTCTGTGAAGACACCCTGATGGGGAGAGTCCTCCTATCCTCTCCTGACCTCCAGCATCATTGATTCAGGCCTTCTCTCAGTACTTCATGCAAAATTAAGTCTATCGGAACATTATCACTGTTTCACTGTTTGCTCATCTGTCACCTTAATTTTATTTTTTTCAAGCCCAGATATCTGGGGCAGTTGAGCCCAATAAATAGTTGCTAAATGAATGAATAATGTACCCACGGGCCTGGACTTTAGAAAGTACTCTACAAATCTTAGATACCTTTCACTCTTTTTCCTAACTCCCGTTTCATTTAGTTCCTAAAAATCACATTTTCCATTTCAGCCCAACCCAGGTCATCCTATGGAGATTCCAACGACAAATGTCCACTTTTAGGAAATCATATTACCAGTCATGATGAAGAGGCCATTTTCTATTTTCAAGCAGTTTTGAGTAAAAAAAAAAATTTCAAATCCATTGACTATATTTCACTTTCTTGCCTGAATCAAGTTTTCAGTTACACATACACTCTGGAGACAAATGGTTTTGTCATATTCATTCCTAGCCCTGCTTTATAAAAGAGAATTTTAACCAACAGAAGTAAAGACAAAAGATAAAAATAGAGGTGATATCCCAGACAATTTAAACTGGAAGTTCACTTCAATATTGGATGACTTCTGTGCGCCAAGCTAGGTATGAGATAGGTCTTTGAATATATTTTTCTCTCTGGCTTACATTTACCTAGTTCATGCTTCTCCACATAGCTACAACTGGCAGTTTGGACCAGATAAGTTTTTGTTTTGAGAGTTTTCCAGTGCATCTTTGGATATTTAGCAGCATCTCTTGCCTCTACCCACTAGATGCCAGCAGTACCCCTACCCCAATTGTGACAACCAAAAATGTCTCCAGATATTGCCAGATGTCCCCTAGGGGGCAAAATGAGTCCTACTTGAGACTCACTGACATAACTGATTCCTGCTTATCCTTCATATTTTAGCTAATGTGTCTCCACCTCTAGAATGCCTTCCTTGGACCCTCCAAGTGGCTTAAATGACCCATTACATATTAAAACACTGTACACCATTCCTTCATAGTACACATCAAGATTTGCAATTACGCATTTATTAGTAGGCTTCCTTGCTTATTATTTTCGTGTTGAGCTATAAGATTCATGAAAATGGAAACTGGGTCTATTTTGCTCACTATTGTACGGTATCTGGTTCATACTAGGCACTCCATAAACAAATGGCTTGTAAAAAAGAGAATGGGGCTGCAGAGATGGAAGATGTAATCTCTGCCCTCAACAACAAAATTCAAAAAAGTTCAGAGGAAATATAGGTGTGAACCACGGACTAGAAGTATCTAAGAATTAACACAATTCGAGTGTATGAAAGCTTCTAAATAATATTCTTTCTGTATAACTGAAAGACAGTGGAGAGCAGCTATGAAATTATGTGGCAGGAAAGTCTCAGATGAGACACTAGGGGGGATTGAAGGGATTGCAAGTATTGTGCCATGGGGTTAACGCCCAGAAGGGGCCAAGGCTCATGTAATGGACTACAGGAAGGACTTTACAGTCGCATGTTCAGATAGCAGGCCTCCACCTGCATGAAAGCAACAGGCAGCAGCTATAGTCCTTAAGGGAACCCAGGGCAGGGAGAAGCTTGGGGAACATGTGTACCATCATCACATCCAGCTTCTGATACATTCTGTATCCATGGCTAAATGAAAAGCAAAGTAAACATTTTTTTCTTTCCTTTCATGTATGAATAACAGACCTTCATGAAGATGTAAGCAAAATAAGTACTAAACTATATCTTCTCTCTTTTTTAAACATAACATCTTCAGTGCTCTTACAATGACAGTTAAAAAAATTTTTTTTAATATTCATTTATTTTTGAAGCAGAGAGACAGAACATGAGCAGGGGGTGGCAGAGAGAGAGAGGGGACACAGAATCTGAAGCAGGCTGCAGGCTCTGAGCTGTCAGCACAGAGCCCGACGCATGCCTTGAACCCACAAACCATGAGATCATGACCTGAGCCAAAGTCAGACGCTTAACTGACTGAGCCACCCAGGTGCCCCTAAACTATATCCTCTTATGTGCTGTCAGCACCTTTTCCAAATAAGGGGTCTTAAACTGTTCTCATCTTTTTATTGCACTAAACTTTTTCCTTTGATTTGTTTGTTGTCTGTTTAATAGAGTGGTGTTAGAGGCAGGGTCTTGACAGGAAGAAAATGGATTGATAAAGGAATTGTTTACAGGATGTATTAGGAAATCAAAGGCTAGTGCCATGTCTGGGTCTAACAGTGAGGCACTCTTGTCACCTTTAGGCCTGAAGGAATATAGGAGGGGAGAGTGGTTACAGGAAGAGAGAGGAAGACAGAGAGAGCTATAGAAAGAGCCATCTGCAATGAGCTGTGGCCACAGAAGAGGACGCAGCCAGCTTGCAGGGATCAGGCAGGGAGGGAGCGCAAAAAAGAATCACTTCCTAACCTTGCTCTTTTTTTTTTCCTTTCTCTCTCTGTCACTTTTTCTCCCCCTCAACTGCTGTTGTTCCTTATTGGTGGCAATCAAGTAGGCAAGGGTTACCTACCAACTCAGTTCACAAAGGTGAGCCTCCTTGGGCCCAGGACAGGGGGGAGAAGGGTGAGGACATGGAGGGGCAGGCGAAACTGTTCCACACAGGGTGTCATTACACACCATTTCCAATGGGTGGACAATCACATTATTTTGGACTTAATACCAATGATTTGTAAAATAGCTTTGATTTTGTGACCTAGTTTTTTTACTGGGAGATGGAATATATACACACTTGAAAGTAATAAAGAGTAACACAGAGAAATCCTACACGACTATCTCAGAGACCTAATAATTTTCATAGTCAATGTAGTGGCTCAGATTAAAAACTATGTTGACACCAGCTTCCAAACCCCATTATATTCTTGAACACAGCTGTGTGAAAGACTGGATAAAACCTAATCTACCTCTGCCTCTCTCCTGGAGGAATGTAATGGGACCATACATGAGACTTCTTGCCTTTCCCTATGAGGGGAGTAGAAGTGGCTGAAGTGAGGAGAGCCATCATAGCACTTTGAGGAAGTCTGGGAGGTGGGGAGAGAAGCAGCTGTTGGGAGGGGAAGGACCTTAGGGCAATAGGTGGATGAAAAGGAATGTTAGGATGTTTGCTGGTGTGTCGAGCAACATTAGATCTCTCCCCTTGGAATTTTCTGAGAGACCTAAGTAAAGATTAAATTGCTTCCTAATTTTTTATTTGAATAGGAAGCTGTTCAGATAAAGACCCCAAATCATCCCAGCCTTCTGTAGGCTGCAGAAGCAAAGAACAGATGGCCATCTGGACAGGGGCCCTAGAGCCAGAAGGAAAATACAAAGAGCATGGGAACTCAGAGTTGCCAACCTCAACATGATGCCTAGGTGAACTCTCCTCTACCCTCACTCACATTTTCCAGGAGGAGAGAGCATTTTCATCAAGGGCAATCTGAAAAGTTCATGGATGAAGTAAGTGGAGCCTAGCTCAGCATACTAATAGGCACCAATGTTTAATAACTGTGATCTTATTAGATTCCCTTTCAGGGTAATGAAGCCTACTAGGGATGATTCTAGCTACCGTCTGAGACCATGCCTTGGCTTATGCCTGCCCCATCTCTTGAGTCCTGATCTGGGCTTGTCGCCCATGCTCCCATCTGTCCTGCTCACTGCTTGGCACTCTCTCCTGTTCATAACCCCAGCCTCCACCTGTCTGTGCCTTTGATGAGCCCATTCTGTAAGCTCTAGCCCTAAGCATGCATGTGAATTAGGAGTTTTGATAACTGCTTCGCTCACCAACATATTTCTTCCAATCTTCTTTGGGATTCTTGACACTGGCTTGCCTCGAGATACATACTATTCTATATAATAACAAGGATTCATTGGGGTCTGATGCTAAACCAAGTCCATGGCACTGCCCTTAGGATACTTCAGCCTGGCCAGGGCCAACTACCTCAGTTCCTGCAAACCAATATTACATCACTACTATCAATTGATTTTTCCCCCCATGAGCCTACCACTTTGCATGAATTATCTCATGAAATCCACAGGACATACCAATCTGCAAGAGCATACTACCTTTCCTATTTTATAGATGAAAATACCAAAACACAGGAAGGCTGCATGTCAATTATACTCCAATAAAACATCTTCCCCTTGCCCACACAGAAAGACTGAGTAAATTCTCTGTCAGAGAGCCAGCCAGTAGTAGAGCTGGGATTGAAACCCAAACCATCAGACTTCTGATCCTATGCTCTCAGCTGCTGTGCTACATGTGCCCAGAGTTTTCCCAACCCTCCAGAAAGTAGATGATCCAATACTTTCACGGATCTGTGCCATCCAGTCTGGAACAGCCTCCCTCATCCTGCACACGATGAGCTCTTTCTCACCCTTCAGGTCCATGTTTCCTCCTCAGAGAAGCTTCCCTTCTCACCAGTCTAGAGATGGTCTCCCCTGCCTATAGTCTCCTGTGCTTCCTGTCTCTTTTCTCCTATGTTGCACTTATCCCAATAGATAGTCCTTTGCATGTCTACTTGTCTAATGTGCCACCTTACTCTGCATGAGCTAGGATTGGGTCTGTGGGCTCAGCACCATATCCCCAGCACTCTGCCCAGCAACTGACCCAGAGTGGTCAGTATCTTTCGAATAAGGCAATAAATGACTAGACTTCCTTCTGGCACTCTTTTCATCCTGGAACCTTCCAAAATTCCATCTATTACCTAAATTGTTGAGACTGTGACAAATGCTTTTTACTGTTTGTTTACTGCTGAGACAGCAAACATCCGGCCTTTGAAGGTCGATTTTATTTTCAGAGATAGATAAGTCTTTTGAGGTCAAATTTGCAATGAACAAGTTTGTCACAATTAGGTAGCCTGATTTTGATTCAAAATGCCTTGTGATTATAATGTAGTAGGACTGGGTCACCTGGGTGGCTCAGTTGGTTAAACGTCCAACTCCTGATCTCAGCTCAGGTCTTGATCTCAGGGTTGTGAGTTAAAGCCCCACTTGGGCTCCATGCTAGGCATGAAGCTTACTTAAAAAATTGGAAAATAAATAAATAAATAAATAAAGTAGTAAGAGTGTGTGTGCATGTCCTATAGAAGCTGCAGAAGGGGCTTCTAATGGTTACCCAATGATGGTGGTCCCAACACACCTGCAATCTACAGGCAACAACTCAGTTGGTTGCATAAATTCTAACACATCTGTTCAAGATTACCTTTATTGCTTTCTAATTAGATTCCAACATGCCTCGTTTAGTCCAAGTGTTCTCAAACTTTTTGGACCTAAGACCCTTTATATTTTTTAAAAGTACTGAGGATCTCTAAAGTGCTTTTGTAACGAGGGTTATATATCTGTCAGTATTTACCATACTGAAAATTAAAACTGAGACATTTTAAAGACATAATTTATGACATCACTTAAAAATAATATTTCTTTGTTAGGTTGTTTTGGTTGAAGTATATGAGAAAAAAATCCAGCATCACCCAGATATGTGGTTGGAAAAGGAAGAAGTATTATATTAGCCTTTTCAGATAACCATGGATATTCTTTGATACTATTCCAAAACTCAACAATTGGTAGTTTCTAAAAGATGAATTCAATGTGAAATATGAAATGTTTGTTATATTCCCTTATCTTGAACTTTGGATCCATGCATGATTTTATAATATCATATTGTTTGGTCTCTTAAAAAGTCGTGGCTCACTGAGTTATGCACATCTTCCAAATGTTCATGCATTTTATTATGCAATATCAAAAAAATATCCATTAATATCACTACTGCTATTGTCAGAAAATTCTTTAAGTATTGGGACGTTGTCAAGTTCACAGTGGCAGACACAATTTTTCCAAAATTAGTTATTTTGGTAATTTTTGTTTGAGGGCTTGAAGTTTATTATTGACAATAATATTGTCAGTTATTTTCCTTTATAATGTCAGGCCCACTTTGTTAATTTTCAAGAAAAGTTCTACAAAATAACCATGTAAAAGTAGTAGTTCAGCTTGCAATTCAAATAATCAGACAATTGTTTTTTTTGAGCTACGTTGTACTTCAGCATAAGACAGTGCTTTATGCATGCTTCCCATTGTATTAGAATATTAAAGAGACATGAACTCAAGAATCAATATTAAGTGAAATTGATAATTTTTATGATCCCCACCAAGGAAATCCTTAACTTACCTTTTCTTTTTCCTTTTCTTTTCTTTTCTTTTTAGTGTGAATCCATTTTTTCTTTTCTTTTCTATTCTTGTGTTTTCTTCTTTTCTGCCCCGGGGCTACTTACTATCTTGATTTGTGCAAAGGTACCAGCTAGTTTGACTGCCACTCATCATCAGCGCAGATGTTAACAGAACAGCAAAGCCAAATAACATCTTAGTATTATAATAAAAATAGTTTTGACCTTTCTAATCCCTCCAAAAGGGGCTTGTGCACTCCCAGGAGTCTACAGAGCACTCTTTGAGAGTGGCTGTATCAGTTTATCTGCTATAAAATTTTCCGAAAGACTTCTACAAAGTTGTGGCATTATCTTCCAGTATGATGTGACCAGACAGCACACCTGTAAAACAGTGTAAGCCAGAAACTGGAAAATGGCTCTAAAACCATGAAAGGAAAAATAAGTGGGAGAGTGCAGACTCAGTTATAGAAACATTTTTGTTACAATGCGTTTGGATGCAAACGCATTATGATGGCGCTCATTCTAAAACCTGCTTTGCTTTGCATACAACGTGCGTAAGAACGATCTCAAAGGTCACTGTGTCTTGCTGGCTTCTTCTAATTCCCAATTCTCAGAGCACACCAAGATACGAGTTTGCTTCTGAGGGAAAAGGCAACAGGAATTCAGAGAGATGTCTTATTTTGTAACCAGAATTTGCCTTTAGCACAATTTCGGTCGCTTCCTATCAGTTTGATTTGAGTTCTCACCTGTGCCCAATCTCACTGCATCTTCTCCATCTCCAGAGTATTTAGTGGCTAGTTAATAAATGCCTATAACATCCAGGAGAGGACAACTTTGAGAGTAATACAATTGTTTGCGGGAGTAGGCTTTATTTTTTTAAATGAAGAGCTTAATTGTTCCCATACAGAATGTTGCAGCTGTAGAGTTGTTCTGAGGGGAGCAAATGGGTTGTGTTCACAATCAAGGACAGAGAACAGGGGAGCCCATCGCTTAAGACCCTTTGTGTAATGTTGAACAACCTGGGATCCTGTGTTGGCATGGCTGGCCACAGGGGAAGGGATCTTGGAGAGGGTAATCCATAGAATCTGGGTGAAGTGGGAGAGAGAGGCAGAGAACATCACGCAGTTTGTTGTCAAGGAAAACAAAGCTCTCTGGCCTTTTGGCATCTTTCTGGCTCTGAATGGTGCAGGCAGAGTTCTCCTGGGCAGAATTCACACCATCCCTGGACATTAGGCTTGCAACAAAACCTCACACCAGCACCAGGCCAGTGAGCCAGAAACACTGGAAGAGGTTACTGACCAGCTGGCCTTACCTTAAGACTGTGGAGGTAGAGCACTGGGATGGACATGGCAGTGAAATCCCAGAAATGTGACAGCAGCTGCTTCCTGTCCCTGCCTCCATAGTGGATGACTTGGACCCTGCTGGGAACCCTGACTGATGAATTGGAATCAAGAGAATTTTCCAACCTTTCACATCAATAGAAGGGAAAAGAATATGAAATAAGAATCATCCAGGAGAAGGGGAAAGGGAGTCAGAATATTTTTCTTCTTGTGAGGGAAGGCTCATTGACTGGAGAAATCTCAACCCGAGCCAAGGTTTTTGTTGAAACAAAAACAATGGCGCCTTACATTTTTTTCAAAAGCAATTTACTGTTATGGAGTATTTTCACATTTCACACTACCACAGTTGCACCTCACTACAACCAAATGAGGTAGGCAAAGGGAAAAGTGAGTAGCTTTTCGTAGCTCACAGAAAGGCTGGGGAATTTTTCTATTATAAGGAAATACACAAGTTCTGAGAGCTGCCCATGCATTTGAGCCACAAGGCTGTTCCTCGGTACAAAGCTAAAAGTAGAAACGAATGCCAATGTGAGCTCTTTTAGAAAATTTCTTTTTGATGTCATAAAAAACAAGAAGGACCTAACCTTTCTCTCAAATGTAGAACATTCACAATGAGAACAGAAGGTATTCTGTTTTGAATGTTTCTGATGAGATCGTTACATTTTTCTTTTCTTTTTTTCAAAACAAGAATAAAGGCTTCCAGTGACTTTCAGTTCACTTGTAGTCTTTACTACTCCAAGGGCATTAAGAGTCGGCAGTGCACACAATTCTAGTAATAAGTATTTATTTGGGTAAAATTGCCAGCATCTGGAGCTTTCTCAACCTTAAGCTCCCATGGGTCTCCTGTTGGTACCTATAGTCAGAAGAGTTGGGAAAAGATTCAACTTCTTTGATGCCAAGCTTCCCATCTGTGAAATGTGATGATAATATCTACCTCACAAGGTATAAGTAGTAGATTAAAGGTGATATCAAACAGATAAGAGTATACAGCGCAATTGCTTGGGCACATTAGTATAGAGTAGATTCATTTGGTGATGTGCTGAACTTGATTTATACGAGTTCACAAGAGCTCATTATTATATTTTGGGGAAATGTGCTGGCCAGTTGCTAAACCATTGGTAGCTTGAAACCAACCATGGTGAGAGTATTCATACCCTGGAAATCAGCAAACTATAAATCAGCAGCATTCCTCATCAGCCAGTGGCTAAAGATTTATAAGCACACCACTACTGCTCATATGTTTTTCTCGTAGTTTTCAATGTTCTATTTAATATCATTCTAAAAAAATAGGATGAACTAAATACGTATTGTGTTATACATGCCTTGAAAATGTAACACGTTTTCTTTCACTGGTATACAGTCTCTGTTAGGTCAAAGCACCAATGAAAAATAATGGGATCCCAGCCATGAACAGATTTAATGGTTATGGTAGACACTGCTGGCTACCATCCCAACAATCGCTTTCCTTGCTCTTGCCTCTCTTCCCTCCTCATAGAACTAGATTCTTTGATCTCAGGCAGGGTGGACCCCAGTGCTAATTTATAGCTCCAGAGATGGATCACCATTGCTCTAGTCAGTCATGGTAATGTGATTCTCCTTCAATAATGATTGGTTTACCAGAGGGCATATAACTGAATTCCGACTTCTCAGGTTTTATTTTATTTTATTTTTAAAAAGTTTTTTAATGTTTTTTTTTTTTAATTTTTATTTTGAGAGAGAGACAGAGTGTGAGCAGGGGAGGGGCAGAGAGAGAGAGAGAGAGAGAGAGAGAGAGAGACAGAATCCAAAGCAGGCTCCAGGCTCCAAACTGGCAGCACAGAACCCAACACAGAGCTCAAACTCACAGACTGTGAGATCATGACCTGAGCTGAAGCTGGACGCCCAACCGACTGAGCCACCCAGGTGCCTCTGGACTTCTCAGGTTTTAAAAAACAGACCCTGGGGGCGCCTGGGTGGCTCAGTCGGTTGAGCGTCCGACTTCGGCTCAGGTCATGATCTCGCAGTCTGTGGGTTCGAGCCCTGCGTCGGGCTCTGTGCTGACAGCTAAGAGCCTGGAGCCTGTTTCGGATTCTGTGTCTCCCTCTTTCTCTGACCCTCCCCTGTTCATGCTCTCTCTCTCTCTGTCTCAAAAATAAATAAAATGTTAAAAAAAATTTTTAAAAAACAGACCCTGATTAGAAGAAAGCTCTTGAGTCCTTTATCCAGTCACTTTGGTATGGGGATGTGATGCCGTTTGACTATAAGGCAACAGGCAAGCAGGCAGGAAAGTCAACTCCCAGAAGATGTCTGAGGGGAAGAGTGGAGAATATCTATTTCTGTGTTAGCATCATTGAGCCACTGATTGAACCATGGACCTGTCTCTTACAAACAAAATGGTGTCAACCACAATTGCATTTTTTCCATTACTTTGTGGCCAAAAGCATTCCAATCTAATATGGAGAGAGTATATATTATAAGAACAGCTGTCTTTTCAAACTTTCCCAAATTACATTGTGTAGTTGATATCTACTTATAAAGCCCATCCTGGCTCTAATCTCAACGAGCACAGGGCTCAGAGTGAGAGGGGATCCTATGACGGTGAGGAGAAAGGGGGTATGGAATTGAAAGGTCTGGAACTTCCCCTTGGACCTGTGTGGATTTGTTCAGGAATCAAGCAGAGACGAATATCACTTTGAAGTCCTTAAAGGGACTTGTGCCTCTTGAGATCTTGCTCATAGGGTATTCCTTTAGGCACAATATCATTAAGATCTTTTGAGGATTATTTTATCCTGAGTTATTTTAAATGCTTACCAGAATGGAATTCTGGGAAATTCATTCACAGCTGGCAAATAAATGAAAGGTTTTAAGGGAGTGTTAGAGATGGGGGTGGAGCTAAAAACTACACCTATTACCCTGTCAAACAAGATTTGAAAAGAACACATCATCATGCATGTGAGAAAAGAAGAACCTGAAGAGGATGAGGATTTTCTAGAGAGGAAATAGTGAACTAGCACATTGTATACTCGCCAGGTGTCAGAATCTGCTTATGACCCTCCTCCCCACCGAAGACTGGGGATTCTTGCCGCCAAGTCAGTGGAATGCCAGCAGCAATGGAGCAGGGAGGAGGACATTTCAAAGAAGTAGGTGATAGAGGTCTTGCTCCTGGAAGCAGCCTGGATGTAGAGTTAGAGAAATCTCTGCCTGTCCGGATGGTTTCCCTGCGTGCCCCCACAGCAGGGTTTTTTCCAGACTCGCTGTAGGAGCACTGGGCACGGGAGACAGGAAGTGTGATTCAGGACGGTATGAAAATAGCCCTATGTGCTTCTTCTCCCCAATGCCACAGTTCCGGCTCATCTCTTTTTCCACACGGTCTGTGATCGTGTCTGATGGCAACGTCTTCCCATACCCCAAAGGCTATAAGCTTTGGGGAGTTCAGCTGCCAGGCTAGTACCCAGGAGGGACAATGGCGATAGTGAGAAGCCACACTCAGGGCCTTCAACACTGGGAAATGGCAGAGAATGCTAGGAAGTCTATGAATGGCCTCCCAGGCTGCTTCGGGCTTATAAAGTCCTCCTTTCTCCTTTTGCTGAAAACTCCCATGGAAGTGAAAGGAACCTCTGTCTGGTTTATTTCAAAGGGGGGTTTGTAGAAAAAAAAAATATTCAACATTATCCAAGTGGCTCCTTACTGGCTAATTTTCAGAGCTAAATATCTCAGCTGCTCCAAAACATTTCTTTTTCATATTAGTCAAAGGGACTGGTGATGGGCTCTGACATCAGATGCATTTTCCATTTATACATTCTGGTTCTCTCTCTTTAGGGAGATAGCCAATACTTAAGCCTTCTCAAAAATGATTTTTATGGAACAACTTCTCACTGATAAGAGTTCATCAGAATAAAATCAACTTCAGGAAGCCGGGTAGTAACTGCTAAATGTTCTTGTTATTTGGGGTCAATGAACTTCAAATCTCTCAAAGCTGTCACAGACCTGTGAAAGAAGCCTGTCCCTCTGTAGAAAAGCAAGCGAGAGCGTGCTGGGGCACTCGAGAGTCATGGCCTTTCTTTGGAGGGTATGAGTGGTATTCCTGAAGCGATGTCTGAGCGAGTGAGAATACAGACACCTCCCTTCCCTCACATCCAGGAAGTTGTGTGTGTGTGTGCCCGCGTTTAAGCTACCATCATGCTACAATTACATCATTCAAAATAAGACTATAAATAGTTTTAGTGACAGAGACACACTCAAATTACCTCAAAATATGTGTGTGGGGAGCAGTACTTCTGCTGTTGCTCTTGGGAACCCAGGAAAAGCCAACCCCCCTCGTGGGAGGAAGAGCAGGAGTTGGAACAGTGAGATGGAGAGGAGGAAATTCTCCCACTGCACACAGGTGACCTGCTGTTCGTGCGCCATTCAGCCACTCTCTCTAGGGCTGAGCCACCATCTTATTTGTGCTTTCTCAGAGTTTTTGCTTCCTCATCTCGCTCACAGTTTGTTTCCCTTTAACATCTCTGCTTGTGTATGGATCCAGCCCTACCTCCCCATTTCTCTCAAAGCACCATTTCAGCCCCCTGCTTCCGTCACCAAGTGTTTCCTCATTCCAGGTTCTGGGAGAGAAGTTGATGGCCCTGTTCATCTTCTCCTATGTTTCTGGATATCCTAAGGATTGTTAGCCCTTGGGCACAGCCAGTTGTAACCTAGGAATGGGATCATGTGGTTCAAAATAGCAATCTTGGGGCGCCTGGGTGGCTCAGTTGGTTAAGTGTCCAACTTCAGCTTGGGTCATGATCCAATAGCCCCACATAGGGCTCTGTGCTGCCAGTGCAGATCCTCTGTCCCCCTCTCTCTTTCTGCCCCTCCCCCATTGGTCCTCTCTCTTTCCCTCTCTCACTTTCTCTCTCTCTCTCAGAATAAATAAATAAACTTAAAAAAAACAGCAGTCTTGGCATTCTCTTGCTTGGGGGTGTAGATGAGGCAGCTAATAGGACGTTGTTAGGGCATTGCTAATAGTCTTATTAATAATGTTGGGTACCATGACTGACGTGTCTAATACAAACATGTGACTGTGCAGTTGAAGTATCTTCTTAATTAAAACTTACATTAAGGAATTTTTCATTTGATTTGTCTGACTGAACTAAAGTTCATGTGTGTGTGTGTGTGTGTGTGTTTTATCCTGAATAACAATTCAGAGGGAAAAATACCACAGTGTGTGTGTGTGTGTGTGTGTGTGTGTGTGTGTGTTTTATCCTGAATAACAATTCAGAGGGAAAAATACCACAGATTGTGCATCTCAGTTGAACTGTTGCCTCCTCATGGAGCCTTCCTTGACCACCCAATCTAAAGGAACCAATAAGCCACTTACACTCCAAACTCCTGTCACTTTATTTCCTCCTTAGTTCTTATTATCTGAATTTACATTGTTTTTAAAGTTTTTAAAAATATTTATTTATTTTTGAGAGAGAGACAGTGCAAGCAGAGGAGGGGCAGAGAGAGAGAGAGGGAGACACAGAATCCAAAGCAGGCTCCAGGCTCTGAGCTGTCAACACAGAGCCTGACACGGGGTTTGAACTCATGAACTGTGAGATCATGACCTGAGCCAAAGTCGGACGCTCAACCGACTGAGCCACCCAGGCACCACCAAATTACATTACTTTTTAAAAAAGAATTCATTGCCTCTCTCGCCCCTTCCCCCAGGCTATATATAAGCTCCTTGAGGCAAGCACTTGACTGATCTTATTCACTACTTTACTCCCAGCACCTAGAATAGCGACTGACACAAATAAATATTTGTTAAATAAATGAATAAATAAATGGAGTGTGTAAGAGAAAAAAAATCCTCTGTAGACTTTAGATCTCCAGCTTTAGTGTGCACAAGAATCATTTGTTTCTTGTTGAAAATGCAGATTCTTTGCAGATATGCTGATTATTTCTGGGATTGAGCCCAGGGTTCATCAGTGTCCACAACCACTCTGAGTGATTCTGATATGACTGGTGCAAGGACCACATTTTGATTATCGCTGCTGTGGTTGAACTTGCAAGACCTTCGACTTGAAATTTCCCACCCAATAAATACAAGGACAGACATGAGGTTACAGGGGGCCAGCATTTGGAAGATCAGAGCTCACTCCTTTGGTTCTCAATGGCCATCACGCCCTATGCGCTATCAACTAGCCTGTTGCCCCCAATTAGATCATGGGCTGCTTTTACCAAAAGAAAGAGAAATAGATGCTCAGCAAGTATAAATAGTAGATGTCCACCCAAATATCTTGGCAGGACCGCATCACTCTCAAACTCTTTTGTGTGATGTTGAGGCATTCCATGACATAATTCCTGATAACCTGGTCAGCCACATCTGTCACAACTAACCAATCTCATTAGTAAGGCAGACATACTGACCCTCAGGCGGTTTCCCCTAGATTACCATGCTCTTCATCACCTCTGGCAAGTATTTAGGATCAAGGGCCCTTAGTGTTGGCAAGTATTTGTCAGCTGGCTCTTTAAGGGCAAGAAGCCCTGGTCAGTAGTGTTTGCCACTTTCTGTGATGTGGATACTCCCACCTCGACTCATTTCAGGTTATCAATGCCATGTCACTGAATGTGGAATTGGGAAAAGAGACACAGAGTTCCCTCTTCCAATAGGTATAAGCAGGCTCCAGCACACCACTTCCTCTGGATCTTCACACATTCTGCCCTTTTGCAGGTCCTCCTGTATAAGGGTCCTTCACAACACCCCTCCGCGTTGCGTTCAGCCTAATTCCTGTAGAGCTTCAACCTGTGGCCCAGTCGCAGTCGCCTTGCCTGCGAGCCATGCTCCTCCTTCCTGCTTCCAAGCCCCTGGATTCCCCTCCAGTACAGACGCTCACACGTGTCTCCATGAGACCACAAACTCACAGCATCCACACACTTTGCTCAATACCTAGTCCATAATAAGTACTTCAAAATGTTTATTGCATGAATGAATGAATGCATTCCTTGTGTCTCATGAAATCTCCTCCCGTGGGCAGCTGTCAACTTGATCTGGTACAAGACCACACAGAATATTTTTATTAAAGATGTAAACAATGCAGCTTGGATATAACTTTCCAAGGATTGGGCTGGTTGCCGGCTCATTCTCACTTCATTAAGATACTTGTGCCCAAAGGATCAGTAATTCTCTTCTCGGTCCCCAATCCTGCTTTTACCTTCATTATCCGTGAAGCCTGAGGGTGGCATTCATTAGTGAATTGGCTCCTCATGCAAAGATGGAAGGTGTCTGTGTGAGCTGAGTGCCTCTCTTGTTTTTGTTTGAGAGAAATGCTCACCAGAGGGACAATAAAGCCATCAGGATGGGGTGTGTACAGCATGGCAGGGGTGCTGGGGCGATAGCAGGAGGGAGAAGGGGACAAGAGGCACTCAGAAGGGAAATCTGAGAGATATGGGTTCATTCTCAACATATTTTCTGAGTTTAGGGGGAGTGAAACATTCTATATCCAATGAGATTTGAAGGTCGGTTTAATATTATACATTTTTTCTGGCAAATTAAAGACCAGAGCTTTCTGTGGGCTTTCTGACTCTCAGCAATAAATAAAAATTAGAGTAGCATTTCAAAGAGGGTTGGTGTCTCCTCGCACAGCAGGTGGGAAATAAAGCTTTTCAGCCTTCTGGGTAGCCGGTGGGAGAAACGTATATGCTCATGTCGCTGATCTCCGGTATGCCTCCCCAAGGGACAGTAACAATTACAGCGCCTGCATGGGCACACATTTGGGGGCACACTGGCTGTGGCAGCAATGCAGATGGGAAGTGGATGACCAACAGCTACAGCCTTGTGGCTGTGCCTTATAATTATGTAGACTCTGTTGAAGGGAAGGGAATCATTTCTTGAAACTTTACTCCATAACATGATTGTTACTGGAAAAGGTTTTCTCTTCTTCTGCTTCACGGACTCCTTACACACCCTCCAACAGTTTCTACTGCACTTTCACGTAAGAGCAAACATTTCCACGGCTCTATGGCATACCCACCCTGTAGTTAGATGGAAGTAGGAAAACAGAGACCTCTATCTTTGTCTTTAAGAGATTTTCTGACAAAAGGAGTGGTTCTTTACCTGGGCCCATGATCCTCAAAGGAGTCCATGGATGAGCCTCAGAGGTTTTGCATGTGCCTTGACATTGAATGCAAATTCCAGTTGTCTGGTGGGAGGATCCATAGCATTCACTGTGTGTCGGAAAGGTTCCTGAAGCCCACACTGTTAAGAGATGGGCCTTAATAGATGTGACTTAATAGAGTAAAGCTGCAAGGTGTCAGGAAAGTGCTGGGCTCTCTCAACAACCACATGTGGGGGGTCAGAGCTCCAGGGTGATGCCCTGAAGGAGAAAGCTCGGGAGCTTGTGCCTCAGCTAGGTGAGCTTTAACTCCTGGCTCTGCCACTGAGCCACAGGGAGAGGTTGGGCAAGCTGTATAACCTCTGACCTCAGGTCCTCACTCGTTTTGAGAATTCCATGCAGCAATGTACAAGGTGTTTGAAATGTTGGGCAACACAGCACAGATTACTTTTAAACAGCATATCAGTTATATTTTTCAAAATGTGCTCAATCTGTTCTTTTTGTTTTGTTTGGTTTTTTTTCAATCTCCAGATACCTTTTCAGATAAAGAACCTCCAAAGGTAAAGAATGAGGCCAATTCCTCACCTGGAAAAGTACAGTAAGTACTTATTTTCCCTGTTTCCAGACTTTTTCGAACGCTCTGTAGTGCACTGAAATCTAGAAGAATTTTACCTGAGAAGGTATCTGGAGGTTGAAGAAAAAAAGATATTAAGCATCTCATTTAGAAATGCAGTAGCACACTATTTTAAAATAGGTTTATCCTATATACCTGGACTTTTCAGACACCTTCTATATACAGGTTGTTGAGACACCATTTAATTATATATATTTTTTTCTGTGGAAGAAGCAGAGGTATGTGAATCTCAAAGACACCAGTTGGCAGCATAGATAGGGGTCTCCTAAATCCTGGTCTACGTTTTGTCAACTGTTCACTACCAGCATTCAAGTGCGCATCTGGCCACACGCCCCTGTCTCTCTCTACTCTAGTGGCTTGCAGATGTCTAGCAGTCCTCCCTCATAGATGACTACCTAGGTCTGGCCTGAGGGGGAAGACTGCTGGTCAGAGAGGAGCTCAGTTGCATTTGTTCATATGAACACAGTTTTTTAAAAACGATGGTTTGAGAATAAGAAGCCTGGAGGACTCTTTTTGACCCCTTGCTCAGACTGGGTGCCTCTGCTGTGTGCTCGCAGAGAGCCCTGTACTTTGCCTCTGAGCATTTAGCACTGGGATTGCAATCGCTCCTCTGGTGTCTGTCTCCTCTCTGGCTCACATCCAGTACTTACCAGCCCGGGGCGGTGCTTGCTACATAGCACCAGCTCGGCAGGTATGTTTTTAAACAGTTACTTAAA
This sequence comes from Panthera tigris, assembly GCF_018350195.1. NCBI lineage: Eukaryota > Metazoa > Chordata > Mammalia > Carnivora > Felidae > Panthera > Panthera tigris. Next base: position 138,241,493 of record NC_056667.1, on the reverse strand, counting down.
GAAACTTCATGTCCTCCTAAAAATGGAAAGGGATTGTTACTTGAGATTATAGAGTTGTACCTGGAGTTAAATTTTTCTCAACTAAGAAATAAGTCTTGGGGCGCCTGGGTGTCTCAGTCGGTTGAGCATCCAAATTCAGCTCAGGTCATGATCTCACAGTCCATGAGTTCAAGCCCCGAGTCGGGCTCTGTGCTGACGGCTCAGAGCCTGGAGCCTGCTTCGGATTCTATGTCTTCCTCTCTCTGACCCTCCCCCGTTCATGCTCTGTCTTTCTCTGTCTCAAAAGTAAATAAACGTTAAAAAAAATTAAAAAAAAAAAAGAAGTAAGCCTTGCTAGTAAAGCCAAACATCTGCACTGCAATTCCCCACCTTCTTTTCTCCCATGAAGTTGTGTCATTAACATAGGAAGATACATGGGAAACAAACAAACGCATGAATGTGCTAGCAGATTTTATTCATGAAGCAGAGAGTGCTACGGCACCAGCTCAGAGTCCTAGATCTGCTTCATAGAAGTTTTCTCTGTGTGAGTAGCACACCAAAGGCACTTTGAGGTCTGCAAGCAGTGAAGGAAGTGGTTTCTAGCCCCAACATGTCAAAGCATCACCTAGAAGTTTTGGGGATAATACAGATTCCTGAAATAAACTCCTGGAGATGCTGATTCAGGAGGTCTGGAGCAGGGCCCAGAATCTGTTTTTAACAAATGCTCCCTGTGATTCAGTTGATCAGCCAAGGTCTGAGGACTGACTTCTGAGGAACCTGTACTGAGTAGTCCTGGACATGTGCTCTATGACTCACATCGAGAGCAGTGGTTGAATATGTGTTAAGAATCACCCACAGAGCTCATTAAAAATGTAGATTAAAAAATTTTTTTAATGTTTATTTATTTTTTGAGACAGAGAGAGACAGAGCATGAGCAGGGAAGGAGCAGAGAGAGGGGGAGACACAGAATCCAAAGCAGGCTCCAGGCTCTGAGCTGTCAGCACAGAGCCCAACATGGGGCTCGAACTGATCAACCACGAGATCATGACCTGAGCTGAAGTCGGACGCTCAACCGACTGAGCCACCCAGGCGCCCCTAAAAATGTAGATTTAAGGGATGCCTGAGTGGCTCAGTCAGTTGAGTGCCTGACTCTTGATTTTGGCTCAGGTCATGAGCCTACGAACCATGAGATCTACACCACGTTCTGCGCTGACAGCATGGAGTCTGCTTTGGATTCTCTCTCTCCCTCTCTCTGACCCTCCCCCACTTTGCCTCTCTCTGTCTCTCTCAAAATAAAGAAACATTTTTCCAAATGCAAATTTGATAGCCAATAGAAAGTGGCTCAAATGACACAGACAGGAGCAAATATCAGTAAAAGGAAAGGGGGAGCAGCTGGAACTCTCATTACATTGCTGATGGGGGTGCAAAGTACAACCATTTTGAAAAGCTGCTAGGCATTTTCTTATAAGGTTAAATATATATGCCTACGCTATGATCCAGCAACTTCCCTTCTAGATATTTGCCTAAGACAAGTAAAAGCATATATTCAGTTGTGCACTAATATTCATAATAGCTAAAAACTAGAAACAACCTTAGTGGATACACTCTAAGTAACCTCGATTATCCACACAGCCTTGTATAAATCTCCTCACCTTGAGACTGGGTGAAATTTGTGCTTCTAATATGGCAAAGATGACAAGATGTCACTCCCGTGGATTATATCTTATTATTTATTTTTCCTTATGTTTTATAAGATTCTGTGTTAGCAGATTGAAGAGTAAGACTCTCCTGCTGGCTTTGAAGAAGCAGACAGCCTTGTTGTAAACTGCCCCTAGAGAGGACCACGTGGCTGGGAACTGCAGCAGGCGGCCAGTCTCCAGCTGACAGCCAGTAAGACGTCAATGTCCTCAGTCCTACAGCTGCAAGGATCTGAATTCTGCCAACAACCATGTGAGTTTGGAAGAGGACCCCCAAGCTCCAGACAGTAATGTAGTTTGGATGATACCATAGTTGCTGTTTTGTGAGACTCTGAGCACAGAACCCAACCAAGTCATGATAGGACTCCTGAATCACGGGATTATGAGATAATAAGCGTGTGTTGTTTTAACTGCTACATGTGTAGTAACTTGTTACACAGTATAGGAAATACACAACTGAGATATCCAGGTGAATGTATAAACAAATTATAACACATGTCTACAATGGAATAATACTTAGCAATGAAAAGCAATGAAACTAACTACTGATACATGTAACAATGTGGATGAATGAAACATGGAGTGAAGAAGAGAGAGTATATGTGGTGTGATTGAAATGAGAATAGTGATTGCTTCTGGCAGAGGGGGAGTAACTGGAAAGGGGCCTAAGGAAACTTTCTGGAGGGTGACAGAAGTCTTGAGTGGGGTGGTGTTTACATGGGGTGTATATATTTATCAAATCCCATTGAACAGTGTGCTTAAAAGATATGCATTTAATTGTATATAAATTATACCTCAATTTTAGAAAATCATAAGTAACTCTACTTCTCAGATTCTGGCTCAGTAGGTCTTGGGCAGTACAATGTAGAATTCTTCACTTCTAATAAGCATCCCCAGACAATCCTAACACATCAGTCCTTGGACCACACTTGGGAAAACATCCCAGAGCAATGGGTCATTTAAGAAGGAAGATGGAAGAATAAGAAACACATGGTTTCTTCTGAGTCAATCTAGCTTTCTCCCCAAATCCTGTATTCTGGTTAGAACAATGTCTTCATTTGTTACTCAGCCAGTCAACAGGCAATTTCATTCAGTTCAATTAATTGAGTATTTTCTAAGTACTTGTTATTTATCTTACCCAAAGAAATAATAAGATATAGCCATTCTTCCAAAAGAGGTAAACATTTAATTGAGGAAAAATGCTCATATATGCATGAAACCAGAAACTGTTCAATTGCAATAGAAAGCAAAGAGGACAATCACCCAGTCTTTCTACGTATCGAGTCTAGTTTTTCTTGGTCACTTTCAAAGTATTCCTTCATGCCAGTGTATCTTCAAAGTGACCTTTTAATGCAATAGTTAATCATTCAGATGTTGTTCCCCTTACTAGGTTACCTCTGTTTTTCAACTCTTAAGAACCAAGGAAGGAAACTTCTTTCCTTCAGAGGCCCAGATGGACAGATGAAATTCAACATTTTCATTCCCAGATGCTGCTGATTTTTACTGAGCTTACCTCACTTGGGGAAATTTCTGTTAACTACCTAAGTATCGAACTTTAATCCTAATGAAGTATCACAGTCTATAATGTTCATGCAAGTTCCTACTTCTAAAATCTTCCCGACAATTTTCTACTTCATTTTCCTCAATTCCAGGTCATTCTAAATGATGCTCTCCTACTATGGACAATAGGATGGTCAATGATCCATAAAATAATGTTTATCTTTGGTGATAAAGATGGAAAATTTCTCCTTTATAATGGAAGAATAAGATACTCTGAATTTACAAAGGCCTTTCAAACATATTGTTGTTACAGTAAATTCCCATGTCTCTAGAGTATAAATCCAGGGGCCTAAATAAAACACAATTGAGAAAAGTAACCAGAGAGGAGAATACACAGGGAATCTTTGGTTCAAAGAAGGGGAGGCTCAGAAGGGCTGTCTTCAAATAGAGGATGGGCTGTCTACATGGCTCCAAGAAGTAAAATTAGATGTAATGGCGGAAGAAACACAGTGACAGATCTTAGTGCAACAAATAAGGAAATATTTCCTTACGATGGGTACCATTCAAAGATAGAGCAAGCTTCTTGTGAAGGTTTATTCATTTTCTGTGGGTGCCATAAGAAATCACCACAAATTTAACAGCTTGAAACAACACCCATCTATTATCTCACAGGTCTATAAGTTTTGGAGTAATTCGTTACAGAGTAATAGAGAACTATTACCCAGAGCTTTATCCTTGATGCTTTTTTATTCTTACATTCCACATCTAATTCATCATAAAATCTTTTTGGCTCCACTTAGGATACATCAAGAATCTGACCATTTCTCACCATCTCCACTGCCACCTCCCTGGATCATCATCTTTCTGCTTCCATGCCTGCACTACCTCAGTCTCCTCCTCCTCCTCCTCCTCCTCCTCCTCCTCCTCCTCCTCCTCCTCCTCCCCCTCCTCCTCCTTCTCCCTCCTCCTCCTCCCTCCTCCTCCTCCTTCTCTTTTGTTTATTTACTTATTTGAGGGCTGGCAGAGAGACAGGGAAAGAGAGAATCCCAAGCAAGCTCCACTGTCAGCATAGAGCCCAATGCAGATCTCACAGAACCATGAGATCATGACCTGAGCCAAAATCAAGAGTCAGACCCTTAACTGACTGAGCCACCCAGGTGCCCCTCAGTCTCTTCTTAATGGCACATCCATGATCCTTATAAGACATTAATCAGATAATATCACTCCTCTGCTCAAAGCCCTGCATTTTTTTTTCTCATTTTACTCATATAAAAGCCAAATTCTTACAGTGACTCTATATGGTGTTTCCTCCCCACCCCAGTCCTGTTGGATGTCATCAACTACGACTATTCTACAACCTTCCCATCCCTTCCTCCCAGTCCTGCCCAAAGCTCCACACTCACCTCTTTGCCTCTATCTAAATGTGTAACCCCATGTATCCTCTACCCATCCCCATATCCTTTGCACTCATGACTATCTGACATACTGTTTAGGGCCCCGCCATTTCTGCTTAGCTCAGGATTCTTCTGATGGGCAGTCTGGCCCCAGAGTTCCCCACTGTGTTGGCAGAGGTGCTGTCAGATCTGCATCATAGTCTGAAGGCTTTGCCTACCCAATATTTCCTCCTCTTCCTTTCTATCTTTTATGGGCATTACACCCGATAATCTTTTGCACTCCTAATTTCATCTCAGTGTCTGCCTCCCAGAGACCAAAATGAACGCAAGCACTGCCCCTGTGTTAACTCACTTAAATGCTTGGCTTTCCTCCCTTCTAGCTTCTACTCATAGAACTTTCAAAATTTCTTAGGATATAAAATGGCAGCAACATGGGAATTAACTAAGCCTCCTAAATCCTTACCCTTATCAGCAAAAGTCTCCTGGTTCTTAATGTTAAATCATTGCAAGATTTCCCTAATTTTCTGTTTTTAGAAAGGAAATAAACCTTTGTTGGAGCTGTTGGTCCCCCTCTAATTTTCTCTTTCTTTCTACTGCCATACTTGCTAAACAAGCAGTCTCCTCCTTCTCCCTGCACACCTGTGCTGTGTACCTGGCAGTCTGATGTCCCACAGCCCAGGAAGCTGCACTTCCAGAACTCCTGCTGTAGCTGGCACTCTCCATAACTCCCTGCTTGCGACTCTTGCCTCTGTTTGTTAGTGACCCACGTCGCCTCTTTTTCCCTCCTCCACACTCATCTATTTCTTCTGGATTTTCTTTGCTTTCTCATCTTCTCCTTCAATCTCTGCTTTGGATGTTCCCAAAAGCACAGTACTTGGGCCTCCTTCTGTCTATTTCTGCATCCCCTCTTCCAGACAACTCACTTATGCACCTGGTTTCAGTTACCACAGACATTTCCTGATGTTGATCTCTATCCCTTCAATGCTTTGCTACCACTTCAGAAGAGATGCCATAACAGAAAGCTTGACGTGGGAACCAGAAGCCATAGGGCAGACACTAATAAACTTGATGACCAAAAATTTAAAATACCTACATGGCTAAAAAGCTCAGAAATGTGAAAAGAGAACAACCAACCAACCTACCTACCATAAGTAAATTTAACAGATAATCATAAATTGAGAAAGAATACTTATAATTCATATAGCAAGGGACTAATTTTCTTACTGTATAGAAGTCCCTTGAAAATCTGCTAAAAAAATAAGAATACAATAAAAATAATAATAAAAATAATTGGGAAATATATGAATAGAAAATTTGTAGGGTTAAAAAAGGGAAAGTGGATGCTGGGACAAATGGATATTGACATATGGAAAAATGAATTTGGATCCATACCTCATAACATATTTAAATGTTAACTCCAAGCGGATCAAAGTTCTCAAAGTGTAAGAGCTAAAACTGTAAAACTCTTAGGAGAAAACATAAGTATAAATCATTGTGAACTTGGACTGGGCAAAGCTGGGTTTCTTCGATATAATGCCCAAAGCACCACAACCAAAGAAAAAATAAATAGGGTTTTCAAAATTAAAAACCTCTGTGCATCCAAAAGACACTATCAAGAAAATGAAGAGAAAAGTCACAGATGAGAAGAAAATATTTGTAAATCATATTTCTGGTAAGGGACTATTATTCAGAATATATAAAGAACACTTACAACCCAATAATTAAAAGTTAAACACTTGTTATTACTTACTTTTTTTTAAGTTTATTTATTTTTGAGAGAGAGTGCACATGCACATGAGCTGGGGAGGGGCAGAGAGAGAAGGAGAGAGAGAATCCCAAGCAGGCTCCATGCTGTCAGCACAGAGCCTGATATGGGGTTCAATCCCAAGAAGGATGAGATCATGACCTAATCCAAAATCAAGAGTCAGACACTTAATTGGCTGAGCCACCCCAGGTCCCAAAATTTAAACACTTTTTTAATGGGCAAATAAATAAATTTAAAAATGGGCAAAAGGATTTGAATAGGTATTTCTTCAAAGAAGGTATGCAAATGGTCAATAACCACATGAAAATCTATTTAAACCTCAGTAGTCATTAGGGATATGCAAATCAAAACCATGATGAGGTATGACTTCATATGCCCTACAATAGTTTTCATTGATTTTAGAAAGGAAAATAAATACTGGTAAAGATATATAGAACTGGAACTCTCATATATTGCTGATGGAAATGCAAATGGTACAACCATCATGAGACATAGTTTGGCAGTTTCTAAAATAGTTAAAACATTGCATTCCAATGTAACACAGCAATTCTTTTTCTAGGCATATACTTAAGAGAATTGGAAATAAACATCATACAAAAACTTGTGCAGGAATGTTTATAACAATGATATTCACTGGGCACCTGGGTGGCTCAGCCGGTTGAGCGTGACTCTTGATTTCAGCTCAGGTCATGATCCCAGGGTTATGGGATTGAATCCCGCATCAGGTTCCACTCTGAGCATGGATCCTGCTTGAGATTCTCTCTCTCTCCCTTTGCCCCTTTCCCCCATTTGCATGCTCTCTCTATAAAATAAAAAAAAATAATATTTACAATATGCAAAAAATCAAACAACCCAAATGTCCATCAATTGGTGAATGGATAAACAAAATGTGGTCTATCCACATAGTGGAGTATTATTCAGCCATAAAATGAAGTAATGACCCATGCTACAACATGGATGGATCTTGAAAACATTATTATAAGTGAAAGAATTCAGTCACAAAAAGTCATATATTACTTGATTCCATTTATAGGAAATGTCCAGAGACAGGAAGTAAATTGGTGATTATTGCGCTGGGACTTAGGAAGTAAGAGGCTTCTGCTGGGACTGGGGCAAGGGAAATGGGCATGACTGCTAATGGGTATGGGGTTTTTTGGGGGGGTGATAAAAATGTCTTGGAACTAGGTAGAAGTGGTGGTTGTACAAACTTGTGAATGTACTAAAAACCACTCAATTGTATACTTTAAAATGCTGAATTGTACGGTATGTGAATTATATCTCAAAAAAAAAAAATGAAACAAAGCAAGTGGCTAATAAACTTGGGAATAGATGATCAAACTCACAACAATGTTGAATATGTGAATTAAAATAACAGTCAGGATTCATTTTCCCATCATTGGATTGGCAAAGACTTAAAAATCTATACCATACACAGTGTTTCATGCTTGTAGAGAAACTGTTATATCCTTTTGAAGGAAGCGTAATTGGCATATTGTGTTCATACTCTGAATAAATAACTTCACTTCCAAGAATTTATCCTATGCTTATATTTGCATATATACACACACACACACACACACACACACACACACACACATAGATACATATATGAACAAATGCTTAAAGATGATAGCTGTAGCCTTGTTAAGATAAAAAAAAAACATTTAATTGTATAGCCATACAATAAAATATTATGCTATTGCTAGAACAATAAGGTAGGTTTATCAACAGTCCAACACTTAACCAACTGAGCCACCCAGGAGCACCTAAGGTATTTTAAAGACATCATTTTAGAGGAGAAAATAAAATTTTTTAGAATCTGCCATCTAGGATATCCTAAAGTGCTGTTTTCTTTTTTTTGAGTGTTGCTTTCTATGTCCTTATCATCAGTTCATGTTTTTTTTTTTTCCCCCTCCCATACATTTACTTACAGTTCTTTTTATCTTTTTCTACCTAAAGAGAGAAGAGCTGGAGCTTTGGAAATAAGGGGCTCCTGCTGGGGGATCATAATCCTGCTATACAGAGAATAGCTATGCCCTTGGGGAATGATTAATTGCTAACATTACCATGATTATCAATAACTTCATGGCTAACAAAGAACTTCTGCGCATCTCACCTCATTGAACTGGGGGCCTAGAGCTATTCTGTGTACCTTAAGAGCAGGTTCCTATTTCATTAACTGCTGTCCCCAGGCTCCAGCTTAGGCAAAGTGCACAATAGATGTTTTCTAAACTGAACTGAACTGGAGCTGGAGAGTGAAAGAGTTGCAAGGATCCCAATTATCCACTTGCATTCGAGGAAATAGGAAGTGAGGAGGAGAATGTTGAAAATAGGAATAGGAATAACCTTTTTTTTTTTGAGAGAGAGAGAGAGAGCAAGCGAGAGAGCGAGCATGAGCATGGGAGGGGCAGAGAGAGAGGGAGAGAGAGAATCCCAAGCAGATTCCATGTGTGGAGCCTGACATGGGGCTCGACCTCATGACCGTGGGATCATGACCTGAGCCAAAATCAAGAGTTGGATGCTCGATCGACTGAGCCACCCAGGTGCTCCAGGAATAACCCGTTTAATTGGATATCAAGTTTCTGCCTCCCACCTCTCTCATCCCACCTTTGAAGAAATCTAGATAGGAAGGCAAGACAGGAAGGCCAGAGGAGAGTGATAAGAGACAAATGGACAATGGGAAATGACAAAGTCGAGTTTCACCTAGTCCTTGTTTTCCGGACCCAGCCCTCCAAGCACAGCGAACCGTTTTGTGTTTTTGTGTTGTTGTTGTTGTTGTTGTTGTTGTTGTTGTTTTTGTTCTTGTTTTTTGGAAGCCAAGGTGTGATCTATCTTCAATATGTGGCTGAGTTACACTAGGTCGCTATTTGACATTGTCACAGTCCTCATACATCTTCATGCGTGACAAACATAGCTCTAAATGCAGGTGGTCCAGAGTCTCCTTCAAACCTGACAAGTTGAGGTTTTGAGCTGTGGCTTGAAGTAGCTTTAAATTTTCTCTTTGCTCTGAATTCTGCTCAGTTCAAATGAAATTAATGCTTCCTACATCAAGAAAGACAGGAACCATGTGAAATTTCCTGAAACACCTGGTGCCAGGCAGGTTGAGGCAGGTGATGCTGTCCCGCTGCCCTTGACAGGTTTGTGATAGCATCTCTTTTTGGTCTTTATGTTATTTACTGGCAGATTCCAGTTAATGTCAGTGCTGATGAATGCAAAACAGCCACTGTGACTGTGCTATCAGTACCCCCTAGAGCACAGGCTTTGATTGATCTAGAGCAGAGTTTTTCAGACTGGAGGTGGTGTGACCCATTGGTAAATTGAAGAAACAATTCAGTTGGACACTTATGTAACACTGTGTTACACTGTGTTTGTGTGTGAGCACCTATAGATGTATATATAAATGTGTGTGTGTGTGTGTGTGTGTGTGTGTATAACAGTTCAGTGGATTGTGGCAGCATTTAAAAATAAAACCAAGTAGGATAAAATCAGTTTATTATTCACAGAAAACCCAAGAAACTGAAACTTAAGTTCCTGTATTTGTAGATTATAATATAATATTAAATACCTTTCTTACAGTCATGGTCAAAAGAGGTTGAAAGCCATTGATCTAGAGTAGAAGTTGGCAACATCCAACTCACTGCCTATTGTTTGTATGAACGGCTAGCTCAGTATGACTTTTGCATTTTTAAATGTTTGGGAAATAAATCAGAAGAATATTTCATGACATGTGACAATTGAATTTCAGTGTCTATCAGGTATTATTGGCACGAAACCAAACCTGTTTATGTATCATCTGCAGCTGCTTTTGCCCAGAGTTGAGCAGACTTTATGGCCCATAAAGCCTAAAATATTTACTATCTTTATGGAAAAAGGTTACTGACCCTGATCTAGAGGAGCCATTTTTATGATCTTTTTTTTTTTGGTCTGTTCATCTGTTTAATTTGTAGAAGAAATAGGGAAACTGTGGTAATTTAGGGGTTGCAGTGGACACTGCTTCTGCTCTCCATATCTCCTGGGATCCCCTGTCCCATTTTCTGTGGCCCTCCTCTGGAATCTGTGGGTTCTGGTGGCCTGCTCCTGCAGATTTCTGCAGACACTTGCCCTTGTGCTTCTGGAGAGCAGGTTTGCCTACCTGTGCAAGAGCTGGAGGTACCCAGGTGCTTCAGCTCTTGCAAGCAGGCCCTTGGCCAAAATGCAAGGGCATGGAATGCTAATTATCTCACCTCAAATCATGAGGACAAAACTGTGAAGGGTCACTGTCATTCCAGGGTGTCCTGTGGGATCAGGCAGAAGCTCTCCCCCTTCAGATTTAGCCAGAATCACTCTCTTTCATGTGGTTTCTCTCCCTTCTCTGTCCTGGAGTACTTTTTAACAGTTGGGGTCATATGAATCCCAGTCACAGAGTCATCTTCTGGCGATCCCAGCCTCAGAGAGAGGGAGTTGGGGGAGAAGTTTATAAAAGGCAACTATTTGACAAAATTCTGGTTCAGTCCCCAGCCTCTCTTGCTCACTGTGGACTCTGCATGCTGTTGGTGCTTTTCAGGAAGGGGAAAGGTGGTTTTCTCATTAAAGATAAATTTGTGATGTGCTGTAATTGCAAAGAGCTCTGGGATAAGTCAAGAGAATTGGATTCTAATTCCAACTGATCCACTGGGCAAACACTAATCTCTGTAAGACTCATTCTGCCCCACTTGAAAAATAGTTAGACTCGCTGATTTTTTAAGGTTTCCTCAAACTTTGAGTCTCCTTGTGAAGTGGGTAGTTAAAACCATCATCTTGAAGCTGAGTAATACTGATAGAGCCATCTAGCCCACAAACTAGGTTGGGCTCCAGAATTTCAGGCTGAAGTCTGCATATTACCCATGCAGTGGAGGTGCTTGCCCTGTGAGCACCCATAGTGAAGCAGAGCACCCCGGGGGTCCAGTGCTTCCCCCATCACAACCTAGACTTTGATAGCCAGTTAGCAGCATTCAAGACTTGGCTTTCATAACGTGCAGCCACTGCACTAGGTTTTAGGCTTTAAAACTATCAACTCTCTCCTACCCCCTACCCCCCAGTTTCAGCCTGGACTCTGCTGGACTGGGCTTCCTACTTGGCACCAAATCTTGGCACCAAAGCTCCCAACTGTGAGACAAGAGCAGCTCTTACAGGTAAACCCTGAAAAGGAAAACCTTGAAAAGGAAACAGCATAGGGTGGGGTGGAAAGAAGGTAGACAAGAAGGGGAAGAGGGGCAGAGAGAGAGGAGAGAGAATCCCAAGCAGTCTCTGCACTGATGAAGGGCTCGAACTCATGAACTGTGAGATTATGACATGAGCCAAAACCAAGGTTGGTTGGAAGCTTAACCACCTGAGCCACCCAGGTACCCTGTAATACTTTTAAAATTCTCAATTTTTTCTAACGTTTCATTTATTTTTGAGAGTGCGAGAGAGAGAGAGAGAGAACGTGAGCAGGGGAGGGGTAGAGAGAGAGGGGGACAGAGGATCCAAAGTGGGCTCTGTGCTGAGGGCAGACAGCCCAACATGGGGCTTGAACTCATGAATCTTGAGATCGTGACCTGAGCTGAAGTCAGATGCTTAACCAACTGAGCCACCCAGGCTCCCCTATCATTTCTACTCTTAATTGGGTTTTAGCTTTTAGAGAAATCTTCTTAAAAACTACTGGTATAAGTGCTTCTTATTTAGGCTTTTGTTGGAACTGGTGACAAAATATTTAAAAAGACAACTATAAATTCTCTCTGAAAACACAATTGACTTCTCAAAAATGAAGCTTCCTGTTGCAAGTGCAGAATATTCCCACCTACCCTGGGTCAGCTGAAACTATTCCAAAGAGAAAGTTTACATTTCTATAGTGTTGTGGGGACTGGGTTAACCACCGTTACCAACTCACCTAGCTACCTTCATTTAGAAACAAAAGTTATGACTACTAATAGCAACTCTGTTACTGAGTGACCTGATCATATCAAACATCAGATTTCTGACCACCTTGAAAGCTCCACAGTTTAGGGGACAAAAAATACAAAGCAAATCTAACACTGGTCAATAAGAGAAGTCTCTCTGAAGTATTATCTGACCACTCTTCTCACTTCCTTTAGCTTTTTTTTTTAAATTGAAATGTAATTCACATACCATAAAGTTCACCCTTTAAAGTGTACTATTCAGTAGTTTTCAGTGTTTTTACCCATCACCACAACCAAATTCTAGAATATTTTCATCACCCCAAAACAAATCCTCATCCTCCAGCCCCTGGCAGCCACAAATCTACCTTGATCTTCTTTTACTTACCCCTACTTGATAGTGACTGTAGCCTTGGGGAGGCAGTGGCCATTAGTATCACAGGCCGGGGGAGAGTTCTGTTTCCCAAGATGCTTTTCTCTTTCTGCCACCATCAGTAAATGCTATTGACCAAGCACAGACATCCCAGGGAATTCTCCATATGGCAATTATTCTTTGTCATATATATATATATATATATATATATATATATATATATATACACACACACACACATAATGTGTGTGTGTGTGTGTGTGTGTGTGTGTGTGATGACTAGAGAAGGATTAACTGAGGAAGGAGCACATGCACTACTACCTTGGCTGAAGTGGAGTATTGATTGTCATGGACGGCTGAAGATGACATTCTCCCAAAGACATAAAATAGCAGGGCAATTTCTTTCAGAGTTAAACAAAGACATGTGCCATCACAGAGTCCAAGATTGGACCTTAAGTTTGTTAACATAACACAAAACTCTTAACTTGCTGACAATTTGTATCTGGCATTTTGTCTGGAAAGGGAGAAAGTGGCTCAGGAAAGAGCTACACAGGAAGATGTGAGAAGAAAAGCAGCCTCGAAATCCAGGATTTGATGTGGCACTGACAGCTAGGTCTTGTTCTTTTGTTGAACATAAACAATTTCACAGAACCCTAAAAGCAGACAAGGCCATTCTCTGACCATGAAGGATGAAGAGAAAGCAGAATACTCTGTGATTATGTCTGAACGTGGCCTAAACATGAATGTTGCCCAGACCACAAAAACGGCCCAACATCCTCCTTCCCTGGCTGTGAGGAGTGAGTGCCACTTCCTTACCAACCCCAGTTTTAGCTTATGTCCATTTCTCTCACCTTTTAGATAAGACTTATTAAAATGTCAAGTCACAGAATTACCTTTGCTTTCACACAGCACCCAATCCAGAGCAAGGCTCCACTTCCTTGACCCTCCTCAAAATCAAATAATGCAAGCCAAATCTTATTCATAAGTCCTTTCTAATATCTCTTGCTGAGATATCCCCACAGTTCTCCTTCACTGAAACAAGTAATAGACCCAACTTATTCATCTACAGATGTGTTCCTCTTGGTCTCTGGCTGAAGGACATTGACGGAGAATAGGTCATCTTCTACAAGGATGGTTTCAGGGCACCATACCAGGGCTCCTACCTGAAACTATTTCACCTACTTAACTGCCACAGGAAATACCTGAAATTCCACCATGAGAATGTTATTCCTTTAGGTCAAAACTTTAATGGCTATTAAATCTGAAATGCTCTTAGAAGAGAGTATAACCTGTGAAACACTCGGTGATAGATGTTTGACTTTGAGCAAGACCTTCCATATTTCATTTATTCTTTAAATTTCCCCACATTTTAGGCCTTTGAAATTAGGTCATATCCTATGATTCCTGATGTCTTAAATTCTCTGAGACATAGCGATACTATCTGATCTTCAGTTTCCTCAGTTATGAGTTCTAGTGGTAGGTTAAACACTGTTCCCCAAACTTTAGTTATCTGCGTAAAACTCTCACAATTTTTGCTATATATGTGTGCTACAGTAATGATGTTCATATAATATTTGTCTTTACAGCAATTCACTTTGAATTGCTGTAAATGTATCTTTCTCCTCACAATAATATCTATGAAATCCTGGGCAAGATATGCTAGTTATAGCTTTCTCTAAAACATAGTAAGAAATATATACAACTATAACAAAATTATAAAATGGCTGTTCCTGTTCCATCTAAACTCATCTCACTTATCCCGCAGTGGTAGCTGTACCATGGCTGGACAAGCCTGAACTAGCTGATTCCTAGGTGTCTTCCTGTTCCTGTGTTTGGTAGTTTCTATGGTTCTAAGAGGGACACAGTCTATCCCCCAAAGTTTATAATCTAAGGGTCAAGACTGACATGAACAAAAAGAAGAAGAGATACAATCATATACATTTTTCAACGCAAAAATAGGCCCTATTCACTATTTATATGGCTTTTAAGTAAGGATAGTTGTGTTGGAGTCCCCGAAGCTTTATATTGGCAAAAACATCAGATCTCTTGATACCCAGAAACACACATGAAGGATTTCAGATGTGACCTTTGTTTCAAGTAATCTGAGGGAGGATTTTGTCCAGAAGATAAAATAGTTTTGTTTTGAATAGTCTTGGAAAGCCTCTTGGAAGGGAAAAGATTTTAGTAATTAAACAAACTCTTTCTTTTACTGCCAGAGGTCCTCTAAGCCCTTCCTGCTCACGGTATGTTTGGTGGACATTGGCATGGCCGGGGACTTGTTAGAAATACAGGTTCTCAGGTCATAACTGCAGTCCTGCTGAACTGGAATCTGCATTTTTCCTGATCCAGGACGATTCATATGCATAGTAAGTTGGAGAAGGGCTGCTCTAAAGCCACCCAAGCCCACCTTAGCTACTGCTTATCTGAAAATGGTCCTTCAATGACCTATCCCAAGCCAGGTAGCAAGGAAAAGCCTGAGGTCCCTGACAGATGAAATATATCATATTCATGTGTTTCCCCTCTACTGTCTTTGAGGGACACCACATTACACAGTAGACTTAGGAAGCAAACATTTATTTTATTAAGGGGGAAATAAACATCAGTTAAACTAAAATCAAAACCCCAAGCCATAACTTGTGGTCTTTCAGCTGACTGAGGCTAAGAATAAGATTCAAACAGCCCTCATTTTCTTCTTTCTTCTGACCACCCCGCCATCTCACTCCCCTGCACTTACTGGTCCAGAACCCATCCATCCTCCATTGCTTGCAAGCCTCAGTGAGAACACCTAAAGTGATAAAGATCCATATAAAAGAAATCTATTCACATGAAAAAGAAAATGTTATTTTTCCACTTGGGAAAGGCACAGGCATTTCTACGAGAAAACATTTTCTCTGGAAAGCTTTACCCCAGAGGACTCCTTCATTGATCATAGGGTCCCTAATTCCTTCCTTCATTCCTTTAGACAAATACTCAATAAGTATTTGTTGAGTGAATGAATGAAAATAATTTCCCCTCATGGGTAATGGCTTAGAAGGCCTCCTTCCCCTCTCAGCCTCTTTGGAAACTGGATTTTTGCCAAAGGCCATTTGATAGCACGTTTTCTGCCATCCCATCAACAGAATTAAATCAAAAGCATTTAAAACATTTTAGTGACTAAGCAGAAATTGTTTATTAAGAAGGCCAAATGAAATGAGCCAATCAGAAAACAAATAGCCAGAGGCTACACTGATTCTTTTTAAGTGAGCTATACTCTAATATTTAGAAATAAATGAAAATTGTTTAGTTTTTAGTATATTCAAATTCTTTATTCCTAGGTTTCCATTCTGAACCTAAAATAAACCAGGTTCTAATACTGTCAATGTTATATTTCTGTGCCATATTTCATCAACATATTCAAAAGTTTTCCCAATGAGCCTCTCAGCAGTGATAAAATATTATTGTTTGAATATTATCTCATGTAATTACATATGATAATGAAAACTGATATATTCATATGAATAAGAGTACAATCATTTATTTGAGCTTATATTTCCCTCAGTATGGACATTTTGGCAAGCACATTTCAAACCCTAAATACTACTGTGCTTTACTTTTCTCCAGGAACTTCCTAGCAAGAAGCAAGAGTGAAAAGGAATAGCCACTTATTGTGTCCCTATTCTGTGTCAGTCTGCTGGGAGCCTGGTAAGAAAAAAAGGTGAACAAAATATTAGAATAAGAGATATTATGGGTGGGCTAGTATGTGCCAGGTATTGTTCAGACTCGAAGTGCCTCAGGCAGAAATTCTAATGTAATGGTTCTCAGAGCTGGTTGTAGAGTAGATTCAGCTGGAGTCTTTAAAAGTATACAGTATAAGAGAATGATATGGACCCCATTCCCAGACATTCTGATACAATTCGTTGAAGTGGGGCTGAGTACTCCAGCATTTTTTTTTAAACTCTCTAGATGATCTGCCTGTGGGCCGAGGTCAAGAACCACTGCTTTGAAACCTGTGTATTACAATATTGTAATACCATCCATATGTAAATCAGAGTGGTAAATTTATTGAGATTTCAGTGTAAATAATAGATACAACTTTTCTTTTTTAAAGCCTCTTGGGAAAATGGGCCAAGTCTTTTATCTCCAGTACTTATCACAGTGTACAAAAAGTAAATGTGTGTTAAAGATCTCAACACTGATGATTGGAAAGCTTCTTGAAGCCATACTCAAGCACTTAACATATGTTTTTTAATTTAATTTTTACTTATTTTTAATATTTATTTTTGAGGGGAGGGCAGGGGAGAAGGAGACAGAGGACCAAAGCAGACTCTTTGCTGACAGCAGAGAGCCCGAGGTGGGGCTCAAACTCATGAACGGCATGATCATGACCTGAGCTGAAGTCAGATGCTTAACTGACTGAGCCACCCAGGAACCCCTTAACACATGTTTATTAAATGAAAAAAAAAAAAGCTTCAGTTAATGAAGGAATGATGATGAGGGGACATAGTACCACATTACTTCCTTGAAACAAGGAAAACAGAAACTGCTGGCTCCACGGTTTCCAGCTCTATGGAACTTCTACTGCCTATGTCCTCAGCAGCAAATGAATAGCATGAGTTCTTTGCCACAGTTGGACTCGAGAGCCCTCGTCCTTCTCTTGGACCCTCCCCTGCTTCATCTGAGGCTCCTCACTGCAAGACTCAAGTTGTGATCAGGCAGGGAGATCAAGTAGGGAGTGCTTCAGTGCGGGGATTAGACAGGACATTAGCACCACTGGTGAAGAAAGAGTTCCATTGACTCTGGTAGCTAGTAAATGAATTCTGCTGTGGGAGTATCTCTTTTCCTTTCTTACTTGGAGTCAAACATTTGTCCTTTTACAAATTCTTCCCTCTTTGATATGACTAACTACAGTGGGACTGAGCTCTCAAGCATTGAATGAGATTCATAAGATCAAGGGATATTATGCATGTACATGGTCTGTAAGATATGTTTAAATGTCACCTTCTTTGAAAGAGTCCTTTGAACCATTTGTGATGCCAGAATCTATGTAATATATCTTGCTGTCTTAGTACATACTAGGTAAGATGTATCACGTTGTGTTGTTCCCATAGGAGCATCCTACTACATCATAACATTTTATTGCAGAGATTTGGATACATTGAGAAATGAATTGTTTCATGAAACTCATAATGCTATAAAGGACACGTTCGAACATTGTCAGCTCCTTTGGTGGATATTAGTCTCTCCCCCAAATACCAGTATGATAAACAACTATCCACTATTTGACACTAATCTACATATCTGCTGCTGTGTGAGGCTCTATGTAGGATATTCTAGGAGGAGGTCACATGCTGCAGCATTAGTCATTGCAAATATAATTAGAGTTTCCAAGTGTCTCACCTGGGAAGATACTATCTCAAATGGAAGAATACACTGTTTCTTGGACTGCAAAGAGCAGCCACGGGGGATACGCACAAGGACAGAAGGAATTTGTCAACTCTGGGAGCCCTGACTATACACATATCTGTTCTATGATACCATCTGGAAAGGAAATGAGGACATTGGCACAAAGAGTGTTCACTTCTGTATGGTACAATCGTAGGAAGATTCTATGAACAAATTAAACAACCTCTTTGTAGCTCTCGCCTCCTTGCTTAGTCCATCTCCCACAAATACTCTTACCCAAAACTTCACCCTGTGTTCTTGATGCATTTAAAAATAGGGGGTGCCTGGGTGGCTCAGTCACTTAAGCATCTGACTCTTGATTTCGGCTCAGGTCATGATCTCTCAGCTTGTGAGTTCCAGCCCCACGTAAGGCTCTGCACTGGAGCCTGCTTGGGATCCTCTTTCTTCCTCTCTCTCTTCCCCTCCCCTGCTCACGTTCTCTCTCTCTCTCTCAAAATAAATAAATAAACTTAAAAAATACACCTGATTTCTAGAATGAGGTAGAAAATAAATATGTATCTATATTGAATACCATATAAAAATATGTAGATCCAAAGATCTCTTTCCTTGAAGATTGCTTGTTATTACAGTTCATCCCGTTTCACCTGCAGATTTATCACCTGCCTCTTTATGAACTTATCTTCTGCCACATTTCTTTACTCCTTCCTCTTGTCACTTACTCTTACTGTTCCAGCATCTCCAAAACTTTCAACTGTTTACCAAACCAACGTTCCCTTTTCCCCCTACTAATATTTAACACTAGGGAATAGTTATGATGAAGAAAATTACATAAGGTGCCAGTCATACTGTCTCCATTTTCCTAGCAAATCTTTCCTGGGATTTTGTTTATAAAATACTAACCACATTGTCTATAGTTTGATTTTTTTTTTTTCATTTCACTTTCCTTCAATTTCTCTGTTTCTGTACTAAAAGGAGACGATTGCAATCACCAAGGGAAATATGCCTGACAATTCAAGTTGGACACCAGAGTGGATATAATAGTTTGCTAGACCTATTGTAACAAAGTATGAGGTAGAATATAAATATGTATCTATATTGAATACCATATAAAAATACATAGATCCAAAGATCTCTTTCCTTGAAGATTACTTGTTATTACAGTTCATCCCATTTCACCTGTGGATTTATTCACCTGCCTCTTTATCAACTTATCTTCTGCCACATTTCTTTACTCCTTCCTCTTGTCACTTACTCTTACTTGTTCCAGCATCTCCAAAACTTTCAACTGTTTACCAAACCAACTTTCCCCTTTCCTCCTACTAATATTTAACACTAGGGAATAGTTACGATGAAGAAAATTACATAAGGTGCCAGTCATACTGTCTCCATTTTCTTAGCAAATCCTTCCTGGGATTTTGTTTATAAAATACTAACCACATTGTCTATAGTTTGATCTTTTTTTTTTTTTTCATTTCACTTTCCTTCAATTTCTCTGTCTCTGTACTAAAAGGAGATGATTGCAATCACCAAGGGAAATATGCCTGACAATTTGAGTTGGACACCAGAACGGATATAACAGTTTGCCAGACCTACTGTAACAAAGTACCACGAACTGGGTAGCTTAAACAACTGAACGCTATTGTGTCATAGTTCTGGGGGCTAGAGATTCTAGATCAAGATGCTGGCAGAACTGGTTGCTTCTAAGGGCTGTGTCAAATCTGTTTCATGTCTCTCTTCTAGTTTCTGGTGTTTTGCTGGCAATTTTTGGTGTTCCTTTGGCTCATAGAAGCATCACCCCAATCTCTGGCATCTTGTATGTGTGTCTATTTCCAAATTTCCTCTTTTTATAAGGACACAATCATATAGAGCCCATCCTAATGGCCTCATTTTAACTTGATTACCTCTATAAAAATCCTATTACCAAATAAGGTTACATTCTGAGGGACTGGAGATTAGGACTTCACATTTGGGGGAGACCGCAACTGAACCCTTAATAGGGGGTTACTTTTCTGTATTGTGTATGGCTGGACTGGGCTATGCCTTGCTTCCTCAACAGCAGACTTGACTAGACAATGGACAGTTATTCCCACCTTAATTCTACCTTTTGACCGCATGACATTGGTCTCACTTGGTATCATCCTTCAAAGGAAATAGTCATTACTGGAGAGTGTGAAAATAGTGACTTGATTTTAAATAACCTGCCCATCTTCCCTATAGGAGAACAAAACCTCATTCATACTCTGCACTTCCTTGTTCCTGTCCCTCCTCATCCCTCCCCACTGCCCACTCCTTCTTCCAAGCTGAAACCCATCTGACCCTCCTCAGAAGTCTCTCTGGCTTAAGCTACTACCTGCTGCTGTGCAGAAAGCCAAAGAAGCAGCTTAGCTGGTTCTCCTTCTCAAATAGCAGAACTGCTGAGCCTTCCTGCTGTGAACCTTTGTCCCTCTCAGCCATTACCACAGGGAAAGACCTTCACTGAACCAGAGATCAGCAACAGGCTTATCAGTGAGTAAAGAGGTCAGTGGGATGAGCTGAAAATGCCACACCTGGGGAGCAGGGGGTGGATGTGTTTAAATGAAAATAAATAGGAGAGTCCACGTGGCCATCCAGAAAATCCTGCAGGGTTTTGTTTGTTTTCCCAGCGCCCATGATGTTTCCTGTAGACCTCTTCCTTCTGGAGAGAGCATACCCCTTGGCCATCTTTCAGGCCTAGGAGAACAAAGCTGCAAAGCCAAGTGGTGGTCCAGATAGTTCTGTTTCGATTTTTCTAACAGAAAAGCTAGCACTTTGCTCACAACTAAACCATTTGCAATCTTTGTGTTCTTCTGATGCTTTGACATCAACAAAAATAAGAGGTACTTTTGCCTCAGGGAAACTTGTAAGCTAACTGAGTCACAGAGACTAGGAAAACTTATTGAAAATCATCTCCCAGTACATATGGGTATCAGACTTTCCAGAAAGTGATTGGTTACAAGGGGAATCAGAAAGACTAAGAAGAAATGAAAGAGGGAAAGTACCTTTTGACTGAGAAATTGTGGCAAAGGGCTTAACCTGGGTATGGAGGAAAGGGTGATCAGTTTGAAGTAAATGCCTCTTAATACCTCTGTGACTTAACCTTTCTGTTTACTTTTAAAATTGCTAAGTCAGGAAAATAGTCCTGCCTCATGGATGACTATTGCATTGAGATGACACAGAATTACAATGGTTTTGCCTGGGCGGGTCACTTGGAAGCAAATTCTCCCGCCTATTTCAACGGAAAGATTTCATTATAGTTTTGATTCAAAGGCAGGAAAGGAATGGACAAGAAAGTGAGAGACAATAGCAGGAAAAGTAAAGTAGCTCCTTAGAGCCCAAGCAGGCCTCTGTGCAGATCTTGTCTGAGGAGCCCCTCTCATTCTGAGGTGCCAGGCTGGCCAGAGCAGGGCTGAGACAACATTCCTGGTCTCACACTCCCAATCCAGACTCAGTCCCTCCTAAAATTGCACAGAAACACATCCACCTGCACATGCATGTTCACAGATTGACAGGGAAACTTTATGATTGTTCTGGTGTGGGAGTTGAGGAACAAAAAAGACTTTCTCTGATAACTACAGCTCAACTCAAGCATCTCCTCTCCTAATGGTGTTCTCGTTCTGTAGAGTGCTGTAACTGTTCCATATACTGTCCTCTCTCCCCACATGAAGGAGAGATGGGGAATATGTCTTTTATTCCTCTTTTATGGACTGAAGCTCCACTGAGTAGATAGTAGATAATTAAATGCCTTATTAACTGGATTTCCACTCTGGCTAAACAGTCAACTTGTATGAGACCAACTCCACTAAACACAACTAGAATAGCTGGGTTTTTGTTCTTAGGTTTATTTATTTATTTTGAGGGGGAGCAGAGAGAGAGGGAAGGAGAGAGAATCCCAAGCAGGCTCTGCACTGCCAGGAAGGACCTGATGCAGGGCTTGAACTTAGGAACTGTGAGATCAAGACATGAGCCAAAACCAAGAGGGGCTCGAACTCATGAACCATGAGATGATGGCCTGAGCTGAAACCAAGAGTCAAGTGTTTCACTGACTAGGCCACCCAGATGCGTCTAGAACAGCTGGATTTTTAAAAAGATCCATCTGTTTGAAGTCACAGAGTTACCACAGCAGGCAGAAATTAGAGGCACAGTCCTGGAGAGAAAGGAAGTACACTGCGAGGAGAGCCAGCATGGGGCTCCTTCTCTGCTTCAGGTACTTGCTGACTCATAGGAGGGATGGGGCTGAGAGCTGAGGATACAGTCCATCGGAGAGGGATAGCTAATCAATTCTATATCAGTAAAGCTGGGGAAAACCCCTCCCCCTCAAAACAAATGTTCTTAGAACTCTAAGAAGAATTTTTTTTTAAAGAAATTTTTTTTAAATTTTTAAAAAATTAAAAAAAATTTTTTTTAAAAATTTTAAAAAAAGAAGAATTTTTGGCTAAGAAACAGAGAAGCTGAGCAGTCTCATAAGGTTGAGGAAATAAAAACTGGGGCTGTGGGCTCATCAAAGAGAAGGGGCCTAGGTCAATGCTTCAGGCTCGCAGTTGTGATCCCTGAAGGGCTGCCCCAGGGAGTAAGGGGGAAATGGGAAATAGTGCTGTTGTCAGCAACACTGCAGCCCAATTCAGTTCAGATCAGTCCAAGTCTAGATTCAGGTGAATGGCCCTATCTGTTGTAACTGCCTTCCAGAAGCAAAAGTAGATCCACTCTGGAGGAAGGTAACATCATTTAAAACTGCTATACTTTCTCATATAGTTGTTTAATGATATTTATCTTTATGTATCTCCTCTACACTCACCTTTCAAATTCTCTTGGGAAGGTATGGAAAAGGTATGGAGAGGCAGAAACCTTGGCCTCTAGATCTGTTTCCTTATTTACAGGGTGAGACAGGTTTATCCAGCTTTGAAATTCTCCCTGTCTATGTATGGAACTGGACTCTGCCTCACCCTGCTTGTATTGCCTCCTATTTTTTTTTAAGGTTTATTCATTTTTAAGAGACAGAGAGAGACAAAGCATGAGTGAGGGAGGAGCAGAGAGAGAGGGAGACACAGAATCCCAAGCAGGCTCCAGGTTCTGAACTGTCAGCACAGAGCCTGACACAGGACTCAAACTCATGATCCGTGAGATCATGATCTGAGCCAAAGTCAGACGCTTAACTGACTGAGCCACCCAGGCGCCCCTGTATTGCCTCCTATTTTAATCACTTCTTATTTGCCCCACTGTTTGGGGAGGATTCCTGCCTAGGGTTCTGGGGATGACTGAATGGGGGATACCCAACACAAATATACCCAGAGCCTCATATACTCACCACCCAGGGAAGACAGACAGGACACTGCATGCCTTGCAGGGCCACATGTGGGCTGTGCTTGAGAACAGAGCAGACCAGGAATCAGGGCTTTGGGAAGCAGGCTTTGTGGTGTCAAATGGGGGAATGACCCCTGGCTCCCATGGAAAGAGGTGATTGGTCTGTTTGAAATGTTCCATGGGCTAGTAGGGAAGTGGAACCCACTTCTCAGGGATAAGCAGGAACTGTGCCTGGTCCCCTTGATAATGAGGGTTGCTGGCAAGAGAATCTTACCTGTGGGAGCAGAGTTGGGGAGGGGAACTTGCAGATAGGCCATTTGATACTTTCATGATTTTACCAATTGATAGGGCAGCACGTAATACTGAGCCTTCCTTTTAGGCCTTACACCACACCTCCCAAGGGAGAAGGCCGTATACTTACACCCAGCGCCCAGCTTCTCCTCCATTGTCTTGACTTTTTGCCTATCTTTACATCTCATACTCCTTTCCTGCATGCTATGGCTCACACTGGACTTTGGGTCCTCGTCATCTCCCATCTGTTGTGATAACATCATGTAACAGATTTCTCTGCCTCTGTTCTTTCCCGATTGAATCTATTCTTGTCACAACTGACATTATTAGTCTTCACAAGATACTACTTTAACCACTTTGGTTCCCGGTAGCTTCTCACAACCCATTGATAACTCCCTACGGGGAACTTGTATTTGGCTTCCCCAGGTTGTGTGAAAACACAACAGTGGCTAGCACAATGGCAGGCTGACCGAGCTAACCGTGATCCACTGAGCTTGGGGAGCCAATTCTCTGACTTCAGCTTGAAACACTAAATTCCCGCCTCCATGCTGCTACTTTCTAAACATGATCACATAATCAAACTTAAAAAGTAAAGGGCTACCTGGGTGGCTTAGTCGGTTAAGCATCCAACTTCAGCTTTCAGCTCATGTCATGATCTCACTATGGGGATGGTGTGGAGCCTGGAGGCTGCATCGGATTCTGTGTCTCCCTCTCTCTCTGCCCCTTCCCTGCTTGTGCTCTCTCTCTCTCTCAAATAAATAAATAAACTTAACAAAAAATTTTTTAAAAATACAGTTAGTGCCAATTTTCTTAGTGACATCTTTTTCAGTAAAATAGGTAATCTTGGTTATAAGAATATGCTTTTTTACTTATCAGAGTCAAAAAGAGCTCTTTTTTTTTTTGGAGAAAGGGAGTACTTTTTATTTTTAATTTTTTAAGTTTATTAAAATTTTTTAATGTTTATTTATTTTTGAGAGAGAGAGAGAGAGAGAGAGAGGGAGAGAATGAGGGGGGAGGGGCAGAGAGAGAGGGGGACACAGAAACAGAAGCAGGCTCTAGGCTCTGAGCTGTCAGCACAGAGCCTGACATGGGACTTGAACCCATGAACTGTGAGATCATGACCTGAGCTGAAGTCTGGAGCTTAACTGACTGAGCCACCCAGGCACCCCTAAAGTTTATTTTGAGAGAGAGTGAGAGAGTGAGTGAGCAGGGGAGGGACAGAGAAAGAGGGAGAGAGAGAATCCTAAGCAAGCTCTGAGCTGTCAGCACAGAGCCCGATGTGGGGCTTGAATTCACCAACTGTGAGATCATGACCTGAGCCTAAACTAAGAGGCAGACACTTAACCAACTGAGCCACCCAGGCACTCTATTTTTCATTTCTAAAAAGTAAACTCTACCCCCAACATAGGCCTTGAACTCATGGCCCTGACTGAGTCAGCCAGGTGTCCCAAAAGGAACTATTTTCATTTTGAATGATTAAAAACAATGGCTATAACCTTTAAAAATTTTTTCTGAGTTGATTCGTTTCAAGAAAAGATTGGGGAAGATAGGCCCATTATAAAGACTTTCATTTTTTCTGCTTACTCCCTGGATGCACTGCCTATCACTGGGTCCACACAGGATCCCCATCACATAAATTCATCACTCATTCATCTGGCTCACTTTTTAAAAAATAGAATGTATATTTTTAGAGTAATTTTAGGTTCATAGAAAAACTGAACAGAAAGTATAGAAAGTTCTTATATATGCCCTGCCCCCACACATGGGCAACCTCCCCTACTATGTTCATCCTGCCCCATAGTGGCACATTTGTTTTAACAGATGAAACCACATTGACACATCATCATCACCTAAAGTCCAAGTTTTCAGCAGGGTCTGTGCTTGGTGTAGGTTCTATGGATTGGACAAAAATGCATAATGACGTATATCTACCATTGTAGTATCATACAGAATAGTTTCACTGCCCTCAAAAAAATTCTCTGTGCTCTGCCTATCCATTCTTCCCTCCCCACTAACCCTTGGAAACCACTGATCTTTTTACAGTCTGCATAGTTTGGCCTTTTCCAGAATGTCATAAGTTGGAATCGTACTGCATGTGGCCTTTTCAGTTTGGCTTCTCTCACTGTATTTACATGCCCTCCATGCCTTTCAATGGCTTGATACCTCATTTCTTTTCAGCACTGAATAATACTTCATTGTCTGGATGAACCACAGTTTATCCATTCACCTACTGAAGGACGTCTTAGTTACTTCAAAGTTTTAGCAATTAAAAATAAAACTGGGGGCACCTGGGTGGCTTAGTTGGTTAACCATCTGACTCTTGATCTCAGCTCAGGTCTTGAGCTCAGTGTTGTGAGTTCAAGCCCTGCATTGGGCTCTTTGCTGGACATGGAGTCTACTTAAAAGACAAAACAAAACAAAACATCTGGCATCTGTGCCTCTGGCACACCTTTTGCCTTGTAAACAAACCTATGTGGGCTGTCTAGGCCAAACAGGACTGAGATGGGAATCTCCATTAACAGCAGCTTCATTAAGTGTGGCCATATTGGGTGTGTTTGGGTAAGATACCAGCTAACTGCACCACACACAGGCTGTATTATAAATTCCAGGGACACCAGATTTCCCCAGTAGAAATCATTCAGGGGGCTCCTGGGTGGCTCAGTTGGCTAAGTGTCTGACTCTTGATTTCAGCTCAGGTCATGATCTCACAGTTCATGAGATTGAGCCCTGTATTGGGCTCCACGCTGGAACCTGCTTGGGATTCTCTTTCTCTTTCTCTTTCTCTTTCTCTTTCTCTTTCTCTTTCTCTTTCTCTTTCTCTTTCTCTTTCTCTTTCTGCCCCTCCCCCCCTTCTCCCTCCCTCTAGCTCTCAAAACAAATACACTTAAAAAAAAAGAGAGAGAGAAATTATTCAGTTAGCCCCTACAAGCATTTATAGAGTAGTATGTATAATCAATGTTAGGAGGATAATGGAGTGACTTAGAGGACTGCCTGCCCTCAGGATGGCTTGTGCACAGTGTAGAGAGCCCATGACAACTATAACATCCATATAACAATAAACCTTTATTGAGCAGGTACTAGGTGCCAAACTCTGTACTTGGCATTTCATTTAATCCACACGACAACCCAGCAAGGACATTTGATAGAACAGGGAATTGAGGCTTAGGCAGATTAAAGGAAAGCCTTCCCCAGCTGAACTGCAGAGACTTGAAGTACATTTGGGACAATCTGGACCTGCCCCTGTCCATTTGTCGATGTCCATAGGAAGCTAATCTTTGGACCCTAAGGTCCAATACTATGTTTTCAATTACTTTCCTTCTAGGCCAAGGGCAGTTTCAAGAGTACATTGGGAAAACTCCTTCCTGGGATTCCTGTGATTCACACAAATCACAAAAAGCACAACAGGCCTTTTGTCCTAGCAGGGAAACTTGATGCTTTCCTGACAAACTGTTTGGTGCCCCTGAATTTGAGTAAGATAAAGACATGTAGCCAAAAATGACTACACACCTTAGGAGGTGAAGGAAAGAGGGGAAGTCATTATGAGCCTTTTGGGCAGCAGACTGTAGCTTTTGGCCAATACCTGCCCCCAAAGCTTTCTGTGACAAGCCATTCAAAAGACACACTGATTTTTAAAGAGGGTGGGTAGGGAAAGTCAGAAAAAGAACAACCACCATAATAAAATAACAAAACACTAAAGCAAATCAACAAGAAGAAATTAATAAAAATACAAAGAGAAATTAATAAACTGAAAAAATAAAACTAATATAAATAAAAGCTTATTATTTAACAGCAATAATACATTACTAATTAGTAATTTGTAATCTATACTACTAAGCACCATGGCTGGTCTAGCTACTGCCACTGTTGAATGTCCAACTACCCCAACAGGAACAGCACTGAGTTCCTAGTAAAGCACCATCCCTCATGGGGACCAGCCAACCAATCAGTGGTGAGCTGGTTACATTGGACTCCTTCCATCCTTCAAGGGTCAGTGATTTCCCTTGACTAGAATGGTCACAGATTACAGATTTTGATTTATCTTTACAACATCACTATCCATCCACTATCCTTTCAATGTTTCATCCACTAAGAGAATCCTGCAGAGTATCAAAAAGGATCAAGGGACTCACATTATAGCCAGGGAGGCATGCTGTGAGCCTATCAGGGGATGCATTGATCCTCTTACCCACCACTCCACCCAAAAGTTGTCAACCTGATCAAATAATGGGGATGACTTAATGCCGGGTTGCCTTGTAAACACCATCTTCTAGGATGCAGGATGCACCTTAAGACAATGACCATTGTGAAGGATTGTGTCTTCAGTAGGTAGAATCCATGGGTCCAGGAGTCAAGGGGCAGGGGAAGGGGTGGGAAAGAAGGCTGTGCTCACCATCACTCCCAGTGATTCACTTGGGAATTTTATGTTTATAGCTCCTACAACTCTCTGTGTGCCTGTTTTGAGGTCCTGGCTCCCAGAGGGAGAAACCCTTGCACTAGGATTCACAAAAAAATCTTATTCATTGTTAAGCTATGACTGTTGCTTGTTCACTTTGGGCTCCTTGAGTAGATAGACCAGCAGCAAGCAGAGGTATTACTCTCTTGGCAGGGGTGATTAGCCTTGATCAGGGAGGACTACTTTCACACAAAGTGGCAGGGTAGATTATGTTTGACACCCAGTCATCCACTAGATATCTCTTGATAGTCCTCCGACCAATTACAATGGTAAATCAACAAGTGCAGCAAGTCTGGCTAAAGAAGGGCATGGCAACCGCAGACTCAGAGAGCTTAGAGTTGAGAATCCTCATTCTCCCCAAGAGGATAGTCACCTAGACTAGGATAGGTACTAGCTGAGGCTGAGGAAAATTGAGAACGGGTAGCAGACAATGAGGACCAGTTGTCTCAAGATCAGCTTTAGCTGTGGGGGCTGTAATTTGTGTCATTAACCTTATTTTAAGTTTCCCTAGAGAAATGAAGAATCCTGGGGAACATGTTTCGAATGAGATATGTTTCTTATACTAAAAAGCAGATCTTAATGCACAAGGGGTGGACTGTAGTGCACTGGCTAGAATTCCCCCTTCAGGGCTGAGGCTGAGGCACACACTGTATCAGCTGCTCTAGGAGTGTTGTTTGCCAGAGGCTTGGCTTTCAGTTGAGTCTCTCCCCAAGAATTGCCCTTAGCTGAAGGCAGGGATCTCACCCCCAGTTACAGTTATGCCCCTTGCTGGTCAGCCAGGATCTGATGGACATGAGGGTCTGGAAGGCCATCTTGACTCAATTTGAGACACATCTCTGTAGGGCCACCCCAGCTTCAGAGCTGAGGCCTCTGTTGTGACTGCATCACAATGCAACTTCTCTGTCACCCTGTTTCCCCCATTCCCCTACAGTGTTTTTCTGGAGAGTACATTCCAACAATCCACCTGCACACAAATCTCCACCTCAAGTCTGTTTCCTAGGAAACCCAACTCATAATATTGGTGATTGGACATTTTAGAAGCTGATTCCACCTCCGCTTTGTGAATACCCACAAAAGGGAAGCTGAGGGTGGGGGGTGCAGAAAGATGACAGGGAAATCTCAGAGATACCCCCTTGCATCTTTGGCTCCTGGTTGGCTCTGCAGAGCAACAGCAGCAGCAGGAGTGAAACCAGGAGTTCTACAGGCTCAGACATTTCCCTTTTTCTCTTAGTGGTTCTCCAGAGCCTGAAGCCAGAGGACCTGTCTCATTGCTCTTTTGTGCTGGTTATTCTGCCTTTCCTGACATCCTTGAGAGGCCTCCTGTTAAGCAATCAGCAAAAGAGCTGACTACTGCCAGAAATGAAAATAAAAGTGCTTCTTCTACTCTGTTCTTAAATGTCTCCTAGAAGAGAAACTAAGGGATATTTCCCAAACAGGATGTGGCTTAACATTTTTCTTTTAAAATACATTTTTAGCAACCTACGGTAAAAGAAAGTTTTATCCAAAAAAGAAGCTTTATCAACCTCAAAACCATTTCATCACACTTCAATTCTCTTCAACTTTTAAAAATGTGTCCTTAAAGTCTATTAGTCATCAAAAAAAAAAAAATTAGAGCAGACCAGAAACAAAGTTGGAGAGACAATGAATGATTCAGAAGATCGCCCTTGTGGTTTGGGGGCCCAGCACAAACTGAGAATTTGGCTGTATATATTTTTGTCAGATTTTCCGCAGTCCCAAATGTAGAAGTCTCCATGTTTTTTTTAAAATTTATTTGTATTATATTATTAGAAGTCTCCATGTCTTAAGGTCAGTGTCAGAGCCGGCACAAATGGCAAGTAGAAGGATGAAAAATTGGTAAATAAAGAGTTGCCTCTGCTTCTTCCCTGTGGTCACACAATCCTACAAAGGGGACTGGAGAGAATAGGCTCATTTAACAGGTAGGTTCAAAGACTGCTGGCTGCTAGCATACTCTACCTTCTTCCCTGTTCCAGTGCCTTCTCTGATGCCCACCCTCCAGGCCCAAGGAAACAAGGAAAGGAGACTGCCACTTAGTTTGTATTATGATTCTCTCAGGCAGAAGGGAAGGTGCTATGAATGCCAACTGGTAAGTGGAAAGGGATGGCTGGAGGTATTTACTTCAGTCTGTCTCTGCTGCCTGTCATAGGGAAGGACTGATTTGTAGGACGGAAGCTATCCATACCACCTGAGAATGTTCAGGTCATGAAAGTGTCAGTTTACCACAAGATGCATTGATGCAGCATTTCATTGGCCACAGTCAATTTCCTAATAAGCTGACTCTCCTCTTCTTTCTCATAAAGACAGAGCTATCAGGTGCGCTTTTGCTCCAGCAGACTACCCTACATCTGGAATACATAGTTACAGGAACAAGCACAGGAAGAGTAGAGCCCTGCCCTGCCCCCTGCCTCTTACTCTCCCTCTGTGGGGTCCCCAGCCTTGACCTTCCTTCCTTTCCCTGCTATCATTCTCCAACTCTTGTCCCAAAAGCTGGGGTGAGGATGTTTCCAGAAGGCCCAGGAGCCTTCTTTTATCAGGCTAGCCCTATGGAAGATCCACTTTGTACCTGTTAGCACAAAGAAAGCCAGGATGTGGTGATGCTGAGAAACCCCACATGCACAGCACTCTGGGTGGTGCAATAAGGCAGTGTGTTCACCAACGCCCATGCTGCTCTCACCAGCTCACGCCCAGGTCTGGGCAACACTGGCCCCACAGGGGACATTTTCTACACTCTAGAGAGCTTTTAATTTGTGTTAACTTAACAAAATTTTTAACCCTGAGGATGGCCACAGTCTAATATTATGCTCACCCTTGGGCTCAGGAAGGTTTCTGGTTCAAAAGGAAAACAAAGGGAACTGTGGTCCCTCAGGGGCATGGATTTTTTCTCAAACATTTCTCTGTGCTTTTACCTCATGTTCTGTGTCCTTCCATCAGAAGCCTTTCCACCATCTGCAGGTCCTGCCATGTCTTTCAGTCCTGTGGCTTCAGTCAGCTGGCCTACGAAAGAGATGAAACAACACCATGGCTGTGGTGGAACGAGTTGCCAAAGGTCACTTTGTAATTAGGCTGCTTCTAGAAAAATCTCTTCACCTTAACCAACTCCTGTTGGCTATTCCACACTTGATCTTAGCCAAAAGGCTGAGAAGTGATCCTGTGTGCTAATCCAGAATAGGAAGACTGCTGAGAAGGCACAGTTCTGAAGTCCTGCCATTGAGGTATGGCACATGCAGTGATAAAAGGCTATACAGAGAGACAGCATAGAGGAAGAAGTACATTATCCTTTTTCTTTTTTCTCTTTTTTTTCCCTTTAAAAGTGAGGTGGTCAAGAAGCCCTGTAGAGTAGACAGCTGAGTGAGATGTTAAAGTACAGCTCTCAAAGCTGTTGCACTATTCACAGGTAGGAATATGGCAGTATGGACCCTGGAGGTCAAATTCTGCCTCCGCTGCTTGCTAGCTGTGGGGCCTTGGGTAAGTGATTTAACCTCTCTTGTCAGAGTTTCCTCATCTATAAAACTGGAGAAAATAAAAGTTCCTGACTCACAGGTTTATCGTGAGGATTGGGTGAGTTAACATAAGTGAAGCTCTTAGCATAGTGTCTGGCATGTATTAAGTGCTCAATAAACGTTGGCTAGTAGACAATTAAAATTATTACTTTTCTTTATTTTTGAGAGGCAGAGAGAGAGCGCGTGTGGGGGAGGGGCAGAGAGAGAGGGAGACACAGAATCGGAAGCAGGCTCCAGGCTCTGAGCTGCCACCCAGGTGCCCCGACAGTTTTCGTGTATCTGCTTTTACCCTTCCTGTGACAAGAGTCTTTTCATCTGGCCAGACAGATATAGAAGTAGAGAAAAAACAAAACCCAAAAGATGGAGAGAGAAGAGGAGAAGAAAAGAGACGGGTCTGGAAGAGTGAAAGGAAGGGCAGAGCTGCAGGTATATCCGGGGGTTAGGATGGCAGAGACTCCCACAGGCTGCTGTGGCCCAGGTGAGAGCCTTCTCCCCTGGAGAAGGAGTGACTTGGACATTCCAAAGAAGAGGCATTGCCTAAGCTCTCACAAGAATCAAAAGGAGAGTATTTATATGATTTCTGAGAAAACTGAGAAGCTGTGAGACCACAAGTGTGGAAGATACACACCCCCCAGTTTTGCTGTCTACTGGGGATAATGCAGCATCATCAGTGGGGGAGATATGGTGGGGCACCCAGGGAAGTCAGTCCATGCACTTTGCATTGTTTTTATATGAGGTGGTGTAGGATATACAGAATCTTCTGTTGATTACATTTCTTGGTGTACTTAGGATACCATGATCCAGTATTTCATATGTTCAGGAATGCTGGGGAAAAGGGCAGGAAGCACTGTCATTTGACTACATTCCATGCCACTGATTGCCACTGATGTTTAAAAAATGCCTTGTGTGGCTACCACTAAGGGATGAAGAAGACTTCCCAGGTAGATAAGCAGGAAGGGGAGAGGCCTATCAAGCAGGAGGAAGAATGTGTCTAAAAGTCCGAATATGAAGAACAGCTTGGAATGTCTCAGCGATAAATTTTACCTGAGGGTAAAGTGCAAGCACAGGGAGGTGAGGCTGAGAGCTGGGGCTAGGAGGGACATGGTGGGTCTTGCCTGGGTACTTGGACTTGATTTTTCTGAGCTGTGAGAAGTCACTGAAGGATGTTGAGTAGGGGAATGCCATCTTAGAACAGTGGAGAATGGTTTCAAAGGGGCTGTGACAGACAGTGGGAACAATATTAGAGGCATCCTGCAATAGTGCAAGAAGGACTGATGAAGGTCCGAGCTGCTGCAGGACTCCAGGGGTGGGGCAATTTACCCTCTGGAACTTTGCCAGTGGAACTTGGAGAAATTACCATTAAGAGAAGGGATGATACCCTGGTTTCTGGCTTGGGTGATTGAGGGGATGGCGGTGGTTTAGGACGCAGTATGTGCAAGTGGAAAGAAAACATCCCGTATGATGCAGGGCGGTGAGGACAGGCTGGGCGGGGAGGGCAATGTGTATACATATGAGCAGAAAGAGTGGAATTAGTGGAAGATGCCTTTTCTAGGCTAAATGGACAAGACGTTCAGTCTATTTGCGGTTTTTTATGATCATTGCCACCTCTTCTCTTCTTTAGAGAGGGAATATTTAAAGACACTCCAAAAACAGAGCAACTAATATTTACTAAGTGCTTCCTTTGTGACTTCTTTGGGTGTTAGGCACTTTGCATATATTACTTCATTGATCCTCAAAACAGTCCTATAAAATGAATATTATCATGTCTAGTTAGTGACGAACACATTGAGATTCAAAGGGGTTAAGTAAGGCACTAAAAGCCTCACCGTTAATAAATGATAGAGCTGATACCACTCAAGAAGGATAAAGAAAATTTCAGGACAGAAAAAGTAAGAATTTTTCACCGTTCATATTTCTGGGTGGGGGAAGACAGGCTAAGAAATGTAGGTGAACAAATGAACTTTGGCAATTTTATTAACACCTTATGTTTACATGTTCATGCTTTCGAAACATGTTCACATCCATTATCTCAGATTTCTCTCCAAATGTCTACATGAGGCATCCAGGGCAGATGCTGGCATCTCTATCAATCCATGAAGCAAGTTAGCTAGTCTTTACGCCAACTGAGCTGCTGAGCATCGCCCCTGAGCAAGTCACTGTTCACAGGGTGTTTGCTGAAACTTCACCCATGGTCCTGCTCACAAGAGGTTTACCATCTTGTAAAGAGTTGCTATAGGGGGCTGTGGGGCACACAGGCTAAGTGCTAATTGGAGGCTTTCAATCATTCATTTTCAAAGGAGATTCCCCAGATTCTAGTGCCTCTAGAGCAATGGTTCTCAACGAGTGGAATGATTTTGCCCCAGACATTTGGTAATGTCTGGAGACTTGCTATATTCTCCCATCTTTGGGGGCGGTGCTGCTGATCTCTCCTGGGTAGAGGGCAGGGATGCTGCTCCACATCCCACAAGGCACAAGACAGCCCCCACAACAAAGAATTCTCAGCCCGGTGTGGCTGTAATGCCAAGGTTGAGAAGGCTGCTCCAAGTTAATATGATTACTTGATTTGAATTTCATTTTTTAAATTACACTTTATTTTAAAATAGCAATAAAACAATAGCTATGCTGAAAATTACATACGAAATTTTAATGCATTGTACTCACCAAAGGATTAAACTTGTGCTACCAAATTAAATGCTTTTGTGGAGACTTGGACTAAATCTTCCCTACACGGTGAGTGTGAAGGAGAACAATGTCTTAACATTACCTGCTATGAGGAACATCCTACAGTTTCCAGATAATTATTGTTTTTGAAAATGTACCCATTTGTGACTATGTATCTGTCAGGATTTTCTCAATAAAATACAGAAATAAATTTGGAAGCTGAGGCTGACACAAGACAAGCAGTCATCCACAACACTCAATTTCATATTTTTGTATTTATCAAACAGCCCAAGTGATTGGCTTTGAAAGTAAATGTTAATGGGGCATGTAGGTGGCTCACTTGGTTGAGCGTCTGACCTCTGCTCAGGTCATGATCTTGCAGTTCATGAGTTTGAGCCCTACAGATCCTCTATCTCACCCACCCCCTCTCAGAAATGAATAAACATTTTAAAAAATAAAACAAAAGTATGGGGCTCATGGGTGGCTCAGGTGGTTAAGTATCCAACTTTGGCTTTGGCTCAGGCCATGATCTCACAGTTCGTGGGTTAGAGCCCCTCATCGGGACTGTCAGAGCCTGGAGCCTACTTCAGATTCTGTGTCTCCCTTTCTCTCTGCCCCACCCCTCCCTCTCTCTCTCAAAAAGAAACATTAAAAATATATATTTTTTTAAATAAAAAGAAAAATAAAATAAAAGTAAATATTAAGTTTGAACTTGTACAATTGAATTAATGAATGAATACTGATCTCATTCGGGGAAAAAAACAAAAGGCCTGTGTATTAGAAAGAAATTTGGAAAGCACTGATACGGGGCATAGGATTCGTGGCCTGGCCTTCAGAGAGCACTACTCAGACCAGCAGCGTCAGTGCCACTTAAGCGTTCGGTAAAACGCATGATCTCCGGCCCCGCACCAACCCCCCTGTATCAGAATTGGCATTTTCAACAAGACTCGACACATATTAGCGTTGGAGAAGCACTGGTCTATAGGACTTCACAGAAAAGGAATCAAGTAGGGCTTACGGTATAAACAGACTGCGCACAAGGTGGGATTTCAACGGGGCATGACTCCAATTAACTAGGCAGGGAAATGTGGGGAGGGCCTTTCAGGTGGGGGGAGGGGCAAGATGAGAGGCCCAGTAATAGACCACCCTGGCCAGACA
Organism: Panthera tigris; assembly: GCF_018350195.1. Lineage (NCBI taxonomy): Eukaryota > Metazoa > Chordata > Mammalia > Carnivora > Felidae > Panthera > Panthera tigris. The sequence continues at coordinate 138,206,112 of NC_056667.1, read as the reverse complement.
GAGGATTCTGCGAACAGAACCCTTAGGACCAGTTTGACGAATCTGGGGGCAAAGGGGAACTTGGGGCTGAGGAATGCAGACAGCCAGCCAGCTCGCCGGCTCCAAGCTGCTTCCTCATGGGCTGCTTCCGGCCCCCTTACCTTGTTGACAGAGCAGCTTTGGTTGAATTCTGGGCCAGAATCACCAACCACTTCACCACCATGAATCAATTAAACCTTCAATAGCCCCAAGAAGTTGGGGCTCATTATCTCCATTTTCTGGATGGAGAGCCAACCACTTCCGAAGCTGTAATTACTGAAGGTCAGAGGGCACCCGAGGCAGGAAGTCTGGTCTGTAACAGCACATTCTTAGCCCTCCCAGGTTCTCCCTCTCCAGGGGCACTGAGGAGCTGCTCACAGCTGCTGGGACCCCTTCCAGAACTTAAGGGGCTTCAAGGAGCCCTGGCAAGGAGAAAAGGGACTATCAGTGTCTCCACTAAGGCCGGGCTCTGGGAAAAGAACAAGACTCATCTTGAGTCAGGAAGGGGGAGGCTTCTGAAAGGGTTTGCTGGAAAGACGCTTGGATAGGGGAGCAAGAAGAGGGTGCTGGAGAGGGGTGGAAGAGAGGCAGCCACAGGGGAGAGCCCTGCCTCAGGGGGAGGCCTCTAGTGGGGCGATTCCTGAGAGGAGCTCGAACTGTGATAGCCCTCCAGGCCAGCAGCAAAGAAACTTCAGTTAAGAATCACTTATTTTTCTTAAGAATACAAATAGGCTTAACTGAAGCCTTGTGTGTCAGCTGAATTCTTTACAGGCCCACAAATAAACCCTGGGAAATGAAATGTGCAGCTTGGCCGTTGGCCTGGAGTTTTGATTCTGACTGGGTCGTCCCTACCAGCCCTGGTTTTGCTCGGAGTCTGTCACAAGGTCAGCTTTCTCCTGACCTCTTGAGAGACGTGGTGAATTTCTAAGCCAAGGTAATGGACTCGACACCAGTAGAAAGACAAGTGCCTAAGGATAAGAAGAGGTGTCAGGGCGAGCTAGCCCGTCCCTGAGGGCCCCTTCAGCCACCCTGTCCTGAAGATGGAGAGTCTGGGACCCTACGCTCACTGCTCAGGGAATTTGTTGACATTCAGCTGGGGCCCCTTAACTCTGCCTTGAGGCTGATTCATCAACTCCTGGAGGCTGTGTTGAGGCCCTGCCTCCCCTTGATGCTGCCCTTTGATTCCTGGTTAATGACTCCCAGCTGTGCCGTCCTGAGTTTGTTCAGACTTTCTGAGAAGGAATGGCTCTGAAACCTGAGCTCTTCACTTGGTGGCTGTGGACAGGTTTGGGGACACAGCAAGTGCTGCTAATCTACAGTGGAGGCAGCACCATGGCCTGGGGCGTCTCCACACAGGGTGGGAGAAAGAGGCTGGGATTGCCAGGGGCGAAAGCAGGGAGGTCATCCCCACCTCTGGGCCTCTCAGACCTGCCAGACAGGCCTCAGGCACAAGGTCTTTCTCTAAACTCAAGGAATGATCTTTGAGACAGGTCTCAGCCTAAAGAGCCTAGGACTTCACCAGAGCAGAGAGACATGGATCTCGCCTCTCCCCCAAATTCCCGAAACTATTCTCTGATGGTTGCAAAAACCCGGGGAGGGAGTAATCTTAAGCTGAGGGCACCTTACTAAAAGAAGCCTGTTTGGGACCTTCTGCAAAGTACACCTAGGGAGGGGAGAGTGTAAAGAAAAACAGGGAGGCTCCAAGTTCATTATGCATTCAGGTAAGGGGTGACCTAGGAGGGGTCACCTTCCTCAATCAGGGAGGCAATGTGGGCACTTGAGAGTCTCCACGGGAGCACTTCAGGGTAAGGCAGGGGCTGAAGAGAGAAAGGAAGACAATGAAACTCAAAACTGAGGGGTCAGTGCAGCCCCAGCCTAGGTCCCAGTTCCTGGTGCATTGGAGAGGAAGGCAGGTCTGGGGGCTGGGCTAGATTTGAGCTGCTGGGGCAGGTCATGAGGAGACCAGACACTGTCACAGCTGACAGATTTACCTCTCCAGAGGCCAGGGCAGCAGCGAGGTCAGGTGATTTCAAAACCTGAAGGCCTGGGGAAGTGTAGGATAGCCGTATACCCATAATGTATAATTATATATACATACACGCCAACTAGCCACTAAAAATCAGACTATTCTTTGAGAATACTTATGTGTATGGGGAAATTCTCTTGACATGCTTGCAAGTGAAAAGAAGCTAGTACTACAAATAGTGGACACAGATTCCACTTGCTTTGCTGAATACACACACACGTACACACTGGAAATCCACTGACACATTCACACTGCTTATCTCTGTTATTGTAGTACTGTGAGGAGCGTTTATCTTCTTTATATTTTTCTACACTTTCCAAATTTTCTATAAGCAGCCTGCGTTGCTTTTATGAACAGAGGGGACAATAACCGTTTCCTTCAATGATAGCAGATCTATGTAGAGTGTTAAAGAGTCAGTGGAGCTGTGAGCCAATGTGATGGGAGCTTGGTGAACACTGTTAGTTGCCTAAAAGCACCCATTTCCCCTTCTTCCTTCCTAACTTTGGCCAAATCAGAGGGTAACCTGGGGGCTTCTAGGCAGTTCCTTACTCCTGTGAGAGAATCACAGGAAGAGATGGTCCTTCTAACCCCCTCCTTCCTCTGGACTTTGGCCTGTCTGGGCACAATGCCCACAACTGCTGTGGCTATCAGTGAGGGAGCCAAAGAATCCTCCAGCCCTGAAGGTGGTCTTGCTCTGGACTTCCTGTCATGTGGAATGCCATATTTCTATATGGCTTACTTTGATTTAGGGCTATGTTATTAGTGGCTGGAAGCCTACCAAAGGATAGAGAATTCGATTGGTTGTATATTACCTTAAGCAAGGTTGTTCTAATGGTTTAAAGATCCCAGCACCTTTTTAAAAAACTTTCAAAACTTGGAAGCTCTTGTAAAAAAAAAATTCACCATGTATTCAGTGTGTTTACACGTGGTTGGCAAATGGTAGGGAAGCAAAATGTGTAGAGATTTATAGTCAACCTCCATGTTAAATAGGGAGAGGGCCTGAAATAATAACGGTAAGGTAACACAAAAGTCTGTGTAACACAACTGGATATTCAATTCAGCAAACAACTATGAAACCTACATGCTAGGCACTTAGCACTGAGGTATCAAATCAGAATCAGACACTGGTCATTTTCCTTGAGGTGCTCTTAGATGGTTAAAAAAAAACACATTTTTTCTAGGTTGTATTTCATCCAAATCATGGAAAAATAAATGCAAAACTATTCATCTAGCAATAATTGCACCGTTCACCTTCTGTACTGCTCTTGATTATATACTTTGTAAGAAATGTACTGTTATAATCAACATGAATGCAATTCAGAGGCAGAAAAATAGGAAGGAATTTGATTCAGAAAGATCACATAAAGTATGAGAACAAAACTGATCTTTACCCCCAAATGCTAAAAACTATGTTCTGCTTATAAAGTATTACTTGGAACTGTTATAGATCTTTCCCAGGGTCCAGTTGGAAGAGAACTACTTGGGGCTTGGGGGAGTGCGTGCTGGGCCTGCCCACCAAACTTTACAGTAACACAGGTAGAGACGGAGCCATTTCTCCAGCAGCCGACACCCCTGCCCCTTAATTCCAGGACCCAGAAGTAGAAATCCCTCAGTGAGTGTAGAAGATTCCTCAATCAAAAATCACTCCCATCTCTGTGCTGACAGTGCAGAGTCTGCTTGAGATTCTCTCTCTCTCCCTCTCTCTCTGCTCCTCATCTGCTCACACCATCTCTGTCTCTCTCAAAATAAATAAATACCCTTAAAAAAAATCACTGCTACGAATCTAATTATACACCAGAGAACCTTTCCTTTGGGTCAAGTAGAATAGCTCCATGAATCCTTTTCAAAATTCTAGTTCTCTTAGGAGTGGTGTTCAAATTAATTCACAAGAGTGGCTGATTCAATTTTTCAACAAAGCTCTGGGAGAATGGGACACAGAGGATGAAGAGAGAGATTAAGGGACTGTTGTTTGGGAAGTCTGGCACAGGAAGGAGATCCAGATTGGAAATCCCTGGCAGGTGGAAGGCTGAGTGAGGGGCCGCGAGACAAACCACCTACTTTTTCCTCTCTCCTAGGTCCTATTTCTCATCTCAGCTTAGCCTTCCTCTTTTGAGGAATGCTTAAATAGAAGCCAACCTCAGCCAATAAACTTTCTCAAGTTTTGCTCCATGGAACAAGATACCTTTATCTTGTCCTACAAGATACCCTTAGAAAATTCTGGGTACTGAAAGCTCTTGGAGAGTTACAAATAGGTGAGCACATTGATGCCTCTGCCTCTGATTCCTGCAGTTGGGAATCCTAATCTGTGATTGTGCAATCCAGCATTTTCCAAACTTTTTTTTTGATCAAAGAGCTCTTCAGTGCATGCGAATTATCATGTCTCAGCAACATATTCTGAGAAATGCTTATCTGATGCTCAATTACAGTGTTTTTTTTTTTACCTGGGTTTTTAGATCACATAGTCCTATACTCCCTTCTTTTTCCATTTCCCTAGTTAAGTGCCACCTATAGCATGTGAATAGGAAAGAGAAGAGGCCAAAGGCACACTGGACCCTCAGCTCTTCTTGTCGGCTTTCTTAGCAAATGATTTCATTGGAAATAAATTTAAGCAATTCCTTACTTTGTAGTTAGCATGTTAGCCACAGATTGCAATTATCTAAACTCAGTTCTTCATTAATCTGGAAGAATTGGAAGTTGGCTTTTACTGACTTGTTCTCAGCAACACTTGGCTCCGTTAAAAGCAGTAGCCTCCCTTAGGAAGCATCTTTTCATTATTCTGTAGTCTTTGGAAAAAGCCCAAACACCTCTCCTCCCCAAGGGGAGCGGGTTCAGGAAAACCACTATTATTCCTGGCCAGAAAACGTTTCAAATAGAATCATCACAGATATAACTGGATATTCAGGATGTTGCCTGGAAGACACCAAACCACTGGATATTTGGGACCACAAGAGACAAACCCAAGAGCTCATTCTAAGATCCTTCCTCAAAGTGATCTCTCTGAACTAAATACTGAGAATTTGTTAAAAATGCAGAATGTGCCCCTCCCCCAGACCAGAGAAGCAGATTCTGTATTTGAGCTAATCCCCAAGTGATTCCTATCACTTGTACATCAGAGTCTAAAAAATATCAGGATTTATCCCATCATTTCTCATTCATTCAACGAGTAATTATTGAGCACCACACGATACAACCGGCTCTCGTCTAGGTATTGAGGAGATGGTGGTTAGAAAAAAAAAGCAGAAAAGTTCCCAGTCCTCATGCAGTTTATACTCTAAGGGAGAGATAGACACAGACAAGTTTAAAATGAAAGATTGCAGGAAATGGTAAATGCTCAAAGAAATAAGCAATTATGGATTAGAAACTGACTGGGAAGTTGGGGGTAAGATGCAGTGGTCAGGGAGGGTCTGTCTGAACAGAGATCTGCACTGTGACACAGAGAGTGGTCCTAGTGGGTACCACTAGGGGTAGAAACATTCCAGGCAGATGGCACAGCCAGGGCAAAGGCAAAGGGGAGAGTAGGAGCTTGGGAACAGCAAGAAAAAAGGCCAGGGTGTCTAAAGCTTGGTAAATTAGGAAACTCAGAGGTCAGGAGGTAGGGAAGGGCCAGATTATGTGCACCAGTGGTTCTCAAACTTAGTGTGCATCTGAATCATGCCAAGGAGGGCTTGTTAGACACAGATTGCTGAGTCCCATCCCCAGAGTTTCTGACTCAGCAGCTCTGGGACACAGCCCAAGAATTCACATCTCTAACAGGTTTCAGGTGATCCTCATGCTGCTGGTCCAGGGACCACACTTTGAGAACTGTGGGGTCTTGTAAGGAGCTCAGTTATATTCTAAGTATGATGGAATGCCATTGGAGGATCCTAAGTAGAGGAGTGACAAAATCTGATTTTCATTTTCCTCTGTCACTGCCGGAAGAGGAGCAGACCTTTCCTGTCATCCATTATCATCTGAACTCGCATCCCTTTCCTGCCTTGCTCATCTCCTGATTTGGGTTTTGTTTTGACTTGATTTTTAAGCTTTTATTTAAATTCCAGTTAGTTAATATATGGTGTAATATTAATTTCAGATCTACAGTATAATCACCACCTGATTTGACCCAATTTCCTACCCTTCCCCTCCATGTCTTCCCAAACATTTCCACTGTGTCTTCTGGAATCTCCCCACCCCTCATTCTTGGATCTACAATTCTTACACATCCTCAGCCCATGACTGCCTTCCCTGCCACTTCTTGGCTTGGTTAGAGCCAGGCTGGTCCCAAGGACACTGTACTTCTGCAGTTTTTTCTGGGAGAGCCTGTTTGATCTCTTGGAGCACACAACCTTAAAGGCCAGGAGGTGGTAAATGCAGGTGTCTGCTTGTTCTCCATTGTTGTTCCCAGACCATAACTCTTATTCCCTCTTACACAGCCCCTGCCTGGTAGAAGGTCCTCCTGCCTGATTCTATCACTAGATCATGTCCCTGTTCACTGAGGGCTACAGGCCCTGCCTCTCAGTCTTCCTGTCTACACAGCCCTCTTTTGTCAACCTCAGTGAGGTTAACTACACCCATGTCCATTCCAGCACCCTGGGTTCTCTGTTTCCTTGATCTTTTCATCTCTAATGGCCTTTTCTTCATTCCACCTCAAGGTCATAATCTGAACCTTGTCACCACCAGAACTTCATGCCTCTGCAAGCCCCTATGCCCACCATCTTCCCCAGCTTCCTCTCCTTCAATGCACTTGTTCAAGCGCTCACTGAAATAATTCTTCAACTCTGTTGAGATCTCCTTTCCGTTGACTCCAACACTTTTTGCTCTCCATCAGTCACCTCTTGTGTTCAATCTTCTTCTCCAACATAAAGTCCATCACTGTGAACCCTCCCATCAAAACCTCTCATCTGTCTGATCCCCTTGTCTTCTAGGATAGAACCCTACAAAACACCAAATGGATCCAATCATCTATTTCTCTATACTTACACTCAAGTAATTTAAAATTGCTATGGAAAACCATGTCTGCCCTGTAAGCAGACTGTTTTCACTTTATGTTCATGATCACAGACCTCAAAGGAGTGTACATAACTGCTAGGTAACATTACTGTGTTTTCTGGTAAACCAGCATTCATATTTTAATGCCTTTTTTATCTTTAAAAGATTTTTTTAATGTTTATTTACTTTTGAGAGAAAGGGAGAAAGAGAAAGAGAGAGACAGGGTGTGAGCTTGGGAGGGGCAGAGAGAGAGGGAGACACAGAATCTGAAGCAGGCTCTAGACTCTGAGCAGTCAGCACAGAGCCCGATGTGGGGCTCGAACTCACGAACGGTGAGATCATGACCTGAGCTGAAGTCAGATGCTTAACCGACTGAGCCATCCAGGCACCCCCATACCTTTTTTATCTTTAAAACTCCCATGTCCCTTCCTGCTTCTTACTCAACTGATGAAGCCTTCTCATATTTCATTGAGAAAAGAGAAGCTGTCACATGAGAACTCCCTCATCTCCCCATTGTCCCTGAAATCTACCCAAGTGCACTTGTTGGCCTCTTCTTCCCTCTCTCTAGTCAGATATGTCTGTTCCCATTAAAGGGCCATCAGTCCCCTGGTGCTCAGGGTGGCCTCCCCTCATTCATGCAGTCACCCTCCATAGTGCCTCCATCTCTACTGAATCATCCCCACTGATGGATGCACATGCTTTGGTATCTCCTGTTTCTTCTGTGATTTATACCTGTACTTCTAAATAATGCAGCTATTTTTTAGCTTCTTCAATTTTAGACACTTTCAATTGTCTTCCTGAACCCCCTTGTACACATTTCCCCTCCTTCCATCCTCCCAGTGTAGCTATATCACCAATTTTAGTTAAGTCAATGTTCAATATTTGCACTGTGGTCACTTAAGTACTCACAGCTGAACCATTATAATATGTTATTCTTTTATGGGTCGACTTTGTTTTTCTTGGGGTTACTAATTACCTCATTTTTTCATTGCTTAGTTTGTAAAGTATCTATTACTCCTTTCTTTCTTTAACCAAACTTTCTAATCAAATTATAAAATCCCTCTCATGAGTCACAGGTAGCTAATCAAGATGGCTTCTTCACTCTTGAGTCTGGCACCTGGGTTGTTAAGGCTAAAGTACACAAAGCTGGGAATGTCGACCTGTGTACTTGCATGTAGTCTCTCCAGCATGATGGTCATAGAATAGCTGGACTTCTCACATCATAGCTCAGGACTTTAAGAGTGAGTGTTCTGGCAAACTGGGTGGAAGCTGTATGGCCTTTTAGGACATTGGTTGGGAAATCACATAGTATCGCCACACTGTATCAGTTGATATAGGTTCACTCAGAGTCAAAGTGAAGGGACGTAAGCCTCACCTTTCAATGGGAGGAATGGCAACGAATAAATGTGGCTATGATTTAAAACTGCCACAGAGACACATTTATACTTGCATATGAGTCAAATGTCTTTGGAGGGAATAGCAAGAAATTGGTAAGGGGAGAAAACTGGGTGACTAGGGAAAGAAGTAGGAAAGAAATTAACTTTGTCCTATAAGCCATTTTGTATCTTTTGAATTTTGTGTCATGTGCCTGAACTTTTTAAAAAATTAAATATTATTCACCATATCACAGCTTTGCCTAGAATTGCATCTGTCTCTAAAGGTCTGACAATTTCTAGGATACTCTAGACCAGTGCTGTTCAACAGAACTTGCTGTGATGATGGAAATATTCTATGTCTGTACTGTCCAATATAATAGCCACTAGCCACATGTGGTTATTAAAATTAAAATTAAACTAGACAAAAAGTTAATTCCTTACTCACACTAGCCACATTTGGAGTCCTCACCACATGAGTCTAGTGGCTACATATTGAATAGTATAGCTCAAGAAAGTGGGAGGGGCTTACACAAGTGGGATGAGGGTAGGGGAGCCTGAGAGGCCTTGGGTCAGTGGTCTCCAAACCCTTTTACACGCGTGCTTCCTAAAGTAACTTTAAGGAAATACATTACCCCCGCAAAAATTAAAGTTGCCATCTAAATCTTTACCTTTAATTTGAAAAATTTATTTTTGGGGCACCTGCGTGGCTCAATTTGTTAAGCGTTGTGGGACTCTTGATATTGACTCGGGTCATGATCTCCCAGTCCGTGGGACTGAGCCCCACATCCAGCTGTGTGCTAACAGTGCCAGAGCCTGCTTGGGACTCTTTCTCTCCTTCTCTCTCTGCCCCTCCCCTGCTCACATTCTCTCTCTCTCTCTCTCTCTCTCTCTCTCTCAAAATAAATAAATACACATTTTTTTTAAGTTTATTTTTATTAGGAGTTACAAAAGATTCAACATTCCGTAAGATGAGAACTAACTATAATTAGAATAAATATTTCATGAGATGGTTTGATAAGATAGGTTTAATTACTGAATCATGCAGATTGAATCTGAGAGAAATTGTGTAAAAAATTTAGCACCACTAACCTATCCTGCTTTAGTTGTTCTAAATTTAGAGTATTTCAATGTGGGCCATGCTTCAGCCTTAACGGAAATACATGCAAGACAGGGAAAGACAGGAAGCCCTAAGAGGCAAAGATGCCTTGATGAATCATTAAAGAACCTCTCCAGAAAGCAATATATCAATTCCTCCCCACTTTTTGGGGGGGCTTGAGGTTTTCATACCCTAGAGCAAAGCTCCGTGGTGAGATTATCATGAGTGAGGGGGACATGGGAACTTTTGTGAGACAGTTTCAGAAATGTGTACTTGGAAGTAAAGATTCTGAAAGCAAAACTCTTTAGATCATTCATGGACATTTATCCCCTTTAGAGTAGACCCTCAGGTGTACTTGAACCCTGGTTTGAAGATGGCTGCCATAGGAAGATGGAAGCTGGGCTTGACACCCAGGTGCCTGCTGGAGTAAAGATGAGGACAGGTCCCAGGTGCCCCTGAAGCTGAGATGGGATGGCACTGTCAGCGTCACTGCCACAGCCCTGGCCTGCTGTCCAAGGCTTGTTTGTTACTAAGGTGGAACGATTGCCTCAGGTTCTTCCATAGGAGCTTGCTTTCCTTGTGTGGAATTGTTAAGCCTTTTCCAAGAGGAAAGGGCCATGCACAGGGCTTCCCGGACTTGGGAACAATGGGCAAGGGCAGAGTGAGTTTCTTCTTACCAGTTGATTCTGTTCATACCTCCTTCCTCACCACTGCTTCCCCCTTCCCTCTCCATCTAATTACTTCAGATGGAATATAGATTAGAGATGAAATTGGACAATCATAGTTCACTAGAATAGGGGCAAAAGGGCTGAGAGGAGCTGACCCGGTGCAACAAAGTGGACAGTAGTCTAACTGAGGTCTGATTAGAGTGGCCTCCCCACAGAGCTGTTTATCTGACAGCAGGAGATTGCTCATAAGATAAAAACCTCACATAGTCAAAATTCCCCTAAAAAGTCTCTGAAGTCAGCCTCTGAATACAGCTCACAGGGTGGTGTTTATGTGCCATACTGGAGACCAATACATCATCTCTCAAAATGTCCAGTATGGAAACCATTTTTTCCTTCTGGCCAAAGAAGGATAGATCAATGTTTCTTTGGTCAGATACTAGATGTGTAGTTGGCTTGCACCTAAGAATTATATTGTGTGAAACATATATTTCTTTGAACCCAGGAATCACACTAAGCATGTAGGGTGCTGACACCGTGAGAGGCTGGAGGGAGCTGAGACCCTGGGGGCAGAGCAGAGCTCTGTTCTCAGGCCTTCCTCACACCAGGGCAGATGAGCATTGTGTGAACTCAAGGGCAGAAGCCCTGAGCACTTATATGGCCATTTAAAAACCTTCCCCTGCTCTTCATTCTTGGCCCAGCAATCTGTAGTTGAATTTTGTGAGCCTGCATCTGTATATGGCATGTCTCTCCTGTATTCCCTCACTTCTTTACTATTTTTGGTTGTCTCAGAAAGGTAGCAGGTACTTAGCAATTGCTGCTCCTTGCCATGCCCTGGGCTAAGCAGCCTGTCCCCATCTTTGAGACAGGGGTTAGCATATAAGTCCTTCAAGGGCACCCCACTCTCCACTTAAAGTAGACCCTCCTCTATCTACTTGCAGAGCCATAAATGATACGGATGACTAGGAAGATAGACATGTTTGGCTTACTTCCTCACACATGAGGGCCCTGAGACTGCGGCAGTGAGAGGAGTATCGGTGATTAAACACCTAATGATCAGATGAGAGGAATGGAGTCCTCCTTGGGGGGTGGCAGAGGGTCCCAGACACACAGCAGCTGAACAATTTGAGTTGAAAATGAAGACAGATAAGTCTGAGAAAGTGAAGGTACTTCGTTTGCCAAGAGGGGTGCCATCTTGATGATCTTCAGTGGAAGAAGTTTAAGTCAGCAATGTATTGCCTCTAATTTTCTGCTTTGGGGTGATGTGTAAAACATCAATTACTAACTATACTGCATGTTAACCAATTTACCTGTAAGTGTCATTATAAAGAAAAGCAATTGCCTACGGTGAACATATTTGGCTTAATAGCTTGTAAGACCTGTCTCCATTTATTCCATCATGTTAATGTTGGTTGTGGATGCTCATCTCTTCTTGGAAATGGATTCCATATTAACATTGTCACAAGAAAATGCACATGCTGTTTTCTCTTGCCATAGCGCAGCCCCATTAAGCTTACGTTGTCCATTTCCCAAAGACCACGTGGGAAGGTGTGCGGAGGCAGGCTCAGCAAGGCTCCCCCTTGGCCAACTACCTAACTAGCCCATCTCACCCTGCAGACTCCAGGAAAGACACAAGTACAAACCAACCAGAGAGCAAGTGACATGAGCTCCCCAGGGAATCGTACTTCTGGTCCAACATTACCAATAGACTGCTTCCTGCCATTTTTAATAACCTGACTGATGCTTTATTACCTCTGTCACTGTATTTTATTTGAAGTACTCATTACCAAACTATCAGGATGCTATTTATCCAAGTAGAAAAAAAGGCTGGTGTTTCCCTTTGTAACTTGGAACCCAGCCCTTCTGCATCTCTCTCAGCATCAGGGCTCATCTGTTCCTGAGTCAGAAGCCCAAGTACCATCCACACTAGAGTGTCTGCCCTGGAATTATTAGTTGGCTTGTGCACTCTCTGATCACACATGGTCAGGGCCTGTCTTTTAAACATGTCTTCATGCCTAAACTCGCGATTCTGCTCACACTTCACCCCTGTGATTACCCTTCCACTCTTCTTCTGCTAAGGTCTAGTTGCAAGCAAGGGCATTCTTAGTTCTGACACCCACCAGGCATTCTCTCCCTTTACCAATGCTGACACCTTTTCTCTCTGAGCTCCGACAGCCCTTCCATGCTGCCCAATTCCACGGCACCTATTTCTGCCCTGGAGTTGCTAATGCATTTGTATGGACAAGTCTTAGCTTCCTAACCAGGTAGGCCTTCATCTTCTTCAGAGCACAGACTTTGGCTTATTTATCTTGGTTTCCCTCTCCCCCCTTACTGGCATGTCTGGCACCAGGCCCTGCACAAGTAGGGGCTCCATCCATGGATGGAGCTCTGTTGCCTGTGCAGCACCCAGGGCCAGAGCTTAAGAGAAACACTTTGGCCTCTCAGCATGCAACCTGTGGGTCCACAGCTCCTCCTGCCCTCAGCCTCCCTGTTCTATTCTGGAGTCAAATAGATCCTTTGGTGGGCAAGGTGGTCTTTGGGGATTCCATGCTGGAGTGCTGAGTGGCAAGCACCTGGGTGGGCTCTATCTATCAGGTGGGATCACTCTGAGAGTCAACGCTTGGGAAACCCTCAGGCAATAGACAACTTGAGACCACAAGATAGAAAACCAAGGTAGGCCCTGCCTTTGCTGTATCTCTTACTTGAATTCCTCAGACAAATAAAAAATAACCTTTTTATTCCCTGCCATTTGACCACGGTAGTCCCTGCTCCTAGCCCTGCCACCTTCCTGTCCCCTGCAAAGGAGCTTTAGCCCCTCCATGTGGGCAGGGGTGGAAAGGTCCTGGTTCAGGTCTTTATTCAACAAAGGTTTATGGAGAGCCTACTTTGTGTCAGTGAACAAAACAGACCCTGTCCTCAGGTACTCACAGAAAACACCTGTAAGAATGTAGAGGAAACATTTGGACAGTGGGAGTCAACAAACCACCTCAGATTTCATGTGTCACAGAATTCAAACATATAAAGAGCTCTTTCACTTATGGAAACATCACCCTTATCAGCAACACGGAGATTTCCAAATAGGAACTGGGAACCTGGTAAAGCTCAGGGTTGGTGGTAGAAAAAACATTCAGAAGTTCCTGGGGTCTTCCTGATGGTCTTTGTGTTCATTTCCTAGGGCTCCCAAAACAAAGTGCTACAAACTGGTTAGCTTAGAACAACAGAAATGTATCATCTCACCGTTCTGGAAGCCAGAAGCCCCAAATAAAGATGTTGGCAAGATGATGCTCCCTCTGAACACGTAGGGGAATACTTCCTTGCCTCTTCTTCGCTTCTGGAGGGTGCTGGCAATCTGTGGTGTTACTTAGCCTGTAGTTTGCTACATAACCCCAGTCCCTGCCTTTGTTATCACACAGTGTTATCCCCACATTTCTGTGTCTTTACTTGGTTGTCTTCTTATAAGGGCACCAGTCATGTTGTATAGGCTCCTTATAAGTAGGGCCCATCCTACTTTGCTAGAACCTTATCTTAACACATTATAATGGTGATATATTTCCAAATAACATTTTGAGGTACTGGGAATCAGGACTTCAACATATCTTTTTTAGGGGGACACAATCCAACCATAACAGCATTGGATTGGAAGAAACAGGGCCAAAGATAGATGTCCCTTCACAGCTGGAAATCTAATAGGAGAGAGAGTCAGAGATGACCACAAAACTCCTTTGAAAGTGGAAATATTTTCAGAAAGCAAACACTCACGAACACAAGGGCACGGGTTAGGAAGAAAATAAGTCTTGTGGAGCAGCATGAAGGGGAGAGGAAGTAGAGCAAGAATAAGAAGAGAGGAAATACTACTTGGCAATGAGAAAGAATGAAATCTGGCCTTTTGTAGCAACGTGGATGGAACTGGAGAGTGTTATGCTAAGTGAAATAAGTCATACAGAGAAAGACAGATACGATATGTTTTCACTCATATGTGGATCCTGAGAAACTTAACAGAAAACCATGGGGGAGGGGAAGAAAAAAAAAGTTAGAGAGGGAGGGAGCCAAACCATAAGAGACTCTTAAAAACTGAGAATAAACTGAGGGTTGATGGGGGGTGGGAGGGAGGGGAAAGTGGGTGATGGGCATTGAGAGGGCCCCTGTTGGGATGAGCACTGGGTGTTGTATGGAAACTGATTTGACAAGAAATTCCATATTAAAAAATAATAAAATAAAATAAAATAATAAAATAAAACTAAAAGAATAAGGAGAGAGGAGGTCAAGGGAAGGAGGAGGCACCTGAGCCCAGAAAGACACACAGGCAGTGAGAGGCATAGGAAGGGAGGGCAGGAAGAACGTTCTGAAGGACAGGAAACCACAGACGCAATGTAAGAAATCTCGTCCTTGCAAGTAATTATCTTGGAGTTCATTAAGCAACTTCCTGCATGAAGCTAGAAGGGCAGTGAGTATTCTGTCCAGTGAGTTGATAATCCTGCTTCATCTTGGTTTAAAAGGTGGAAGAGCACACGAGAGAAACCCAGGGTCATAGCATTTTGAGCCAGTTCCCCTGAGCTGTGGCCCCAACCCCGGGCTGATAGACACCTCAGCTAGGGGACTGGCAGAAATGCCTGGAGGAGCAGAGCCCAGGGCCTGGCTGGATGCCGCCAGCCCCAACCCTCAGCAGGAAGTGGCACCCCCAGATCCTCCCAGCAATCTCCACACAGGAAGAACACCACCCCTAGCAGCCAGCTAGACTCCCCAATGTCACCCTGTCCATCTCTCCTCCAAGGGCACTTGGCTATAGTTCTGGCTGAGAATGAATGAATGGGGTGGGAGGAGCAGATTCCTCCATGTGGGGTTATAAGGAACCATTTACCACCTCCTTCCAGACAGAGGCTATACAAAGCACAGATCTTTGTGGAACACTGATCTTCTTCAGGGTCACCACTCAGATTTAGGAAGGAGGTGGCAGTTCCCCCACAGCCTCCAGTCACCCAGCATCCTGGGCTAACATACTAGACTTCCAGGTCCTCATGGTGGGTCTGAACCTCTTGTGTCCTCCCCCCACCCCCAGAAGTGTCCCTCAAAATAGCCCTATCCTGTGTTCCATTTGTTCCTAATAGTTGGCAAATCTTTAATTTGATAAGGTAATCAGAACAATGTAAAAGCCCCAACATATTATTAATGGGTGATCGTTATCAACTGACTCTCTTAGAGATTTTGCTTGCCCAGAGCAAGAAGTGACTCTAGGCACTTAGGTAGGAGTCATTTACTGAAAGGTCAGGCAGAGCATGGGCAGAAGGAAAAAATCAGCTGCTATGGGAAGCACAGCTGAGCAGAAGTGACTCTTGGGAATGTCTTCTTGGTTATCACCCTGGTGGTTCTGGCTGCTTGGCACTGTTCCCTTGGATTTGACCTGGCTGTACTACCTGTGGATCATCTCCAACTGGCCTGGGCCTTTGGTCCCGGCCTGTAGCATTTGGTTGGAGCTCAAAGTCCTGTGTCTCTCCAGTTTTCTCGAGGTGGGGAAAGACCATCCATAAATTCAGTTTCTGTAGTAGAAAGTATAGCCCTTTCTCCTATTTTAGGATTCTTCCAAAATAGGAAGAGTGTTCCATGAGGGCAACTCAAAAGAACAACTGTCCACAAAAATAATATGGTGAGTATTTGGAAGGGCCTCCTAATACAACTCCCTAATCCCAAAGAGTGCCCCTCTGGAGATTTCAGGCAGTATGGCGGTGAATGAGGAGACTTGCCTGATGTCGTAGATAGAAGCCCTAGAAGTCAGTCAAAGCTCAAGTCTTCTGATTATAGATCCATGTGCTTGCACCAGCCTCACTGAGTGCCTTGTACATAGCTGATGCTGAAGCAGTATTTGTTAAATTAATGAATGAATTGTGGAGTCTCCCAGTATGTAACCACCTGCCTCAAATACATCGTGAAATGAAGCAGGTTAGAATCATCAATAAATAAAATAAAATAAAATCTGAGGGCCCTGGGGTAAGAAGTTATTTCAACTCTTCCACATCTCACTCTCCTTATCTGGTAAGTTAAGAAGTTGGGTAAGTAAGTAAGTTAAGGGCTGATCTCTAAGAATTTACTTTTGAACAAACTATGAACAGAAATTTGTCACCTGTAAGACAATTTAAAATGTTTAGAAATTTAAACACTGCTTAGATAATTTGGTAATATTAAGGAATGACTGTTAATTAATTATTTTTAAATTAATGTCATGGTTTGATTTTGAAGAGTGCCCTTTAATATGGATGGACCAAGAGGACATCATGCTAAGTGAAATAAGCCAGAGAAAGACAACTATGACATGATATCACATATATGTGGATTTTAAAAAACAAAACAAATTAACAAATAGCAACAACAATAAAAAGCAGAAAGGCAGACTCAAATATGGAAAACAAAGTGGTGGCTGCCTAAGGGAAGGCATTGGGGGAATGGATGAAATGGGTGAAGGGAGTTAAGAGGTACAAACTTCCTGTTATAAAATAAAGAAGTCATGGTATAAAAAGTACAGTATAGGGAATACAGTCAATAACATTGTAATATACTTACTGTGGTGAGCATTTTGTAATATATGCAATTGTTGAATCACTAGAGTATACACCTGAAACTAATTTAATATTATAGGTCAACTATACTGCAATTAAAATTGAAAAAAAAACCAAAAGTGTTCTTGTCTTTTAAAGATACATGCTAGAATAATTTTGGATGAAATGATACAATGTCTGGGATTTGCTTTATCACGAAGTGAAGCAGGAAAGCAGGTAGGAAAATAGATTAAAAAGGCCGGGAGTTGCTCATCGTCAAGGCTTGGCAATGTGTATGTGGGGGTTGGTTGCACCGTTTTGTCTACTTTTTATATGTAATGAAATTTCCATAATGAAATGTTTTTTCAAAACTTACAATTCTCTTTTCCTACAGCCCCTGTAGTGCCCATCCCAGTCAGAGCTTATGGTAGACCCTGGTAGCTGCTGACCAAACATCTCTTGTTCCCTGGCTCTTTCTTAAAAACAAAAAACAAAAACCCAATTCCATCCAGGCACTCACTCTTCCACACAGCCCCTGTGACCCAAGGTAAGGTGACCCCAACCCAACCTCCAGCCCTAATTAGTCTCAGCAGATAAGAGTGAGGCCAACCTTCTCACTAGTGAGTGCTTCTGAGAGGATGAGGACTGAAGGAGAGCTTTGCTAGGACTCTGAGAGGTTTCTCCCTACTCCTAGAGGATCACTGAAAACACTTTTCTCCTGTTGGAAAGAAGCAGGTGACCGCAAATGTCCAGCAGCCATGCTGTATCCTAGAGGAAACCAGCCCCAGGAAGACCGAACATGCCGAACAGCAGAGCAGAGAGATGAAAAAATCCAGAGTCCCTGATAAGTCCACTGAACTTCTGGATCCGATAAGCTTGAAGTCCACCCTCTCTCTGGACTCCTCATTATACAATATAATAAATGTTCTTTTTATTTTATTTTATTTTATTTTATTTTATTTTATTTTATTTTATTTTATTTTATATTTTTTTTACAACCAAGAGTATTTATAAGCAAGAGAACCTTAACAGACCCAATCTCAGTGAATAGTTGCCTTGACAGTGGTGGAATGGGGACCAAACTAAAGGGAGGGATTCCCCCCACAGTACGGCTACCACCATTTAGGATGCAGGAAGCAGTCAATGAAAGAGAAAAAGAAGGGTGGTGGTAGGAGGGATCTTTCAGAAGGTGGAGACATTGTTATACTCTGTACCATTTTCAGCCCAGATAGTTCTTCCTGATGTCTGGCCATCTTGCTTTGAATGACAATAACCTAAAGCTGCATAAACACGATCAAGGGTCACCATTAGGAGAGTTGTGCCCAGTCCTTGCTGCTGTGGATTGCCTTTGAAATATGATGGCACCCATTTCTTGGCAGACATTCCTCACAGATATTATGCAAATCTACTTTTCTTGTTATGGGATGCCGAGAAGAGCCATTAGCAGAAGAGGGTGATGGGAGAGGGTATGCAGCCAGTGGAGGGCTCTGGTTTTCCCCATACATTAGAGATGGAATTGTGATCTTCTCCTTGTCTAAGTGTTCTTGCCTCCTTCTCAAGTGGATTGAAATCCAGTGGACAGCACCCTTGAATGAAGCCCGAGGTTATTTATAAAGCAGAAAGTGTCTCCTCAGTTTCCAGTGGGAGATGGTGTTGAATGTTTTCATCCTGTTACTCCTCACTCAGTCTCTTATTGGTTCCACTTTCTCTGCCACAGCCCCAGTGCAAATCACCACCATCTCTCACCCAACAACTGACCAAAGGGGCACAACTACCTCCCTGAATGGATTCCTGCCTCTTTCCAACTCCATTCTTCTCACCACAGCCAGAATGATCCTTTAAAAATGCAAGTCTGATGGGGGACCTGGGTGGCTCAGTTGGTTGAGCTTCCGACTTCAGCTCAGGTCATGATCTCACAGCTTGTGAGTTTGAGCCCCGCGTCAGGCTCAGTGCCGACAGCTCGGAGCCTGGAGCCTGCTTCAGATTCTGTGCCTCCCTCTCTCTCTGCCCCAACCCACTCGCATTCTGTCTCTGTCTCTCTCAAAAATAAATAAACATTTAAAAAAAATGCAAATCTGATGGTGTGTTTTCCTTTCCTGGAACCTGTCAGTTGCATTCCACTGGCAACCAGGGTCTCCCTCCCTGTTCTCTTCACTCCAGACACGAGGACATTCTCTCACCTCAGAACTTTCCACATATGCTGATCCCCTAGGTTGGAGCTGTCTGTACTCCATCCTTCCTCATCATTTGCACACAGGCAACTCCTTTAGGTCTTACCTTAAATGTCACTTTCTTGGGGAGAAGACTTCTTACCCCCAGCCAAGCTACATACTCTTTACTTGCACCCACAGTATCTTGCCTTTCTCTTTCATAACATTCAATGTCATTGGAAATTTTGCTTAACATCTCTCTTCCCCATTAGATTTTAAGCTCAAAGAGTAGAGATTTTGTCCATATTGCTTTATACTCCATCCCGAGGACCTACCACAGTATCTGGCACATAACCGACACTGTGGACACAGTGTAAGTAAATATTGGTTGGTTACCTAGCAGGTGCAATCACAGTTGAAGCCTCCCAAAAGTGTGGCCCCAATGATTCCTCCAAACCCTGTTCAGCCTCTTGCATTCATGGAGCTTCACACCTACCAAGTTCCTGCTCTAGAGGAAAGAGTATGGAAAGAAACAGATGTAGACAGATCAGAGTCCAATTTGGAACCAAAAAACAATGTTGTTGCCTTACAGAGCAAATGGCTCATTAGAATTCAAGACATTCCCCTTCCAAGCACACTTGTTTCTTATTGTTTGCTCTAAAGTGTTTTGTGTGACTCAGAGATACAGACTACAGACTTGAAACAGAAAGCAAAGGCTGAGAGGAAGAAAAGCCGGAGCCATTTCCCGTTCAGTGACAGCACACACCAGGGAGGAGAGTGTCCTTGTCCTCCCCCTGCTGCTTCGGCAATAAGCAGAAGGCTTTCAAGTCCCCAGGTCAATGCTCTCTCCTGGACTACAGGCAGAGGTCTAGCAAGAGAAGCCACAGGTATGGTGTCCAGGGGGTGGGGATGTCAGGAGGTGCCATGGGTGGGAACTGCTGGTTCCTTTCCCTTGGACACTCAAGTAGTTCAACTTCCTGAAAGGAGATGTGATGGGGTGGGGAGAGTGCACTCTTCTTCCTCCACACTAGGCTGTTGGGCTTCCCTTTTCAGGATTACGTAAGCCTCATCTTCACTCAGTGCCAGTGGACACCCTCTTTTCTTCACAGCCAGCCACAACCACTAGAAATTCATCGCCAAGAATTCCTCTGGGAAAATCTTGGAGTCACTTTATCCTGGAGTTAGATGTGGAATGGCTGAGACCATTCTGTTCAGGGAATGGGTTTAGTTGAAAGTCAAGGGAGCCCAGTGGCAGGTTCCCAGACCCAGTCAGCTGGCTAAGGCATCATGGCTTCCTATAAGTGGGCCTGGCCTCAGGGACTCTGAAAGCCTGCCATATTGGATGGAGATGGAGAAGGCCAGAAGATGGGAAGCATGAGGACAATTTTCAAAAGGTGCAGGGGTGATGATATTCAGTAGGCCTAGGCTTGAATTCAGGCCATGCAACTGAGAGCTAGCTCTTCACTTCTTGAGGCTCAGTGTCCTATGAAAACATGGGTCTTGAAATGTATGTGGATGCCCTAACACACAGTATGCTCTAGATTCAAGAGGCAACTTGTATAATTATTACCCAGGGGTTGAGCTCAAGAACCTAACTTCCATTCCCTTCTGACTCACCATGCTTCCTTCAGAGTGTTTTTTCCAACACATGAGCTGACTCCATCAGCCCTCAGTGAGGGAGATTTGGGGCCTCCCCGGGGTCCACTTCTCAAACTTTTCTGCTCTAGTGTCCCTAACAAGAGTGAATGTGTGCCTCGGAGCACCAGAGATGAAAATTCCTTTAAGTCCCTTGTTCTATTTTAAAAATTCATGTGAATTAGGGGTACCTGGCTGGCTCAGCTGGTAGAGGATGAGACTCTTGATCTCGGGGTTGTGAGTTCAAGCCCCACATTGGGTGTAGAGATCACTTAAAAATAAAATCTTTTTAAAAAAAGGTCATGTGAATTTATGTATCTTAATCTGTAATATAGTCCTGCTTGTTTAATATAAAAATAATGTATTCTTCAGCTATGCAAATAAAATGTACAGTTCTGGGAGGTCACTGGGAGAAGGAGAATGCACTGACCACGCACATCTGAAACCTTGTTTCATTCCCCCCATAACCGTTTAAAATAGAGACTTTTTAAAAAGAATGAAAACATTACAGCCATTACAAAGCAGAATGTGAGCATTCCCCACACTGTAACTCCCTAAAAGAAACCCTTGTGAACAGTATCTGTGACACCTTTCTTTTCCTTGGCCTTGTGAGTTGTTGGACGTCCCTGCCCCCTGGAGTCTGTGAGGTGTCTCAATTGTACAGTCAATTGCAGACACCGTCCCCACCCTTTCAATGGAGAGTGGCAGCCTCCTGCCCAGAACCCATTCTGTTAACTCACTGTAAGCTTTGACCTCAAGTCAGCTCTGTCAGAAATCAAGAGAAGTGTTAGGAGGAAATCTCACTTCTTCAGACTTTTGCCTGATCTTTATTTTAGAAGTAGCTGAACCTAATGGGAATGTGTTGTCTGGCAAAGCCACAAGCTGGTAGCCAGCTCCTCAGGGGTCAGTGTGCAGAAAGAGAGGAGGTGATGTGGACTTCAGTTCAGACCCTGGTGGGGAGGGAGTGGAGCTGGATGGTGTGCTGTCTAGGACTCCTGCTTTGTAGTAGAGGGGCTGGGATTGGAAAGAAGCTACAGGCAGGTCAGTGACCTGCTTGCAGTGGGAGCTTCCAAGACTCGGGTCCTGAGGACAAAATACAAGGCAGGATTGGGATAAAGGTCTATCTCCCTATGTCTGCAGGGTGTCCAGGAGCTCAAGGAGGAAGGCACTGCTTCCAGATATCCTGGCCAAAATGGCCATGAGTGGCTTTGGGGGCAGCGGTCAGCAGTGAGGGGCCAGGCAGAAGGGCCTGAGAGCAGAGATTGTTCTTTCACATAGACAAGTCTCCAGCAATACCCAGCGGGAGCCTTACAGGGGATGCCAAGGCACAGGCAATGGGCCAGTATAACTGAATGTTAATGCTTATGTGGCCTAATAAGTATTCGCATCCAGGGACATCTTGAAGAAATTCTGTTTAGGGAAGAATTCTGTCAAGCATTTAATCATGGGATTTCTTCTGCCTGTATATGTTCCTAAAAACAAAAACCAAAAAAACAAAAAACCCCACAAAAAAACCCCCACAAAGTGGAACTTATATGTGAAATGAATTTGCCCCTTCAAAGTGGTACTTTTGGAGCTAATGCACACATTCTAGGATGCTCGTGATATTTGCAGTAATCATCTTTGGGAACTGACTTCAGAGCCATCCTAAGAGTCAGACCTCAGAGTCAGCTGGTTTGATCACTCAGCTTATGCTTCAGATGTGTCTTTGAATAAGTTTTGTTTGATTCCAAAGATGAAATCCTCCATCAAGTGATTATGTTTTTTCACCAAGTCTGTTCCTCTGTAGACAGTAAATTTCTTGAACCAATGGAGCATGTTGGGCTCATCTTTGGCTGCAGGAGACCTGGCCGGGCACTTGAGAAATGCTTGATCAATATTTAGTTCTGTGCTTGTTAACTACACTCCATAGGCCTATTTCTGCCGCTGTTGTGTTTTGCACACATTGCAGACACACATTGCAGACATCGAAACATTTGGGTTTTCTTCTCAGGTGGCTTTTTGTATTAAATAGTTAATATTTAATCCAGAAAAGGAAGGGTTATTCTAAATCTGCACCCACCAAAACCCACAGTAGAAATGCCTTCTGGAATGAGCATCAACAATTTAGCCTTTTCTGTTGGTTGATGTCACAGAGAACAGTCTGTCAACATTTTTCCCTATGTTGCTTTTCTTTCTGGGGGCACAGAATAAAGATGAAAAATCACAGCTCTGGGAGCAAACAGAATAGAGAGCTGGCACTCGAGGGATTGATTATGTATTCACTTATTTATTATAATTTTTTAAAAAATGGCCCAGCTGCTTCAGCTTACACAAGCTGGGCTGAAATATTTCAGTTGATAGTATTCTCATCTGGTGGTTATAATACTGTTTTTTTAACCCTAAAAGGAGAAAATAAAAATTAAGTAAAAAAAATAATGCTTGAAACTAAGATTCAAACATTCCAGTATTCTCAAGAAATGGCCACTGTTTTGTTCTCCCTTCCTTGTGAGTTGATCCATAGTAGCCATGTTCACCAGGGGTACACGTGGGAACCAGCTCACCTGGGAGAATTTTCCAATTGTTCACGTGTCCCTCATGTGACCTAGAAGGCCCAGGCCCAGACCTGTTCACTTGTACGATGCAGACCACTGATTGAGAATATGTGATCTATAGCAATCTGACCACTGCTGCTCTGTTATTTCTCTCCTGTGGTCATCATTATGCCAAATTAAGTTACGTTTTGGTCAAATGATAGACTAGCTCAACTCCAGCTGTCTCAGAGAGAAGGAGGAATGTATTGGCTCATATAACTGGAAAGTCCAGGGAAAGGTTTGGCACAAAATATTACTTGATTCAATTACCTAAATGGTGTCAAGATCAGGCTTCTCTTATCTCTTGGCTTGGCCCCCTAATTGGTACTTTTCTCACACAAGCTCTTTTGTGAAGGCAAGATGGCTGCCAGCTGCTCTGGCCTCATAACCTCCAACTCCATTGGAAAGTTAGCCTCTATTTATCAACTTTTGGAACGAAATTCTGTGATATGTCTCTCCTTGGTTCAAATGGGGTCCCAAGTATCTATCTCTTCTGTACCAGACAGAATTCACTCAGAATACAGAAGCCACTCTAGATATTTAAAGCAGAGAGGGATTTCATTCCAGTACTGAGTTCTTACAAAATTGGTGGATGGTCTGAAGGAGTGAGATAGATAGATGATAGATAGATAGATAGATAGATAGATTTTTTTAATGGTAGCACTGGGGTTTATTAAGTTGTGCCTTAGTACAGGCTCTGGGACTTGCCCGTGGTGCTCTTGATGTATAAAGCCTGGATGTTCTGCCAATTCTTCTTGAGCAATGGTACCAGGAAATTGACAGCTAAGTGGATGTTGTGCCCAAGCTCATCCTCTGTCATCTTCACATGGCTGATAGCCACTGCCAGATGCCACACCATCTTCAACTGGGAATTTAATTATGGACTTCACTTCATCTACTTTGGCCATCACGTTTTCACTGTGGATCAGCA
Source organism: Panthera tigris (assembly GCF_018350195.1). Taxonomy (NCBI): domain Eukaryota; kingdom Metazoa; phylum Chordata; class Mammalia; order Carnivora; family Felidae; genus Panthera; species Panthera tigris. The sequence goes on along the minus strand of NC_056667.1, from coordinate 138,182,150 downwards.
AGGAAAGGAACTTGCCAGCTTTATTCAGGCCTGGTACCAGGATTTGTGACATTGCCTCCAAACTGCTTCTGAAACCCAAGACACAATTGACCAGATGTGGAACCACTGCTTCATGGAAAGTGTCCATAAGCATGCATGCCTACAGAAAATGTGAACATCATGGGACGCCTGGGTGGCTCAGTTGGTTAAGTGGCCGACTTCGGCTCAGGTCATGATCTCGCACTCCGTGAGTTCAAGTCCCGCGTCGGGCTCTGTGCTGACAGCTCAGAGCCTGGAGCTTGCTTCGGATTCTGTGTCTCCCCCTCTCTCTGGCCCTCCCCCCATTCATGCTCTGTCTCTCTCTGTCTCAAAAATAAATAAATGTTTAAAAAATTGTTTTTAAATAAAAAAGAAAAGAAAATGTGAACATCACAGAGAAATTATCTCTTCCAAATACAGTTTGAATGGAAAATTTTGGGTAATAATTTGCATTCCTATCATTGCCTATAGAAAAGTATAGAAAGGTGGTTTTTAGCTGTATAACTGCTACAATATGGATAACACACTGGAGGATGGTTTGAAAGGAGGAGAGTGGGAGGGTGCAAGGCTTTCCTATGCAAGGAGCCACACCCCCAGCTTCTGGGACTATCCAGGGTCAAGTACACCTGTAGCCCAAGGATTAATAGTGGGATCAGATTGGTTGTCCAGAGGAAATTTATGTTATGGGTTATAGTCTGGGTTAAATTTAGTTTATATTATGCTGATACTAGAAGGAGAGGAAAAGATGTTGGGTGACAAAACCCAAAATTGTCTCCTGCAAGGTGTATGATGCTTTATCATTACAAGTACCTTCACCTACACTGTTCCATTTGATTCTCACAAAAGCCCCATAACTCGAGGAGGAGTGGGGGGGGGCGGGGTAGGAGGTGCAGTAAGGTCAAATACGGTTGTTCCCATCCTATAAAGGAGAAGTCCAGGAGATGCTTCGGAGGTTAAGAACCTGCTCAAACTAATCTCTTACAGCTGGTGAGAGGCAGCACTTGCATTCAGACCCAGTCTCCTGACTCCTGACTCCAATCCCATTTCCTTGGGCTACAGCAGAATGTTCTTTCTGAAACAATGGTTCCAACCCCCCAGCCCTCATGTGTAGAGCCTTATGCCAGGCTTTTCCTTTAAGGAAAGCATTCCTCTGCTTTTCAACAGCTATGGCCAGATTGGAACACAAGGTCATGGAAGATGCCAATACTAGAGAAGAAGAGGGAAACTTTCACAAGTGCTTGGATGCTTTGTACTTCTCTTCATTTGGTCTTTATCTGAAGAATGAAACAGGGAGTTTCACATTTGTTTGTTTAATGCTGGGTGTTCCAAGATGCTATAGTATCATTTCAAATATCTGAATTTAGGACATAGATTGGCTGTTTCTCCCAAACAGCAATATTTTTAGTATTAGCCATTCCCACGTAAATGCAAAATCTTCTTTGATAATAGATCAAAGCAAATCCCTCCTCCTAGCCTTCCTTGTGGGCTGCAAAATGACAGGGTTTGCATTACAAATGGCTCCTGGTGTCAGCACCCAGGAAACCCCCGCTGCCTTATCAGCAAGAGCTTCCTCTCCATGACTCTCAGAGATTCAGGCCACCGCAGTGACAGAGATCTCAAAACTGGACTACACAGTGTCCCAGAGGCACCACATCCCAAAGAAGGGGACTTGCCTCGAGGCCAGTGGGTCAACAAGACTCTAGGGACGTGTTCCTGGGGAAGAAGAGCAAACATCACGGCCTGCCCCCTGGAAGTTCTGCCTCGAGGTCAGACCTTGTGGGGCGCACACAGCGGCTGCATGCAAGGCATCTCCACCCCAATGGGCAATAGGGCCAAAACTGTGATCAAGGACGTTCTTCCTTTTCACATGTGTGGTTGAGGCATCACACTCCTAGAATCCTCGCCATCTGTCTTAGCTCAGGCTGCTGTAACAAATTACCATAGATGGGGTGGTTTAAATAACAAAACTTACTTCGCACAGTTCTGGAAGCTGTAAGTCCAAGATCAAGGTCCTGGCAGCTTCTGTTCTGATGAGAGCCCTCTTCCTGGTTTGCAGATGGCTTTCTTCTCATATCCTCACATGCTGGAGAACAGAGAGAAAGAGCAAACTCCTGAATCTCTTCTTATAAAAACAGTTATCACGTTCGCAAGGGCTCTACCCTCATAACTAATCACCTCCCAGATGCCATACTTCCTAATGCCATCACATTGAGGGTTAGGATTTCAACGTGCAAATTTGAGGGGAACACAGATATTCCGTTTATAGCATCATCTGGCTGTAGAGAAGACTTTTGGCAGAAGCTGGTCACTCCTGAGGTCCTGGCCCAAACTGGCTAAGTTGGGCCAGTCTTTTTGTCATTCACACCAGGTCTCAGTGAAGCCTTTATGACATTTCACACAGTGAGCTAGTTAGTTCTTTTTTTCTCTCAATGCTTCATTTTAACAAAGTTAAGAAAACACTTCTGTTATAGGCTGAATTATGTCTTCTTCCAAAATATGTATGTTAATCTCCTAACCCCAGTACCATAAATATGACTATATTTGGAGATAGGGTCTTGGAAGAGGTAATCTAGTTAAAACGAGGACATTAGGTTGGGTCCTAATCCAGTATCACTGATGTCCTTATAAGAAAAGATTAGGACACAAACATGTACCAAGGGAAGACCGTGTGAGGACATAGGGAGGAGACCGCCATCTGCAAGGCAAGGAGAGAGTCCTCAGAAGGAAGGAGCCTTGCTGACCATTGATCTAGGACTTCTAGCCTCCATAATAATGAGAAAATAAATATCTGTTGTTTAAGCTACCCAGTCTGTGGTACTTGGTTACAGTAGCCTTAGTGAACTAATACAACTTCCCTCCAGACCAGCTGGTATGATTTCCTGCCTCCGTTCTCCAGCCCTTTTCCTTGATAGCACTACTGACCATTTGTCCTCTGGATGCAGAGATGACAATGAGGCCATCACTAGTAGGTGTGTGCTTGGAGCCCTTTCCCAAGTACGACCATGGAATCATCCACTTATTCTCTCTTTCCCTGGACTCTCTCTAGGGCAAGAAAACAATAATGGCTTACCACATGCTTCTGGCTGGGGAACATTTCATGAAGGGGAACTTCCAGGGGGAGAGGGCCCACATGTGTTTGATGCACCTCCTTGGTTCCCACATTTACCATTCTAGCCAACTGACTCACCACATATTTACACCTCCGTTTTCGCTCAGCATCATTGGTTTAATCCATTTGGACCCCACCTTCCTAAGTTTATTTCCAACTATGTTGTCACAACACACAGACACATGGATTGCCTGGATTGGCTTGTGTTTCCTCCACAGGTTTAGTACTTTGCCTCATGCAGACATGATGGACTCACCCATCTGAACTGATCAGACTTTATCGATGATGACAGTTGACACATTGTCTTACTTTCAGCCCTTTACGGTATAGCTTGTGTTCTTGTTACAGTGTATTTAATAAGCATTGTGAACTCTTAGGAGAATAAGGATTAAGCATATTACTAGTGGTTGTACGGGGAAGGTTGCATCTCTTTCCCAGAAGTCTTATAGAACCTAGTGTTTTAGCCATCCTGGTTGCTCCATCTGTACTCGAGGCAATGGTATTTATATCTCCTGTCTCCTTAGCAATTGCCTCTTTGTGGACAAGCTTTTGCTGGGACTCTCTGTGACCTCCCCACTGTACCCAGCACAAGTCCTGACATGCACAGGGGCTCAATCAAGATATCCTATAGGAATAAATTATGCTTATTATTTAGATTAATTTGCACTTATTAGTCATTTTAATTTCAAAGTATTTCTCCCTTTTCATCTTCACAGTAACCACCAGAACAGTTAAGGAATCAGAGACATGTACCTGATGTGATTAAAAGGCTTAGGCCAGGGTGCGTAAGAAATATTAGAATGCCTACTCGTCTGTATTTTTAATTTTGTAATTCAATGTATGTTTCACTGATATTATTAATGTGTTACATGGTACAGTGTATAATATAGTACATGTATGCACATGCCAACAAACAAACAAACAAACGAACAAACACATTGCAGCTGCCTGCTGAAGAAGTTTCCCTAAGGGGTTGGCATTTTTAGCAATGTTTTGAGACTGAACCAAGACTAAGAACCAGCCATTCCTGTCCCTCTGAGCCTCATTTCCTTACCTGTGACACAGGACCATCCACAGGTGTGGTCCTGTGACCAGGGCTCCTTCCCAGCTCTGCCAGTCCACTCTGTATGGACTTATCTAAGGGGCAGATTCCCCTGGAGCAAGAGAAATTCCTGCCTCCTTGGACATTTTGGACTCTGGCATGATGATGCGTGTGATGTGTTAGCTCTGCTCCTGGCCCGGAGAAACCCACGTGTGATCTCTGCCATTAGTATTACTACTGAGAGAGCCTTAAATGATCAGCACTAAATAAATGTTTGTTAAATGAACATGTGAGGTGCTCTGAAGACCAAGTCCCTGCCCTGGTGCTCAAAGGATATGTGTCTTCCTTACCCTGCTCCTTGGTAAGAGGACCAGTGGAAAGCAGGACTGTAAAGTCTGTAATTTGTCCCTGTCTCCTGCTCCCTTTAGGGTCTAGGAAGGGGATGGGAGATTGAGAGTCTTTGACTTCATGAAAACCTGCAGAGATAATTCTTCATTCCTCTTTTGCCTGATGAGGTGCTGAGTTAGGGTATCCCCATGGGATTTGAGGGTAGCCCTGCCCTGCCTTAAGCCCGGATGGCAGTACAACCCTGGCCATCCCAGCCCCCAGTTCTGGGAGGCAGAACCAGAGAGTGAGAGTACTCCTGGGCCCTGGAGTACTGGGGGAAGCAGGGCCTGCTGCCTGGTGCTCCGGGGCCCCTCAGAGCAGTGCTTATTATACCCCTTCATTCCAGCTGGAGGTTTCTGGAAGGACAGCCCTTTTCTGAGAGCACGGGCAGCTACAGAAACCTGGCTTGTAGTGACATCCAGAGGTCATGGAGAGAGGCAGCTGATTGGCAAGGGAATGCATGAGGGTGGAAATATTAAAAAAAAATTTTTTTTTTAAATCTTTATTTATTTTTGAGAGAGAGACAGTGTGTGAGCAGGGGAGGAGCAGAGAGAGAGGGAGACACAGAATAGGAAGCAGGCTCCAGGCTCCAAGCTGTCAGCACAGAGCCTGATGCGGGGCTCGAACTCACGAACCGTGAGATTGTGACCTGAGCTGAAGTCGGACGCTTAACCGACTGAGGGTGGAAATATTTTCATCTTAATTTGGGTGAATCTACAGTTGCATTTTTAGCTGGATATCAACGAGAGCCTGGAGGCACAACATTCCCTATGGGCACATTCCCAGAGTGCAGACAAATCCCGCTCAGCCTGCCAAAGAGAGGGTCCCAAGGGGAAAGAGATCTGCTACAGAATAGCAGAGACATCTACACACACACACAGCACAACCAGAGGGTCTAGAGAGCTTCCTCAGACGTCAAGTGCATCACTGAGCTGGGCAGCTTGTTACAGACCCAGGTTTTGAAGCCCCGCCTCAAGGATTATGACCCTGGGGCTCTGGGGTGGTTCGAGGAAATTTGCAAATGAGCTCCTCAGGTGTTGCTGATAGGGTGATCTGTGAGCCACACTTTGGGAAACACTTTCTTAATGCCCAGAATTACAGTGATGAGAGTTTCGATTGCAAAGCCTGAGAACTAAATAATTTTGAAGCCTGACTCACTTTTGGGGGAGGCGGGTCTATTCCCACCCAACTACTCCAGAACACTGGTTGCAGGGTGGGGAAGATGGGGTATGGTTAAGGAGACAGAGTGCCAGGAATGAAAGAAGGAGGAGATGCCAGTTTAGCAAAGGAGGTAGAGGATGCAAAGATACTTTCTGATCTTTAAATGCGTACTGCTCTTTCCTCTCTCCCTTATCTGGACCACTGTGGGAGGCAGCAGGGTGAGGACGAATCAGTCGGTGAACTTACTCCTTGTAGAGGCCAGGCTGGGCCAGCCTCAGTGGGGCCCCGCTATAGTGCGTCCTCCCTGCCTCCCCTGAACCTGCCAGGCCCCTCCAGCACCCCCACACCTTCTCACCTTTCCCCCACCCCATTCCACACAGGCCCACCCCACCTACCATCTTCTCCCCAGGAGAGGCCTCAGCGAACATGTTGGGCCTTGTTCTCCTCTTAAGGACAAAGGCAGGTTGGGAGAAGGCAGGAGGCCATCACCGGCTGCATCTCTACCAACTGGCTTAGGCGATGATAGCAAATGGGTTTCAGACCCTGCTTAGTAAAGCCCCACCTTGGTGGGCAGGTTTCTAGAACTCACTTCTCCCCTTTTGATCAGAGCAGCCCAGCTCACAGGTACCTCCTTTGTTTCTGCTTCCTGGCAAGACTTCTTTTGAAGACAGGCTTCTTGTGGTTTAAAGAAAAAAAAATGTTTTCAACCACAAATCTAGTGTGACTGCCTCGTTTTTCAGATAAGGAGGCCCAGAAAGTTAACTCGCCTTCCTAGCTTTCAGTTTTGATTTGGGTATTTGGAATATTTTTGTAAATGGGATCATATTTTTTATCCAAGTTCCAAAGTGGAACCAAAAGAATTATAGTGAAACAATTTTTTTTGGAAAGCCAAATTCAGGTCAGTGACATTGGCCATGGCTAACCAGCCAGCCAGCAAAGCAAGCTGCCAGAAAGGAAGGAGGCTGCTTCCCCTCCCCCTCCCTCCTTAAGTGTATGCAGCTGGGAACACTGGGCTGGAAGTCGGTTTGCAGAGCAACCCGTAAGGCCCTGATTTCTCATGTTCAACCTTTGTGTATCCAGAGTCTACATGTAGCCTCTAAACGCCACTCTTCCAGGTGTCCCCTGGCCACTGACCAGTCCCTCCAGCGTTGGACTGTGTGAGGCAGGAAAGAGAAGAGGGAGAAACAGGAGGACACACAGATGGGCTTTGCTTCCGGCACCAACCTTCTCAGCCCGCTGCTCGCCTAGCTGGCTACCTCCCGGTCTCAGTCTGCCTGAGCTGCAGGCTGGGGGGCTTAAATAACAGAAATTAATTTTCTCACAGTTCTGGAGGCTGAAAGTCCACGACCAAGGTGCTGGCAGGTTTGGTGTCACCTGAAGCCTCTCTTCTGGGCTTGCAGATGGCCGTGTGCTTGCTGTGTCCTCATGTGGCCTTCTGTCTGGGCACGCACTCCTGTGGTGTCTTCTTATATGGACACCAGTACCGTTGGATTAGGGCCCCACCCTTGTGACCTCATTAAAGGTCGTATGTGCCCATCACCCTGGGCATTAAGGCTTCAGCATATGAATTCTGGGGGACCTGATCAGTTGTAATAGTCCCCTGAATCCGGCAGCAAGAATGAGTGGGGCAGAGGCTTACCCTCTCACACATCGTGTCAAGCGTCACCTGACTCAGGCCCAGTACAACTCTCACTGACTTTTTCAACAGGCAACTATGGGCTGGGAACCCATGGCCCACAGAGAGCTGCTTCCTCCTGTTTTGCTTATGGAGATCTGAAATCCTCAAAACTCAGCTAGGCGCTAGGAAACGTGCCCTTGTCTGATGTGACCCACATGGGACCTGGCTGCCCTTTGAAATTTAGGTTAAACCTGGCTCAGACTCTAATTGCATGGCCTCCTTGCAATTTCCTTGCCTTATTTTCTCCAGCTTCTGACTTCTCATTGTGACTTCTTGGCCTCAGACTGGAGCAGGAGTTTGCCCCTTTATGGTTCCCACACACATCCAGACTCACGTAGCATTTTCCCTGGTCACTTACTTTCCTGATTCCAGGCAGGGGCAGAGTGAGATTATACCAGTAGGGAACAACCTTCTGCAAACACCTCCTGTCTCCTCTCAGCCCCCCCGACCTTTCCCAAAGTCCATGCTCCCCTGCCTTATTTGGCCCCTGAGAAGTGGGGTTCAGTTCTGGTGCATAGATAATGCAGTGATGTGCTACCCAGATCCTTCCTTTCAGGGCCAAGGCACACATTCCCCCATCCACATGGGGTGTTGCTTCTGAAAGTCTCAGAACTGAGCCTCTTCCCAGGAACTGCCCTTGACTCAAGGGAGCTGCCTCACCTAACAGAGCATCCCAAGCTCAAAGACTTCTCGGTGAGGTGGGTACAAAGGCACAGCCCATCACTGTGGGGACAGTTCTGAAGAGCTCAAGTTCCCCCTGGAACTGGCTGCTGTCATTGCTGTGACTTCTCCCTCTGCTCAGCCAGATGCCCTCAGTCCTCACAGGTGTTGATACCGAGCACACTCCCTGATAAGCTTCCTGCACTCACACCTCCATCTCAGAGACTGTCTCTGGAAAACCTGACCTAAAATGCCAGGTCTGGCAGCCACAGGGGGCAGCCCCATTGTGCTGATCTGCACCTTCCTAGTCTCCCTAAAATCTTGATAAGTCAAATTCTCTCCATTTTTTAAAATCATCATTCCCATCTTATTGACAGAGAAACCAAGACTCAGAAAGGAGGAGGCATGTGAGCCCAACCTCACCCCTTGTGTTGTGTTGCGCTCTCTCAAAAATAAATAAACGTTAAAAAAAAAAAAAGAAGAAGCTCCCTCCTTCCCTGAAACCTAGCTACGGAGGCACCTGTTACCCCACAAAGGGGTTATCCCAGCATCTTTCCCTCAAATCCAACCTCCTCCCTCCAAAAACCTTCCCATAACAGCTACCAGAAAGGTACAGCCTGAATTATGTGTCAGTCTTGTTTGGTTAGTTAACTGGCTACCATATGGCACTGTGGGTGCCTGATGGTAAAACTAAGCCATATGGTTCTGGCTATGGGAGAGAAAAAGTCTCTCCCTTGCCCTTAATCCCATCCTCCTGTGCTTCCTTATAGGTCTGCTACATGGACACCCCTCTTTCTTTCATTTGGAAAGCCCAAATCTCCCCATCTGGTTTGGTTTGGGTTATTTTGGTTGCCGGGAGCTGAAACCCATTCTGGATGGCTCATATGATCTCAGGATATCCAATAAAACAAAACTGCCTGAGCTTAGGAAGTGTTGACTCCCAAGGGCTGCAGGAAGTGCCTCTCATGTCCCTTTCAAAGGGCAGTAATGCATGGTAGCTAAAAGTAGGGAGTCAGGAGTCAGCCTACTTAGTTTACATCATGGCTTTACTGTGGGTCATCTTGGGCACCACTTCTTTGTGTCTTGGGTTCCTCGTCTGTACAATGAGGATAATCACAGCACCCATATCCAGGGATTTTTGGAGAAATAAATGAGGTACTATCAATGTAAAGGACTTAGTACAGTGCTTGGCATATATGAAGCACCGTGGCTTCGTTATTGTCTCTTACTCATGGCTTCTCTAATTTTCTCCTTGTATCTGTTGTTCTCTTGTTCTTTCTTTCCCAGCCACTCTCTGTGGGCCCTCATGACTTGGATATGTACGTGACCTGAAAATATCCACTTTATTTTCCTTTGGTTTTCAGGTCAAGGGTCCATTCCCATGGAGCATGCTTCATCTGTACCTCTTAGTTTGGGGCTCCTATGAGAAGGAATGTGACTGTCCCCAGTCATCCTTTTGAGCCTAATCATTCAAGTGAAAGGTCATTGGCAGCTTAGATCAGCCCTCCTCACATCAGGTGCCCACCTCAGTGGAATCATCTGAGGCTGGGAGCATGGAGCTAACCAATGCCCTCTCCCTCAGAAGGCCCACTGGGCAGGGGCAGGCTCTAAGAGAAGGGTGTGTAGGAAGGGCAGCAATCCCCAACTCTGCTTGCTGCATCACTCTGTGAAGCTGATGCAATCTTTGACTTCCCCCATGACTATGGTTTCTCTCACCACACATGTTGAAAGAGTAATCTTTTATGATGGCTTTGCATCCTCTCTACCTCCTTAGCCCTTTGCATCGGACCGCCTGCTCTACCCACTCACCCAGAAGTAATTCCTTGAAGACCTTGCTCAGCCCTTTTTCTCCTTGAAGTGCCTGCATCATTGAACCTCCCAATCACCTCCTCTGTGAAATTTTCCCCTCTCACTTTTCAGGCTGCTAACCAGCCTTATGGTCCTCCAGCCTCACTCATCAGCTTAGCCACTTCTGCTACTTTAACGGATGCTTGGGCATCTAATCTTGTCTTAGATTGTAAGCTTCTAGAAGGCAGACGCTATCTTGTACAACTTCATATTCCACAAAGGCTTCCTCACAGCAAGCATGTAACTTACATTATGAGTGTTTTAGTCAGCTTATGCTAGGTTAAGCTGTAGTGACACCCCAAAATCCTAGTGCCTGAAACCAACAAAGGTTTATTTCTTGCTCATGCTCTTTATTTCATGGCTCTTGCGGGTCAGCTACAGCTCTGCTGAGCTCCATCCAGCTTCATTCTACATGTCTCATCTTCTGGGGGATTGAGAGTGAAAGAATACTCCTCATCTAAAATATAAATTTGTGGATACAGAAAACAGCAAGAAACATGACAGAAACACACAGTGACTCTTGAGGCTTCTTTTTGGAATAGGCTCTGTCACTTCTACTCACAATTCACTGGCCAAAACTAGTCCACAGTCAAGTCTGATTGTCAGCAGGGTGGAGAGGTAGAAAGACATCACAAGTATTTAAAAATGAAGTCCTTTTATAGAAAGAGGTTGTAGACAATTAGGGGAAATGATACAGTATTCTACAAAATGATTAAACAGTACTGTTTAAGGGAACCTTGACAGAGAGAGGCTTAACGGTATTGCATAGGAGGGGTCATGGTATCCACATTTCTACACAATGAGGGATCCATTTTAAGTTATGACTCCAATCAGAATATAAGTAATACCTCCCATGAGAAGGGTCATAAAGCCCTTGCTCCTTTTGGTGCTGTAAATGTGTAGTCATCTCCACAGGGAAAGCACAATAACCATCAGAGTGTGCAGGTGGTAGTGATAGGAAGCTACGGACCCTACCATCCCAGGGCCATTTTTCAGAGCTTGATGGAGGAAACGGAAGCATTTTGAAGAAAACAATTGACACCTAAGTGTTCAATGGCTATGTTTGGTGTAAATGTTGAGGCTTATCACCAAGAATCTGTGGCAAGAGGCAGCAGACGACAGTGGACAAGAACAACACAGGAAACCCAAAGTTGGCCTAGATCAGACCTGAGCTGTGCCTTCAGCTAGACAGATTAAGAGTTATTGCCACTTCCCTAATGAAAGGGAGCCAAAGACAATCCTGGAGGCTCTTTGGTGTAAGCATAAAGAAAAAATTTATTTGATTCTCACTACAGAGTGTTGGGTTAGTCTCAGTGGGTACTTGGAGTTGGTTTCATACTCATTGCAGAATTATTACATATCTGGACCAAATGAGACCTACCTTCCACGTAGATTCCTGGTAACCAAAGTAGGCAAAACAAGGTGAACAGCCCCTCAATCCGGAATTTAGTCTTACTGAGGTTTGTTCATATCTGGGTATGACAAGTGCCATAGACACTCAGTAAGCATATGCTCAGTGAGGAAATTCATTCTTCCTGGAACAGATTGGGCTTGATGCCAATTACTGGGAAGGATGAACAGGCTCCTAGTGGGACTGAAACTAGTTAATGAATTCCATCACTCTGTCAAGGACACGAACTACTTGTTATAGGGCATGATTTAAGAACCCAGAGGTTAGTGCCCCCCGCTTTATTAGCATAGGCTAATTTTGAGCAATTCATGATACAAAACTCACCCTCTAAACTAGCTGTAAAAATAAATTGAACTGGGGCGCCTGGGTGGCTCAGTCGGTTAGGCGGCCGACTTCAGCTCAGGTCATGATCTCACGGTCCGTGAGGGCTGTGAGTTCGAGCCCCGTGTCGGGCTCTGTGCTGACAGCTCAGAGCCTGGAGCCTGTTTCAGATTCTGTGTCTCCCTCTCTCTGACCCTCCCCTGTTCATGCTCTGTCTCTGTCTCAAAAATAAATAAATGTTAAAAAAAAAATTAAAAAAAACATAAATAAATAAATTGAACTATACACACTCACCATGAATTTTTGTAATTTCACATAAAAATGTTGGAGGCCTGGGGGGAGTTCATGTTACACAGCACATAGCATCTTACAAATCCCTTTGCAGGAAAGAAATCTCTTTTAGATGTCTCTGCTCCTAAAATCTCCTTCTGATTGTCTTATGGAAAAAGGGGTGGGTTGGAAGGTCTGGAAATTGCCTATTTCTTCACCATTCTTCCACAACCCTCAATACCTCTCCCTTCAAGAAGCTCCCTCCTGGGGCATCTGGGTGGCTCAGTTGGTTGAGCGTCGACTTTGGCTTAGGTCATGATCTCACGGTTTGTGGGTTTGAGCCCCGCATCGGTCTCACTGCTGTCAGTTCAGAGTCACTTCTGGATCTTCTGTCTCCATCCTTCTCTCTGTCTCTCCCCCACTTGCACTCTCTCAAAAATAAATAAACATTAAAAAAAAAGAAGGTCCCTCCTGCCCTGAAACCTAGCTAGGGAGGCACCTGTTACCCCACAAAGGGGTTATCCTAGCATCTTTCCTTCAAATCCAACCTCCTCCCTCCAAAAACCTTCCAATAACAGCTACCAGGAAGATATTTTCTCCTTATTGTTAGGAACTGTACAAGCATATTTTGTGTGTGAGGTTGGATACAGTTATACATCCACTTATTAACTTTGAAAAATCTATTTCATGCACCTGAAACTCATACATGCAAAAGAGAGCCTGAGGAAATGTTGACAGTTTGGCTATTAATGGACAAGCCTGCCTGGGCTCCTGTCCTGGGACTGCCACTTTCTACCTGGGTAACATGGACAAATTATCTAAGGTCTTCAAGTTTTAGATTCCAGATTGATGAAATGGGGAAATAACAGTACCTGTCCTGTAGAATATGGGATAGTTTGTCATCTAACTGTCACACCATGTAGCGTGCTTAGCATTGTTCCTGGCACATGGCAAGTGCTCCGAAAACATTAGCAATTATTTTATCTTAGCAATACTTACAGAGCAAGAAGAATATGTTCCAACCACATGTTTTGTTCAAAACTTACGTGGTGGTTTTAAATTTTTTTTCACTCCATCAAGAAAGGCAATCAAGGGGCACCTGGATCCTCAGTCAGTTAAGTGTCTGACTTTGGCTCAGGTCATGATCTCATGGTTTGTGAGTTCAATCCCTGCATCAGGCTCTCTGCTGTCAGCACAGAACCCACTTCAGATCCTCTGTTCTCCCCTATCTCTCTGCCCCTCCCCCCGCTTGCACTGTCTCTCTCATAAATAAATGTACATTTTTAAAAAATGAGAATATTTCTTTTTTTAAAAAATGGCAGTCAAATTTCCCTTTTCTAGAATACAGGCTGGCTTAAGGGCCTTGCTTCTAACCAATTAGATTGGGTAGAAGCAATGACATGTGACTTCAGAGGTTAGATTAGAAAAGGCAATACAGCTTCCACATGGCTCTTTCTCTGTGTCTTGGAGTATTTGCTCTTAGAAGCCGGACACAATGCTGTGAGGAAGCCCAGACCACACAGAGAAGTCAAGTGTAAGTGTTCTGGCCAACAGTCCTTGTCAAGGTCCTGGCTGACAGCCTGCATCAATCAACCACTGGACATGTGGAGGGGAAGCCTTCATCATGAGCCCTCAGGCATCACTGACTACTACCAAGATGTCGAATGATAGCCACCCAGCTGAGGTCGGGGTAGGCACACACAGGTGACGTGTACATAGTGGTGGTGAATCTTGACAGGAGGTGCCATTTATGTTCTTTGTTCTTTTCTCCTACCTTGGAAAAAAGGAGTTTCGTAGATGCAGAACAACATATGAATTACATGTCATCACGTAAGTGGCATCATTTTTAGGCATGTTGACAAGCACACTACCATTTTGTCACCTGGAATGACAGAATGTGATACTGGGACACCCCACCCCCATCTTCCCTGCCATTCTTGATACAATTGTCAGGCTGTCAGGTCATTTGTCTGATCTCACAGGGATTTGTTAATCTTGGTCATGGAAATTTCAGACATTGAGACGGGCTGGTATAAGTTTTGGTGCCCATCAAAGCTCATCCCATGTAGCTTCCTGTTCTGGTCCTGGAGAAAGCATTAGCTTCTTGCCTAATGAGGAGCTGTGCCTCATATAATCTTTTGTAGTAAAAAAAGAGAAAGGCAAAATCCAGTCGGAGGGATCATAGCCTGCTGTGAGGTCTAAGGACAACATGCACACATCAGTGGGATTGTTCCTTGTTGCCCCATCTGTTTGATTTGATTCAGTCCAACAAAAAGGACAGTGTGAAGTGAAGGACTGTGTTGGAGGGGGGTGAGTTACATGGAGAAAGTGCTTCAAAATAAAAACTTAAATTAAAATATAAAAATAAAATTAAATTTAAATTTAAAAAAAGTACTTCAAGAAATTGTCTCTTCATTGTCAGTCCATGAGTAGGTATATCAGACAAAGATTAACCCAGAAGGCCCTAGCAGGGTTGCCATTGAATCTTAGAACATTAATTTGGGGGGGGCGCCTGTCTGGTTCAGTCAGGAGCACATGCAACTCTTGATCTGGGGGTTGTAAGTTCAAGCCCCACGTTGGGTGTAGAAATTACTTAAAAATGAAATCTTTTTTTTTTAATAAAGACCATTAATCTGAGAATAAATCTATTATTTACTTGAAATTAGTAAGCCCAGTGAATGGTGTGATTTGCTCAAAGTCACATGGATAAACAGGAGCAGAGCTGAGACCACAGTATAAGACTTTTGATTCCAACCTTATGGCTCTGGGTTCTAAATACAATCGTATTAAGTTGTTGACCTTAACCTAGCTCTTCCCTATGCCTTAATTTTGGAGATCAATAATCTCTCTCTCTCTTTCTCTCTCTCTCTCTCTTTTTAAGAGAGAAGGAGAGAAGGGCAGAGGGAGAGAGAGAATATCTTAAACAGGCTTCACGCTCAGTGCAGAGCTCAATGCTGAGCTGGATCCCATGACCCTGGGATCATGAGATCATGATCTGAGCTGAAATCAGGAGCTGGACACTCAGCTGCTCTACTGATTCAGGCACCCAGGCACCCTGAGGTCAATGATATCTTGACTATCTCAGAGAGCAGCTGGGTTTTTACCCTGAGGTCAATGGAGTGAACTTGAACTGTTGGCACTTTTCCAGGAGGATAGGAAGAATGATCCAACCTCTTCTCTGATCAGAGTGACCTTTCTAAAACAATATTAAATGGTGGCATAGAACCCTATGGTCATCATAACACTCATTACAGTTTAATAATCTTTTGGTGTCTGTCTTTGACCCTAGGCTATACATTCTATGAGGGTTGGAACATGGGAGTCACATTTACCATTGTATCCTACAGTAGTGCTGGCATATGTGAAGTGCACAATAAATAGAAATATTTGTTGATATGTGTATAGATAAATGATTGTTGCTCATCTGACTTAAAATGTTTCAAATGGCTTTCCATGTTCTGCTGGCCTAGAAGACCTGCCAGCACCCCACTTCCACCATGAGCTAGCTGGCCTCTCCTTACTTTCCAGGCTTATCATCTCCCGCTCTCCTTCCTGGAAATCAACTCAAGACTTACTGAGTCCCTCACAGTTCTCAGAAAATCATGTTGTTCTCTACCCCTTCCTATCCTCCTCCCAGCCCCTAGTCTTTCACTTTATTCCTTCTCGTAATATTCTTTACCCCTGCTGGCAATGCCTGAATTCCTACTCTTCCCTAAGTCACTTAACCTGATTCCCCAATATTTAAGTCTCCCAATATTCCAAAGCTGTTTGTAACTCACACCTTGCAGTGGCTCTTACCAGTGTACTACAATGATTGTTTATACAACTTCCTCACTCACTGGAATGGGAGCCCTTGAAGGAGGGGCTTTTTTAACTTTCTCTCAGAGATAAGACGCTCTGTAAATATTTGTGGAATGAATGAATGAACAAAAAAATTACACCTCTTGGAAATCTTGGCATTATCTGGAAGCATGGAAATGTACCTAAATATTTAGAAGTCATCATTGTCCACTTGGTTTATTCTTTAGGGTTACTTATAAAGCTTCTAGGGCTCTGAGTTCAGATGAGAAATCTACCATGAGCCAATTTCCCTCTGAGCTGGGTTCCTCAAGAGAATATTCCGCAGGATAGTTAATTCCAAGATTTCTAGGACAAGTTTGTCTTTATGCCTTGAAAAGGCCTTTAATACATGAATCTGAATACCTTTGTATTTGCACATTTTGCTTTTCGCAAAGCACCTTCATAAGTATGTTCATTTGAACTTCATGGTAACCCTGTGGGGCAGGAAGTATAATTCCAGTTCCCCTAGGGACAGATGAGAAAGCTCACATTGGAAGAAGTTAAGGCACTTATCCAAGGTCACACAGCTGAGCTGGGCCTAGAACCCAGTTCAGCTCTTTTTCCACAATATCATGACTTAATGAATGAGATGCCTGGAACTACGCAATTTGGCTACTTGTCAAGAAAGTTCCAGAACTTTCCTGAGACTGGGGACGCATGGAGTACATGTGCATGTGCACAGTGAGGGTGCCTGACTAGGTTTGTGAGCATGGGTGTGGCCTCTCCTACCAAGAGTGGCATGGGCAGTGCTGGGCCTGCAGTCAGGGTTGGCAACTCTCCTGAGCAGGTGACAGAATCTGACAGTGACTCTGTCTCACATCCAAACAGACATAATTAATAGACACTTTGAACTTATAGAGAGATTGAGGTTATTCATATAACCTAACATAAAACATGGATTCCATGTTATTTATCAGATTTCCAGGAATGCTTTCTTTCCCTTACCATTTAAGTAGAACTGAGCACAGAAAGTTGAGTAAGAAAAACTGGGTCCCCCTCCCGCAACTCCCTTTGATCGCTCAGTGCTATCACTGCCTTTGCTCACTGAAGCAACATATTCTGGCCTCCCTGTATTTTGTCACTTAAAGCAATCTCCGAATGTGGATACACACACCTCAGGCACAGTACAAGATAATCCACTGGGATGAGAGAGGGGAAAAAAGAAAAACTCTTATTTCTGTTCAGTTAATCTCAGTCTTTCTTAATTTGTATTTTGTGTGTTTCATAACGCACATCTATAATTATTGCAGTAGTACACACAACACACACACACACACACACACACACACACTTGTATATAGTTAGTCCTCAAAGTTTGGCAACCACTGCTTCACAACAAGGAAATCCATTCTTTGAGGGAGAAACCACACCTCTTGTTGATTTTGTTCTTCACTCAGAGAGCCATGCCTCCTCATGATGGCAGTCACCATGGTCTGATCTCTTTTGGCTGACCTGATTGCCTTGTGAAGCACAGAATCACAACGCACACACTTTCTCTCCTCCCAGGATGCCCCACCTGCTCCACGATCGCCTTGGACATTTGGGAAGAGCTGGAAAACAATCAGAAAGGGGAGGGAAGGGTCTCTCTCGCCTTTGGTGACTCTTGCTCAGACAGGCAGCTTATCCATAGCAAGCCAGTGCACTTCACGCCAATTCTTAAACGCTTTCTTTTCCAGCTCCTGTGAGTGTCTGCTTCCCCATTCTTTGCCAACTAAACCAGAAGAGTGAGACTCAGCCTGAAATCACAGGCCCCTGACCTCCATGCTTGTTTTGAAATTTGAAGGAACTTATTGATCCTAGATGATCTCTATTTGATTGGGAAAGGGGGATAGAGCCCATAAAAGGTCACAGAAGATTTCCTAAGGATATGTTCTCTGACCACAAAAGCTGCTTAAGATTAACTTGGCAGGAAAAACTATGTTCTGGGGAGGATTCAGTCACAGTCCAGGGACCAAAGCTCCTGGCGACTAGTCCCCCAGATGCTTTCCCACGTGTGTTGTTCTACAGCAGCCCAGGATACTGAACAGACGGGAAACCCCAAAGAGGCTCTGCCCCTGGGACCTAAGTGCTCAGTTAAAATCGACTCCCTCCATCAGTGTTTAACAAATTTTGCCCCCTCTTTTAGCAAGATGTGACTAAGAATTCAGTCTAAAAAGTCTAGGTTCAGTATTTAGACATAAACTTCCAATTTAAAAATAAATAATAATTCTTAATGACACTTGAAGATACTATCACTTCAGATTATTTGTTCTTTCCTTTCCCTTTTTGAAAGCATGTCTCAGTGTATTATCTCTTCTCATTTTCATATTAGTCCTCTGAGTATAGCTAACCCTAGGAGAGTTATGAACACTTTCCTCCCACCCTCCGTAAGTCTCAATTTTTTTTTTTAGGAAATTCCTGATTCTTGCTTGGTTCACAGTCTTACTCCTCTCAAGAGCATGCTTGTTTAAATCAGGGAAAATAAATAAATGGTTAAATGTAAACAGTAGGATCCTCTAAAGTGATCATCCCACAGAAGACTGGATCTTTCTTTGAGACAAATAAAAGCTATGTCATTTCCGTCTGTGGATGAAGGAACTGAGGCTCAGCCCCTACTATTAGAAGTAATAATAATGACAACATCTAGACTTGCATAGCATTTACTCTATGCCTGACACTCTTCTAAGTGCTTCACATAGATTGATTTATTTAATCCTCTAGCACATTGATGATTCTATTATCCCTTAGTTTTCAGATGATGAAACTAAGGCACCAAGAAGGTAATTTGCCTGAAGTCACACAGCCACTGAATAACTGGTTTCGCATCCTAGGAATCTAGACCCAGGATCTTTTTAGTGATTTGTTCTAAATCATGGAGTCAGTCAGCGGTAAGAACTGGGACCCCAAATTTCAGTCTCTTAAGTCAAATATACTCTTCTCTGTACTAAGCTCTGTAGTCCTGATCTGACTGATTTGAAATTGTTTAAACTTCTCATACCTTGAGCTACTTACTCAAAGAACTCGTTCTGACTTTACTCTGAGGCTGAAAGCTAGAAGTTCTGTTTCTACCATGGTTGCCACAGTCAGTGAATGTAGTTATCTTCTTAGAGAAGTCATTTTCCCGCCTAGTTTATTAGAAAACCATTTTATTGATTCATTTCTGCATGTGGCATTATGGGAAGTAGAATTAATCTAAGAAACACCATAGGTAGAAGATCCAGAAGCACAGGGCTGGATAGGAGAGCCAGAAAAGGCTTCCATGATGCAGTTTGCTTGGGCCAGAACTGCCTTGGACAGGTAAATAGCACTTTCCTACCTTTAAAGCCTTTCTGGAGAGACACAACTCCTCCTTACCTGTGACACTTCACTGGCAGGAAGCTCCCTTTCCTGATCTAAATCTTTCATACTGCAGCTTAACAATACACGTTCTCTGAGGACCTGTTATGTGACAGGCGCTAAGAACTTTATCTGCATTATCTCATTCAATCCTTAACCCCATGAGGGAAGTGTTCTCCTTTTACAGGTGAATCTAAGCATAGATAGGTTAAATAACTTGCCCAAAGTTAAACAACTGTTACTGGCACAGTCTAGATTTGACTGGATATGATCTGTCTCCGGGACCCAGTTTATCAACGTTATAATGGGCTGCCTCCCTGTCAAGGGTCCGTTTCCTGTATACAGGACCTGTTATAGAGGGAAGGCCTATTTGCTGGCCTCTGGATCATAGGATTGAATGCCTGTCATTGCACTGCCTCTGTTGTTGTTGTTATAGCTTTTTTTTTTTTAACTGATAATTAGCTTTTAAAGCCCTTATGTTCAATGTTCATTGAATGTAGGAGGTGATAATAGTGGTTGGGGATACTTTGAAGGGCATGTACCTAATAATGACCTGGGATGGATGATGAAAGACCCCTGCGGTCTCCCCTGCTGTGGGGTAGATGCCCCTGTAGCCAGATGGCCTTGTCCCGGGTCCCTGACTCCCTGTAGTCCTGCTTTTCTGGGCTTTGACAACCCTTGGTGCTTACCTGGCACCTCTGGCGTCTCGTGAGCTCTTCTGCAGCTTCCTGTTTCCCGGTGGAGCTGTGTGGGAGGAAGTAGGCATGCCGAAGGTCTGTACCTGACCTACACTTACCTGTGCATTCTGGTTAGCAGGCCTCACTTTCTAACATTTCTTAACACGGTAATGCTTTGGGGTTCTAAACTTCTGTGGCCTCTGATCATCAAAATAGAAACATTATTGGTCTGCCAGCACAGCACTAATTTGTGTGAAGGAAATAAGGGATTGATGCTACCTCAAGACTGGGACGGGGCTTTGCTCAACAAATGTGGCATGAAGAGTTATGGTGGGCCCAGGATGTTTTTCGCTTTTTGAGGATTAAGTGCTTTTCGAAAATGCTGTACTCCAGACGAGATCTATGCTCCTCAGTGTCGTCTCACTCCAAATGCCTGTTCTTCCCATAGCTGTCGGAATAGTCTTTCTAAAACACAGACCTTGATCATATACACCCCACCTTAAAACCCTGCAGTACTCCCCACCACTGCCATGCTAAAGTGCAGTCTGGGGAATACTTGTCCAGATCCCCCTTAGGGCTTCACCCCACTTCTCTTCTCGACTGCCTCATGCACGCTACTCCTCAGCTGTTCTCTCACACTTCCGCCAGCCTCCAGCCTTACGCGTGCCATTCTCTGTGCCCCAACACACTCCTTTACCCTCCTCCAGGCCACACACGTCTTCTTTGCCCCATTCCTATTCATCTTTCCCTCATCCTCACTAACCTAGGTCAGGGGCCTGCCATGTGCTTCCCAGACCAGCCCTTATCACCCTTTATTGTACTTACGTGTTCCACTGGCCATCTCCTTGGGTTGCTCTGTGGGGGCAAAGAATGGGGTCTGTCTTATTCACTATTGTATGCCTACTGCTGCCTACTGGGTATGGCATAGAGAGGAACCCAAGAATATTTATCAAATGAATAAATGTATCAGTGATATCTGCAAGATCTACGGAACTGCTTCCATCAGAACTAAGAGGAGGATCGCACAAAAACTACTGATACTTGAACCAGACTGCTATAGAGAGCTGTTAAAATGTATACATGGCATGGTCTCCTTAGCCAAATTCCTCATCTTGACCCAAGGCAGGCAGCTACACTATCAGCCTTCTATTACCTGAAGCTCCATACACACATCCAAAGCGGGCTATTAGCCTTCTTGTAAACTGAATCATGGCATTTAGATAACTCTCCTAAGCCCAACATGGGAGTTCTCAAAACATGATTGTCTTGGGTCTTATGATCACAAACGCCAAATGTGCTCAACATGAGGCTGAAGCTAATATATTCACTTCCTTATTGATGGATTGAGAAGCACTACTTTGGCATGGATTTTGTTTTGGATTTTGATCTAGGAATCAGTTTCCTGTTGATTACAGCAGGCAGAACATGCCAATATTTCACACAGACATATGTCCCCTAACTGATTCTGTTAAGACAGTGGTTTTCAAGTCTCACTTTGTCCCCTACGCCCACTCTCCATTCCCCACCCCCACCCCAGGAGACATTTGGCAACGTCTAGCATCATTTTTGATTGTCACAATTTGGAAGGGATGGTACTGGCATCTAGTCGGTAGAGGCACGGGCAGCTGCCAAACATCCTACAATGCACAGGACAGGCCCCAGGACAAAGAATGATCTCACCCAAAATGTCAGTAGTGCCAGGGTTGGGAAGCCCTGCATTGAGGCGTCCCTCTGTAGACACATTGGTGCATGAGAACTAGGCCCTGTTTATCTGTGTAGTGCTTTCCAAGATGTGTGGAAACAAAGCAGAAAAGAACAAGTTAAAAAATGGTAAGAAGGCTGTGGTTCTTCCCTTGCCTATGATTTAGAAATTAAGATGCACAGCCTGTTCCTAAAGCAGAATAATTCAGTTTGGGGAGGTTTCCTAGGTAGGTCCCAATCCCAGATCAAGGACTCTCCTATGGAAATATAATAAAAGGCATTTAGTATGGAATTGAACAGACACTTGAGTGTGAAAAGGAGTTTTGGTGATTTCAAAACCATATTTGTTTTCCACATTGAAAATGTTCAGGTCATTTTCTTGTCCTAAGAAGATAACCACTTGGACAAAAATATCCACTTGAAATGCAGGTGAAATGTAAATTGCTACTCTTCTACACAGACAATCCAGTGTATTTATACTTAATCCATAAAGGCATGATATTACAAAACACATTTGTATATTGTGAAGCCATCTGGCATCAAATTTTCCAATTTATAGACAACTTTGTATTTACATAACAAATTATTAAATCAACCATCTTTCCGGTTTATAAAAGGTCGCTGAGGTACACACACAGTGTGTATAAAAGCAGATAAGGCTGATATTACATATTTACAGTAGATACAAATTAATCTTTCATATTTGAAGATAATGCTTTTTATATATTTTTTCTGTATCAGACCCCCCACTGTTAGCAGGATTTCCCATGCTTGAGTTGTTTATTGCTTTTTGGCTCACGGATTTAAAATTCACTTCTGGGTTGTTTACACGTATGAATTACTAATGTTCTTATCTCTTTGGCTAATGCAAATGTGATAGAGTGAATGAAAGAAAAGATAAATTAATTCAATATTACAGTTCTGGCTGTTGATATTATTTTTTTCATAGCCCCCAAATGAATCAAGTAACGCACAGCTCATTTTATAGGCTACATTGAAAAGTCTTGAGACTTGTGTTAAACACCATTTGGGCATCAATGGGGAAAGTAAACAAGGTATCATATTTTCGGTAAGGTCTAGAATCTTGGCTTCCTTTTCAGAAAGAGTAATGTCACCAACATCTGAAGCATCTTAGATTTTAAAATCTCAATGCAAAACCACTTGTGACTTACAAGGGAACATTGCAAACTGCAGAGAAGATTACCGGAGTTAACCACAATGTGTTACCCTGGTCTGAAATGAAAAAAGAATTACCTCATGGAATAAGTCAGTTGGGAATCTTCATAAAACTTACAGAAAGCAAAATAGCAGCTCTCTGCTGTTCCCACAATTCTGCAGTGTTATGTTCAAAAATGAAGGTGGGGTTTACTTGAAAAAGAGACATTGCCAATAACTCAAAGTCAGGGTCCAACTACAAGAGTAAAAGTGGCCCATGATATCACTAGGGATGAATGCTATTAAAGCATTTACATTCACAAGGAGACTGAAAACTACAAACCAAAAATATTCCTTTAAATAAATAAAAACCCTGATTACTTTTAATGCTACAAATGAGACAAATCAAACAAGAGCTGCTCAGTTAATTTTCATTCGCTTGAAATAATCTTTAAAAACTACTTAAAGATGTAGTTTATTCTCGTTGTGCTTCCTAAGACTGTTAAGGGACACAAAATAAAATGAGATTTTCTTTTCCAAGAGGGGTATTATGTTCTTTAAAGGAGCAAAAAAAATTTTCATTGTTTCAATTGTCAGATTTGTTGGGGGGAGAAAAAAGTTTACTTTAGGAAATAAAAAATTTACTAATGTATAAAGGCTAGCCTTCATTTTTAAAAAATGAATTGGCTTCAATACAAAGAGAAAGAAATGGCTCTATGGGCAAAATTCAAGTATGAGTGACCAAGTTTTTAATTGTAAAGTAGGTGCAACATTTAAAAAAATGTTACAGCACTGCATGACCTGTAATGCTAACAATATTTACATTAACTGCTTACACGAAACCATATAACTGTAAAAGAGAGGGGGGAAAACCCCATGTGGACTGGAACAACAACACCTAGCAGCCACATCAAAGCCATAAGCAACCAGTGAAATCATGGGCACAAACATACTTTACATGGTCTACAGATGTAAAGTATACATTGGTGGGGAACCACACATCTAATTAGCTTAAAATATCTAAAAGAAGGCCAGGTGGACACAAACTCGTTCTAAAGACAGGAAAGGCTAAAAAAACTTCTACGTATCAACACACACATCCACACCCACATATACGCAGACACACGCCATGCACAAACACGCATATGCATCTATCTGGGAATAAAAACAACCATGTAGACAGAACAGTAGAAAAGCAGATCGGTGGGGGGACAACAAAGGACATTTATGGTTTAAACATAGCAAACACGCAAAGATGTGTCAACTGAACTACACAAAAGATTACTTAGGGCGACTGCGCGAAGGACTGGCAGGCAATCCCACTGTTACATGAAAGACAAAATGGACCTACCCCTACAAGGAAGGTTTCCTGCCTCCAGGCCATGAAGCCTGGGTGCCAGTTGTATTCCATCAGGCGTGGGGGTAGGGGTGAGGGTGGGAGTGAAAGTACAGTGAGACACAGGAGACCCAGGAGACCCTGGGGGGAAGAACTAAGAGCTGTTGCTATCAAAAGTGAGCCCTGGTGGAGTGCTCTGTGCTGTGGCCCCAAGAAACCAACTGGAAGAATGACCTTGGTCTCCTTTTTCCTGAGTTACTGGAACTCTGCTACATCGTGGGAGTGAGGAGTATGCGGGGTGGATGAGAGGGAGGGATAGTGGAGGTGGTGGGCATCTGGGGGTCCAGAGCCTGCTATTGAAGGGCTCCCGGTAACTGGAGCATGAAGCTGTTGAGTGAGCCCCAGGCTAGGGGACAAGGCAGCGAGCGCTCTCTAGGGGTTCATGGGTTTAGGGGTGGGGGCTGGTGATTCTAAGAATAAAGGGATAATGGATCCCTTCTTTTGACAATCCATCAGCTGAAGTCAGGCTGGAGGCCTGAAACTTCTCTCAAGTGCGTGGGAGACAGGGTTATACCACCACCACAAAAATCGTGAAAAAAGACGGAAAATCATGTTGTGCTACATTTCTTATTAATAACCTTGTACTTTACAATGGCTCACAGTTTTAGGTTTGTATACTTGTAATGTAGTATTTTCTCTCTACATTTGTTTCACATTTTTTTTCTTACTTAATATAATATAAATAATTTGGTTAATAGATTTAACCTGCACATTTCAGCCACATTAATATATATAAGAATCTGTTAATGGTATAAATAATTCTTTAAATAAAATAAATCTGATATGTTACATAATACTGATAAAAAATTACCATTGCTAATAATTTTGTAAGCCACCTTCACTTCTGGTTTGAGTAATACTGATGAATGGCTATGACACTTGCTGTGATGATTGGTATTTTTTTTTTTTTTTTTTTTTTTTTGCCACTACAAGAAAACTGACTTATAATCAACCTTACCTCTGATAATGGTTTTGAAGGGGGGCTTTTGCCTCCAGGTGTGGAAACAGAGTTTTATCTTGTCCGGTATTGTTTGCCAAAAAAATTCAACTCTGAGCATCCATGGTGGTGCGGCCTAAGCTATCTGAGTCAAGAGGTGGCTATCAAACATTAACTACAGAAATGACTGAGTAAAATATTCCATCTAAGATTTTTTTTTTTATAAAACCTATTCTACTTTAAAACTTAGGTAAAAAAAATATGCAACAAATGGTTGCAGTTTCTGAATTCTTAATTTAGACCTGTGAGCCCTCATCCCTTTAGGAATCTGCAAGGTTTTGATTTCCTAGGCACCCGAAATCGGGTCCAGTGCTTCCGGATAAGGTTCATTCCAAACAGACAATAGAAATGGACACTTGGTGGTGTGCAATGTATGTCATAATTCAGGTAATACATTGTCATGCCTTTTCTCTGCTGTTAAATACAAAAACAGCATCTTTTACATTATCATAGAAAAGCATTTAGGTTGTATTTTTATTTATCACTTTACACTGGTAGTCTCTGGTAGGTGTACTCCATAGAAACCAAAGAATTTTGTACACTATTTCTTTGTACAATAAAAGATAAAGTGTGCATTAGGTACGCTTGTACATGACAATATTGTACAATATTTACATTTCTGATATCGCCATGAAATTCTGCATTTTCTATATACAACATTGAAAATTCTTCAGAAACATGTGGACATTTCTTATAATCACAATTTTAGTATTATAGAAAAAGTTTCTCAGTAATCTCTTGACCATTTATTACTCTCATCATTCAGGGATTTTGATTGGTTTTCCAGCATTCATTATCCTTCCTCATCAAAAAAAATATCGTATCACTGTTTCTTTTAGCACCCTGTGGTGGTGGTAGCTATCTGCCATAGTATAAATACTGATATAACAGTGGCTATATCAATACCTATATAGAGATAATATCTGTGCACGTTCCTTTAATAAACACTGCGCATTGGTGGAGTAGTCCCTGTTATCTGGAGATCTTCCTCCTCTTGGGTTTGGGGGGTCTCATTTGTCTGTCTCCCTGTGGGATTTGGTGAACCTGGAAATAAAGAGGTGGGGAAAAAATAACAACAAAGGTTGAAAGTACAAGCACCATTCGATTTCTGACAAAGAAACAGGGGAGGAAAGAGATTCCACCTTTCATTTCCAACCACTGATCTCCTAAGCCATTTAAAATTTTTACCAAGATCTCAGATCTTAGTGTGTCCATAGTCACTACAGGGAATGAGGAGTCCTAGGAACAGGTAAGCAGAGCAAACCTGTAACACTGGAACGCAAGGGAGGAACCAGAGAACATCACGTGTGGGAAATGACGTGTGCAGTTGCTACCTCTGCTGTGCATTTAAGACAAAAATAAAGCCCTTTTTGTTAGGGATCCCTAGATCGCCAACTTCAGCAGAGTCTAGAAAAGCAGAAAAATACATACCAAACATGTTTTCTTCTTTACTTCATCACCCGACTTATTTTACAACTACTAAGAAGGGTCAGAGATGGTAAGAATATGCACTCAGCTCAGCCCATGGAAGTTTATTTAAGAGAACAATCAGAGTGAAAAATAGAAGATCACTACCATCTGTTGGCAGATCTGAGCTTATATAGTCTGGAAAGTGTAACTGATGAACTCATCTCTGTATACTAAATGCAGAAACTGTAGCAGTTAGGGCTGTGTATCAGATTGAGCAGGCATGGAGCATGGCAGAGTATGGTTACCAGGTATCGGACAGCAGGTATGGTTTGGAGGGGCAGAGAACAGGTGCTAGGGAGGTGATCAGGTGCCCCACAATGTATGTGGTTACTGACAGGAGAGGGCAAGCCTAGACCCAGGAAAGGCAGGATGGTCCCAAGGCCGTGGTGTAGCTAATGTTTAACAACCAGTACCCTGTGGAGGGACACAAGCCGAGTGTAGGATATGCCAATTTCCATGGTGTACGTACTTGTACCACAGCCAATTTCAAAGTTACCAACATAATGTCACAGAATTCATAATTAGGAGATGTTCCCAATCAGCTCTCAAGATCCACTACAAGTTGGCTTAATTGTTTTAAAATAATGTTAAGATAACAACGAAGGCCAATGCTATTCGAAGGCAAACGCAAAAAGCTGTTTTAAGAACTTAAATTTTAAAAGTAACATTTATAAGTTTGTCACACTGCCTCTTCCTCCTAACCTGTCCATATACATTTTTTAAAAACCACTAGTTTCTGACGAAGAATGATAACTGAAAACTTGTTATAATTGAGGAAAGAAGTCTTTATCCAAGGCTGCAAACAAGTCTTGGTAATCTGTGAACCAAATATGGCCTGAAAAGGTATTTTGTTTAACAGCTATATGATGTTTCAATGTTTACAAAGACAGTTGTCAACATGAAAAAAGTTGGAATTTCACTTCTAGACTTAGCACCTTATGAAAAATTGGAGGAGCTGGCAATTCTGGCATAATTTCCCATAGGTTTGGACCTGCTGGAGTATGGAAGAAGGAGTTCCTTCTGGAGAGAGCATGGGTTCCAGGTTGCCCCAATCCCATCACTCCTCACTGCCTGCTGGCCACAAAGGCCAAATGTCCTGCAGCAAAGACCAGCAAGAGGCTCACTGAACCCATTTTCTCTTCTTCCTGAATGGGCACATTGTAGAATGCATTTCCTAGTCCATTTGCCTTAAGAAAGCCAGATGAGGGGGTCAGTCCAGTGGAAAACAGCAGAAGTGAGGAGCCTATCCTGGCACCCCTGTGCATACACACTTCTCTCACC
This sequence comes from Panthera tigris, assembly GCF_018350195.1. Classification (NCBI taxonomy): domain Eukaryota; kingdom Metazoa; phylum Chordata; class Mammalia; order Carnivora; family Felidae; genus Panthera; species Panthera tigris. The sequence continues at coordinate 138,154,413 of NC_056667.1, read as the reverse complement.
TGCTGGGCTGCATGCAAATGATATGAAGGAGCACTCGGAGGCCCTGAGGAATGGGGGACACTAGAAACAGAAAGAAGAACCTGGGTCTCTGAATGACTGTGTGTGGAAAGCCCTTCCCCAACCGGCACCAGACCGAAGTAAGCAACAGTCTCTATTGTGCTGAGCCTCTAAGGTAGCCTCCCTGACCTCTAGTTGGCATTTTTCAATCCACTTGAATTGCTGTTTTTTCTCACACCTGACCCGCTTTACTTAGTGTATTTGCCTGGCCTTGGAAGGTGTTGGACTTCATGATCCCTGCTTCCGACCTTTCCTACATTCTGTCAGGAAGTTTAACTTCTCAGGGCCTTAATTCATCCATCTGCAAAACGATGGGTTAGATCACAACATCTCTAAAGCCCATACCAACCCCAACATTCTATGAGTCTATAACTTATATCTGTCAATAAGTAGCCACTGAATGGGTTGTTGGGGTCCAGGTGACTTTAACACAAAGTGTTGAGTGAAAGTAAATTAGCTTTCATTGCTGAATAGCCTTGGATAATTCACATTTTTTAAAAGAAATTACCAAAATTATATTTTGAGTGTTTACACTCACCAATGTTTGAATTAGAGAACAATGATGAAACTTCTCACATTCGATACTATTATGTGAACAGTTAAGTAAAAATGTAAAGAAAGAACAGACACAACTTCTTGAAAACCAGAGGTTACTATGTTCAGTAATTTAACAATAGGACTTTGTGCCAAATATTTTACTTTTTAGGTAACAATAGAAAGGAAATGAGAGGTCGATACACTCTTGATCTTGACCCTATTGTTCAATATCCCTCTCCCCCTTTTTTTTGGTTCTATGGACAAAGAGAAATTTGCATTATTGAATATTTAGGCAACAGTAATGGCTACTGCTGTGCAGAGAGTTAAATGCATAAAGCTGTGGTTTGAACTTTATTTTTTGCTGCTTACGTTTAGAAGGAATGTTATGTGGGAAAAACAAAAGTTATCTCAGAAAAAAGACACAGTTAATACTACTAGGTTATTTTTTCTTAAATTACTTTGAATCTTTTCTGATATCAGTCTTTTTTGGAGCCTAGTAATTTAGTATTGCTACGTGAGTTGCTTGTCAATATTGAAGATGCTTTACCAAAAAGTGTAATACAATTTATTTTCAAAGAAACATAGTATAATGGAAAAATAAATTAACTTACAGTCCCAGACATTTTGTCCAGTTCACTCATGGCCTCATGAATAGCAGCTTCTAAATGGTTATTTAGCTTTCCACTTCTGGAATTAATGAAAACAACACACCAGATTAACAAATTAAGGAAACAAAGTCTCAATTTAATCCCCTAATCAGAAAACAGAAGCACCAATTCCACCCTAGAAAGTCAATTTATATTTACATTTGAAAAAGTCAGATGACAAACATCCCTGGATTCTCACCACTTAATACTAATAAAAGTCGCAGAATTACGAAAAAACGGAGCACATGATAGGGGACAATGGATTCTTTCCCTTTCCACATGCTTCTTCCACAGTCGGATGATTTTGCAAGAAAACTGGGCCGTGGGTCTCTTTTCCCACAGACGCAGCCTGTCGTCCAGGATTCCAGCCTGCCCTGCACTGCCTGTTCTGGCCTCTTTCTCAGGCAGCCAGGCTGCGTGGCCAGGGGGAGGGCGGAGGGGCTGAACTGCAGACTCTGGCCACTAGGGAGCTCCCTCTGCCCTCGCTGCCGTATCCCGGCTTCTGAGTTGAGCAAGTGAAGGCTGAAATCCTGGTGCCTGCACAAGTTCTGGGTGGGAAACAGTTTAACAATCTATCACACCTAAGGCTCCCTCCTGGGCCCACCACCTTTTCTGCGAAACCAAAGTGACTTAACTATTTGAACAGATAAAGAATGGCTGTCTCAGAGTGTCTATCGCTCATCTGACTTTTTCTCTCTACTCGGCCTAGCATTACACGCATGTGCAGCCTGAATAACACAAAACGGTATATTCAAACTATAGGAAGCTGTGCAACGAACTACTTAAAACCAGGCAAATCCACACCATCTACCTCTGTAATTAGGTACCCTTTGTCTATTCTAACTAACTTACTTTATTCTTTTTTATGCATATAAATAGTTACCCAATTATTCTGAGTACTAAGCTGATTCATTTCATTTATCTTGTCACAACAATTACTAGAAAAGCTGCAGAGATAAAGCTGCAGGCTGTCAGCATGGTTTTCCAAGAGTTAAGTCTCACCTCGGCACGTACACGGAGATTGGAAATTTGCAGTTGGGGAAGAATTTGGCTCATAGTTCCATTTAGTTTGGCTCACGTCGTGTTTAAAAACATATTTGAACTTTAGTGGAATGCCTTTATATGAGGCCTTTTGGTTTACCACAGCCCCCACCAGGTTTTACCCTCATACGCAGGGACTAGACAATTCGTACATTTAGTTTCTGTGTATACCCTGAGGAGTATACTGCTGGGCATATCACGGATGTTCCACATACTTCCTAAATAAAAAATCTGTCCAAAGCTAACACGACGTCTGTATATTCTGGGATATACATATATGAACTTGAATCAGTTTAACTGGAAAAAAAGATTAATGTATTGGTTTTAACTAAATTATGTGGGCAATACAACAGCAACCCCTTACCTTTTGCCAGCCTGTAGGCTAGCCTCTAGCTTTCACATTCTTCCTATTTATTCTTAGAAATATAAACAATGCAGAAAAGTGCATAGAATAAGTTAACCTCTAACAAATCCACTTCTGAAAATAAACTGATAATAAATTATTATTTCCTTTCTTTTTTATTAAAAAAAAAGCTGAAATTCCCATTTGTTATCAATTCCTAGTCTCATTCTCTCCTCCTCTTCTCCCCAAAGGCAACTATGTTGTGTTTCTTTATAGTATGTTTTTATACTTTATACGATATATCCATGAATGGTACGTAGTGCTGTCTTTTATGTGTGTGTGTGTGTGTGTGTTTAATATACACACAAAGGTGTCCATCAAGGGTGGTATGGTATACATGCCCTTCTGCAACTTGTCTCTTTCTCCCTTATCACTGTTTTCGGGCACTGTTTAAGTTGATATAATCTATTCATACACTGTCTTTTATTTACCTACCTATTCCAATTTTAAGGGACCATGGGCATCTCATGGAGTTGGTCTGAGTTGCTTTCCCAGTGAGGAGTTTGCCAAGCCTGATTCTGGGTGACTGGGCGGGGGGGGGGGGGGGGTGGAAATCAAATGCCAGGATTCCATGGGGTCATGTAAGCTTGGCTGGGGTTGGATTGGGATCCCATTTGTGGGCTGTTTGGCAAAGGTCTTGACAGTATCACACATTGCCTAGTTGCCTAACACTATTACACCTTGTGTAACATGTTACATAGATTTGCCCTATTTCTTTTGTACTTAAAAGTATGAATATACATTTCAAAGGATATTTGTTATGGATTTTTATTATAATACCTTATGGGTTTATATTTGACTACCTAAAATTCTAAATGTCTAAAATGAAGGTAAAACATTTCAATAGAAAACCATTAGAGAATTTTGGTTCTCTCACTTTTACCTTAATAACAAGAATTGTTACTATTTATTGAAAATTGTCTATTTGCCAAGAGTTGTGTTAAATCTTTACATACATTATCTCATTTAATCTTTACAGCAAGCCTATGAAATCAGTATATGACAACTGTTTCTATGCCATACTTTATGACTTTATAGGGAGAACTGGTGAAACCGATTCTAATTTGTCAATGAAGAACATGGATATTTAACTACAGTTTTTAAAAGTAATAAATTCAAAGAGTCATGAAAAAGGTTTCCCTATGAAAAGTTGCAATAACATCAGCATTAAGGTACAAAAATAATTCAACATTACTTGCTGAACAAAAAGATAGAATTTAGGGGTCACCTGGGTGGCTCAGTCAGTTAAGCATCTGACTCCTGATTTTGGCTCAGGTCATGATCTCACAGTTCATGGAATCAAGCCCTGCATTGGGCACTGCACTGAGCATCAAGCCTGCTTGCGATTCTCTCTTTCTCCCTCTCTTTCTGCCCTTTCTCCACTTGTGCGTGCGCACACACACACCCTGTCTCTCTCTCTCTCTCTTAAAATAAATGAATAAACTTTAAAAAAAGAGAGAATTTAGGACTTTGTGATCTCTTTCTTCAACAAGATATTTAAAACGTTTATAAAGAGTTTATATTAACTTAAGCTAAATTTATTTTTCCTTTAACAAACTTAAGTAGTTAACAGAGGGAGAATTGACTACTTGTGGAAGAGAGAATAAATACAGAGAGGTGGGGCATGAAATTACTTGAATGCATCATGAGGTTCAAGAGGTAAAGGGAGACTCTCCCAGGTGTTAAAGCTGCAGACTAATTTTTACACTAACTGGTCAGGTCAGGGAAGAATGCACTTAAAAGAGGAAGAAAAATTTCCATGAGTTCATGAAATGAATAATTAGTCAAAATTCAGTCTTCCAGTACAGAGGGCCTCCCTGTGGAGTTTCATCCACTATTTTCTATTTCCTGCTGACATTTAATAATAAACATTTTTACTAATGGACACTCTAAAACCTACTTGATTAAGCAATAGATGTTCATATAATGACATTTCTAGTTATTAATGGAGATAATTGCCACTTCCATTTTTCACTGCCTATATTGTCACACATTATCCTTATCTTCACTAATCAAGGAAAAAGGCAGGTACACATCTGTGAATGGTATAAGAAATGAGGGAAATGAGGAACCACATGTCGCTCTACACTGTCAGTTTAGAATTTAAGCAACTCGCTTCATGTAGAATGGAACAAATTTGGGTGAGACCTAGACATCAAGAATCGTAGATTCTGAAACTTAATCCGCAGAGAAAGTATGAAGAATTTAAGGAATTTAGCATAACTATAATTTCTTGATCTTAAAGTGGAAATAGGATGTATTTTATCACTTTATCACTTTTGAACTCCACAAAAATCAGGTTACCAGATTTTAAATTTATGTGTAAGTATAGGTAGAAGATTTGATCCTCATTTCAATGAAAATCATAGCAAATCTAAAAGCTATGAAATTTTTTTCTTTAATGAAGCTATTTCCTCTTTCAAGTATAAAATGACCCTGAGTAATGTTTTCAATAAATATGTTAATATTTCTTCTGTGATTAGGCTGTAATAAGCATATATGTTTAAAGATATTTATTATACAGTTTGGTTGTAGAATATTAAAAATTAAAATGATTACATAGAATTCTAAACATCTAATATGGTGGTAGAATGTTTCCACTGGCAAAAATATCTCATAATTTCATTTGCTTCACCTGTATCTTTATAATAAAAATGGCTGTTTACTAAATACTTACCATGTGCCAAGTACTGTGTTTATATGATCTATATAATAACAATGCTAAGAGGTAGATATTAATATGCCCATTTTATTTAAAAAATTTTTAATGTTTATTTATTTTTGAGAGAGAGAGAGAGGCACTGTGTCAGCAGGGGAGGGGCAGAGAGAGAGGGAGACAGAATCTGAAGCAGGCTCTAGGCTCTGCTCTGAGCTGTCAGCACAGAGCCCGATGCGGGGCTTGAACCCATGAACTGTGTGATCATGATCTGAGCCGAAGTTGGATGTTCAATCGACTGAGCCACCCAGGTGCCCCTCTATGCCCATTTTAGAAATGAAGAATTTAGGCTCAGAGAGGTTAAGCAACATATGCAAGGGCACACAGCTATGAAGTGATGGAAATAGGATATGAACTCAGGCCCAAAACCAGCCTCTAAATCATCTTATTCAAATGCCACCTTCCTTTTTCACTCACTTTCTCTCTCCTTTTCCTTTGTCTACAAAAAGCAGTCACATCATTGCCATTTAAAAAATTCTTCCAGTTATTTTTCAGGAAAATTTTATATTACAGGTAGAAAGAAGACCAAACTAATTTATATCAACTCTCTCTACTCCCTTCTCATTCACTCTTCAACCCATGGTCACTTTGTTTTTACACCTGCCACTTTATTGGAAATGGTTTTCACTAAGGTTGCCAATAGCCTCCAAATTGCCCAGTTTCATGGAGATTTTTCAGTTCTTGTCTTACTGGACTTCTGTTTATCATTCTGGAAGCTTTTAGCCTTTGGTTTCTAACACCCTGCTCCCCTGACCCCCTATTCTCTTCCTCCTTTTTGATGATTCCCATCTGCTTCATTATCTCTAGTAAACATTCAAATGCCCAAGAGGTTCAATCCTTAACCCACTGTTCAAATTGGCCAAAGGATCTCTGTGTGATCACAGCCATTTTTACGTAGTCAAATATCACTTCTTCCCAGTGTCAGACATGGGTTCAACATAGTCCACAGGCACCCCACATGCACTCAACAGCCCCCCTGTACTAAATGCCATTTCAGTGTCTCCACCACCCACCAGGTCACCCCAGCTGAAACCCTGAAAGTTGTCCTTGATTGCTTGCTCTCCATATTCCAACCAATCACCATGATGTTTTGTGAATTTTCCCTCCTAAATATTTCTTGACCACATTCCTTCTCCTCCATTCTCATCACTCCTGTTCTGTTTTGAGCCCTCATTCTCCCTTGACTGCTGCCATGGCATCCTAAACAATGTCCCTGTTTCCAATATGGCTCCCCTAAAATTTATCCTCCGTACAGACATATCTAAAGTGAAAATCCATCTAGCTGTCCCATCAGGCACTTCCAATAAGATAAAGGATCCCACTGGCCCTTACTAACCTTTTCATGATCTGATTGCTGCTTATACCTTTGGCCGCGTCTTTTACAATTTCCTGTCTGAGGCTTTATAGTCCCCCAAATCCAACTGCTGATCTCATCTAAACATCATCCCACCCCACCCCATCTTGGTCTTTGTTTTCTTTGTCTGGCTAATATATATGTATTGTGCAAGACCTGGCTCAGATATTTCCTCTAGAAAGTCTTCCTTTACCTGAGTTTAATGCCACTTTCTATGATCCCCAAATACACTATACATATTGCTGTCATTGCAATTTTAACATTTTAATGGCCTTTGCTAAACATGAGCTCCAGGGGCTGTAGCACTGGGCCCAACACAGGTTTTTGCTCAATTAGTCTCCTTAACTAGGGCAATAACTAAATGATTAAGTAAATGAATAAACACATGATTGGGTTCAATACACCATTCATCACTTATGTGACCTTCAACTAACTATTAAGGTTATTTGGGTTAAAGTGTCTTCATTCATAAATAGGCATAGTTATTCTGGCCCATCTTGTGATTGGGAGAATAAAATAATCGAGTTTAAATACTATATGCAAAATGTAAAGTATTCTAATGGGCATTTATAAGGCAAGTTGGTCTGAATAGACAATAGCATAATAAATAAAGCTGTTTTTACTAAAGTTTGCCTTAGATTTTCTTCTTTTACCTCTCCAATCCATATTCTAAGTTTATGGTTTCATGAGTTTACGTAGATAATGCCACTTAGGACCCATGCAAATTCACCACAACTTGTAAACTAGCTTTGAAGAAAAACAATTTAAAATTGCTATTTATTCCTCATTACCTTTCAAAATTGATTAATACCAAATTTATGGGGAAAATGAAATTCATTTCAAGGCAGTATATTTATAAATATATATTTAAAAAAATTTTAATGCTTATTTATTTTTTGAGAGAATCAGAGTGTGAGTGGGGGAGGGGCAGAGAAAGAGGGAGACAGAATCCGAAGCAGGCTCCAGGCTCCGAGCTGTCAGCACAGAGCCCAATGTGGGGCGCGAACTGACAAACCACGAGATCATGATGTGAGCCGAAGTCGGGAAGCTTAACCCACTGAGCCACCCAGGCGCCCCTCAGGGCAGTATATTTAAATATTTTAAGGAGTTATTTCATTTCTGTGTTATCAGTCAATTGGATATTTTGCACATAATTCAGCTAATGGCATATCTCACTAGAGGAAAGATTTGAGAGATCTTTTACGTCAAATAAACAAGTACTATTGAATACTCCATAGCAAACAGCCCATTGCAAGTTTGTGATTTAGGTAATTTGCAATTTCCCTCCTTTTCTCCAGACCTTGTATTAATTCTATGGGCCTTATCCTACTACAAAGCTCTGCATAGCAAGTAGTACTTCAGTCAGAGCAGAGGGGACTTGCCTCACTGTATTCCTTATCAGATCTACAGCAAACCTGGCTATTCACTTGATCATCACCACAACCCTCACTACCTTCCAAAGAACTCCTGAACAAAAGGGGGAGTTTGCTTATTGTGGATGGCATCTTTTTGTGAGACATTCTATTGAGATGAAGAGTCTCCCCAAGAGTTGTTGAATTTTAAAATTTTACCTCTGGCAAGAATTATTAAAGATACCACTAAAAGAAAGAGTGCTCTTTAATAGATACTATTGATATCATTATGTACATAAGACACACTATTAATCATTCTGATCTCATAATTCTTAGATGTTCGATAATGTGAAAATTGTAGTAATTGAGGAGGTATGTCAATTATATGTATATATTTTTAAATGTTTATTTCTGAAAGAGAGAGAGAGAATGAGCAGTGGAGGGGCAGAGAGAGAGGGGGACAGAGGATCCAAAGCAGGCTCTGCACGCTGACGGCAGTGAGCCCCATGCAGGGCTCGAACTCACAAACCATGAGATCATGACTTGAGGCAAAGTAGGAGGCTCAACGGACTGAGCCACCCAGGCGCCCCCATTATATGTATTTTTAAAATAACTTTTCATGTGCATGTACAGAAGCACATTTGTAGTTCTCTACCTTAAGATGAAATAATAATTATGATACATAAAACTACATTGTATGACAGGGAAACTGTGTTTCAAACATTATCTACTTGTCCTTACAACATTTACCCAGAACATACTAGAAATATTTGAATAATAACATCCCAAAGTAAAACTTCTTGTTATAATTCCAAAGAAAACCTATTACTCCTGCCCCAAGAAAAAAGAATTATTTACCATCACTTTGACTAATAGTTAATTGGATGAAATTACTTGTGTAAAATTGGGGATATCTCCTCAGCCCTCCTCCTGAAGGGACAGACTTTTTTTTTTTAATTTTTTTTTTAACGTTTATTTATTTTTGAGACAGGGAGAGACAGAGCATGAACTGGGGAGGGTCAGAGAGGGAGACACAGAATCTGCAGCAGGCTCCAGGCTCTGAGCTGTCAGCACAGAGCCCGACGCGGGGCTAGAACTCACGGACCGCGAGATCATGACCTGAGCCGAAGTCGGCCGCTTAATTGACTGAGCCACCCAGGCGCCCCTGAAGGGACAGACTTTTACTATACTTTTATTTTTTAATTTTTTAAATTTTTAAAAATTAAAAATATATTTATGTATGTTTGTATGTATTTATTTATTTTTTAGTAATCTCTACACCCGGTGTGGGGTTTGAACTCATGACCATGAGATCAAGAGTTGCATGCTCTCTGACTGAGCCAGCCAGGCACCCCTTGCTATACTTTTAGAAACTACTTAATTGGCAAACATTGAGAGTGTTTCTTTCCCAGTAAATGAGAGGGATGGATATGGAGGGAGTGAGGAAAGAGATGATGAAGAGGAACATCCCACACACAGTACAAATTGTTAAGAAAAGAAAATATTTTCTGTAATAGCTAACTAATTTGGCTTGTCTATAATGATCCTCTTGGGCGATAACCATTAAACTACACTTAGGGAGGCCCTAAGATGGACAAAATTAGTGAGATTTTCTTGTCCCTATGAATAAAACCCAGTAAATTATATACTTGAGAAAGAAATGGCAAAAAAATAAATAAAATTGGTGCTTACTTTCTGTTCCTTTTCCGGGCTCGGCTGTAGGCTTCTAAACCTTCTGTTAGTGTCTTCAACTTCTCGGGCTCCACCTGAGTGAAGGCATGAAGACCAAACCATATTACCCAGACCTGCAATTGTTAACACCGTTTTTTACTTTCCTGCTGTGGGGAGGGAAGCTTAACTTTCACTGCCCTGTCAGGTGTCCTGTCCTTGCTCAAGCTGGGGCTGATTGTGTGGCTCCAGGCTGTAACATCAATGGAAATGAAAGATTGGTTGGCTTTCCAATTGTCAACAGTTTGTAAAGAATGTTTTAAGAACAAAATCGGCAATTTAAATAACCTTCAATTCACAAAATCATATAAATCAGAGATGGTTTGCTTCCCCTACTGCCTGATACCCAGCTACTGCAAATCTGTACTCCAGGAGAAGGGGGACAGAAGCGGTGGTGAGTGAAGGGGGGCGGCCCAGCTACTGCAAATCTGTTATTCCAGCAGAAGGGGAACAAGAGCCATGGGGGCGGCCTTTGGAGCTGGCAGACGGAAGTTTGAATCTGACCTCCTCGGTTTCTAGCGTGAATAAAACACTCAAATGTTCTGAGCTCAGTTTCCTCCTGTTTAAAATGAGGACAACGATACCTACCTTCCTGCTACTATGGCTGTGATGATTAAAATGCAGCAAGTAATGTTGAACACAGCCAAGCACAGAGCGGCTATTATTACTTAGGACATGTTGGGTTCTGCAGAGGCCACAATTTGAGTGGGAGGTGGGCCACCTTAGTCCTTACTGCTGTGGGAAAAGGTGTGGCTACACCTTGTGGGTGTGTCCTCTCCCTTCTTGCTTCATCCCTGTCAGCCTGTGTGAAGCTTGCTACTTCTTCACAGTGCGGCCACCAATGGTGGCTGGGGTGTTGGTGGGGGTGGGGAGGTGCAGGCTTTGCCATTTGCCCCCAGTAATCTCTGTCACGGTTCTTGAAGCCACCCCCCACCAAGAAAAAGTTACTAAATAAGAAAACTTGTATGTAACTTGTGAATAAAAAGACCTTTAGAAAAACATTGTTATTTTTTGTCAATCTTAAAAAAAAAAATCAACTTAAGTAAAAACAGTGTTGCTTGCTGTGTAAACACAGCTTCAAGGCAAGTCTTCTCAGCCATCTCTTAGCCCCACCGCCCCTATGCTACTTTTATATAAAAATTCAAGAAGTTGTCAAAACGCCTCATGGGTAAGACAATAAATACTAAGAAGCAAGGAAATGATTATTAACTTTTCTCTTGAAATCTTCCTGAGTCATGAATATCATTATTAAGTAATTTTTCTTTGACCCCTTCAAATTGAGCACACAGTAATGGGTAACAAAGGGTTTCCTCTCTAAAGTTTGAAAACAGGCATTTCTAACTATTCAGTGAGGAAAACATATAACGAAGACACTTTCCTCTTCACAATTTTGTATTTTGTCCTAAAGGATGCAAATACACACAACTTCATGGGGGACACCCAATCTCTTGGATGCTAGAAAAGGAGACAATTTTGTTCTAACAGCACTTCACAGGAGCCATGAAGGAAAGTGTCTTGTTGAAATAAAAAAGGGAAAGGAAAGGAAAGGAAAGGAAAGGAAAGGAAAGGAAAGGAAAGGAAAGGAAAGGAAAGGAAAGGAAAGGAAAGGAAAGGAAAGGTGCCTGGATACATTTTCACATTTCATGTTAGAAAAGAGGCTTCATTTTGTATTTACTCACATGAAGAGCATAGGAAAGATATTTCACACATTAATTTATGTAATCTATAGCTAATTCCACAGATATTTAAATAACCTCCTTTGGTAGTAGGAAGGAAGCTCTCTTGTAACATAAACTCGTATTAGACACAAGTCGGTGTAGTGAAAGATCTCAGAAGGGAATGATGCAAAGCAACAGAAAGTGGATTCACAGTGAAATAAAGCAAGACACCAACATGAAGACCTACCCCCTTGGTCTTAGTTCCTCAAAGTTAAGTTAAAACTATTTTTTAAACCTCAGTTTTTATTTTTAGTTAAATAAAGAATAAGGGGTAATAAAAACATTTCTTGTGTGTTTATTACAGGAAAGGTACTGTTCTATCATTTAATATGGTAATACTGCAAACTAGTATTATTTTTGTTGTTTTACACATGGGACTCAGTGAATTTAAGTAGCATAGCCAGCATTGAAACTCAGATATGACTCCAAAGCACTCAACCTCTCTCCACCATACCAACTCCAATATACATTGAAGTATACAGTCATTTAAACACCCACTCCCCCACCACAGATATACCAAAAAAATAGATCAAATTAATTTAAATCAATTACATTTTTACAAAAATTTAGATAACACATGCCTAAATTTATCTTTTAAAATTTTTTATGCTTGGATAATTTTCTGGTAATTTTGCTGAACTAATACTCTTCTGTGATTTTTTTCCCCCATTTAAATTGCCTGTAAGGCTGTAGGTACTCCATAATGAACTATATTATTTATAAAGGATTCAATGACCTTGACACAGAAAGCAATGATGGTGCTTTCCAAAACTAAATATAAATAAGATACACATCACTGTTTATTTCTGATTTGACAAGACCATACATATCCAGAGGTAAATGTTTAGTTTATTTTGTTTCAGAATTTTAGTACTCTACTGGATTGTGAAATATATGAGGAGCGTACATTGTTTGTAGGGAATTATTCATACACTTATGCAATATTCAAGAAACTGTTTAAAGATACCGCCGTCCCCTAAGATGGTATCGGAGAACAAAATAAATTCAATTTCTAGTCAAATCGAAATCATATTTAATGATTTAATGAATACTCCCTCATAAATTACTTAGCTAACTTGTAAATGAGGAAAATACTGAGAAATCAAATACATAAATGCAACATTAAAAAGGAAAAACACACAAATATTTTTATAAAACTTACACTGAAGGAGCCAGTAATTCAAGACACTTAATACTTTGATCTGTAATTATAACCTTATGTTCCTGTATAGTCATAAGTCAGAAGTTCCATAAATTATTTAATTCTTATCTTGGTGAGAAATCAAGGGAGGACTTTATAATGTATCTTTCCTCATAATCTGCCCCATATTCTTACTCAAATAAGGATGATGTGAATAGTAATGACCAACATTGAATAACTCTCTTCACAGATGTCAGTTGAGACTTAGAAAAAATTACCAGATTTTATATGTATTTATAGTTCACATATTACCTCATGTATAAATATATTTTTTGACTCCTAAAATCCTCCTTTCACTCATTCATATTCTTTAGACATCACAATTCTTCAACACAAATAGTTCTATAGCCTGTTTGTTCAGTATGGTTGGAAATATACCCAGAAACATACCCATATACTCTTATAGGGAGGAAGTTTCAGACTTTTCTGAACAAATCTGAATCTCGGTTGCTGTTTTTGTTCATGAGGCACACATTAAAATTTGGTAATTTAACTAAGTTTGATTTGGGGTCAACATGGTAGCATGTAGTGTATCGTAGAGGTAACTTAAATCTACAACAGAGGGAGACACAAACCTTTAAGGGAGCCAAACTGACCCTCTGAAAGTGAGGTGGGGTATATGTTAGAACCTGGATCAAAGATCTTAGATCACTTTTTTTTTTTTACGTTTATTCATTTTTGGAAGACAGAGAGCATGAATGGGGGAGGAGCAGAGAGAGAGGGAGACAGAGAATCTAAAGCAGGCAGCACAGAGCCCAACGTGGGGCTCAAACTCACAAACTATGAGATTATAACCTGAGCTGAAGTCGGACGCTTAAACAACTGAGCCACCCAGGAGCCCCTTAGATCACTTTTGAATAGAGCCAGTTAGGTGGACACAATGTCAAAATTTCCTGCAAGCTTGAAACCTGGTAATGGGATTGCATTTCTTGGTGATTTACTTGGCTCCTACTTAGTGCTGAGGCAAAGTTGTTCCACAAAGGTCAAAGGACAGAGTACAAGCCACAATCCAGATTTCCTAAGACAGACAGGACAGCTGAACTCAAACCCGCTCTTCATTCCTTACATCTCCATCCAAGTTTTACAATGTCCTCAGCTCCTGTTATTGGGGAATGGTACTGTGCACAGAGTACCAAGCTTAGTTTAGGAGACCAGACAGGGTGCCTGGCTTAACTGCCTGTCATGTGTGTTCTTAGGAACGCCACTTTGCTGAGTGTCAGCTCCCTGGCCTGTAAAATGGGGATGGTTGTGCATCTTTATGGGTCATTGAGAGAATCCAAAAAGATAATGAAGACAACGGTGCTTTAAAAACACCAAAGTGTCACTGGTGTCACGTGAAACAGGACCAACCTTTAAACACTTTTAGTAGTTATATATTCATATGTTTATATTAGAAAAATACAAAGAACATTATACCTGTGATTTCACACATATTATATCTTAGACTAAGACTGAAGGAGTTATTTAAAAAGTGGCTTGAATGGTGCCTAGTTCATAATAGGAGTCCAAAAAGCATTTGTTGAATAAATAAATAAAGGAGTAAGTGAATTTGAATAAAGTTTCTAGCTAAGTGGTCATACAGGTAGCATGCAACTTTGGCTGAAGCCTGGGAAATACAGCTCTGAAGCAACAAGCAAATATGAGGCATTTATCAGGTTCATTATTGTCAAACATTTATTAAACAGTAAATATTAAAAAATATCTTCAACCTGAAAAAGTCCTGCTAACCTAAGGGCGATATTTCAGTATTTTTTTTTTTAAAGAATGGGAAATAATGATAAAGAAATATTTTGGAGTAAAGAGTTGACTCACCTGTGACAGAAGGATGAATCTAATTTTCCATCAATCGTACTCGTGGAAAAATCCCTAAAGCGAATCCCATTGTTCTTCCAAATGAACTAACCAAATACACATGAACAATTTTTGCCAGTAGCATTATCTGAGGTTGTGTGTGTGTGTGTGTGTGTGTGTGTGTGTGTGTGCGTGCATGTGTGTTTCCTTTCTTCTTCACTTTGGAAGCAGTGTTTTTAAGTAGTGGAAAAGTATACTACAGGACTAGAATAAATCTATTCTAAATGTACAACAAATTTCACGTTGATCTGCCACACATAAATGGAATTAAATGGTTTGCGTAAGCTCATATTTCTAAAGCAGGACTGTTTAAAAGTTCACATCACAGAAACACGCATTGGCCTCAGACTAACTCTATGAACACTGTCCTGACAAGCTCGAGGACACTGTGTGGGTCTCAGCTATCTGCAAATGGAACTAGGCCTCCTTTCCCTCTTTAACCTTGTTTAGGGAAAAAAGGCTACAAAATTCCACAATTCACTTCAGTGATGTTTACAGTCTCACCCAGGCTTTTACTTTGCTTAGTCTTTTTGCTAATATTCACATTTTTGGTCTTCTCTATTTCTTCATTTTTATTATCCTCCAAATTTTGACCAGGCACTGACTTTGTTAGCCTGGATTTTATCTTGCACAGAACTTTCCCAAAACTATTTTCCTCCCTTTTCAAGGAGATTCTGTTGCTACAGAGTGTTGATGGTCTTGCCACCCCACCAGCCACAACGCAGCCCAAATACTGTGGTTGGTGACTGGGTGCAGAGACAAGGACTCATTTCCAACTGTAGTTAAGAAAATATATAAGGCAAAGGTAATACACAAAGAACACTTTCGACGAGAATAATAGTACTAAAGAATACAAATAGCTAATTCTGATCATCAAGCACAGGAAGCTGGTTCTTCAAAGTAAAATGTTTAAACATCGCAAGAAAACTCAAACTTAAGCTATACATTCCCAAAATGCGATGGTAAGCTGTCTTTATGTTTCACACTGTCAAAATATGTGTGTGTGTGTGTGTGTGTGTGTGTGTGTGTGTGTGAGAGAGAGAGAGAGAGCGAGATAGCCACCTGACATACAGAAAGTGTATTTCCTCAAATAAGTTTAGTTATGAGTTTTAATAATAAATGATGGGTTTTGTGTCATTTGAATGACTATTCAGAGAATTATTTTTATCTCTACCTGCCAAATATAATCATGTGAAAAAAGGCAAAGTGTAATTCTAAAGACAGAACCCTGCCCACTGCTATTAAAAACATGCCTTTATTTGGTCATGTAGTGTGGCACTGAAATGTAGAACTTTTCTGGGTAATCAGGAGGTGTCTCTACCTGTCCACCAACAACCAATGTTCCATTGAAAAGAAACATTATGGTGCCAATCTAGAAATAAATCCTATCCTAAATTTGGCTCAAGGCAGACTACACATTGAATGTAAGAGCAATGACATGAAGACCAACGGGAAATGTTCAAGAAGAGTAAAATTTATGTACTAAAAAAGGAATTTTATTATTTGATTATTACTTTGACAGACAATACTTGTAGGCTAGTTAATGTAAGATCAGAGATGGCAGATGATAATTTCAAAATATAGTTTAGAAAACAGGAGCACTTTTCCCATTTTTAAATAATGACTGAAACAAGTATATAAAGATACCCATTTCCCCCACCCCCGTTTCATAGACTCAAAATGCCTGTACATCATGGTGGAGGTGGAGAGGTGTAATGCCAGCCGAAGCCACTTCCCTTTCCAAGAATTCCCTAATACTGTGCCAAGACCTGGCAGTGCGCCTCTCCGGCTATGATGATGTACTGGAGCCCAGCACTGAGGGCTTATTCTTGGCCACTGAACCTTAAACTGTAAAGGATTTATGGTTCAGAGAGAAACTTGCATCATTTATTTAGAAAAAGTATAAATATCTTTCAGGCCATACTTCATTACAAACTGGTAACTGAAGGAAAGAATGTAGCAGAGGGTAAGGAGATGAATGCTACTTTCTGAGTGGTGTAATACCAGGCACAGGATATTCTCCAGTGTTGTCACATAGCTTCAGTATTGGGGCAGTATTCTGCAGGGGCGATTCGGTCCAACTTTCCATGGACTGTTAAAAATCTCTACTAATTAAAATTGTTGTATATGTGGGGGTGGGGTAGGAAGGTAAAGGAAGAAAGTCTGAGTTGGTAGTTTTTAGCAACACTGTTGGGAGGGACTTTCAAGCTTTAAAATGCTTCCAAGTAGAACTCATGCTTGAAATGAACAGCTAATAACAACTTGTAATCCGATACGCCAATTTGTATGTGATGTGCTGAACTTGATTAACAAATGGTTATAAACTATTTCATCCATTAAACATATATATTATAATCCTCTCACCCTCAACCTGGTTAGTAAATCTTTTATTCATGGATAATGCATAGGTAAACAATAAATAAAGTCAAATTACCACAATTCCACGGTGGTGAAATCCAAATTAATAAGGTTGTTTAACATGAAACAACAACAACAACAAAACAAAAACAAAAATAAAAAAACCACAAACAAAGAGATGAAAAAAAAAATGGACAAGGAGGCTAATTTTTACTGAGCCTCATTTGAGTGTTGGATAATCTACTTATGGTATCTCATTTAATTCTTAAGACATTATTTTGAGTAGGAACTGATATTCCCACTTGGGGGGTGAGGAGATTGCAGCTTGGGTGATTAATACAGCTACCCAGCATCATTTAGGAAACTGACAACCCTGGGATTAAGCTCATGTGAGAATGCCCAAAGCCTATACCTCTTTCTGCCATACTCTGCTTTCTCTCTAGTTCTCTGTAGACTATGTTTATAGAGTACTTGATGTTTTGAAATAAAACCTCTTAGGAAGCAATCTCAAAAAGTGCTGAACAGTTCTAATGCATTATTAGTAATTGTTACATTTAATATCCCACCAAAGATTAAAAATGCCTTTCTAAGACCATAAACTGACCAGGTAGGTCGTTTACTATGACAGTTGGCTAAGGTATCAACTTAAGGACAACATGGACATCTCGGCCCTAGGCAGACATCAGTGCTCCAGTCACAGCATTGATCTGTTGGTCCAGAGAGGACCCACACAACCTGAAAACAAGATTGGTGCCCAGCTTAATTAATTACCATAATTTTTTTTTCTTTTTACTTTGCTTGCTTCTGAAAAGAATTTGAAGTGGTTTGCTGAGAACAAAGACTGCAACAGAAAATAAATGATAGGTTTGTGGGATGTGGGGGTGGGGAGAGATAAGATAATAAATCTATTCTAACACTTGAGTTAACATACACCTTATCTGGAGGGATCTGACAGAATCTTGGATTAATTTACTTTGGTGGACATGGAAATAGTATGAAAAACTGAGGAGCTAAGAAGGTTTAAAATGATAACGTGTAAGAAAATTGGTTACCTAACCTTTTCTTCTGAGATACTACAAAGATAAACACTAGGGGATGTGGTCCTAACATTCCACATTAGCAAGGTGGAATCAATTAGATTTTCCTATAATAAACAAATTGTTTATGGAGTCAGTCTCTATCTTTCTCTCTTGACTTTATTAAAATGTCAGCCTTTGCTACAGTATATAGAAGGAAACCTAATGCATTGCTTATCTTTTTAAAAGCAGAAATCTGATTATTAATGTACAAGACTTTATTTGTCCAGCATTGCTGAGGACTAAGGGGTTCTATGTAAATAAAATTTACATCATGACTGGTTTGTTCACCGGACTAAGAGTACACATTTTAAAAATGTTTTACTGGAAATCTTTTCAAATAGAATCATGCTTTGTCTTACACAGATATTGAACATAGTTTAATTTTTTCTTGATAAACCAGAATCATCAAGACATCAAGGAAAGGCCATTTGGCTTGAAGTCAGACAGACTTGTGTTTGAAATTTCGCCTTTCCTGGTCTTATACATTGAGAACATTGGCTTTCGGGGGCATCATTAAATAAGCTATGAGGAAGCCCTTCCTTTGTTTTGTGAACTATAGAAGAAAAAACAGTGTTTGTGAAACAGCACTTTGTTTTGTTTTTTTTTAATGTGCAAAAGTGAGGTAGGTCCTGAAAAGACCAGAGATTTTTAAAAATGTTATGTGCCCTAGAGCTTCTAAGGCTGTTATACCTTACTTTTTAATGATAGATAAATATTTCATGTGTTATCATTAATATTTTATTATATGTTTTCAATTTTGCACCTCTAAATATATGCTTTACATTATTTTTTGTGAATCACTAAAAATATTTTTAGCGTATCATGATATCAAGGTTTTCATACTAAGGTTGTCAGAATGCCAGCTTACAATGTCAGGCAGTGGGGAAGGACATTTGAATTGACAGAAATGTTATGCTCCCTGTTAGCAATTCATCTATTGCCTATAATAAGGAAGAAGAATCTGGATATTTTAAACACTTACAATAAACATAGTGAGTGAAAACCAGGTGCTTATTCAAATGCAGCAAAATAAATGTTTCTTGGACTCTTAGATAATGATTTTTTTTAAAGTGTATCTCCCCAAACATTAGTGAGCAACTCAGTCCCAGGAGTTTGCAAACACACACTAACCAGAAGATTAGGACCATTGTTTAATGTGAAATGTGTTAAAAGTACATGCCTTTATTCTCCTGAGGACATGAAGAGATATTTAGACAAGGCATTTAGGACAGGAAGAATGTTTCCAGGAAAGGGAGGCCATAATCTTTTTTTTAGCTAAGCTTTTTGTAAAATGGCACCTAAAAAGACGTGGTTTCATTGCACAGAGATTGTAAAACAGTTCAGCGTCTACATTTTAAATTTGTAGCAGTCCATTTATATTATAAAAGCCCAGTTTTGCTGTTTCTAATTACTTTTTGAATAAACTGTCAAAAATATTTAGGTTTATCAACCTAAAGAATGTTTTGTCTGGTCTCAGAGAGATTAGAGAATAAAATGTTTTGTGAACAGGAGTATGGAATTCATTTTCTTATCAAACGTAGAAACATTATGCCCAGAGCATATCCTGACAAGTATATATTAGGCATTATAAGCAACGGGTTTAAGGACCTCCTGGTCATTTGGAGAAAGACAATCTTTTTATTGTGCTGGCAAAAATGTTTTTGGTTTCCTGCCATTAAACCTAAGTGCCAGTGGAAGTTTGAGCAGAGTTGAAAATAGCTTTATATAATATACTCTTTAAGAGAATAATATATATTTGTAAGAGTAATTTTTATTTCCTAAGGAGATGAAAAATTACGTTTCTTCATTACATGTGGGGAATGTGCATAATTATCTCCTCCTGGTCAGATATAAATTTTTCTATCTGCTTTGAACATTCTGCATATTTCTTGCCTCGTGAGCCAATTCTACCATTGTGAGAGGGGGTAAAACCCAGAAGACCCCTACTAATTTCTTCTAAATTGAATGGTAGTTTCATGGAGAAGTTTTCATTTAATTTATATGATCAGATTGTGTTAAGTAGAACCAGACTGTGGGGTTAAACATTTCCATATGTTATAAAGCCCCAGAACTTTTCCTGAAAGGAGACACCATTCTGAACACAGACGTTACCTGTGGCTTCCAGAAATGGCTGCAATTGCACCCTGGTTTGGCCCTCTCCTCAGCAGTATGTGTCACATGCGAGCACATGGAGGAGACGCTGTCCCCTGGCACTTCCTGTTGCCCTACCTCTGCCACACCCGTGGACTCCAAAGGTCACCAGATTTTTTTCCCAGTCATTGCTACTTGCCTTCATCCTCTGGGTATGGAATGAAGAGTTAGATAAATGCAGGGAAGGAAGGCAGAATTAACAAAACTCTGGAAATCTGGTTTCTAGGTTACAGGCCCTTGTGGAATCTACGAATGCTTCACAACTCACCCCTTGATAGGACATTTTGGTGACTACAACCATCCCCTCTTCATTTTATGCTCCAGAAGTTTGTGAGACCTCAATGAGTCATGAAGAATCCTAATTTCAAATCCAAAGAATCCAAAGTGATGATAACATAAAATAACAATTGACATCTGAGCAAAGGTTAGTATTTGACAATGGATAAAGATTGGTATACCTTCCCTTCCTCGGGGCTTTGTTGACATGAATTGTGAACGTCGTCTTCTCTTACTAATTTTCCAGGCCAAGAAGTGAGTCCTTTGATTTGGCCCCAGACCAAGTCGCCAACATTGAACGTCCTTGGCCTATAATGTATCAACTCATTTGAAGAAGGGGAATCTGGATTCCTTAGGTCATCTTCACTACTAATGCTCTTAGCGTCTGAAGGGCTAGGCACACACCCATTAATGCTTTTGGCATTAAAGTCTCCATTGTAATGGATGTAGTCTTTGACTAGAGAATTTTCCAAACTATTTGAGGAGCTTGGAGATTGCTCCTCTAGGACCAGGTCTTGCCTTGTGGTGCCCAGCAGCTCTCCAAAGCCCCGACTCTGTCGAGGTCTGTTCCCATTAATGTGTGCACATCTTTCCACAGTGTTCTCTAGTCTCTCCTTAAAACTCATCATAGTTCTTTTGTAGTTATTATACCTGAAATTTTCCTCCAGAATTTTATCCCCTTGACAGTTTCTTGGTGGTAACAGTACCGGGTGCTGTTCCCCAGGCAGAAATGGCAGTGTGGAGACATTGTTGGACCTTTCGTGACAAGGACTACTGTGGACATGGCCTGGATGATCTAAGAATTCCTCACACTTCCACCTGTTTCGCTCTCCTCCAGGGCTTTGCTCCCCATCCCACTGTTTTTTGGATGTGTGGCAACTTGCTGACTTGAAATATTCAAACCCATCTCCTTCATTTGAGTTCTTCCCATGGTCCAGATTCCTGGGCAGCCGAGCCCCTCTTGCATTCCTCAGCCTACCATCATGATCGACACTGCCCATGTTTCGTCCATGAATGACTGCACTGACAGCACTGGGGAGACTTAATGGGTCACCAATCGAGGCAGTGAAGGCACTCATGGCACTCAGAGCCGGAATGGGGCTGATCTGAGTTGTACTGTTGACTGCAGTGGTGATGACAGCCTGCACTCCTTTGCTGGCTGCATCAACCACTGCTTTGTAAATGGCATCCACAGAAGCATCGCCTGGGCCGCCCACGATGAGGCCGTCCTTCACCTGCTGACCAAGAGATGAGTCAATCCTTGGCTGCAACTCACAAGATGGATCTTGGAAAGGTGGAAGTGGGGTGTTTGGATTCTCAGGAAGAGCTGTGAGCCCCGGCTGAGTGCTTATTCTTTTGTTTAGGAGAGCTGCATCTTCCTGCATTCTCACCTTGAAGAAACAGACAGGAAGCAATGAGAGAGAGAAAAGTCTTTAAAGACCTCAAAGAGAAAGACCGTATTTTTAAGATTTGCCAAAATGCAAACAAACATAACAAGGAAAGAAATATAAAGGAAGAGCAAGGCTCAAACATGAAATAAAAAGCCACTCTGTTTACAAAAGCTTGTGTCCTGATCATATTTGGGTCCCGTTTCTTTGGTTGAAATCATTTCACAGATTTTTTTTTTTAGAAGAAATCATCATTACCAAACATTCTTTAGCAAAGTTACAGGTGAGGTGGTTGGACACAAACTGTTTTCAGGTGATGACTCCACCTATTTACCTGTCATTACAGGTTTTGCAACTTGGAATTCAAAGAGAGAAACAAGTCCATCACCAGCACTGCTCGAATTACAAAGGGAACCAAATTTTGAAAAGGATTTCTCACTCACTTATATTTCTACTGAAATACAACGAAGCTCCCTCCCTCTCTCTCTGTCTCTCTCTCTCTCTCTACATATATATATATATATATATATATATATATATATATATCTCATACTCTTTTCATAACAACAAAATGTTTCTGATATGACACTATTTTTGAAGGTTTCGGATAGAACAGTGACACCTATTCTTCAATCTTACCTGGCTACTGGTTGGGGGACACCCCTCTGCTGTCAACAGTGTCAATGTCTCTCTATAGATGTGACTGTTAATTGGGAAGAAATGAAGGGAGGGAATGCCCACTAGGTAAGAATATGCATGTTCAGGACAGGAAGGATGATGCAGTTTGAAAAAGTCCCCAAGGTTATTCTAATTTCACCAACCCCACTTAAGAATTGCTGCTTCAGACCCTTGACACATCAATTTTTCCCCTCAATGATCTCTCCCTTCTTGTCTTCACATCCTTTTCCATTAACCAGAACCTGGGATCCATCAGCTTATCAACCACTCTCTTGTTATTCTTCCCCTATCTACACCTACCAGATAAAATCTCAATCTGGGATCATTTTCACTGCCTGCTTATCTGTATCCACAGTGAGGTTGCTGAGTATCTGTCTAGGAATTCAGGGCGTTCAACTGCAGCTAGGGGTTTATTGTTCTCATCAATCCAGTGACCCTTTAGTTAGGTACCATTCTCCTTCACAGCCATTCAAATCTTCATCCACTTCTTGAAGCTGGCTGCTTACCATCTCTAGCACTATTCTTAGCTGATAGCCTTACTTAACAGAGAAAATGGAGTTCATAAGGTTAAGAATTCTCATAGTTCTTATATTCTGCTACTCTCTGCCCCCTGGCAGGACACACTTCTCTGCAACTATCTATGCCCCCAATCCTACCCTGCTTCCCAGCGTAAGGGAGCCCTCTTCTGCTCTCTGAAGGTAAATCCTTCATTTATGCTCTGGATCCCAAGGCACTCCTCAGGGATCTTACCTCATCTGTTATCCCTTGTCTTCCTTATGTTCAATCTTTTCTACTTTTCATTTTTATTTTTCTTTTTCCTTTAGCATACAACCATGTGCATAGCTTCCATATTCTAAAAGTTTGCATTCAACCTACGTCTGTTTCTCTTATGTTCTTCCTAGTCACGTTTTTGAAAGAGTAATCCATACTCTTTAATCCTAACCTTTTCATCCCTCCACCCACTGCAATCTGTCTTGTGCTCCCATCACCCCACCAAAACTGAATTCCACCATCACTGGTGATGTCCTAAATCTAGTGGATTCTCTTCAGGCTTTATCTGCTTGTTTCAGATTCTCAGTGACATGGCTGAGCACTTTCTCTTCCCTTCTAAATTTATTTTATTCCACAAGATGTACATGAACATTTTCTCATTGTCAAAATAGACAAAATTTTCTTTATCACTACTCCCCACCCAAATCTGACTTTCCCATCCCACTCTGATCCCATTTCCTTTCTCAGAAGTAATCAGTGCTGGAGAGCATCCTTGCAGATACTTATTTTTAATACATTAAGGTGTTCAGGTGTATAGCTGATTTTGTTTCTTTCCTTCCTTCTTTCACATAAATGGTTTTGTACTTTAGTATTGTTCTATAATACTACAGTATTGAAGTCTTGCAATCTTGTGGATCTTTTCAAATCAGTTATATAAATCTACCTAAACCTTTTAAAGTACTAGGAAGATGGATATACCATAATATATTTAATTATTTCCCTACTGATAGACACTTAAGTGGCTTCTAATTTTTGCCACCACAAATCACATTGTAATGAACATTCTGGCATGTGCCCTTTTGTTCACATTTGAAGATTTCTCTAAAATAGATACAAAGAAGTTGAACTTCTGGGTCATAGGGTATGTATATTTATTTTTTACATTATTTTTGAAAAATGCTTATTTTTGAGACAGAGAGACCATGCACGGGCACAGGGGTGGGAGTGGGAGAGAGAAAGAGGGAGACAGAGGATCTGAAGTGGGCTCCGTGCTGATAGCAGGGAGCTCAATGCAGGACTCACACTCACAAACCACAAGATCATGACCTGAGCCAAAGTTGAACGCTTAACTGACTGAACCACCCGGGCATCCCAAGGATATGGGATGGTAACCACCCAGGCATACCCAAGGATAGGTATATTTAAAAACCTGATAGGGGCACCTGGGTAGCTCAGTTGGTTAACTGACTGACTCTTGGTTTCAGCTCAGGTCATGATCTCACGGTTTGTGGGTTCAAGCCCCAGGTTGGGCTCTGTGCTGACAGCACTGAGCCTGCTTGGTTGGGATTCTCTCTCCCTTTCTCTCTGCCCTTCCCCTGTTGGCTCTCTCTCAAAATAAATAAAAGAAACTTAAAACAAAAACCCTGATAAACTGTCAAGTTACCTGGATTTGTATCAGCATACAATCTGTATCAGCATACAATCAGACCAACAATATCTCTAAAAGTCAGCAAGGAATATCAATCAATCTGATTGACACATGAGTGTTGTAATTTGTATAACTCTGATTACTCTTTTCATATGTTCATTAATAATTTATTTTTCATTTTCTGTTCATATCTATTGCTCATTTTTCTATTATCTATTTCTATTTCTATTATCAATTATCTTTTTTCTTCCTGATTCGTAGGAGCTCTTTTTGTGTAATGAATGTGGATTACTTGCCATTATTATGCAAGTATTTTCTGCCAGGTGCCACTTGTCTTTAACTTTGTTTAAAATGCCCTTGATCATATGGAGATTTTAAAGTTTTATGTGTTCAACCTTATTACTTCTTTTCTTTTTGACCTCCTGATTTTGTAACTTACTGAAAGAAACTTCTCTGCCTCAAGATTATTAAAAAAAAAATCTGTATTTTCTTTTTATATTTATTAAGTGTCATTCTTACCATCTAGATCCTTAATCTATCAGAAATGTATTCAGCTTGTAAAGGTAAAGGAAGGCTATGTGGCTGAAGCCAGGGAGAATGGTGAGGGCAGGACTGGAGAGTCAGGCCAAGTTGGCATGTTAAAGATGTAGATTTCAGTCAGGAGAGCAGTGGAAACCACCAAAGGGTTTAAGAGGATCATATGATCAGTTTTTACTGTCCACTCCAAAAGGACCACTGAGAGGCCTCAGTCAAAATAAAATAACCTTCACACAAAAGACTGGAATGTTTAACAATAGTCATTCTTGGGAAATAATAGTAAGTGGATGTGAGAGGGCACATGACCTCCTTTTTCTGTCTCTTCCCCCCAGTTAAGTATTTTAACAGACCTAGACATTGTTTACTATTTGAATAACCCAGGGAAGGAGAGTACCTGAAAGTTCTGAAACAGACAAGCCATAGGGTTACTGTTAGCCGGGCAAGGAATTGTGGGCTGTCCTTGAAATGCTTGCAGGTTCTGGTACCCCTGGAGAAGTTGCTGCTGCGGCTGCTGATTTGGAGGAAACATCTGATTGTTGTTTAACAGCGACTGCAGATGAGTCAGTTGATGGTTATTCAATGTATTGTTTATTGAGGACATGTCACCTATAGTTTGAAAAACATAAAATGTAAGTCAGTGTGACTCTTCAGAGATCCTATGCCTATCTATGCACCTGAGGATTCCTGAAACAAAAACTGAAAACTGCACTTGGCATGGTCATTCTTTTCTCTTTTTCTCATCAATGTCTTACTAAGTGGTAAACAGAGAGTATTATTATTAATTAATTTTATCTTTCGTAATTAGTTTTTTTACTTTATGTCCTGGAGACACTACTTAGTTTTTGCTCTATCCATTAGCCAATCATTATAGATTGAGCTTCAGTGTTATAAACTCCTTGATATTATTTTTGTTAGAGCACCTAAAACTAAAGGTGGAAATTAATCGTAAAATGTTTTAGTAATCATAAGTATCTGAGCAAATTATTAAAATGAGTGGATCTGATCAGGCCTTGTTAACAAAATTTAGTTCTCATGCCACAGTCATCAATAAATACCACCAAATAAAATCAGATTTGGCCAAGGAATATGTATATTGTTTTTAAATAAAAGGTTGGTCACCTAAAATTAAAACTGTAAAGAAAGCTAATAATACAAAAGAATTCATTGCCATAATCATTAAAAATGAATATTATTAAATCAGATGGGATTAGTCAACAACTAAGTTCATATTCATAATTCAAAATTAACTTGTTTTAAAATTACATTGAAATTATCTTGAAGACAATGCCATTGAAATTGTCTTGTAACTTGAAATATGTAAACCTGTGATGTATTTTAGGTTATTTAACTATTGATTTTGACACCAAATAGAACTAATAAACTATAGCAACTATTAAACTATAAAATTAGTAAACTATATTCTAAAGGTGTCCATAAAATCTGGAAACATTATTATTAATTTTTAGGTACTTCAGATGCCCTTTTGACAGTGTTATGTGTATGTGCCTCTTTCCAGACTTTCTAGATAGATCTCTGCACTTAATATTACAGCTATCTGCATCAGTCAGTTGGATATACTTGCATTATTTTCTAACTTTTTTGCGATAGAATAATATACGTGAAGGATTTTGTTTTTAAGCCACAAAGTTCTAAGGAATTATACTGGCTGAGGAAATCTAACAGCAGCTATTGAGACTGTCTGTTTCCTTGAACTTGAGCAAAATTTATCTTTGGATGTTTTTATGCCTTGTTTCTTATTTTGCTGGATAAGCATTTACTTTTGTTTATGTAGGGGTCACCTGGAAGAAACACTTCCTCAAACAGTTTCCATCCACAGTGCAGCCGCTCATACTAACCCTGTGATGCCACACCAACTAAAATTCAAATAAGAGTTATTTTTATGATGGGCCTGTGCTTTATTGTTTGGAAAATAAGACTCTACTTGGCTTAAGAGAATGATAGGTAGGTTAAGTTTAAGTGGCATCAGAATTAGAAGATCAGAGAAAGCAGATTAAAATGTTATTCAGTACTGCTAGAATAGGGGAAGAGGAAAAAGTCATTTTCATGTTTGTATAACTATGGGTGTGTGTGGGTGTTATTATATTTAGTTCCTTAAGCAAGCTGTGACATAACAAAAACATTTTTAAAAATAGTGTGACAAAATGGAGTTTTTAAAAAGGAGAAAATAGAATTAGAAAAACGTTTCTTTTGTAAAAATTTGTGAAAAAATTTAACTTACCAAGCAGACCTGTCCCCAGTAGAGGGTTAAGTAGCTGTGGCACCACAGAGTTACTGTTGAGTTTAGCTGGACCAGGTGTATTCCCAGCATTATTAGATATATTCAGCAATGTTTCTGCCATTGACACCACTGCTGTCCCACCAAGTGTTGAGACAGTCAGTGCTGCCACTGCTGATGATGTAGTGGTTGTGGTAGTGGTTGCCTGGGAGGAAGTTGCTATGGAAACCTCTGGATGATTAGCGGTGTTGGCCGATGCTGAGTTCAGGACACCTCCCAACAGCTGGGGATTCAAGGCCATTAATCCTGAGGCCCCAGTGACAGCTGGGAGGAACAGGGGGTTAAAAGTAGTGTCACTGCCTGCAAAGCTCGGTAAAGGGTTCCCCAGGGGGCTGGTTAAAAGGGTCTCAGCTCGGCTGTTCTCTGACTGATTGCTTGGCAAATGGTCTGGTGGGGCTGTCATCTGTGTTAATGAGGGTAAAGGGGTATTTTGCTGTTGCAAAAGATCTGAGATGGTCAGATTGAAAGATGGCAGGGGAAGCATGGCAGCTGCTTGGGCTTGGTTCTGAAGCAGGGCTGCTAAGAGCTGAAAGTGAACAGGCTGCAATACCTGCCCATCCATGTCACCGGAGAGAAAAGCTAAAGCAGCGTTTACATTCGGGTTGAGAAAACCTAAAGGGTGGAGGTTGATCTCAGACTTGCCTTCTCCTGCTGAAGGCTGGAGGATATTTAATAGATTCTGGTTTAGGAGATGCTGTTGATTCACTGGCAAAGAGATAGGTAGAGAACTGAGGAGGCTGGGGTTCAAGGGGTGTGGAAGATGGTTGTTTGAAGTGCTGTTGGATGGAAAATGAAGTGCGTGCTCTTGGCCAACATAAGGAAAATCACTCCCAATAGGCAGCTGACTCTGCAGTGGGTTTCCAGCTGCGGTGGTAACTATGACGCCGTCTTGAAGAACAGATGTTGTCTTTGTGATGGCAGGGTGGCTGGTGCCAGCTATGGCTATGGAGGATGATGGTCCTGAACCGCCTAAAATGAAGAAGAAGAAGAAAAAACACTTATTAATTATGGACGTTAAAGAAGACAACCCCATAAAAATACGTTAAGGTATATTTCAATTAATTTGTTACACACCACCTTTGGGAATTTAGATAAGATTAATTGTAATCAGAGATGATTTGGCACTGTTTAATAACACTTAAATTTAACTCT
This sequence comes from Panthera tigris, assembly GCF_018350195.1. Lineage (NCBI taxonomy): Eukaryota > Metazoa > Chordata > Mammalia > Carnivora > Felidae > Panthera > Panthera tigris. The sequence goes on along the minus strand of NC_056667.1, from coordinate 138,125,753 downwards.
ATACTTCCTCATCTACTTTGAAAATAGGTATATTGAAGAAGTTTAGAAATATTAAAAAATATTAAGAAATAGCTAACTATTCTGTCAAATAGCCTGCTTTTCACAAAGTGGACAAGGTGATGAAGATAGGGCAATCTGTGCTGTAGCTGGTAGACAAAGGTAACAAGGCTTTATTTTTCAAAATATGTTTTCATTTAAGAAAATGTTTTTGGTCTTTATTTATAACACTACCTTCCTTTTAGTGACAAAAAAAACCCTAGAATATACATGAGAGTATAAAACAAAATACAAAATACCTATGGAGATAACTATTAATATTTTAATGTGTAGTTCTGCAGGCTTTTCCCACCTGTATGTATATACATATGCAGACATATATACACATATTACATATTTTAACAAAAATGGAATCATGCTGTTTTGTAACCTTTTTCTTTTATCGATAGGTTTTGACTATCTTTCCATGTTAAGTCGTGTTAACTTTAGAGCCATTTTACTACTATCATGTATGAATATACCAAAATTTAATCAATCTACAGTCATGGATATCTGATTGTTTACAATCTTTTACTGTTGTAAGCAACACTATGGTAAACATTCTTATTAACTCATCTTTGCCAATATGCTCAGTTATTTTCTAAGGATAAATTCTTAAAAGTGGAATTCCAGGGACAAAAGGGTTTACATATTTTTAAAGCTTTGAGTACATATTGTCACACTGCCCTACAGTGAAGTTGATCAATGCACATTCAACTTACATTTTCATAAACAGGGTATGGCAGTGTTCATTTCTCACCAACACTATGTTTTATCATTTAATTTTTTTTTGTCACTGATAGCATAAAGATACTCTGTACTTAGGATTCCTTAAATCAGACCAAATGCCATCACCCAAATAGCATTCTTAATCTTGAAAGTCTTACGCTTCAGACGAAAATTCAAGGAACTTAATATTTAAAAATATAAAATTTCAGTTGCTTATTATAATCGTTTTAGTTGTTCTCAATCCAAGCTGCACAATAGAATTACCTGGAGAACTTCAAACAAACAAATAAACAAAAACAATGCCTGGGACTTATCCCAGGCTAGTTGAAAGCTCATCTCTTAGGGTACAGCTTGAGCAGTAGTATCCTTTGAAATCACCCCTGGTGATCCAGATGCACAAGCGATGGGGTGAGAATCACATTCTGTTGAAAAGGAGCCTACAATCATTGTTTTCATAAAAGGTCTTTCCCTAAAGAGAAGCATTATGTAATATATGCATTCATCAACTATTGTTACAGGCTTATGTAACATGTATATGATATAATGAACAACACTAGTGTTACTGAAAATCTAAAATAATCCAAACACTTTACTGCTGTGCTATGCCATCAAAAACTTTATATTTGACCATGTTACCATTGAGACCTTGTATAAATACATATACGCAGAAATGTTTCCATAGTTGTAATAGTACTACAAATTTTATATGCTTCTTGTTTTCTTCTAATGGAATAACACAAGAATTTTTCCTTTTTGGTATATGGACGTTTGCATGAATATTTTTAACCTTGTAGTCTATGGATTGTTCATATTTGTTGACCTATTGTGATAAAGTTTGGTATTTATACTTTTATCATCGTATATAACACAGGGATGAACATCTTCCTGCATATGATACTTTGTTACCTTTGAATTTTCCTTAGGAAAAACTGGCATGATTGTTGTGAGAATCAAAAACAGGTCAGTGACAGGCTTGTAATGTCTAAAAGTCTACACAAATAAACGGAGTTATCATTGTCAGCATTATTATTTACATTAGTAGCTGCAGTTAGTAGTGGTGATGTAGTAATAGTAGTAAGTATAAATCAGTATATCCAACACACCTTATAGAATATCTCTATATTGCATGACTTTGCAATTTTTCCCAGCTGTCATGTCTGTCTTTTTTTTAAGTTTTCAGTGTTTCATTTAAAGAATGAGATTTATAAAAAATCTGTTTAAAAATATATAAATATTTATAAACCTTTATCACAAGACAATGACTATGTGCACAATGAGTAGAGTAAGAACATATCAAATGCTGAAGGAGGCATATGGTATACAATCCTTTAAATGTTAATTCAGCTTTGTAACAAAACAGTCAACACCTTAAGCATTTCATTGCTTCGTAAAGCTTCCTATTTCTGCAAGTGGCAAAAAATGTGCTTTATTTGCATTTTGAAACCATCTTTTTAAACAAGCCAATAACAACTCTTATTTACTGGTAATTGCTATCTGTGGCCATTTTTTCCCGTCTGCTAACCAATAATGACATATTTAAATGTACAGATCACTGTTCTTTTAACCACAACCAGAGCACATTTTCAAAATACTCTAGCAAGGCATTATAGATGTAGGGTTTCCTTAGAGTTTACCATTATTAATATTTTTGTCTTGTTTTTTAAGAGAGAAACATCTACATTTAGGAGCCATTTGGGGACATTATTCTAAAAGTTCTTCATATAAGTATTCTTGAGGAATGACAATAAAGAAAGTATGGTTGCTCTTGAGGAATGACAATAAAGAAAATATTACAAACAAGAAGGTTGTGGACATCCCAAGCTTCTTAAGGGTAATATGTGGATCAAGCCCTATTTTTTATTTTCTCTAACTTTCAACAATGAGCAGGAAGGCTCTGTTAAATAAAAGGATAGAAATGGTGATATAAAACAACCACAAAAACAGCTCCCTGCCCTTTCCTGCAGGAACTCATTGTATAGGAAAAGTGATAAACACACAAATCTCCCTGTCTTTCTTTTTCCTCTTTCGATACACATTTATTGGGAGCTTATATGAATCAGAAATGTTAAAGCTCTGTTCACAGAGCTAGTGTAACTATAATGCAATATGCTAAGAGATTTGACGGATATACAACAAAGGGACAATTGGAAAACTAAAGGTGTGAGGGTAAACTAAGCAATGGTAACATTTGATCTGGGATTTGAAACTGGAAAAGGAGATACAAACAAGGTCATTAGAAAAAAAGAGAAGGCGATAATGAAGTGCATGGAGGATAATAAAGTACTTGGAGGTACATATCCTGAAAACAAAGAAACTGACCAAAAATATTGTATGCTGCTTTTCCACACACACCTCCCCTCCCACCATGGTTAAACCTATTGCCTTAGACAAGCAGCACAGAAATTTGAAATTATCTTTCTAAACCATTAAAGGCAAGGATCACTTCTTATTTCTGAGACCTAACATGGTCTCTAACACACGGTTGACATTCCAAAAATGTTGGTTCAATGAATCTATTAAGAACATAAAACCGGCATTCAACGTCTAGAAATCAGAGCTTTTGATGCTGTGTGTGTGGCATGTGTGTATGGGAAGTAAGGGAGAGGATACCATCCATTTGTGGATAAAGTAAAAACTGATTTCAGTATTGGTCCAGAGCCAGGAGGTCAGGGACAGGAAAGGAGATGGTTGGAAGGTGACAAGTTACTTTAGACTCTCACGTGGTCCAGGGAGTTAAAATCACCTTACAGAGGAAGAGGCACATTCCAAAGTATTCTGAGTTAGTTCTTAAAGTCACTCAGAAATGCTTGGGGTCATCCAAAGAAGACCCTGAATTTTTATATCTGGAGTGAAATTGGAGATTGCTTATTTCTGAGCTGCTTAATCTGCTTAATAGGCACTCTCTGGCAAACCTACTTCACAGTTCTGCATAAAAACCATATGGTCTCTGGAAGCACATGGAAAAAAAATGTTTTCTTAAAGATGAATTTTTTTTTTCCCAGCCAAGATGTTTTGTACTTAAACTAATGAAAGGGACAGTTACTAAGTTCTTTTAAAAAGCAAACTATTCACTAAACAATAAACAGTTAAATAGCCAAATGGCATCTGGAGCCTGGAACAAGTAAGTAAGTTGGAGAAGTCCTTTAACTGAAAAAAAAAGATTATTTCACACCAGCCAGCAGCACCATGAACTGGCACAAATTCTTTTTCTCATTGTCTCTGTTGCTTTTAATGAAGTAGGAGATGAGACTGAAAAGTCACCCAAATAAACTTTCCTGGAGTGAGGTCACGTGCCTAGACACCCAATCAGAGATTGAGATAAACTGGGACAATCAGGAATTGACACTGTTAACCTTCCCAGTGGGGTAGATTTCCAGATGTAAACAGTACTCTTTGCATACACATATGATTTATGACGTGTGTGAGTGTATGTATATGTGTGTGTACACACAGAAGTAGCACCAGTAAAATTTTTAAAGGTTTTTAAAGGATATTTTCCTATTATTACTAGTTTCATTCTTGAGATGTTTTTTCTGCTTCATTTAAATTTTTTTTTTTGCTTTTTAGAACAAAGGTAATATCTACCGCTTTAGATTTATTTCTCTTGTCACCAATATTCTTTAAGGAAAGTCATTGTTAACATTATGCTAAACTCTTCTATGGTCGGCTCTTAAGTATTAATATTATTGTACATGTCTTCGTATCCACACAAGAGATGGCATAAAACTTATACCAAATGGACCAAAAGGGCTTTTAAAATGTCATTATACCCATTTGATCTATATCCCCAATTTTGAATAAACACTACTTTATGCTAGAAAAGTTTTTCAAAGTTAATATGCCCAAATACTGATTTTTATCTATAAAAATTTAAGAGCCTAAGAGATGATTCATATAAAAGATATGCCTTCACCATTTGACCTTTATAATTTGCTTTGACAAGTGTACTTTAAATGCAAACAAGGTCAATGGTAATCCTTAATAAAAATGAATGCTTGTAGAAACAAGAGGAAACATCATGCCCTAGTGAGTCTAATAAATATAATTCACTTTTCAATCCTATGGAAATAGTAAAAATTTTTCCTCTATACTTAAAGGATTAATTTAAAAAATAAATAGATAACTTGTATGAAAAGTCTAGATCTTCCAACAAGACATTATTTTCCCAAGCCTTAGTAATTGCATTGTATATGTATTTATAAAAATATATCAATTTCTATCTTTGTGCTTTGGATCCTGATGTAAATTCCTAGCATTCTTTTAGCAGAAGTAGGCAGGAAGACCTAGGGACTGGTGGCTATTTGCTCTGTAAAAGGAAGGGAGGGAGGGGGACCCCAAACCAAAGCATTTAGAGAAGAATTGGGGGTAAGGGATCAATGGCAGTGTCTAATGAAATGCTCTCCGTCCTTAACAGGGCCAACCTGGTGGGGAGGAAGAAAAGAAGTGGAAGGGATGCTTGAATACTAGAATATGAAGTTTGAGTCATGACTGTATCAAGATCAGTCTTGTGGTGGTAATGGTGTCAGGCAAAAAAAAAAAAAGTGAATTTGTGTGTGTGTGTGTGTGTTACTGATCATTTGTTTCCTTAACACAGAATTACTCTTATACTGTTGGAGTAAATGCAAAAATGCTTGAGATGTTTCAAGTAACAAAGTTTTGGTTTATTTTTAGAAATGCTTTTTATCACATGATAAAAATTTTTATTGTAAGGAAACCAATTTTGAGAAAAGAGGTTAAATCCCTTGCTTGGTGGGATTTCTGCTCTCTGAATATGAGTGTAGAGTAACACTTAAAATGTTTCAATATTCCATTCAGAAGTTTTATCTCCTTATTTTGTTTAATGAGCAGAGTAAACTGAGTTTCTAAGTTATAAATACAGTTAACTTTGTGTCCTTCCATTGTATACTACTTTATCTGCAGTGCTAAAACAGTGCTTAGCACATACTAGGTGCTCAATAAATATTTGTTGAGTTAATTACCTCATGAATATTCTAAGACAGTTTAGACCTATTTGGGGCTGCAAAACCAACTTAGTGTGCCCCAAACAGTATATTTTGATAAATGAAATAGAAAAACAAAAGAATACATTGTATATCTAGGGCACTATTTTGTGCAAACTGTTTCTGCTAATTTATATATATGAGTGCTAGGTCATGTTAGTAGGTGATAAAATCATTTCAGTGGGCCATGACTGTCTTAGAGAAAAAAAAAAAGAAAGAAATAGAATAAGACAGGATAAGATAGCATGGGATCAAAAAGATCAGAGTGCATCACATATAATTGTTTTATTTTTGGAAACTTTTGTTATAAATTAAAAACATATATCTAGTGGATTATAATGCAAGTTAATTTCTTACTGTAGGAAGGAAGAAGTACCAAAAGGCTGAAAACATTGCTTTGGAGTCAGGCCTCTGAGTTGCTCAACTTTGTGGGGAGTGGTTTGTGGAGCTGTGCTCCAGGAAGCATGTTTGTCAGAAGAGGTGTCCCTGTGGAGTTGTAGAGCACAGGAGCTCTGCCCTAGGTTATCTATGATAAATACTCTCCCTTGTACCTGTACCCATGGGTCTTGGACAGATATTTTGAAATTTCCTGGACTAGCTCTCACCGAGGAGTAGCTCAGCAACTCCTTCACACTTCTGTTGTTCCATTTTTAATCTGTAGAAAGGTGAGCTGTTACTTTGAATTTGCAAGTATAATTCTTACAAAATAACTTTTAGTCTACTCTTTGCTTGACTGGCATTAATGCTGTTTGATGTAAGTTCCTATAAAGGAAGAGCACTAAGATTTATCTAGTACTACATGCATGTGGAAATGAAATCTATTTTGATGATACCACAGGAATATTTTTAAGCATTATTTTTAATGAGTCAAATTTGTGTAGAGTGAACATCACTGCCTAGAATTGGGTACTTTTAGAAGCTGCATCAGTGTTTTCAGACCACTTGATTTTAGTAAATAATAGCTTAGGCATGTCCTAGAGAACTGAAGGATTTCTAGTGACTTCATAAGTGAGTTTAGTGTATTGCAATGGAATAAAATTCTCCCAATTTGCACACTGGGACAATTTATTTCTTGAAAGGTACAAAATAGATCATTGAATCAGCAAACATATCACACCACTCTGAGTTCTGTCTTCACCTTTGATTATACAGACTCAATGTCTAAAGTCAAACATATTTTAAGTCCTTCTTTTGTACACAAGGAAACATTAAGCCTCGAATATGTAAACAAACAAGTGGTGTAACCCTGATAATAGGAAACCTTCTTAAACAGCAAGACATTGTTGTAAAAATATCTTACAGCAAAGAAGAAATGGCTCATTTTGCAAAAACTTAACTGAAAGAACAGACATAGATTTTTATCACACAATCAAGAATTTAATAGAGTTTTGGTATTGGCTAAAAAACAAAGCAGAAGGCAACTTTTAACCTGGAAGCCTTGTGCATCAGAGGAGGGATAAATTCTAGGCATTTAATGTTTGGTTGCAAATACTGTCAATAGCAACTATTAGTAATTCATTCACAACCTTAAAGGAGCCTTTGCCCTTCTTCACTCTACATTAGTCTCTGTAAGACTAGAAGATTATTTCCACACAAACGTCACGTATCCTGAGAGGGCTAATAACTTACATAGTACAATCCATCCGTGAACATTTTTATCCCATATTCTCTTTGCACCTGTAACTTCAAAGGTAGGGAATGACAGTTTCCCTTTATTTTCTTTACTGGCATGTTCTGAGAATAAATAAATACATAGAACATAACACCAAGCTCATTGCTTTGCAGTCTTTTACCTAAAGTGTTCTTTTGTGGTCTCTATTTCATTTTCTTATACCTACCATATCAATGGCTGTACTGAGTTTCAATCACATGCTTTTTGTGCTGAAAGAAAAAACACTTTCTTTTCCAGAGTTTTTAAAAAATATATATAAATATCCGTGAACATATATTTATTCATAGGTTTATTTATATTCTTGTTAGTCAGTGTATCTCTTTAAGAGTTAAGGCAAATAAATGAATTATTTTCTCTTCTGGTACAAACTCATACTCTTCCTCTTCAGAGGATTCTATTTTCCTGTGTTTAGAAGAGTTGATTAAATGTTTTTTACTAGAAAAAAAAAGAATATAAAAGGGGTTTTGAAGTGAAAAAGTTGTATTTAATGACTATCACATTGGAGAAGGTAAGGTTGTTATTAAGTTGGTTAGCAGAGTAGTCCCAATCTTTTTGCTTCTTCGAAATTGTGAAAAACCACAGGGCTACGGAAGGGATAAGCTGTCCCAGGGACACTGACAGGACTTGGTCCTCTGCAGAGGCCAGGGTTACTGGCGTGTGTGATCTTGTTCTATGGCCACAGCGGTCAGAAAACTGAGGAGGCACAGGCCTGATAACATTTGCCAGTCAAGGGCACCTGATTTGGGATTCCTCCCTGAACCAAAACCCCACAGGACATGTGCTGGAACCATTTAAATGCTGAAACTTGGCTCTCTTCATAAATGGAAAGTTGCTTTAAATGGACACTACTGATGGATTTCAGAACATACCTGCATTCAACAGTTTGAGTATTTGAACTGAGAATCAGGAACTTTGGGGTTTGGTTTGCCAGACCCAGCCAGGCTTGGCTTTACAACTTGAGGAATGTCAGCAAGGATCCTACTGGTCATTTTCTAAATCTGTTACATGGAGATACTAAGCTTTACTTGTAATTTGAAATCCAGAAAGTGAATAGAAACCTGTAAACTTTACGATGCAAAGTGTTCAGAGAGCTTTAATGGAAAGGCAATTTCAAAACAGCAAATAGAATTAATAAAACCTTGCATAGTCTTAAATTTTAGAAATATTTTCTAAGCATTTTATATCTTTTACCTGATTTTTTTTTTATCTCAGCCTCCAATTCCCATATTTGAGATGTGATACATTTTTAAATGTTTCCCATGGAATCCACATGTAGGCCTAAAAAAATCAGTATCCGGGTTGTTTATAATAGAAAAACTCTCTTTAAAATAAGTTTCTGACAATAAATAACCAATCAAATTAAGTGTTCTCAGAGCGAGTGATTTCTCCTCTTAAAGTCTTACTGTAACATTTTTGAGTTGCTTAGGAGAGTGGAAAAGGCACTGGATTAAGCAGGTTACTTGAATTCTGTCCGGGCTCCGTTACCAGAGAGAAGAGTAGCACTATGTTACCTGTGGGTTTCTTTCACCTTCACTGTGTTGTCATGCTCGGAAGGGCAGAGCTAGCATCTGCATAGGTGCCTCCTTCAAAGGTCTACTGACACATCGCCCAGTAGGAAACCCATTCTTATCTGATTGAATGAGGTGATACAAATTCATTAAAATGAAGGTCAACAAATGTGACTCACAAATGAGGGGCAGTTCTCTTGACAGTTTGGACATTTCATCTGTGTTGACACAACATCCTAGCATCAGAGTACGGAGAGAAGGCAAAAATCACTGACCTTTGTCTAAAAGTGCATCAAAAGTTTACAAATGTGGCTTGTAACATGCACTGATGTGTTTTAATGTATTACCTGTTGGGTATTTTTAAACATTTTGAAAGTGAAACATTCAAAGTTTTTTTGAGTACTGAAGTTTTTAGATGAAGAACTTACACAGCTGGGAAGAAAATGGATTTTACGATCAGATGAACCTGAGTTCAAATTTTAATTCAGTTACGCACGAGTTTGGTCAATTATTTAAATTCTCTGAAGTTCAGTTACTCATGTGTAAAATGGGGGCAATAATACCTTATACTTTAGAGAACTACACAGATTAGAAAGAACATAGGTAAATCACTTGGCACGTCATAAGTACTCGATAGCTATGATAGCTTTAAGCAACATTTTAAGAGTAAAATGTATTTTTCTTCCAATGTCTTATTGGTATGCTAGGGCTATGTAGCAGAGATTATAGGGATAGCTGTGACTGCCACCTGCTAGCTCACTCTGCATGCCCAGCCTTGCTACTTATTTCATGGATGAATAAATGTCAGTGCAAATAAATATTTAGGCTAAGCAATTATAACGACAGTGCATTCAGTTGACACAGTTTACTGTGCATCAAAAAGAAACATGGAATTAGAGACGTTTTCAATATTCAGCTCATCAAAAGAGTTACAGTAATTAGTAAATCTACCCATTTTCACAACCAGCTGCACATCAGATCTATGTACTTTAATTAGTATTTAATTTTATTAGGTTTAATATTTTAAAACTTCTTACTGACCTAGATTTTTTATCAAAGTATATGCTTTCTGTTAGCTTACACATGATTGGTCAAATCCATATCATTACTAGACATTTATTCTTGTACAATTTAGCTATTTATATGCTAACACTTTTCTTAGATTAATAAATTTTCAACCTGTGTTTGACACTCCCAGCACTGGCAATCCAGATCTGATGCTTTACAGAGGTTCATGGAACAAGAAAATACATGTCCGAGACTGTATAAAATAAGTCTAAACTGAACATTCAGAAGAAACAAAAATATAAATAAATGTTGGTCTTTTCCATTACGGATGAATTGAAATACATCATTAATAAAATATATACACTTTGCAATATTAACTCAGACCTGAAACAAAGTAAGTTGAGGTAAGGGGTATCAAAACGTAAAGATATATAATACAATGAGACTAATAATGTCTCATCTAAATGATTGAAGGCATGCTTAATAAATATGGTATATTTTAAAATAGTTACTGATTTCATGTCACTTTCATCTGCTAAAAGCATAAGGTTAAATTTTCACTTTTGTGGAATTATTTAAAAAGGTATATGAGTCATTGAAAAGTTGGAAGCCCCTTTGGAACAAGTATCCTGTTAAACACATAAAAAATAGTTTCATGAGATTCTTTAGACTAAGAATATCTAGAAGGCACTAATCACTTCAATTATCTTCTCCACCTTATATTCTTTTTAACACAAGAGGTCAATGAACAGTTCATTAAATACTGACACCAAAACATAAAACAGCACAAGTTGTGGAGGATGGCAGGTGTAAAGAAGTGATTCCAGGAAGGAAAACACTCAATGTTACTACCAGCAACAGAGACATGTAGGTTCTAATGCTTTTCCAGCATGACGGTATAATACAGTCTATACATATCCAAACAATGTCTTGTTATTAAAAGCCTCAGCAGTTTTCTCATTTCCAGTAGCAATCTGGTTTTCAAAGCCCGTTGTATTCATATCTGAACAATATTGTCTCTACAATTATCTTTTGTTTCCTCCCTGTCATTTCCTACAAATCTCTCAAACCATTAGTGTTGGGTTTTGGGTATTCTTTCTGAAATACTTCCATGGTGAAATTTCCTGATGTCTCCATGAATTTACCTCTTTAGTGCTTCTTTACTGATTTTTATAACAATTTCTGATGACCCTATTGCACAAAACACAGTTCTTTCTAATGTGTCTACTTTTAAATAAATTGGTCTCCTTCATTATAGTGGATGAAGAGATATAATAAATTTGGGTTCAAAACCTTAATGTCAATGGTAAAAATAATGGCTAAATTCTACAAGAAAACTGTAAAATAATTTCAAGATCAAAAATTCTGGAAATCAGGTTTTCAAGCCTTTTTTATTAGAAAACTTAAATTATTATCTTTTTTTTTAAAAGGGAGTAGCCAATATCCATTTTTGAATTTTCTCAACAAATAATAATAAAGGATAGCAAACTAGGATAAGAAAACACATTAGAAGGCAGCTTTCTACTTCATACAACTTCTAGTTACCTTTCCTATCCATTTACCTATTTCTGGTCAGCAGCAAGAACAAAAATTCTGTTTATTTTTGCCTTTTTGGGTTTTCCAAGATGAGCATCATTTACCTGAATACAAACAAAAGCTAGGGGAAACGGCTTTTCTATTGGCATAGACCGAGTACATGTCTCGTGAACCAGGAAACCCTGCCTTCTATGGCTTCTTTTGTAGTTTAGAGTCCAATGGTTATACAACCAACCGAAAGTCAAACAAAATTCAAAATGACAGATTGACAACAAGTAACGGAAACACATGGAATCCCCTTGGTTGTTATTTTTTCTATTAGACAAATCCCTAGCATTCTGTAAATAAAATTATAAATACTAAAGAAATGATGACAATTTCACAATGGGGAAAGGATCATTTCTTATCATAATAAATATTTTGGTACAAATTTTAAAAAACGTAGAAAAGTTTAGTACCTTGGGGTACTTTTTTCTAATAAAACCATACCTGCTTCAGAACTTGTTTGATTATAGCTGCTAACAATGCTGTTTGGTATCACTGGAGTGGAGGACGTTGAAATTCTTGACTGAGGTGGATTGGGATGTAATGAATTTCCTAAAGCCATGCCCGACTGACTGAGCATCCCACAGTTCCCGCTAGCCTGAATCTGATTTATTAAACCTGCAAGATGGTGGTTTGGGACTGGGCTGTTACTGTGAACAAAGTTAGTGTTTGCATTGTGGCAGTGCACGGCTTCCCCTCTCAAAGGTATGTTCTGTGTCAGTGAATTCTGAAGAGCACTGGAGTTCATATTGGGATCTGTAAAATGCAGCTGGTTAGCAGAGCAAGGCAAAGCAGTATTTGAGCCCCCACAACCCGGGGTACTATTGCTACTCAAGTGAGAGCTTTGACAACTCATAGACTGTAGTAACTGAGACATTGAACTGATGGGAAATGAACCCTGACCCTGCTTTCTTAGCAAGTCGGGTCCAGGTTTAGGAACTGCAGAACTATCCATTTGAGACTGTCTGAGCAAACTCAACACTGTGGTAGGTGGCTGTTTTCTTTTCCGCAATGAGTCTTTTTGCTGAGACATCAGCTTATCTCTTAGTGCTGCTCGACCACTTTGCCCTTCCCCTGTTGGGAGAAGCATGTTGGCAGTAGGAGTGAACATGGTGTTTAAAGTGCTATGTCCTTCAGTGTTGCCACTGCCAGCAACAGCTCCAGAATTGCTACTGCTGCTACAGTTGTTACCAGCAAGTTTGTTTTGATTTGCTAGCTGTGCTTTGGCTGCTGCTGAGAGTAAACTACTTGCTGGAAAGGAGGCAGCATTGTGCTGGTTCAAGATCTGATTTAAAGGCATTCCCAGCAAACCAGGCTGACTCTTTATGGAACCACTTCCGGCAGATGCAGTCGCAAAAGCTGCACTGCTTGGGGAATTTAGTACATTACTCATTCCAGCAATTAATGGGTTAGGGATATCCTTGTACTGATGGTGTCCATCGGACTTGGTAGAAGGGCTTGATGGCATTGATGGCCTTGGGGACCCTATTGTTGACCTTGGTGACCTGGGTGGAACCTTAATACCACTACAAGTGGCCTGGGGTCCTAGAGGTGGCATCATGAAATTTCCGTGATCTGATGATGTGGAAGATGAGCGTGATCTTTGGGGCGATGCCTCAATCCTTCCAATTCCAGTCCCCATCATGTGCACTGGGGATGTCACTGGAGAAGGGGACAGGGAGGTTGAAGCTGAATGCTGAACTCTTTGTATATGACTCCCATGATTCATATGACCAGGTTTTACGGTTGGCAAAGGGAGATTACTTGGCAAAGGAACAACAGCAGGAGGCATGCTTACATTCATCACAGGTACCTGAGAGTGGACATTTGAATGGAAACTAGTTGGATTAATGATAACAGGGTTCTGATTCACCGGTTTACTGGGAATAGGGTCAAGAATGCCAAGTGGATCTTTCTCGGATGTTAATGGCTTTTTCTGAAGAGCACAAGAAGGTGGAGGAGGGGGAGGTGGGCCTTGGGGTGGTTTGTGGTGGAACATTGCTCGTGGTATTTCCATATTAGTTGAAAAATTACACATTGGTTTTTTCATTACTGGACTCTTTGTAGTCAAGGTTGGGGAAAGAGGTATATTAGTCCTTCCAGCCATTGCACAGGATGACTGTACGGGAGAACCGTGTAGCATTACTGAAGGTGGAGAAAGAGGAGTCCTATTTAGATGAATAGGACTAGAATTGGGAGCTCCATGAAAACCAGGATTATTTCTTGGGAAAACATCAGGGCTTCCAAGTGGGTCAGTCCTTGGAGAGATTGAGCCATCTCCATATATCTGGGAACCTGACGATGCTGGGCTGGGGAGGCCTCCATGGCTGCCACGGAATGGAGATTTCTGTCCGTGTTCACTGCTGCCCAGTCTCTGCCGGGGGTAGATGGGGTGGAGTTCTTGTTGCTGGCTTCCAGGCAGTTCTTGTACATATAGCCTTCCCATGGCATTGGATGATCCAATCATTAACTTGAAAGGATTCTTACATTCAGGCATTACAGAATTTGTAATTCCTTCATGCGACTTATTTCTTACAGATCTTGGAGTTGCTGCCCGAGAAGGTACTACTGGAGTTGCATCTGGTGTGAAAGAGAGAGAGAGAAAAAAAGAATTCTGTTAGTAGTCTCAATTCTTTTGTGTTGGCATGGGGGGAGTGAAGGAAAGGAGGAAATGAGGAAGGGAGGGCATCTGGAAATAGAAATTTTCAAAAAGAAGCTGTGACTCTATGCAATTAAAAAAAAGTTCTGTACTCTAAAATAAACTTTGATGGAAAAAAAAATGCACATTATTCTCCCTTAGTTGACCAAAAGTTCTCAATAACTGCTCATTATGCTTGTTTACTTCTTATCTGTTGAGAAAGGATGGGGATCTGAATCAGTACATACTGACATTAGCCATCCTAATAATATTTATAATGTGAAGACTCAAGATTGACAGCCCATACAGAAATGGCAATGTTACTATCTTGTTGGATTTGAATTTTTTAAGAACAGGGTTACATCAGAAAATTAAAATCTGCATAGTATAATTTCTTATAATTTAAATGCACGGCCGGGGGCGCCTGGGTGGCGCAGTCGGTTAAGCGTCCGACTTCAGCCAGGTCACGATCTCGCGGTCCGTGAGTTCGAGCCCCGCGTCAGGCTCTGGGCTGATGGCTCGGAGCCTGGAGCCTGTTTCCGATTCTGTGTCTCCCTCTCTCTCTGCCCCTCCCCGTTCATGCTCTGTCTCTCTCTGTCCCAAAAATAAATTAAAAACGTTGAAAAAAAAAATTAAAAAAAATAAATAAATAAATGCACGGCCATTTTCACCAGAAAGTGTGTTACCCTATAAATCTTTCTGTTTCCTTACTGAAACTTCCTCAGGACAGCTACAAAAACTCTTCCTTATCTCACCATTTTTACTGTGAGAGCAAAAGAGTCTTAATTTTTGTGAATTAAGTGGATGGGATTTTGAATCTTTTAAAATGGGAGTGATAACAATAGTGAGGGCAGTGATACTGCAATCACGCTTAACTTCATCAAGTCTGTAACACTATCCAACACTGCAATTTCTTTGCCCTTGATCAGCCGTTATTGTAAAAACAGCCTTAGTCAACCAACTTAGGCAAAAGATTGCAATTCTTTTATTAGGCTGGAATTCCTATGCAAAATTTACTCAGAATACTAAAATCTTCAGTACTGGTTTCCAATCGAGTATTCTCTTTTTGCAGAAAGCATCGCTCCCTCTCTGGCTTTTTGGAATCCCTTCAGTTTCTTTGGAGATCAGACAGAATATAGGCAACAAAAGCAAGCTGGCTCATCACACAGAATTTTCATTTTATCATGTCCGAAGTCTAAGTTTAAGTTTTTTTAGCCCCTAAGGATGTTTAACTATTTATAAAGTTGTGCCTTTTAAAACAGAGATGGCAAATACAATCAGTTTCGTATGCCAATTCCCATCAACTGGTGGTGGCTGCTTAGAGAGCTATGTAGAAAGATGTCGAACTCCAGCTGGGCTCTGTGAGAAAATGCCAATGAGTCTTACAGGCACGGGATATGAAAGTGGTCCCATGTATACCATAAACTGGCCACCCCAATTCCGAGACTTGTAATATATTAGCAAGTATACTTGGATCCACTTGTAGTTAGAGGTATCTTTACTTAAATGGATAACTGTAGACTTAAGATAAATACCCTTTTCCTATCTGCTAGATCATATATAGGTCAAATTATATCATAACAATTTCTAAGACTGTGGTTATCAATCTGGGGTAAAGCGAAGACTAGGCAGGGTATATTAAAGAAATAAGAGAATGCAGTGAACATATAGTTTTCTTGGAAAAGTGGGCTTTCTATTTCTAGTATGGTAGAGATTATTTGATACAGTGGTTTCTGCATATAATATATGAAAAGTTGAGAACTAATGATATAAGAGAATTGCAGCCGATAAAGTCAACTTATTTTCTTGTTAAAGACAGAATTTTAAGGTTTATAATTAAAGGAATAAAATATGAAAAATACTTGGAGCATTGCACATAGCATCTAGTGAGAACACAGGTGTCTGTAGTAACATCACTAGCATTATTATGTGATTAACCGTGTCTTCTTTAGTAACAAAACCACTGAGTTGTGTCTGTTCTGAGTGTTTATACAGTGTACAGTTTATACAATATACAGACGTTGGCATCCTTATATTCAACAGAATTTAGAAAACAGCTGTGGTTTAGAAAGGATGTCTTCCATACCTGGGGAAAAATAGTTACCATCTTTAAAATGACAGGAATACTGAATAAACAAACAAAAGTCATGCTGATGTTATGTTACGTTTAGGAATTAAGTAGTATAAGAATTGGCAAATAGAAATGCTAGGCACTCATCAAGTGTTTTCATGTACACTCAAGTAGACCTTTCAAAAGAATAAACAGAAACCAAATATATCCTTATGCATGCAAAATAAAGAGAGATGTAAACTACTATATGAGTCTTCTTAACTTTTAATTACTTAAATCCCAACCCCATAATATAGTTCAATATTAGGAATTTGAAATAAACACTATGTCTGAAGCTAGTGAAAGAATAGCAACTAATCCAATAAAGCATATCATTTTTTAAAAGCAGAGGTTTTAGGGTTTTTTTAAAAAATGTTTATTTATTTTGAGAGAGAGAGAGAGCAAGCAGGGGTGAGGCAGAGAGGAGGGAAAGAGAGAGAATTCCAAGCAGGCTCCATGCTGCCAGTACAGAGCCCGATGTGGGGCTCAGTGTCATGAACCATGTGATTATGACCTGAGCCGAAATCAAGAGTGGGACGCTTAACTGACTGAGCCACCCAGACACCCCATAAAGCATATCGTTTTAAAAGCAGATGGAGATACACCTCTTATACCTGTACTAGTTAAAGATTTACGTTTAATTTCAATAATGAAATTTGTATGTATAGGGTATGACAAAGGACCTAGATCAAGATACTAGTAGGGCCAGGGGTGCCTGGGTGGCTCAGTCAGTTAAGCGGCCAACTTGGGTTCAGGTCATGATCTCACGGTCCGTGAGTTTGAGCCCAGCGTCGGGCTCTGTGCTGACCGCTCAGAGCCTGGAGGCTGTTTCGGATTCTGTGTCTCCCTCTCTCTCTGACCCTGCCCCGTTCATGCTCTGTTTCTCTCTGTCTCAAAAATAAATAAACGTTAAAAAAAAAAAAAAAAAAAGATACTACTAGGGTCATTAAAAAAGCAACAAGGCAGACTTTGTAGAAAGAGGTAAAATTGATATAATGTGATACGAGAGCGGCAGCAGATATATGCAGGGTGATATGCAAAAATGAGAACAGTTATATCAAGGTGGCAAGATAATGGTATACTTCAAATAATTTATTACTATTAAATAGGTCTTTCAATTGTTGCAATATCTTTTAGTTTAAGAAAATGTAGCTCATTAAGAGAAAAAAAAATTTCCTAATTTTTTTTTCTTACATACCTTTGTGGAGCAATTTTTTTCTGATCATTCCTGTTAAAGTTCAAAGGTTAGAGGGTTCTTGAAGAAGAGCTCTCTGCTAATAACTGCCAAATTTGTCTCTTCCTACTCTCTTCACATGAGTTCTAAGTGTGAATCTTTAATTACCTGTATGATGTCACAACTGTTCCTCTTTGTATCTAAAGCTGTCAGTAATTTGGTCCCAACTTACTTATACAGGTTTAATCTTCCATTCAAGTCAGACTAGTTTCCACATCATCTCTTAATTACGCACCACTCATCCTGAATAAGAATTTTCTTATTTCCCTCATATGTCCAAATCTTAACCATTTTCCAGGGCTAAAGATTTCTCTGATCACTGCAGTTTATACGTATCATCCCTAATTTTCAGAACTCTGCAGAACAATGTATAATTTGCCTTCAAAAACAAATGCTTTGGTGCTTAGCCATGTTTTATCTTGAAATATCATTCAAAATATTGTAATATTTTGGAAGGAGTTCATATCCTAGCCCATACAAAAAAAATTTCCTCAGTCTCAAAGTATAATTCCACAAACTACATATTAGTTATAAAGGGAAGAGTTACCTTAACAACAGAGAAAAGGGAAGAGTTACCTTAACAACAGAGAAATTGGATATACCTAACTTTATCCAAGCACTCGAACTTAATGTCATCAATATGGGATAAACTGACATATGTGTCTTCTAATGAGGACATAACATTACCTATGCAGTATTTCTACCAAACTGTGTTTAACCTGAGTATGAATAAATATCTGGAAACAATTAGGCATATCTGAAATGAGAAACACCTGTAAAACTGACCCAGACTCTTCAAAAATAGATTTCAAAAGACTGGGAAATTGGTGTAGATTAAAGAAGTATAAAAAGTTAATGCAGGGGCGCCTGGGTGGCTCAGTCGGTTAAGCGGGTGACTTCGGCTCAGGTCACGATCTCGCAGTCCGTGAGTTCGAGCCCGGCGTCGGGCTCTGTGCTGATGGCTCAGAGCCTGGAGCCCGTTTCAGATTCTGTGTCTCCCTCTCTCTCTGACCCTCCCCCGTTCATGCTCTGTCTCTCTCTGTCTCAAAAATAAATAAACGTTAAAAAAAAAAATTAAAAAAAAAGTTAATGCAGTTGTACAATCTTTGATTGCATCCTGGGTTTAAAAAACTGTAAGAAATTATTAGGACAACTGGAGCAGTTAGAATATACACTGAATTTTAGATAATAATATTATCATCAGTGTTAAATTTTTTGAATGTGATAATTAGATTGTGGTTTATATAGGAGAACATCCATGTGTTTTGAAATCTTTAGAGATGAACTGTCAGAATAATTGCAACTTCTGCCACAAAATGTTAATTGTTGAATCTGAGCAAAGGGTACATGAGTGCTTGGTGAACTGTTTATGTAATTTTTCTGCACGTTTTAAATTAAAAAAAAATAAAAGTATATGTGTGTGTGTGTGTGTGTGTGTGTGTGTGTGTGTGTTTGGTGGAGGTACAAAAAGCTCCTGACAAAGTGACTTCTCTTAGTAGGTGTTCAATAAATAGCTATTCAGTGACTGAAAGAACAACACTCTGGATGATATTGCTACTTGTGGGGGAGGACTTGAAACCACATCCATTCCAGCTCTAGCAAAAAGGTGACTTTTGTTTCCTAAAAACTGATGGCACCTTCTATTTTGTGAGCTCAGCTCTACATACTTGCACAGCATTTGGATGTGCTAATTGGTGTTTATTCTGCTCAGTTAACTCAAGGATTTAAATAGGAAATGTGGGGAAACAACTTTGTAGGAATTTTTTAGAACTAATTTGCTATCTGTAAAAAAAATGATAAAACACAGACAACTTTAGAAGCACTGTGTATGTTTTAAAAGGGGACTCAGAAAATGCTTCGCAGAGTGATTTCCAGTGACTCTTCTGGGAGAGAAGTTGCAGAGGCAAATTTCTAAACCCTTCACCGTATTACATACTTGTTCCTCCCCCAGGACTGGTGAGCACCAGAGAAGGATGTGGGGCTTCCATGCTCTTATGAAGTGTGGCCACTGCAATGATTTTTCTTTTATGTATGCATAGCTTTGTGACATCTTCATCTGCTTTAACATCTTCTGCGGTTCTCTGTTTCACAGCAGCTCCAGGATCGAAATTAAACACCTGGAAAAAGCACAGCCTCTGTTAGAATATGTCTGTAAAAACATCAGATTAAAAAAATCTTATCATCAAAAAAAAAGTTTTGTATAGATTAGGGCATATATCTGAATAAAAGTGTCTTGAGTTTTTAAATTTAAGAAAAACAGTTTTATATATAATCCAATAAATACTTCTGCTGGACTCATGGTTTTTAGTGATAAAGTAAATAATGAAAATTATCCTAATTCTAAGATAGCCAAGGTAAGTATATGGAAAGGTATAATACCTGATAATGTTTTTAATTTTAGATACTTCCTGATGTTATAACAGTACAAAAACAGATGAGGTATAGTTAAAAAAAAACCAACAACAACCCTAAAAGCTGACATTGCTACATGCTAACTTTTTCTTTGGCTTTATTTAATTACTATATTAATATTACTTTTTCATGGATTTAAAAAGTCCATTACTCTATTTTTAAAAAATCTTACTTGCTGTGTATATATTGATAGGCTGTTTCCAATGCTTTGTGGCGGTATGTGTGTGTGGAATGAGGTGAAACAAATAAAAGGAAAAAGTGGTCTATTAATCTTTAGTTCTAAAATTAGCACATAATAGATACTCAGAGAACAATGTCCTGTTTCTATTCTACTCTAAAATAATACTTTGTCATTAAAAATAACTGTATTTTTTTACCTTGCAAAGGACTAAAACAGTTTTACTTTTGGCTCAGAGGGCTCAGCTTTGCGATTTTAAAAGTATTTGTGGCAGATTTATCAACACTCATGCAAAAAATAATATTGCAGATTGAGTAGTTATAGTAAGGAAGAAAATATTGCGCTATTAAATAATGGGCATGGGTATAGCTCAAATGAAAAGGTGTTAAAAAGATTTTGGTGAAATATTTAATATGAATATAGGTTTGTCACCTTTGAAAATGACTGGGACTTGAACCATTTTCTACAATTTTAAGCATTCCAGAGTGCATGCAAAAGATATCTAATTAGATAAAGACTTTAAAATGCATATATGATTGGAGAAGTAATATACAAATGAAATGCCAGATGAGAAAAATATATGAAACACCTAAAAAAACAAAAAACAAAAAACAAAATGGCCAATAGATGTGTTGTGAAATGGTTACCTTGGGAAGAATAAGAGGACATTCCAAGCCACACTTGCATGTTCCGTCAGTAAGCAGGTATGTTTTAACCTGCTCCAAGCAAGATAACAAAGACCCACTGGGACTGTAAAAAAAGTTAAAAAAAAAATATCAGGAAATAATTCTGACTGCACATATTATATGAAAAAAGGCGTAACTTAAGTCTTACTGTCCTTCAAAAGATAACATTTTCCTATTAAGGAAAATCATTTTCTTTGTCAATATTATGTTATCTGCTAAATTACATCTTTTAACACTATCGGTCTTTCTTCTAACCAAACTATTTCTCAGAAAAATAGAGATTTTCATAGAAAATTAAATAGAAGTATTTTGAAAACCAAGAGTGGACTAAGAACGGCAAAGAATGCTATCCTTAAGAAAGTACAGAAACAGGCAAGAGAGGAATGAGAAAACTACATGAAAGTAATCATTATTTTAAAGTAGATCTACTTTTAAAAGCTGTTTGAGGAAAGACTGAAATTTAGAAACATGTTGGAAGTCAAACCAGAAAGTCATTAAGTCTACAAAAGTTGTGGCCAGCAAGTTCTTCCTTTTAATCTTGGAATCTAGAACCAAACTGTCCCAATGTTAAAAACAGATTTCTCTTTTTTTCCCCAATCCCCAAACATTTCCCTGCAATGTTTCTTTGTAGATAGATAAGTATGGTCCAACTCAAATTGTACTGGGGAACCAAACCATTTTGGCAAGGAAAGAGGAGCAATGCAGAACTGACAAAGATCACGAACTCTGTAAGAAAACAGGGTTTTAGATGTCAGAAGGTGCTGTGTACATCTTCTGGCTGGTAATTGGGGGTAATGCTCTCAATGTTACTGCTCTGTGGTCACAAAAGGCAGTATTTTCTGTGAATACTGATCAAGTTCAAGTCTACAGGTTAGGTACAAATTCAGATGGTAGGACAAGTCTTTTGATTTGTATTTACAATGAAGGTTAGTTTAAAATGGGCAATCTGTATTAATATGTTGATTTTAATAGTATTAAATAGATATTATGCTTTGAAAACTATTATATACTTTTCATTCAAGAATAGCTTTTATTTATGACTATTTACTAAAACTTTCACTTTAGTCTTCTGATCGAATTTATCCAGAAAAAATACTCTCCATGTTGTATACAAAGCATTACTCTACTGGGGGCAGACTGCTTGCATAAAAACACAGGTAATAGTTTCATATCTATACATAAATAAGGGGCGCCTGGGTGGCTCAGTCGGTTGGGTGTCTGACTTCAGCTCAGGTCATGATCTCACGGTTTGTGAGTTTGAGCCCCGCCTCAGGCTCTGTGTTGACAGCTCGAAGCCTGGAGCCTGCTTCAGACTCTGTGTCTCCCTCTCTCTCTGCTCCTCCCCCACGTATGCTCTATCTCTCTCTGTCTCTCAAAGATCAATAAGTTAAAAAAATTGTTTTTATACATAAACCAGTTTTAAAATGCAATTCATATTTTATTTATGGACAGTCAAAGAAGTGACTTATGCACATAGAAAATCTCATTTAAAATCCTCAATTTTGTTGACTGAAACATTCATTTGTTTAGACGAATACTTTTTTTCAGATGATATGTAAAAAGTAATAATTCCCATATTACAGACTCGAGTTCCACCCCAGTGGTAGGGGCAATCTCATGCTTTTGAAAGTCTGATAGTGTTAATAAAACAAGATTACCATTCAGATGTCATGTGAAGAATTCATAAATTTTGTGAAAAGAAACTGCCTAGCATTTTACAGTTAAAGAAAGTGTATGAACTGAATCCTAGAGGAATCTAATGGTAAAATTAAACATGAAGACAAGAATTCCTGAATTCTATTAGAGTACTCTACTCTAGACACTTAAAAACATTTCCTCTCAATCAGTCAGTTGAGTTCTTTCCTTCAGTTGTAGCTCTTTAATTAACTTTTGTGAGTAATAATTAACATAAAAAATAGCTACAAGTCTTATGGCACAGATAAAGCTCAAAAGATTGGAAGCAGGTGGGAAATTTAAGGTGCAGCCTCAATGCCACCCTGAAGCAGGAGCAGCTGGAGACTACCTAAAAATCACAAGCAAACTGCACATTGAGAAGGGAGCTACAGAAGGAGGGCTAGCTTCCTATCCATGTTTAAGTACTAATTTAACCAGTTATATATACAAACAAATAAAAAACCATGCTGACTTAATTTATTTGATGGTATTTTACCTTATCTGACAAAGTTTGCTTCCACAATAATTCTCAGTGTATAGATTTGAATTTGGAGAACTCACACTAAATGATAATAAAGTCTACTTACACTTGGCAAATCATGAATGAACAAGATAAATGACAGATTCCCAGACTTAACTTGGTTTCACTCAGCTCTCAGCAGTCTGAAAAGCTGATGTATCTTTCTTATGTAGTTTTATAAGATGAAGTAAAAAAATTAAATTATCAAGATTTTAGAGTCATTTGCTCTAAGATGAATATATTTGCTCCCTACAGACTAGAATAACCACAAATATAAACAACAACATTGAAATCTTGCTATATTTATAAGAAAATATTTTTAGTAGTTTTTAATAGCATTGGCAATAGGAAACTTGGAAAAAGTTATCCCATATGACCTTGTCCATCTTATCTACTGTGGGGTGAGCTCCACATTCTCTGCTTTCTTATACCTTCACTCCAATTAACATAGAGCACATCTATACCATTGCAGAAATACTTATGTGCAAAAGAATTTCAACAGGTAATTAAGTTTACCTCAACAAACACCTCAAACAAAGCAAACACACCTGAGATAGAATCTGAACTGACTTTTGAGTTATTAAGGCATGAAATTGTTTGTATTCATATCATAGAAAATACCTCATTCATATAAATACATCTTTGCACAAATGGAGAATTCCACTGAAGCTGCGATACAAATCATCACACTGAAAAAAAGAGCATTAATGTAATGATACAACGTGATATCTTTTAAAAAGTCCTAAGCCTGTTTCTAATAGTTTTTTAATTATATCACAAAGAAAGATTTGTTATCATAAGCTTTCATACACTTACTGATAAACTACAAAATAAGTAACTTAGGGGCGCCTGGGTGGCTCAGTCGGTTAAGCGTCCGACTTCGGCTCAGGTCATGATCTCGCTGGTCTGTGAGTTCCAGCCCCGCGTCGGGCTCTGTGCTGACTGCTCAGAGCCTGGAGCCTGTTTCAGATTCTGTGTCTCCCTCTCTCTCTGACCCTCCCCAGTTCGTGCTCTGTCTCTGTCTCAAAAATAAAGAAACGTTAAAAAAAAAAATTAAAAAAAAATAAGTAACTTAGGTGCCACTTGCTTAATAATAAGACTAAAACTTGATCAAGGTTCAAGATGGCAGTGTAGGAAGATCCTGAGCTCAGCTCCACCCATGGACATAATGAATCTACAACTACAACACGAAGACCTAGAAACTAGATGAACAGAATCTCCACAACAGACGGCAGCACTGAAATGGATGGAAGAGGCAGAGAAACAGTCTCAATAAGGAAAAGAACTCTAGGGAGGAAGTTCCATGGTCGAGAAGGATCTCAAAGGTATGATATTTGTCCCTTAAAAGCAAGAGATTTTGCTGATGTGGGTTGCCTCCATATCAGGCAGTCCAACCCTTAGATCCTACATAGGAGGGACAAGCCCCCCAAGTAGCTGGCTTTGAAAACTAACAGAGAATATGTCTGGAAAAAACTACCTAATTATAGGGAGAAAATCTGGTCTCAAAAGGCTAATGCACAGACTGACTTGGCCCAGAAACCAGAGCAAAAACACTCAATTGAAAAGCGCATAGACCATAGGTGAAGGATACCTACTTACCAATCTTGGTGAGCCTTCTGGAGAGGCAAGAGGCAGCAAGGCCTCTTCTCAAGGACTGAGACCCTGGCGACAGTCATTTCTTCTACCTCATTCTGCCATGCTGCACTGGTGGGCACTATTTTGGAATCGTTCTACTAGACCACTAATGCAAACAGGATATGCCCTGCTGAGAACTCTCCACAACCTTGTACCTCCACCAGCCTTGCAGCAAGCAGGACCCTAGTTGTGCCCACTAGCATGTCCGTAGCAGTTACCCCAGTGCCATACAGCCATCCAGGCCAGGAGCCAGCCCTATCCACAGTTACATCCACAGCATTTGTGGCCACACTACCACAGAAGGGTAACTGCTGTCCACACAAGGGACACCCCTGTAGCAGATGGCTCTGGTGGCCAGGTAGGATTTCATTTCTGGGCCCATAGGACATCTCATATATAAAACTACTCCTTCAAGACCGGGAGATAGCTGAAATGCCTAATACATAGAAATAAACACAGAGAGGTAGGCAAAATGAGGAGACAGAGAAATATGTTCAAAAGAACAAGACAAAACCTCAGAAAAAGAACTAAACAAATAGAGATAAACAATCTATTTGATAAAGAGGTCAAAGTTAATGGTTATAAACATGCTTACTGAACTTGTGAGAACAATGGATGAACACAGAACTTGAACAAGGAGAGAGAAAATATAAGTACCAATCAGAGCTGAAGAATATCATAACAGAACTGAAAAATACATTAGGGGGAATAAAGAGCCGAAAAGATGTCACAGAAGAATGGATCAGCAATCTAGAAGACAGAGTAATGGAAACTGCCTAAACTGAATGACAAAAAGAAAAAATAATTTAAATAAATAAGTAAAGTTTAAGAAATCCCTGAAACAACATCAAGCATACTAACATTCGCATTACATATAGGGGTTTCATTAGTAGAAGGAAGAAATGAAAGTGTCAGAAAACTTATTTGAAAAAATTATAGTTGAAGATGTTCATGACCTGGGGAAGGAAACAGACATCCAGGTTTGGGAAGCACGAGAGTCCCAAACAAGATGAATCTAGAGATCTACACCAAGACACATTATAATTAAAATGTCAAAAATTAAAGATAAAGAGAGAATCCTTTAAAAAAGCCAGAGAAAAGCAATTTAGTTACATATAAGTAAATCCCCATAAGACTATCAGCTGAATTTTCAGCAGAAAATTTTCAGGCCAGAAGGTAGTGACATGATATATTCAAAGTAGCGAAAGGAAAAAGCTTACAACCAAGGATCCTTTACCCGGCTAAGTTATCAATCAGGACTGAAGGGGAAGATAAAAATTTTCCCAGACAAGCAAAAGCTAAAGGAGTTAAACACAACTAAACTTGCTTTATAAGCACTGTTAAACTGGGCGCCTGGGTGGTTCCCTAGGTTAAGTGTCTGACTCTTGATTTCAGCTCAGGTCTGATCTCACGTTAGTGAGTTAGAGCCCTGTGTTGGGCTCTGTACTGACAGCATGGAGACTGCTTGGGATTCTTTCTCTCTTTCTCTCTTGGCCCTGTCCCCTTCTCTCTCTCTCTCTCTTTCTCTCTCTCTCAAAATAAGTAATTAAACTTAAAAAAAAAAAGACCTATTAAAGGGAAAGTGGAAAAGGCCATGACTAGAAATAAGAAAATATATGAAAGAAAAAAAATCCCACTGGTATAGGCAAACATAGAAAAGGTAGTGGATCAACCTCTTGTAAAGCTAGTATGAAGGTTAAAAGACAAAAGTAGTAAAATCAATTATATCTACAATAATGAAAAGATGCACAAAATAAAAAGATGCAAAACATGACATCAAAAACATAAAATGTGGGGAGAAGAGCAAACATGTAATGCTTTTAGAATGCTTTCAAACTTAAGCAACCACCAACTTAATATAGATTTCTATATGTATAGGATGTTATATATGAACCTCATGGTGACCAAAAACCTAAAATAGATACACAAGAAAATAAAAAGAAAAGAATCCAAACATAAAACTAAAGAACATCATCAAATCACAGAGGAAGAGAGGAAGAGAAGAAAGGAACAGAAGAACTACAAAAACAACCAGAAAACAATGAACATAATAGCAATAAGTACACACTTATCAATAAATGCTTTAAGTGTAAATGGACTAAGTGTTCCAATCAAAATACATAGGGTGGCTGAATGGATTAAAAGAAACAAAACAAGACCCATCTATATGCTGCCTATGAGAGACTTAGTTCAGATCTAAACACACACACAGACTGAAATTGAAGGGATAAAAAAAGATATTCTATGCAAATGGAAACAAAAACAAAACTGGGGTAGCAATACTTATATCACACAAAATAGACTTTATAAGAAAGGCTGTAACAAGAGACAAAAAAGGAAATTTACAAAATGATAAAGGGATCAATTCAACAAGAAGACATAACATTTGTAAATATTTATTTACCTAACATAGTAGCACCTAAATATATAAAGCAAATATTAACAGACACAAAGGGAGAAACTGACAGTAATACTATAAAAGTAGGGGACTTTAACACCCCACTTACATCAAAGGGTAGATCATTCAGACAGAAAATCAGTAAGGAAACACTGGCCTTAAATGACCCACTAGACCTGATGGACTTATCAGATACGTACAGAACATTCCATCTCAAGTGCACATGGAGCATCCTTCGGGATACATCGTATTTGACTGCAGAGTAAGTCTCAACAAGTTTAAATCATATCAAGCACCTTTTCAAACCACAACAGTATAAAACTAGAAATCAATCACAGGAAGACAAATTGAAAAACCACAAATACGTGGAGACTAAACAACATTCTACTGAACAACCAATGGCCAATGAAGAAATCAAAGAAGAAACCGAAAAATATTTTGAGATATATAAGCACAACATTCTAAAACCTACGGATGCAAAAGAAGTGTTAAAAGGGATGTTTATAATGATACAGGCCTGCTTCAAAACACAAGAAAAATTCTAAATCTTTTGAGATATATAAGCACAACATTCTAAAACCTATGGGATGCAGCAAAAGAAGTGTTAAGAGGAATGTTTATAATGATACAGGCCTGCTTCAAGATGCAAGAAAAATTCCAAAAAAGAATTTAATCCTAAATGTAGATGAACTAGAAAAAGAAGAAACAAAACCCAAAATTAGTAGAAGGAAGGAAATAATAAACATCAGAGTGGAAATAAATGAAATAGAGACTAAAAATAAAAAAAAAATAGAAAAGATCAATGAAACTAAACGCTGGTCCTTTGAAAAGATAAACAAAATCAGAAAACATTTAGCTAGACTCATCAAGAAAAAAAAAGGGGGATCCAAATGAATAAAGTGACAAATGAAAAAGGAGAAAAAATCCTGAATAGCCAAATCAATCTTGAGAAAGAAGAACAAAGCTGAAGGTAGTCACAATCCTGATTTCAAACTAAACTACAAAGCTATAGTAATCAAAAACAATATGGTACCAGAACTAGCACAAAAACAGACACCATGATCAAAGGAACAAATTAGAAAGACCAGAAATAAACCCATGGTTATATGGTCAATTAATAAACAACAAACAAGGCAAGAGTGTACAATGGGGAAAAGACAATCTCTTCAATAAGCGTTACTGGGAAAACTAAACAGCTACATGCATAAAAAGGAAACTGTACCACTTTCTTATACCACACACAAAAATAAGCTCAAAATTGAAGACTAGAATATAAGCCCTGAAACTATAAAACTCTTAGAAGAAAACATAAGCGGTAACCTCTTTGACATCTTAGCAATATTTTTTTGGATCAGTCATCTCAGGCAAGGACAGCAAAAGCAGAAATAAACAAATGGGACTATATCGTACCAAAAAGCTTTTTACACAGTGAAGTAAACCATCCACAAACAAAATGGCAACTTACTGAATGAGAGAAGATATTCACAAAGGGTATATACAATAAGGGGTTAACATCCAAAACATATAAAGAACTCCTACAACTTAATATGAAAAAATCAAACATTCAGATTTTAAAATGTACAGATGACCTGACTGGACATTTTTCAAAGACATACAGATGGCCAACAGGCATATGAAAAAATGTTCAATATCACTAACCAGCAGGGAAATGCACATCAAAATCACAATGAAATATCCTCTCACACATGTCAGAATGATTGTGATTAAAAAGATAAAAAATAACAAGTATTGGTGAGGATGGGAGAAAGGGAACCATTGCACACCATTGGTAAGAATGTAAATTGGAGCAGCAAGTTTGGAAAAAAGCATGGAGCTTCCTCAAAAAATTAAAAATAGAAATACCATACAATCTAGCAATTCCACTGCATTGGCCATGCATACCACTTCTAGATATTTAACCAAAGAAAATGAAAACACTAATTCAAAAAGACAAATGCACTCCTATGTTCATTGCAGCTTTATTTGCAATAGCCAAGATATGGAAGCACCCTCAGTGTTCATAGATAGATGAATGGACAAAGGAGATTTGTACATGCACACACACACACACACACACACACACACACACACACACACGGGAATATTACTCAGTGATAAAAAAAAGGATGAGATCTTGCCATTTGTGACAACATGGTTGATCCTAGAGGGTAGTATCTAAGTGAAATATGTCAGAGAAAGATAAATACCATATGACTTCATTTATATGTAGAATCTGAAGAACAAAACAAATGACCAAACCAAACAAAGCAGAAACAGACTCATTGATATAGAAAAGAAACTGGTGGTTGCCAGAGGGAGATGAATGGGAGGATGGACAAAATAGATCTTTCAGTTATAAAACATGTTAGACATAGGGAGGTAATGTACAGCATAGGGAATAGTCAGTGTAACAATTTGTATGATAATAGATGGTAACTAGACTTATTGAGGTGACAATTTCATAAAGTATACAAATGTCGAATCACTATGTTGTACTAATGAAACTAATATAATATTGTATATCAGTTAAGAAAACCCTGAAACTTCTTGGCAACAGTTCAGTTATTCCATTCAACTTGCTGTACACAAGATATATGCCACCAAAATTTTAAAAAGCAGGCATTTGCATTTTATTTGTATGATTTTAACTTGTGATATGAACAGCCATCTCCATCATGACTTTTTCTCTTTTACTGTTATATGCAATGGAATAGATTTAAAACTGTGCAGAAAAAATTAGGGAAATTATTTTTAGTTAATATCAGGAATTAAGAAGACTAATGATTGAAACTGTCTATAGATAAAGACACTCAACCTTATATCAGAAAAGCCAGCGGAAGCACGATGAAGGACAGAATAATACAGTCAAGAAATAGTGGGTTTATTTCCAGTATTTTACATTTTCCTATGAATGTGGTAACGGTGCTTATATGTTTCTTTTAGAAATCTTCATATTTTTCCTTATCCTTGTTACAGAGATAAACAGAATGACACCTTATATAAACACAAGTAATGCATAAAAATTCTCTCTTGTAACCTAAGGCAATTTACATTGCAAAACAGTACAGAATAAAACGTTCAAATATTTCTAGCAGGAAGGTCATTTATTCAAATTTATGTGAGGTGCTGTCAGTGACGGTATTTTGTTCCTCAAAAGAACAGACTCTACCTCCTTAATTTGGGGATTGCAAACTTGGAGGTGACACGGATAATAACAAGGCTCACCTGACATAAAGCACTCCATTTTGATCCACACGACGCTGCCAACCCACAGGAACTTGTATAGCTGGAAGACCTCCATCTTTGTCCCCTCCGTCACAGTCCTTGCCTCCATTCATTTTCTGTGTCTGCTTGGGACTTTCCAAAGATATCAGCAATAAGATGATATCCTTATATTACAGGGCATGATGGCCTTCAAAAATGGCCAGTGCAGCACAGTTTTTCCCAGACTGTACAAAATGCATTGGGAAGCTTCGGCTCAGTTTGGAACCAAGTCCTTGAAATCTGCCATTGTGGAAAAAATCAGTTTCCCATTATAATCTACATTAAATAACCAATATTTAATTCCTAAGGATGGTCTACATGGGTAAAAATGAGTGTTTCTGACTAAGGAAAATCATATTCACCAATGCTGGTACCTGTCTGAAGTGGGGGAGGGGAGGAGTGTAAAGTTTTTAGTTCAACATTTTGTCTTGAACCTTGATGTCAGACTAAAATAACCTCTATTGTCTAGAAACCGGTCTCATTTTTACAGTGTGAGTCGGTTAATATTTCCAGGTACTACCCGCCTTTAGAGGCCACATTCTTTAAACTTTCTCTTCATCTTCCAATCTGAATCCAAGATGTTGCAGGTTGGTTCATCTGATGTTTTCATGTCTTCAAAATTCCAATAATGTAGCCTGAAACATATGTAAATGTGTAAACTGTATATTTAATATTGAAAAACCGAGAAGCCGCACACTTTTAAAAATGGAATAAACTGCTACGTGTACCAAAACACTTTGATGTTCTCTGCCATGAACATCACATGTCAAATTCGTCTTTTCTTCTTCCAACTTGCTCCACTCACTCTAGTTAAATCAACTTGCTTGCTCTTCATCACATGTAACTTTCTAATTATTAAAGATAGACCCATAATCATGGCATATCACACACACACATAACCTCCTTCTTACTCACAAGAAAAATTTATCACCTCTTAGGTTCTGACAATTGGAAAGTTGTGTGTTAATCCAGTTACATTTTCTCACTCTTTAATTGTAAATATTCTTATGATTTACTTTTCTTTTCTAATCATTTTATTAGTCTGAAGAAGAAAAATTTTTTAAAGAAAAAAATTAAAAGGAAATCTACAGTACCTTTCCAAATATAAGAGATTTCCCCACCCCCAGCCCCCCGTTCTTGCATATAAGAGTGGGAGTTGCTTTATAGTTAAGATTTACAAATTCCCATCCATTACGGGGTACTCTGTTAATTCCTTTATTAAGTCACAAGGTGCTGCTTAGGGAAGACATACTGGCTTGAAACAATAGCAATAAGGGCTAGGGTGGAAAGCTTGTAAGAGGTCATCTTAAGGGATCTGTTAAATAAGAAAAGATGGCAAATAAATTTTTAGAAGATTTAGTACTTACTCCTAATGGAGAATGTGTTATTTCTTGTGGTATACAAGCCTTTCTATAATCAATTTAATATATAATGTGTGATTATACTGTGGGACTCATGAAACTTACTAAAAGATGAATGAAAATAATTATTCTAGTGTTATATAAGTGGGACTTGTGGCTTGTGATAAAAATTTCCAGTGACAGCATCACCCACAGGTTAAAAAAAATGCTGTGTCTCAGACAACTTAACTGAAAGTGAAGGTGTTATGCTCTGGAAAGGTCTGTATTAAAAGACTTAAGATTCATATGAAAATATTAAAATTACCTCAAAAAATTTAAATAAAAGGACTTATATTTTAGATGTTTAAAATATGTATGCATAACTTAATCAATGAATGAAACAGTGTAAATAGACACATAACTACTTTACTTACATTCCTAAAAAAACTTACATAATTAAGTTAGCTCTGGACATTTTTTGAGCTTTCTTCACAGGAGAATGCCTTATGCTAAAAGGCATCATGTATTCAGGCATAAGCTCTATTTGCAGCTTGGGCTGAGACAGAAAGTGTTGCAATGAAGCATATACTCATTTAGCTGAAAGTCACAAACCATGGGCATGGATGTGGTAAACATCATCAGGCAATGGGAAAAGTAGCAAAAATTTATTGGGAAAAATGTGGGGTATAAGGAAAAGTGCCAAGTAGTAGCATTCCCAATGGTGTCTCAAGCTAACTTGCATTGCTGGGGCCACTCCATTGTGTCTATGTTTCTCACAGAAATGACCTACTTGTCTCCCATCCACTGTACCTTTAACTATGACCCCTGTTGATCATTTATGAGTTTATTGACGTTTCATTCCACAGTTAGTCAACAGCTATTATGTACGAGGTGTTATGCTATGTGCTGCAGTACAACGATGGTGAAACCCTTCTTTATCCATAGTCCAGTATAATGTTTGGCACTAAAGAGATGTTCAGTGAGGAAGAATATAAAGGAAAGAGGGAGGAAGGATGAGAAAGAATGGAGAGAGCAAGGAAGGGTCAGTCCGGTCCAGTAGAGTTCCCAGTGCTAGTGGAAGATGGGAAAGAGGCATGAATTTTGTGCCATTCTGGACTCCCAGTTTTGGTAAATAGTGACAGACCCTGATTATTGAACCTGTTTTTTTTTTTTTTTTTTTTTTTTTAACAGCCCTTTTTCATGTTCATTTTATTAATTTGCTTTTCCTAATGAAATCTCTTTAGTGGTTTGTGATCATTAGATTGAACTGGCTTTCATTCTCCCTACTTCTGTTTTTGAGCTTTGTGATCATTTGATGCCTATTTTCTTTCCTTTCTTCTTTCTTCTTCTTCTTCTCCTCCTTCGCCTTCTTCTCCTTCTCCTTCTCCTCCTTCTTCTCCTTCTCCTTCTCTTTCTTCTTTGTTTGCCTGCTCTTGAATGCAACTCCAACTTCCCCAAGACTGGCTGGTTCACTCCATTAAGTAATTTGTGTATCCGCCAGATAATAACATTGGCTCGATTCCTGCCAAATAACTCTCTCATATTTCAGTAATGAAAAATAGAAATATCTGATGGCTGGGTTTTGCTTAGACCAGCAATTCTCAGAGCATGGTGCTGGGACAATCATTACTGTCAATAATGCCCAAGAACTTGTCAGAAATATAAATTCACAGGCCTGGCCCCAGACTTAATGAATTAGAAAGCTTGGGGGCCCTTCTGTTCTTTAAGAAGCCTTCCAGGTGATTCTGATGCATGCTCAAGTTTGAGACCCACTGACTTAGACTAATGCCCCTGCCTCCCTTCCCAGGACATGGACGTTTTATTTATTTATTTATTTATTTATTTATTTATTTATTTATTTATTTATTTATTTTTGAGGAGGGGATTGTTTTTATTTTTTATTTTTTATTATTTTTTTTAATATGAAATTTATTGTCAAATTGATTTCCATACAACACCCAGTGCTCATCCCAACAGGTGCCCTCCTCAATACCAATCACCTACTCCCCCCTCCCTCCCACTCCCCATCAACCCTCAGTTTGTTCTCAGTTTTTAAGAGTCTCTTATGTTTTGGCTCTCTCCCTCTCTAACCTCTTTTTTTTTTTCCTTCCCCTCCCCCATGGTCTTCTGTTAAGTTTCTCAGGATCCACATAAGAGTGAAAACGTATGGTATCCGTCTTTCTCTGTATGACTTATTTCACTTAGCATAACACTCTCCAGTTCCATCCACGTTGCTACAAAAGGGGACATGGCCCTTTTATATCTCTACACTATGCAGGCAGCCAGCCCTCAACTTCCTTTTGTCCCTGGGGAAGAGGGGTGGGGGGATGGGGCAGCCATCCTTTTTTTGTTGATACTTCAGCCTTCTAGAAGCAGCTCAATTGCAAGGGCCTTAGGGAGTCCTCACAGAGTGGAGGTCAAGTATCTACATAGTTATCATTTATTTATCTGTAAGTGGCACCTATTTCCTCAACATTCATTTGTGAATTTGGAAAATTCGGAGATGTTTGAAGGTGAAAATTAAATTGGACTGTAATCTCAGTGTTGAATAACTACTGCAAACCTGAATGTACTTTCTTTTAATAGTTGTTTTTAGAAAATTTTAAAAGCACATGTTAAAAAAGAAATTATTATAACAATAAACCACTACTCCAAATTCACAATGTCAGCATTTTGTCAGTTTTGCTTATTTTTAAAAATAAAACTCCATTACAGATACAGCTAAATACTATCTCCCTCCCCCACCCGTCTCTCTTTTTAGTCCTATTTCTTTCCCTTCCATCTTAAAGGCAACCACCATCATAAATCTGGTCCTCATTCTTATAGGCTTTGCTTTTATATGTTTATTCCCTGTATATGTATATGTAAACAATATTTGGTATTGGTATATGTGTTTCAAAATTTTTATATAAATACTATTACACATATATATCATTCTGCAACTTGCTTTTTAAAATTCAACACTGTTTGAGAGTTATCTCAGTTGAGATACATAGATCTGTCCCTGTTTCAGACATGTAGATCCAATTTGTTAATTTTTAACATCTGAATGGTATTCTATCATATTATTATAGAACTATTTATTTATTGGTGTATCAATCATATTAATGTTAGGCTGTAGAGTCTGCACAGTCTCAATTTTTCAGACACTGCCAAGTTGCTCTCCAAAGTTGTACTGAATCCAAGTTTTTTTCATGTTCTAAACATGTCTTTTTCCTTTAAATATTGGATCATGACCACTTTGTACTTTATTTTCATCCTGAGCATTTTACTATGGCATTAAATATTTTTCCAAAATATTATTTTTAATTGCTGGATAGTATTTTTGGGGATACACACACACAGACACACACACACACACATATATAATTTATTCACTTCCCTCTTGTGAACATAGATTTTTTCCTAGACTTTAGCAACTACAAATAAATCTGAGATAAATATTTCAGCCTTTTTGGCATATTTAGTGAGAATTCTTTGTTAAAATGGAATTGCCAAATTTTAAGACCCTTGATAAATTTCTTAAAGTGACAAAAGGGTAGTTTTGGGAAAGCATTTCAGGCCATGTTTCTCAAACTTTTGAAACCCTCTTGTATGTCCTCTTTTGCTAAATATTAAAATCTTCTCTTTGCCCCTAAGATTCTGATAACTTTATTTCCTAAAGAGATTCATCATAAAATATTTAGTCATGCTTTATTTTTATAGTTTATATCTAAAAACAATAGTTTCTCCTCTTTTCCAAATTTAACATTAAAAAAAACCCTGCACATCCACAACATTTTCCCTTCATCTCCCCCGAAGATTCCATTATGACCCACCTTGTTTATATGGCTTGGTTTAAGCCCAATAGACACAGGTTAAAGCAGAAAAGATATTGTGATATGAAAGGTACCTACATCTCACCAACACTCAGGATCAGGGATAGATCTTACACTTAGGACATAATTCAAATTTATTCCACAAACAATTCTAGCAACAACAATATAAAATTCAAAAAGTGGTGTGTGGGGGTGGGTGGGTTGTGGGTGTGTGTATATTCTGAGATCTACCACAATTCTACAGACATTTTAATTTTTCTACTTTCTTTAAATATGCAAATTAGTTTGGGAATTGGCTTTTAGTGAAATGAATTTTAGTGGCTTGATTTACTTCTTTGCATTGGCTTCTTTTGATCATTCAGAATTCAAATTAGATGTTACCTCCTCGAAGAGACTATACTGTAAGCCATAGGTAATCTCTCAAACTTTGTCAATTCACTGGTACCTCTCATCATCCATTTGTTTATCATTTATTTGTTTGTTTATTGGCTTTCTCTCCCCATAGACTGTAAACTTCCTCACAGCAGGGACCATGTCTCTCTAGGTCCTTCCTATATTCCTAGTTTCTGGTATAGTGCCTGGTCTGCAGTAGGAGCTTAAATACTTCCTGAAGACTGCATATTCAAATCAGTCAACATAATTTTATATTCTGATTTTTACCATGTAGGCTTATAAAAATTTAGCAACACATGCATCTAAAATGAAAGGTTTTTTTTTAAAGTTTATTTATTTATTTGAGAGAGACAGAGGCACTGT
This sequence comes from Panthera tigris, assembly GCF_018350195.1. NCBI lineage: Eukaryota > Metazoa > Chordata > Mammalia > Carnivora > Felidae > Panthera > Panthera tigris. The sequence goes on along the minus strand of NC_056667.1, from coordinate 138,089,556 downwards.
GAGTAGGGGAGGGGCAGAGAGAGAGAGAGAGAGAGAGAGAGAGAGAGAGAGAGAGAGAGAAAGAGAGAGAGAGAATCCCAAACAAGCTCTCAGCACAGAGCCCACTGTGGGGCTTGAACTCACAAAACTGTGAGATCATGACCTGAGCCAAAACCAAGAGTCAGACGCTTAACCGACTGAGCCACCCAGGTGCTCCTGAAAGAGAGGTTTTTAAAAGAAGCCAGTGGAAGCTAATGAGTGTGAATGTTGACAAAATATATAAAAGATGTTTTGCTCTAGATTTGTCCCTGATCTCATAATCTCTGATAATTTCTGTGTAGAAAGTATGATAGGGCTTCTAAGAAAATCAATAAAGTGACTTTATATTTTATTTGTAAAGTGCATCAGTTTTATTTATGAAGTGGTTTATATATACATTTTAATTGGATTAATAAAGAAACCATTAAAATAAATGAATCCAACAATTTAAAATTAAACTTATATTTCAATAGGATGCTAATTAATACAACAGACCTTTTTTTCTTAATCTGCTTTACTGACATTCTTTTCAACCTAAGAATAAACTCACTAGTTTATGCAGTGTTAAATGTATATTTTAAAAGTTATACTCAAAGCACCATGAAGACTATCAGATTATGACATCATGAAAATAAGTAAGTAGGTATTCCTCATAAATCTTTCTGAATAACATCAAATGTTATAAATTCTTCTCAATAATGTCACACAAACTTTACTAATGGTAAAATAATAAATTGATTTTTTGAGTCATGTGATATCATGAGTAAATTCTATTAAAATGTTTATAATGACATCACACATTGATCTTGTGCCTTGTGAGGTTACTTGTATATATATAGTAGGATTGAATGAATACCAGATGAACTACTGATTTTTCAAGGTAAGACTACGTAAATTAGTTTACGTAAAATACTAATATTTTATAATTATATAAGTCTAAATCATTTATTTTTATATGCTATGATTATAAACTTAGCCCTTGAAATGTTTAGAGTGAAATAAGGAATCTATTCCATTCCAACATTTGCAAGTGAATGTCTCAGGTTCTCCAATGAGACCAAGTCTCCCGTAGAAGCTACCTTTACACTTAAATTCCAAAACAATATGTACATACCACAACAGATATGATTGTATTAAACAATAACATCAGCATTAGAATTTTGGAGAGTAATGTCTGAGTGGCTACAACATTATTATCATTTGATTGGGTAATAAATGGATATACTCATAATCTTTCCATTATTATTAGTTAAATTATGCTTGTTAGAGCAACCCTAAATCACATTTCCCCTTTTCAATTATCTTTCACCCTCATATCAATTATTCAAACAGCTCCTTTACAGCACTTAGCCAGTCCTCCCATCCAACCTTCCCATCTGTTTCACCTTTCACCTATTTATTCAAGCTATGCATTTTTATTTATGAACACACTTATCTTGCAGTTACATCTTTTTTCATTTTTAAAAAACTGCTTCATAGATTATTCCTATTTCCACTCTGGTTATTATTGCCATTTGGTTCTTAATTTCATTTTGCAGCCACTTCTTCTAAAACATACTTCTCAAATGCATCCTATGTAAGGCTCTAACGGGTTCTGCTACCGAATGGGCTCTACTTACTTACCCCAAACTACCCTCAGTGCATTTACATTTGTTTTATACAGCTGTGTAGAGTACCATAAGCACATCTTTCCTGCCCTGATTACCAAAGCTCTCTAGTTTGAATGTCTTTGCCCTTTTAATGCAGAAGAGTATAAAAATTCACAATCTGTACATGAGGGATCATATTCACATAGGAAAGTTACATTTTTTCACAAACTTGGAAGGTACAGGGATAGGCTTCTCAGAGTGAGGCCAGTTCTCAGTCAAGGTAACAATGGCCTATGCCCATTTATGGTTAGGAGAATTATTTATACCAGGCCATTTCTTGCTGCCAACGATAGGCAACTTACACATACATCCTTGCCATAGAGAAGCCTTCAGAGAACTAAATGCTGAGTACAAATAGTAGACTGCAATTGGCCTCAAACACTCTGTAGCTCCTTTTACCAGAAGGTAGGATTTATTGTTCCACACTTTGAATCTGGGCTGGCCTTGTGACTTGCTTTGACCAATGGAATGTGATGGATATGCTACTATTCAAGTGCTGAGTCTAAAACTTGATAGGCCTTGCATCTTCCACTCTCGCTTCCTGGAATGCCATTGTCTCAGGACCAATCTGAGCCTGCCTGCTTGAGGATGAGCGTCCACATGGAGACAAAGAAGTCCAGCTGGTCCAGCCAGTCCAGCTGAGGGCCCAGTCATGTAAGTAAGTCTAGTCAAAACGATATGGAACATGGATGAGCTGGCCCCACAGAGCCCAACCTAGACTGCAAACCCACAAAATCATGATTATTTTTCAAATACCTCCAAATTATACTGGAAACAACCTGAAAGTCTAAAATAGGGTTTTATGTAAATTAATTACTGCTTTTAGAAGCTATGTAGCTCTATACTTTATTAGCTTGTGATCTTGGACAAGTTTTAACATTTCTTTCCTTATAAAAGAGAGATTATAGCCCTACAGAATTGTTCTGTGGATTAAAGTTAAAAGTTTTAAACCAGTGCCTAGCATGTGGCAAATATGTGAGTTGTTGCTATTTATGCATAGCTATTAAAATCATGTTATGGAAAATTTAATAGCACTGGAAAAGATACATGATATTGTCAGGTGAAAAAAAACATACTACAAAGTTGCATGTAGAATTATAAATCTTGGGGAGCCTGGGTGGCTCAGTCAGTTAAGTGTCTGACTTCAGCTCAGATCATGATCTCATGATTCATGGGTTCAAGCCCCACATCGGGCTCTGGGCTGAAAGCTCAGAGCCTGGAGCCTGCTTCAGATTCTATGTCTCCCTCTCTCTATGTATCCCTCACCCACTTGTGCTCTGTCTGTCTCTCTCTCAAAAATAAACATGAAAAAAAATTTAAAAAAAAGATTCATAAATCTTCATTTACAAAAATGCTACTACATATGTAGATGCAGGAATACAGAAACACTAACCTCTCAGTGGTTGTCTCTGGGTAGCAGGAATATGAATGATTTTTATTTTCTTCATTGTTTTTCTGTATTTTCAAAGTTTTCCAGAATAAAAATCTATTGACTTTGCAATCAAGAAAAATATTATTTCCAAAAAACTAAATATTATATCCATAGAACAGCCAATTAATGTTTTCCTAATCCTTAAAAGCACTAGGAATACTTTTTTATTGGAAACAGTCACAAGCTTTGTAGCTGGTATTATGCTATTATTTCTTTTTCTGTTTTAGCCAAGTGAAAAAGATACAAAATACTGCATTAACTTGGATGCTCTAAATACTAGAAATGAAAATTAAGACTATCCCTTTGACTGGTTCTAAAATGCTTCAGAGTGTCACTCTTACTTTTCTGCTTGGAATACGTCTCCCATCCCTACATTCTTGTTCTTCATCAAACCAACTTCTGTTTATCTCAGTTTAAATGTCACTTTCTCAAAGAGGTCTTCCCTGGTTTCTCCAGTCATTAGGTTTTCCAACTCTAACTTGGGTTCCCCTTTAATTCTTCCTTATAATATCTAGTAATTCACATGTATTACTACACATAACTGAGCTTTCATTTCACCCTTGTCATTCTACCTGCCTGCAAAGAAAGAGCAAATTGAGACAGTTAACTTCAAGTTAAAGCCTCCTTTTGTGCCTTTAAAAATATTTAAGGAAGTAGAAATTGAGGGTCTATATACATATGTAGAAAATGCTTACTATGCATTTTAAAAGCTCTCTTAAAAGCCAAAAAGTGCACAATCACCAGCTCATATTCTGTAAAAAAGAATTAGAGAACTGTTTTAAGTATAGTAATAGGTTACACCAGAACATCTATAAACTAATTGATAAAGTCACTATATTGCTGAGGGAAAAATTATCTATGATTTATTTCTGTATATTAGTCACCAGCAGAGTTTGCTATTTTTGCTTTTCTATAGAATAGTGAAGTTTCTCATAGAGGATATTTTTAAAAAATACTTGTCTACATTTACATAGTCTATTTTAGAGCAAATTTGAGGAGTAACTTTCACATCTTATCTGTACGTTACTGGTATTTTGGCTACTCAAGGAACAGCTCAATATACATATAGGTCAAATCATTTTTGAGAAATGATGTACATCAATATTGGTTTTTCCCCAAACTGTACTAGGAATGAAACAATTACAAACTATACTCATTTGGGGTTGTATAACATTTAAATAACTAATATTTATATACTCTTTTAGTCTTTTATATACTCTTTTACTTACTTACTTATTCTTTACTATACTCTTCAATTCACCTGGCAACAGACGCCAAGTTCGTACTTGGAGTAATCAGTTCTGTAGAGAGGTAACGGTGACCCCTAGTAACCTCGAAAATAAGTTCACTCAAGGTGGAAACAGGAAGACTTGTCAGCCATTGTAGAAACCTATCTAAAGACACTGTCTCTAAATATGTGTAAGTATCTAGGAACACTCTGGTCCAGTCAACACGTCCAATAAATGTAATTAAATGTAAAAGAGAAGTACAGTCTAATTCATTGTTCCATAAGGTCTCTAAAAAAGCAAGAAGAGGAATATCGTCTGTACATGGATTCAAAAAATAAGAGTCCAAGATACACAATCTCTAAGTCCCATGAAATAAGCGACCTTTTACTGTGTTTATGCAGCTCACATATCAGGAATAAAATGAGTAAGTAAGTAGTAATACCTGCAGATGTTCAATGGTGTCATATGAAAAGTATCTCAAGGAGACTCCATTTAGCATTTTACTGCTCACTGGAATGCTGAGGGAGGCAGAGAAAATGTAGCAGCCGAAGAAAACTTATGCACACAGTACTCAGGTTGGAGTGGAAAGGAGTTTTAGTATCATAACACCAAGCATAGAGTATCTTAGAGAACATGCTGAAGAAAAGCAAAACCTATAGAAAATAACATCTCCTATTTAACAAAGAGTTAAGCAAAATATAAGACCAAGTTACAAACAGGAGGACTCTGGGCCAAGTCCTATCTGCGGAAGTGTTTGGCATGTACACAGTTTGAGAATAATGATGAATTAGTTGACAATATTTAAATGAAAGGATATTGCATGAACATTTGCATTTCCTGCTTTACCTGAGAGACTGGATGATGTGGTAATACTAGGTCAACATTCCTGCCTTGCAACAATTATCTGGAACGGAGCAGTGACTGCTCCTTCAGAAAGGACTTGGCTCTCCAGTTCAGTGCAGTGGCTTCCTGCTTCATTCCCACCAGCCTGGCCTCTGTAGGCACTTGGGTTTCCAATCTCTGGAATAGAAAGGACCTTGAGATAAGGCTTGAAAGACTCACTATAGTCCTTGACAAGGAGTACAATTTATTTGTTTCTTAATCACCACTTAACCTATAATTCGTAGTGTCTTCACAAGGGTGGAGGATGAACTCTCAGTGGATCATCATACATGATTAGTTTGTGAAGGAGTTCTAGTAAGCTAGCTAAAACCAAGAGCAGATAGCGAACTTTCTTAATAAAATTGAGTTGACCCTGAAACTGTGGTGATTTTTGAGTTAGAGGAGGTAGAGGGTACACAGAATTCTCACCCAACTTCAATCTTCTATCTTCCATTCTTTCTTAGCCCCATCGTCAGTAATACCACAAATTAGCATTATCTCAAGAACTCATCTTGGGATCAAAGAATCATGGAACCAAATTGTACATTACCATTACTGAGTTATAAAATGCTGCTCTCCTCCCCCTCGCTTTTAATATTGTTTCCTTTCAGCCAATAAGGGAAAAGATTACTTATAAGGACTTTCGAAAGTGTACTTGAGACCTTGTTAACCCTTATCCTATTTTCTCTGAGACATCAAGGAGACACTGACAAGGTTCTTTCTCAGTCAGAGCAAAGTAATCCTTGGGACAGTGTAAACTCATTTGTTCTCTTTCCATAGCTAATGAACAACCTTCTGATTATTTGTTGGATTTCATAGGTGATTTGATATCATTAAGTTCATAACTTGGATATCAGGTACAAGTATTTCAGTCCATGAAAGCAAATAAACAAATGGGTTATGTTTGGCTTATAAATTAATTTCTTGTAAATACAGATGATCTGCGTCAAACCCTAGAGGCCCATCACCCTTGAGAGCAATGGAAAATAAATTTTTTCTTCTTTTCTTTTCTTTTCTTTTCTTTTCTTTTCTTTCTTTTTTAAAGTAATTTCTTTGCCCAATACAGGGCTTGAACTTGTGACTCTGAGATCAAGAGTTGCACGTCTACTGACTGAACCAGCCAGATGCTCCTCAACATTTTCTTTTAATTGGAAGAGTAAGGACCACATCCTGGACCAGCCAACTTGCTCTTTTTTTCTTTTTGGTTTAGGGCCAAAGCAGGACAGGGGGATGTGTAGGACAGGGTGTACAGCATGCTTGAGTATTGCTATTTCTCAGAAAGCAGCCAGGAGAGACAAAGGAGCAATTAAGGTATGCAGAACAAAGATTAAATAACAATGTCTCTATAATCTTGATATATTAAAGGTACTCCAAGTATTGGACTTAGTGTTTTAAGCATTTACTAGCCATCCCCTACATGTGGAGCACAATAATGGATACTAAGAAACTGGACATAAAGAGAATACAAGCCCCATCTCAAGAAGCTATGCCTTGGAGGTGGAGGGTAGGGAGCTGTGCAATCCAATAAACAGGTAATTATAAAACTGACTGACACTGGCTACAATAGGGCTAAATATGTAGTGCTAAAGGAGTACAAAGAAAGAGCTAGTCTAGTTCTCAGGGATCAGAGAAAGGGGGATGCTGGATACATTTAAGGATGCATTGAAATTAGACAGACAAAGAAAGGTTAGTAGGAGACGTGAAATTTCACCTAATCCATGCAAATGATCTTAGTTTCAAAAGATTAATATTAAAGATTTTACTCTTCTGTCTGGTAATATCAATTCTAATATTGTACTTATTTTTAGCTGGTAAGCAAGCATAAAGGTCTCATTTTGTCAGACCTTTTAACCTTGAGATGGTATAAGGGATGAAGCATTAATGAATATTTTCCACAGGAAGATCTGGATGTCTGCCTCATGCCTGAAATAGAAAATGGTGACCTGACATCCAGATAAGCAAAGAAGAAATACTATCAAAAGACGATGATTCACTTCACTAAGAAAGTATTATTAGATGTGAATGCATTGGAAGCAGAAGCTAAAAGGAGCAAGATATGGATGAGGGAGTCTTAGCCTATAGATAGAGTAGTTCAAAACTGTTTGGAAGTATATCCATTAAAAAAAGAAGTTCCTAACTGATGAAAATAAGATGGTTATTGTTCTAAAGTTATTTTAGACAAATGTATAAATAATATTAGCTGACTTCCTACCATCTTCTGGGAACAGCACTGAGCATTTTATACATACATCTATTAACTAACTTAATACTTGTCACTGTCCTATAAATAAAGAGTATTGTTTTTTCTTTTCTAGAGTTAAGGAAATGGAGACAAGATAAATTAAATAACTTTACCTTCTCTTTTCCTCTTTGGTAATTTATATCCGCCTTTCCTATTTTATTGTTTTTCTCCTTAGTGTTTATCACTAACATACTGTATATACTATTTACCCTATATTTCCTCTGATAAAGAACATAAGCTCTGTGGGCACATGGACATATTAGTCATCATAACAGATAAAATTCCCTAGAATTTTTTGCTTTAGGTTCAATAGCTCCTTGAAGGCTAGGTGGATCACAACTTTTCATTTCTCATAGCACAAAGTACAGAACCTTACACATGAGCATAATCAGTAGGCATATACGGAGCCCCTGTCACGCTTAGCACTGCATGTGTCACTGTAAGATAGGGAAGGACAAAATACCATCAGTGTTCTCAGAGAACTTAACACCTAGACACAGAAATAGGTAGAAGCATGAGGCATACCTAGGGCGTTCCTCACCTACGTTGTACCTAGGGAAGCCTCACATTCAGGTCCAATGTGAGTAATTTCATTACTTCTCTTCTTCAACTACCTAACGATGTCTAAAAGCGCTTATCCACCACTCCTCCCAAGACACCCTAGTTAGTCTGTGGCATTAACCTTTTGTGGAAATGCCAGAACTATTCACAACTCTATGCCTATGCACATGTTGTTCCCTGGACATAGAAAGATTTCCTTCCACGTTCTTAAAGCAAGCAACCTTGTGCTCTTTAAACTCTCCGGTCAATTCTTCCATGAATCCCTCTTTAGACTCCTTCTCAGAGTTACTCATTCATTGCTCTCTCATTCTACAGTGCTGCTTACACATATGTAACAGCACTTAATACACTCTGTTTTATGTACACACATTCCTTGCTTTATATACCCTGTTTTTGAGGTTGCCAAACACATTACCAGGTACATGATATGCAAACAGTGTACTCTAAGTTGAATTATTTGTTTTTCTCACCTTTCAAAATGCTAGAGAATGTTTTAAATCCCCTGAAATATAATCATAAAATAAAAAAGTTCTTGTTAGGAATATGTTAAAACCACCCAGTGATATATGAAGGTGGCTAACTGCAGATGAGTATTCAACCAAAATCAAATGGAGGCTGTATAGAATCTACTTTTCTTATTCTATTATCAGTACAATTTCTAAATGCAGGGGCTGTCTACAGTGCCTAGAGGAGTGCCCGGTACACAGAGAATTACTTGTGAGTAAGTGAATGAGTGCTTGTACGCAAACAGAATGCCATAGCATAAACTAAATGTGCTGTAGAAATTCAGAGATGAGGTAACAAATAATAGAAAGAACAGTGAGGTAAGAGGAGGTTTAGAATCTGAAATTTTCTGGCTGTATAACTTTAGTAAGACAATTAACCTGAGCTTTAACTTTTTAATTTGTAAAAATTAATGGGCTGAACTAGATCAGTATTTTTCAAATTATTTTTGGTGTAGATTTCTTTTGTCTAAGGAAATCTAAATGGAATCTCCATTACATATTACATATGTATAATCTCCATTGCTTACTGGTAATAATTCATTATATATATAATATGTATAATCTCCAATGCTTGCTGGTAATAATTCATTTTATAAGACCAAATTATAACATTACTTATTAAAATTCATCAATAAAAATAAGGGACTACTTTGATTAATAGAAAGTATGAAATCAAGAGATATGGGTGACAGTTGCAATTTTAAATCATCTTCAAAGGAGTCATTTCTGTACTTTGTTCTGGCTTTATAATATTAACACAGTTCTGATTACCACAGAAAAGCTATTGCTAAAGGCAACTTTTTTTTTTTTTTTTAATAGTGAATTTGGCTTCAGCAACATTAAGGTCTCTGCAATTAAAATGGTCAAGAAGCTTGAAGGGAGAGTAAAGAAATCTTTTTTCCACGGACTTCAACCTGTATTACAAAGCTGTAATCATCAAGACAGTATGGTACTGGCACAAAAACAGACACTCAGATCAATGGAACAGAACAGAGAACCCAGAAATGGACCCGCAAACATATGGCCAACTAGTCTTTGACAAAGCAGGAAAGAATATCCAATGGAATAAAGACAGTCTCTTCAGCAAGTGGTGCTGGGAAAACTGGACAGTGACATGCAGAAGAATGAACCTGGATCACTTTCTTACAGCATACACAAAAATAAACTCAAAATGGATGAAAGACCTCAATGTAAGACAGGAAGCCATCAAAATCCTTGAGGAGAAAGCAGGCAAAAAACTCTTTGATCTTGGGCACAGCAAATTCTTACTCAACACATCTCCGGAGGCAAGGGAAACAAAAGCAAAAATGAACTATGGGGACCTCATCAAAATAAAAAGCATCTGCACAGCGAAGGAAACAATCAGGAAAACTAAAAGGCAACCGACGGAATGGAAGAAGATATTTGCAAATGACATACCAGATAACGGGTTAGTATCCAAAATCCATAAGAACTTAGCAAACTCAACACCCAAAAGACAAATAATCCAGTGAGGAAATGGCAAAAGACATGAATAGACATTTCTCCAAGGAAGACATCCAGATGGCCAACCGACACATGAAAAAATGCTCAACATCACTCATCATCAGGGAAATACAAATCAAAACCATAATAAAATACTACCTAACACCTGTCAGAATGGCTAACATTAACAACTCAAGCAACTATAGATGTTGGTGAGGATGTGGAGAAAGGGGATCTCTCTTGCACTGCTGGTGGGAATGCAAACTGGGGCAGTCACTCTGGAAAACAGTACGGAGGTTCCTCAAAAAATTAAAAATAGAACTACCCTATGACCCAGCAATTGCACTACTAGGTATTTATCCAAGGGATACATGTATGCTGTTTCGAAAGGACACAGGCACCCCAATGTTTATAGCAGCACTATCAACAGTAGCCAAAGTATGGAAAGAGCCCAAATGTACATCAACAGATGAATGGATAAAGAAGATGTGGTGTGTGTGTGTGTGTGTGTGTGTGTGTGTGTGTATACATATATATATGTATATATATATATACACATATATATATATGTATACACACACACACATATATATGTATACATATACATATATGTATACACACACACACAATGGAGTATTACTTGGCAATCAAAAAGAATGAAATCTTTTTGCCATTTGCAACTACATGGACAGAACTAGAGGGTATTATGCTAAGTGAAATTAGTCAGTCAGAGAAAGACAAATATCATATGACTTCACTAATATGAAGACTTTAAGACACAGAACAGATGAACACAAGGGAAGGGAAGCAAAAGTAATATAATATAAAAACAGGGAGGGGGACAAAACATAAGAGACTCTTAAATATGGAGAACAAACAGAGGGTTACTGGAAGGGTTGTGGGAGGGGGGATGGACTAAATGGGTAAGGGGCATTAAGAAATATACTCCTGAAATCATTGTTGCACTAAATGCTAACTAACTTGGATGTAAATTAAAAAAATAAATTAAATAAAATGGTAAAAAAAAGTCTTGTTTCCAAAATTGAAACACTATATCTAATCATTATTCATGTTTCTGGCCATGAATGTAAAATATAGGCAAGAAATATCCAAAACTAAAATTAAGCAAGAAAACTTGCTTGCTTTAATACAATATTATCATATTAATCTGCCATCGCAAAACTGTTAAGGAATGATAAGGATACATGGTGGGAAGATACTCCTATGTTGTGTTTGCATTTTTTCAATGAAGCATACATATGCTGCAGCAGTACTCTTGTTTGTATAACTTGATTTGGATAAAAAATAGTGAACTCAAGTTTTTAAAAAGCCCAGCTAAAAGCTTAAAAATAAAAATGCATACCCATAAGAAGTTCAAAATGCACATGAATATTGGTAGCAAAGCTTTAGTCAGCAGTGCATAAAAATATAAACTAGTTGGGGCACCTGGGTGGCTCAGTTGGTTGAGCCTCGGACTTTGGCTCAGGTCATGATCTCACAGTTTGTGAGTTCGAGCCCCGCTTTGAGCTCTGTGCTGACAGCTTGGAGCCTGAAACCTGCTTCAGATTCTCTGTCTCCCTGTTTCTCCCTCTCTCTCTCTCTCTCTGGCCCTCCCTTGCTTGCACTCTCTCTCAAAATAAATAAACATTTAAAAAATATATACAAACTAGTGTCATGGTTTACTTTTATTTCATGATATGTTTATGTGTTTGTTTCAGGATGTGTTTCCAATGTGGTATAATGCATTGAATGTGCATCTTAAGTTTTTTTTTACAGTGTTAATATATTTTTAACATTTAAATTTGTGTCCCCCATAAGGAAACCTTTGAAGAATCTCTTCTGAGTTGGATGCTCTTCTGGTCCAGCCAATTCTATCATTTCTACCTAATCTAGAAAAGCAAGAGAGACTTCATAAAGATGACTTCAATTTTTTCAACTCAATCTTACATATGTTTACTGAGATTAAGACACCCACTGGGGTGCCTGGGTGGCTCAGTCAGTTGAGCGATGGACTCTTGATTTTCACTCAGGTCATGATCTCACAGTTCATGGATTCCTGACCCTGAGACAGGCTCCACATTGATGGTGTGGAGGCTGCTTGGGATTCTGTCTCCCTCTTTCTCTACTCCTCTCCTGCTTGTGCACACGTGCGCACTCTCTCTCTCAAAAATAAATAAATAAACATTAAAGAAAAAAAGAAAAAGACACCAATGGAACAGGGAAAAGCCTGATCAGATTGAAAGTGTAAAGTTGTGTTAAGAAGTTTCATGAATATAACTTTAAAAAACATGTCCATCTTCCTAGCATAGGGTGAATCTCTATGTACATAAGCTCAAAAAAGTTTTCATATCATAAATCTGTGACATTTCTAGCATAAGCATTGCTGGTCTATAGGTATCTTAACTCATAAATGCAATCTCATTCCTATGTAGTTATTTGCTGATAATGACATCTGTCAGATGGAGAATGACTTAGTGATTTTGCAATTATTTACTTGAAGAACATATTCTAATTTGAACTACAGAGGAAACTCCCTTAGCTGACCTCCACTTAAACAAATCTTCAACTAATCAAAACACCATTTCTATTTGAAAACAGACAAATGTTTACCTCTGCTTTTTACCAGTTGAGTTGTATGCTTTCCAATATTAGTTGTGTTGTTTCCAAAACTGTCTGAGTCAGTAACACTTGCTGGTATAATATTTAATAAAATTTTTGTAAACTATGAAATGTAAGTATAAAAAAAGAATGACTATTTCTGTGAAAATTAAGCTAAAAACATAACTTTTAAGACAAGCCTCCTAAAAAATGAGGTCAAATAAGATGAAAAAGTGGAGAATCTTGGGGTGGGGTGGGGGAACGCTAAAAATGTTGACTAATTCTGTATTCAAATCATCTTGCAAGTGTCTTTGAATTCTTGTTCCTCTTCAAAGTTAAAAAAAAAAATAGCATATAAAGACACTGCTGTAAACTCATTGGGAACAAGTAAACTCATAGGGAAATGTTTTGATCTAAAAAGACTGTTGACTACTCTTACCTATAGAGAACCAACTGATGGTTACCACAGCGGTGGTGTGTGGTGGGGATGGGTGAAATAAGAGATGGGGATTAAGGAGGGCACTTGTCATGATGAGTGCGGGGTGATATATGGAAAGGCTGAATCACTAAATTCTACTCCTGAAACCAATACCACTGTATGTTAACTGACTGGAATTTAAATAAAAACTTAAAAAAAAAAAGATTGTTGACTGAATGTACACTTACAGATTATAAATTGAAATGTTTAATTATAAATATTTTTAATGATCCTTTGCTTTAACGCATCTTTTTGATTAATGAACCAATTAAGGGTTGAGATTGTGATGGATAAGAGGTCTCTATTACTGTTACAAAAGTAATGTTTGTTTGTGACTGAAAGTATGAATTTGTTGAAATGATGAAGTTGTTTGCAATGGAAGGTCTATTTTCATTTGATTCTCATTATTTTAAAAATATATTGATAAGGAAGTTATATAATTATTAAATGAAGAATCTTTAGCGAGAAACAAACTTTGAAAAAAGATATACCTAACAATATCCTAAAAATAATTGATGCCAAAAAATGACAGAATTATAATCAGAAACTAATCAATCCACAATCAACATACAGTGATTGTGATAAATTTATCAGTGGAAACTGATAAATCAATTAGGCAAGAAATTAATAAAGATATACATGATTAGAAGTACATAAAATGTTCAATCTGATGGAAATATACAGAGGATTATACAACGTGGTAAGAATTATAAATACACATTTTTAAAAAGAACACATGAGATTGGAAAAATTAGCACAGTATGGTGGTTGTGAGCATGGATTCTGGACCCAGACTGCTGGAATTAAAATTTCAGCTCGATTACTTTTTAGACTTAGGGTAAGTTACATCTCTGTCCCTCCGTTTCCTCATCTGCAAAATGAAGATAATAATCATATCTACCACATAGTGTTGAGCAAATTGAATAAATGAAGATTTCTTAAGCACTTAGTGCCTGGCCCATAGTCAGCGCTATATAAATATTTGGTAAATAGATGAAAATAACTGGCCATAAAGACAATCTCAAAGATTTCAAACAAATGAAATCACACGGAATGTATCATCTGATTAATTTCCATAAACACAGAATGTCTTAAGAAACTAATATCCCTAAATACCCCTGTGTTTGCAAATTTTAGAAAGAGTGACTCATATATGGCAGCCTTGAAAGTCAATATGAGGTCAGTGTTCATAAATTTATGGCATAATCCAAAATGTGATCTTATTTACCAGAATATGACTTGGCAGACAAGACAGCAGAATGAATAGAGTTGGATTTCTGGATTACTGAGGATAGGCATGGAAAAAGCAAAAACAGAATAGATCACATGTTTGCAATTTAATATAAAAATGTTCTAAAAAACATACACAAATACACACACAGGATGTGTGTGAGAGAGAATGATAAAGCAAATATGGCAAAATGTTAATTGTTGAATTTGTGTGTAGAGATAATAAACAGATACATAGATAAACAGATATCTAATAAATAGATAATTTATATGTACTGTTGTAACTTTTTGGTAAGTTTGAAATCATTTCAAAATAAAAAGTTTTAAAAATGTAGGGGAAACATGAACAAAAATAAAACAGGACCAGGGTTGTAGAGATGGGTGAGCAAAAGACAGAGAGGGAAGGAAGTTTGAGATATGGCAACTGTGTCACTGAAGATATGGAAAATAGAATCTAAGCTGGAATAAAGGTCTATATGAAGAACATGCAATACAGGTATAAGGAAAGGAGGAAAGGAAATATAAGTGGATAAAAGGCAGGAGAAATGGTCTGATCTGAAGGGGTTAAAATGTTGGGGAGACAAAACATGGACTCATGAAAATTATAAGGCAAAGTGGTTAAATGCTCATATAAATAAAAGGCAAAAAAATTCTGTTTAAGGTGAGAGAAGGTGACTATAAATGGCTACTGTACTTTTGAATCTCTTCCTTATTTTGCCTAACTCCCTTAGCCTCATATGTGGGTTGGAATAACTCACATTTAAGGTAAAGAAATGTTTATATGAAAAACAAACAAAAACCAACAAAAGAAAAGACAAGAAAGAAAAAAAAAAGATGTGGAGGCTAAAGAAATTGAGAAAAATAATTCTGATTCATCTTGCACGAATAGAGAAGGACTAAATTTGGGAAGGGGAACAGGTAGAGAAGGTAAACCTTCTGGAGAAGTTGATAGAAATGGGCCCCTTCATAGGTATTTATGTGAAATTGTACTGGTATTAAATATTGACTAATGAATTGGTTTTGAATATTTAGCAGGACCAACAACTGTTATATGAGATATACTTAATAGAAATAAAGAAAAAAAACCGTTAGTACTTGAGGTCAATGTGATCATTTACTTAGAAAGCTCAAAATGAAAACTTATTAGAACCAATGAAAAAGATATTTAGAGGGTGGCTGGGTATAAAACCACCATACAAAAACAAGAAAGGGAGAATTGCCCTATCTAACAGTAAAATATATTAAAAAGTTGTAGTATTGATGTAAGAATAGGCAAGTAATATAATAGAAGAGTATGGCCACAGGTAAAGCCATAGATAAGCAAATTCATCCTAAAGGTATCATTCAATTCTATAGGAAAAGGATGGCCAATTCGATACATAGAATTGGGACAACTGGATACCCATTTGGAAAAAAAGAATGAATTACTTCCATAACTCATGTAATTCACAAAAAATACATTCCAAATGACTCAAGACTTAAGTAAAAAATAAACACTAAATCAAACTAAAATATAAGCGTATTAAGATAATATAAAAAATATGTTTAGGGGCGCCTGGGTGGCTCAGTCGGTTAAGTGTCCGATTTCGGCTCAGGTCATGATCTCATGGTTTGTGGGTTAGAACACCGAACTTTGTGCTGACAGCTCAGAGCCTGGAGCCTGCTTGGGATTCTGTGTCTCCCTCTCTCTCTGCCCCTCCCCTGCTCATGCTCTGTCTCTCCCTCTCAAAAATAAACATTAAAAAAATTTTAAAGACTACGTTTATGCCAGATTTATGAAGCCCTTTTAAAAGAGATGAAAAGCAAACATTGTAATGAAAAAGATTGTTCAATTTGACAACATCATAATTTAAAACTTCTGTTCAGCAAAAGAATAACGAAAAACGTAAAAGATAATTGATAAGCTAGAGAAAGTATTCAAAACATATTTAACAGTCAAAGCATTAGTATCTGAAATGCATAAAGAGCTGTGAAAACAGTGATAAAAAGATAAAAGGTCCAAAAGAAAAATGGACAATAAATATGGATAGGCTGCAAAGGTAAAACAAAAGGCTAATAAATGTAAGAAAGGATGCTTAGTAGTAGTCAGAAATGCAAAATAAAGCAATAAAGAAGTATCACTTTTCACTTATAACAAGGTAAACATGTTTAAAAGATTGGTAATATCAAGTTTGATTGAGTATGGGAAAAGTAGTGGCATGAACTACTTAGAAGGACAAACTGTTACGTCCTTTTAGGAGGGTAATGTATCAGTATCAATATGAATTTAAGATGTGCATATCCTTTAAAACAGCAATCCCTCTTCATCACACATGGAAAAATAATCAAATATGTGCACAAAGAATTATGTATAATGGGAGGCGCCTGGGTGGCTCAGTTGGTTAAGTGTCTGACTCTTGGCTCCAGCTCAGATCATGATCTCACAGTTCGTGGGTTTGAGCCTCGTGTTGGGCTCAGCACTGACATTGCAGCCTGCTTGGGATTCTCTCTCCCCTGTCTCCTGCCCCTCCCCCGCTTGTGTTCTCTTTCTCTCTCTCTCAAAATAAATAAGGTTAAAAAGAAAGAATTATGTAAAATGATATTCATAGTAGCATTGATCACTAGAATGAAAAACACAAAATAACCTAAATGCCTATTAATTAGGGAATGGATAAATAAATAACAGTTATAGAAGATAATACAACACTTAAAAGAGATAGTTCTATAGTGATATGGAAAGATTTCTAAGACATAGTGAAGTATAAAGTAACGAAAAGAGAGTTGAAGCACATATTCTAAGTGTAAAAACATTTAAATGACATTTAAATATCATACATAAGGTTGTAGTACTTTTAGTATCTATAGATGGTGAAATTGGGTTTCCTTTTGCATAAAATACCATGCATTTC
Organism: Panthera tigris; assembly: GCF_018350195.1. Lineage (NCBI taxonomy): Eukaryota > Metazoa > Chordata > Mammalia > Carnivora > Felidae > Panthera > Panthera tigris. The sequence goes on along the minus strand of NC_056667.1, from coordinate 138,072,379 downwards.
CAACCTTTTCTTCCCTGGGTGGTCTTAGTAAAAACAATCTTTGTATCTTCATCTTCGGAGACTGAAATTACATGTTAGTTCAAACAAACATGTACTGAGGCTCTACTATGTAAGTACTCAAAACCAAACAAAACATGGTATACTTTCTCCAAACCTTTTTGGAAATTACTTGAGAGGCTCACTTAAGTGGCATGAAGCAATCAGGTACTTAGAAGAGAATTATGTTTATTTTTGGCAATGGGCACGAAATGAAATTGTAGTTTCAAGAGCTGAGTCTGGCATAAAATTTAATGCATAACAGAGGTGCATGAGGTCCAATTACTCATATTAAATACTGGCTTTCTATGTTCATTAACATGGACTTTAATATTTTATAGCAAAAAAGCCTAGAATGCTAAACATAAGCTTTTATAAAAGGATTCGACTTTGTTTATTTTCATTATGTAAATATCCTTAGAATTCTTCAGCTTGTAATTCCAGGTTTTTCCTTGATGACTTAAAATGCTTAAAAGAATTTTTGGGGGACCAAGAATGAAAATATGACAGCAACCTTGATACTAACATTGAACACATTAATGTGCTATATTTGAGTTTTAAGAATACTCAGCATGGGAGAAACTCTTGGGAATCTGTACCAGCTTGGACACTAAAGCTCTAAAGTTGGCTTAGGAGGCTTTATGAACATGAGGAGAGGAGATGATGCAAGCAATTTCATCTCTGGGCAAATCAATTTAATGTTAATGAAAAAAATTTCCATGGCAACGTAATACAGAAGCAAAAGAGCAGAATAAAAAGATAAAGCTTTTTTTTTTTTCTTAGTTCTAACTATAGGTACTATTTGAAGACTTTATTCTTCATTGCAGCTTTTTGTTTTTAAATTCATAATTAGGATATGTTTTAATATTTTTATTTTTATAGTTTTCAAGATGGATACTAATGACTCAGATTAACCAATCAGCTAATAAATTAGTCTCTCCTGACTTACAAAGGATGTAAAAAGATTACATAGCTTTAAGGGACGTATATTAATTTAGCTCATAGCTGAGCAGTATTATAAGCTATTGATTCATTACATTGGTCAGAAAGATACCTAAATTAGAATCAGAAAACAGATGGTGACAAATAAATAATCTATTAAACACAGCAGGCAATCACAAAACATAGCTAGATTTTTTTACACTAAAAACAAGAGGGACAAATGAAGGAGTTTGCCAAATTTATAAGATAATAATCCTGAAACCCTCAAGTAATCTTCAAACTTAGACTACTAGGTCATTTCCTACTAGTAATAAGCAATTAATAAATAAATCTGAAGACACGACTGCAATGATAATTCTAATGCTTCAAGCGCGAACACTTCAATAGACAACTGCAGTAATATTTTTTATATTTTAATCATGAACACTTCAACAAACAATATCATTTAAAAAATGCCAGGATATTATAGTACAAGTGCTATGATTTACCTGTATTAAATGACTAATGTTGAATAATAAAGAGATAAAATTCCATACCATTTCATATTTTCAACCATGGTTTTATATCAAACATTACCAAACAGTTCACTACTACATAAGTTCTGTTTTTTAAAGAAAATTCCTCAATATACTTGATATATATAAGTATTCACTAATATTCATATAAATATAATTTAACATATTATGTATAAAATATGAGTCACTGAAAAGTTTCGTATCATCACGAATCTTACAAAATACAAAAAGATCATAAACAGTTAAAAATGAAATTATATTCAGCAAAGACGCATGTTGCGAGAAATGTTGATGTTAATCTTTTTCATTGCTCATGAATAGACACACAAGGGTAACTGGATCACACTGAACTAGTAATTTGGATCATGAGATTTTTATAATGCCTATGTGTCTTTTTTTCTTCGCTGACCTTTTTGATACCAAAGCATTTAAAAAACCTTTGTCAAAAAGTGAATTTTATTCTAAATTTTATGATTTGCTTTTTAACATGTTTATTCATTCATTCATTCAAAAACTGAACCAGGTATAAACTCGGGTGAAATTATTTAAATTGTTCTTTAGGGTCTACTATATATCAGGTATGGTTCTAGGCACTGGTGACATTGTATACGGGACGTTGTAGTGGTGGCAACAGAACAAAACCAATAAGCAAATATATAAATACAATAACTGCAGGTCATGCTAAGTGTTATGAAAGAAATAAACAGGGTCTAAGAGAAAACAAGGATGGGGGAGGAGGGATCTCCTTTAGAGACATGGAAAGTTCTCTGAGGAGGTGAAATTTGAGAGGCCCAAAGGAAAAGAAACTGGCCATGAGAAAAGAATCGGGGGAAGAGCATTCTAGGCAAAGGAAACAGCATGTGCAAAAGTCTAGAGTTGGACAAGAGCTGGGTGTGTTCTAAAAATGAAGTTAAGATTGATGTCACTGGAGTGTAATGAGGGAAAGCGGGAGTGGCACGAGATTAAGAAACAGGCAAGGAAGGAACCATGTCGGCTGCCTTATTCATCATCACATCTTGAATTTTATTTTTAATTGCAATGGGAAAACAACAGCAAAGTTTAAACAGAGGAGTGACAAGACCCTAACTGCACTTTAGGAAGTTATTTCTTTTTAGCTATATTAAGAGTGGACCGGTAGAAGCAATCTGCTAGAAGTCTGGTGATAAAAGCTGACAAAATTTTGGATGCCTATTCACAATGGTCTCTTAAAACTACTTTGTATTTAACTCTGAATAATAATAGGCACAACTAGAATAATTGGAGAAATGGGTCATGTTATCTTGGGGATTGTAATAGCCTAGGAAGTGCACACTGGGAGTGGTTACACAGGTATTTTAGACTTTGGAAAGCATATTTCAAAGTATTCAAAGAAGTAAAAGTGCATTGTAAGCATCCATTATAAGGAAGGCAAAAAAGGTTTTAAAGTTATTTAAAAATTTTTAAAAAGAGCATTCTGATCATAACCATACAACTAGCCTAAGCCCAAATATAAAGAAACCAGAGAGAAATCTGTAGAAGCTCAAGGGGTTGTACAGAGAGCTTTCTATGTGGCTTAGTTATAAAGAGGCTGTGTTTAAAAGGCAAAAGGAAAGAAAGGGACATAAATCTAAGATTCAGCCTTTAAGACCTTGTGTGATTGGACCTCTGAATACTTCCTGACCACATTTTATAAGTGTCTCTCCAGTCATGTCCTTTCTTCTGTTCCCTGAATATGTCAAACTAATTCTTGACTTTGGGCTTTTGCAGTTGCTTTCTCTCTTCTAAAATTGTTCTAATATTTGAACTCGAATATCACCTCAAAATACCATCTTGTTTATTTTCTTTATAGCACATATTGCTAACTTAAATAAAATACTATTTATGTGTTTATTGTCCTTCTCCCGTCACTAGAATTTCAGCAAGAGAGCAAGGACTTTGTCTATTCTTTTCATGGCATTATCCTCACTGCCTAGCATAGCATCTGACACATTATAGACCTTTGATAAATGGATGGAAAAAAGGAAGAAAGGTAGAAATAGGGGAGGGAAAATGAAAAGGCATCTGAGAAAAACGTCCAAAAGTTTATTAAATCCAGAATAAAGTAGGGTTTTAGAAAAATCCTAAAGATATAAAAGGTACTTTCAAAGATATGATTAGAACAGGAAGATTAAAGTATAGTTGGGTAAGCAGCGGCAATAATAAAATAAAATTAGAAGAAAATTCAATTTCAATTTTGTTTCTATTTTCTTGATTAAGGAGAATAAATCTTATGTCAAAATGAAAAAAATATATCTGATTAAGAATAAATCATGGAGGACTTTTGGATTCTAGTCAAGATGGAATAACAGGGGTAAGATGTACTCTTGCTTGAAACAACCCCCACCCAGAAAAAAACAGGCAAAATATATGAAACAATGCTTTTTGAAGACACGAGACACCAAGCAACCAAAAGAGACAACCAGGAAACAAAGGATAGGAGCCCTAGAATTGCCTTAACTTATTTCCTTGAGTGAGTTTCCAGACTATGTGCAGAGAGGGTGGACCCAGTTGGAGCTCAGCAGACTCTCTAAGCTAAGAAGACATAGCTAGTGTCAGGGGAGACCAAGGCAGTGTAAGTTTTCAGGACAGAGTGTGGGATAAGAAAGAGCTCCAGAGGGAGATATACACAGAGATCTGCAGAGGGTTCCCCCCTTTTTAAATATGGGACTTCACATATACTTTATTATAATTTAAGTAAGCTCTATGCCCCATGTGGGCCTTGACCTCATGACCCTGAGATCAAGAGTTGCATGTTCCAGGGTGCCTGGGTGGCAGTGTCAATTAAACGTCCCACTTCAGCTCAGGTCACCATCTCTTGGTTCAAAAGTTCAAGCCCTGCATCAGGCTCTGTGCTGATAGCTCAAAGCCTGGAGCCTGCTTCGGATTCTGTCTCCTCTCTCTGCCCCTTCCCCATTCGTACTCTGTTTCTGTCTTTCCCAAAAATAAATAAAACATTAAAAAAAATTTTTAAAAAGAGAGTTGCATGTTCTACTGACTGAGCCAGCCAGGCACCCCAGAGTGTTCCCTTTGAGTATCTAACAGAGAACTAAACAGTGCATGCATGTGAGGAGACTAACTGAGGCCAAGGAAAGAATTCCCAAAAAGGATAAAGCAAGTGGGACTTGACACTCACACTGGGCTAGTAGCTACTATACTATATAACTAATAGATAGAGTAAAATACTCAGGAGTATCTTGCTCAGTAGTGGGGAATATGTAGACCTAAACACTTCTAGTCCTGCCTAATGAGTTTTAAAAGAAAGACCTAAAAGGATCAAATTGTTATTTCCAAGTAACTTAACTGCAATCCAGAGCAAACCTGAAAAATATTTATATGCATACAAAAATACCCAGGACCCAACAGACAAAATTCAAAAGGTCTAGCATCAAATAAAAATTATCATACATGGAAAAAAGCAGAAAAATAAAACACAGAGTGAGGTGAGAAATCAATCAGTCTTTGATGAACTTCCAGCGAATTATGTTGAGTGACAAAAGTCAATCCCCAAAGGTTATATACTATAGGAGACCATTTATCTAGCATTTTTGGAATGACAAAATTTTAGAGATGGAAAATAGACCAGTTGTTGCAAGGGTTAGTGATGGGGGTAAGGTGGGGGGCAAGATAGAAGTGGGTACGGCTATAACAGGACATGAAGAGGGATTCTTGTGGTGATGGAACTGTACCTTGACTATGGTGGCAGATACAAGAACCTAAACATGGGATAGAATTGAACAGATCTGAAAACATATGGGCACGCAAGTAAGTACCAGTAAAATTAGAGAAATCTGAGCAAGATTAGTGCTTTCTATCAGCAAATTCTGGTATGATATTTTACTAGTTTTACAAAATGTTACCATCAGGGGAAAGGGGATAAAAGGCACAGGGGATTTCTCTGTAGATGAAGTTGAACTTCCAAAGATGAAAAGTAATAATTTATCAGATGAAAAATACACTTGGTGGGATGAACAGCAGATTAGAGATTGCAGAAGATTAGTAAACTTGAAGACATAATAGAAACTATCAGAAATCAAACAAAGAAAAGAGATTGAAAAAAAATAGAGTATCAGTGATCTGTGAGGCAATTCAAATGGATTACTATATGTGAAAGTGAAATCTCTAAAGGAGGAAAGAGAGTGGGGGACAAAAAAAATTTGAAGAAATAAAGGATAAAAATTTCCCCAATTTGATAAAAACTATAAACTCATAGATTTAAGAAGCAGAACAAATTCCAAACACAAAAAGCATAAAGAAAACTACACTAAGGTACATCATAATCAAGTTGTTCAAAATCAGAGATAAAGAAAAAGTCTTAAAAACAGCCAGTGAGGGGAAAATGTTATGTACAGAAGAACAAAGATAAGGATGATTTTTCAATGAAAACAATGCTTATGAGATGACAGTGGACTCTCATAAAGTACTAAAAAATCCCCCCAAATCTGTCAACATAGAATTCTATATATAGCAAAAATATATCTTCCAAAATGAAGATAATATAAAGACTTTCAGATACACAAAAACTGAGAGAATTCATCATTATCAGACTTCCAGTACAAGTATGGTAAAGAAGGTTCTTCAGGAGGAAGCAAAGTAATACAAGATTGAAAGAAGGATCTAAGACAAAGTAATGAGGAACACCAGAAATAGTAAGTATATGACTAAACACACATTTCTTCTATCTTATAAACATATTCTTATATTTAATTTTTAAAAAGATAATTGACAATTTAAATTTTAGAAAATGTAGTGCAGGGTTTATTTGAAAAAGTAAAATATATGATGACTATACTACAAAAGCCATAAGAGGAGAAATGGAAGTACACTAATTGTAACGCTCTAATGCTACAAGTGAAGTGATACAATATCATTTGAAGGTAGATGATGAGAAGCTAATGATATATGCTATAATCCCTACAACAACCAATAAATAATGAGACAAAGAGTTATATCTAAAAAGCCATTAAAGGAGATAATCAAATCATAAAAAGTACTTAATCCAAAAAAAAAAAAAAAAAAAGAGAAGGGAAAAAGAACAAAAACACATTGGACAAATATAAAAAGGGAAACATGGGGCAAATAGCAAAATGATAGATGTAAACCTGATTATATCAATACCTATATTAAATGTAAATGGTCTGAAAACCAAACTAAAAGGCAGAGGTTGTCACATTGTATGTCTGTAATCATATAGGAAAAAGAAATAAAAGGCATCCAAATTGGTAAGAAAGAAATAAAACTGTCACTATTTCCAGATGACATAATACTATACATAGAAAACCCTAAGACTCCACCAAAAAACTATTAGATGTAATAAATGAACTCAGTCAAATTGCAGAATACAAAATTAATGTACAGAAATTGCTTGCATTTGTACATACTAGTAACAAAGAAGCAGAAAGAGAAATTAAGGGAAAGACTCCATTTATACTTGCAACAAAAAGAATAAAATGCTAGGAATAAATTTAACTAAGAAAGTGAAAAATCTTTATTCTGTAAACTATAAAACATTCATTAATGAAACTGAAGACAACACAAGCAAAATGGAAAGATATCCCATGCTCATGGATTGGAAGAATTAATACTGTTAAAATGTCCATTTTACCCAAAGTAATCTACATATTCAGTACAATCCCTATCAAAATACCAATAGCATTTTTTCACAGAACTAGAATGAATAATACTAAAATTTGTATGGACAAGCAAAAAACCTGGAATAGCCAAAGAAATATTGAAAAAAAACAAAGCTGGAAGTATCACAATCTCAGATTTTAAGATATACTATAAAGCTATAATATCTAAAACAGTATGGTACTGGCACAAATACAGACACATAGATTATGGGACAAGGTAGAGCCCAGAAATAAACTCATGTTTATATCGCCAATTAATCTACAACAAAGGAGGCAAGAATATACAATGGAGAAAAGACAGTCTCTTTAATAAATATTGTTGGGAAAACTGGACAGCTACATACAAAAGAATTAAACTGGACCACTTTCTTACACTAAACACAAAAATAAACTCAAAATGGCTTAAAGACCCAAATGCGAGACCAGAAACCATAAAATTCCTACAATAAAACACAGGCAGTACTTTCTTTAACATTGGCCTTAGCAGCATTTTTCTACACATATTTCTTGAAGCAAGGGAAACAAAAGCAAAAATAAATGACTGGGGCTATCCCCAAAAGAAAAGCTTTTGCACAGTGAAAGAAACAATCAACAAAACAAAAATCAACCTACTAACTGGGAGAAGATATTTGCAAATGATATACCCAAAAGGGCTTAATATCCCAAATATAAAAAGCATGTCTACAACTCAACACCAAAACCCTCAACCTGATTAAAAAAATGGGCAGAGGACCTACATATTTTTTTCCAAAGAAGACATACAGATGGCCAACAGACACATGAAAAAATGTTCAACATCACAAACCACCAGGGAAATGCAAATCAAAACCACAATGAGATATCACCTTAAACCTGTCAGAATGGCTAGTATCAAAAAAAAACAAGAAAAAATAAGTTTTAATGAGGATGTGGAGAAAAAAAATTCCTGTGCACCACTGGTGGGAGTGTAAATTAGTGCAGCCACTGTGGAAAACAGGGTGGGGATTCTTCAAAAAATCAAAAATAGAAATATCGTAAGATCCAATAATAATTCCACTATTTGGTATTTACCCAAAGAAAATGAAAACACGAATTTGAAGGATATATGCACCCCTATGTTTACTGCAGCACTATATATATACACATTGGAATATTACTCAGCTATAAAAAGAAATGAGATCTTGCCATTTGCAACATAGATAGACCTAAAGGGTATTATGCTAAGTGAACTAAATCAGAGAAAGACAAACGCCATATGATTCACTTATATGTAGAATCTAAAAAACAGATGAGCAAACAAAAGAGCAGAAATACATTCATAAACACAGAGAGCAAACTAGTGGTTACCAGAGGGGAGAAGGATGGATGGATGAGCAAAAAGGTATAAAGGGGAGTGGGAGGTACAGGCTTTTAGTTATGAAATGAGTAAGTCAGGAGGATTAAAGTTATAGCATATGGAATATTATCAATGGTATTGTAATAGCATTGAATGGTAACAGATGGTAGCTATACTTGTGGTGAGCAAAGCGTATGGTATAGACTTGTTGAATTGCCATGTTGTACACCTGAAACTAATGTAATGTAATGTTATGTGTCAACTATAATTCAATAAGTAAAAAAACAGATTGGGATAAATGTCCCAATAAATAAAAATGCAATAAAATACTGTGCATGGTAATAAATGAACAATAAATAAAAGTAAAAAAGCAAAGCCCAAGTATATGCCACCTATAAAAATCACAATTTAAACATAATGACATAATAGGTCAAAAATAAAATTATGGACAAAGATAAATCTGTTAACACTAATCCAAAGAATGGATACTTTAATAGCCCAAACTAAAAATAACCCAAATATCTATTACAGGTGGTTAAATGAATTTTAGTATATTGATAAAAAGAATGTAACTCAGGGGGAAAAAAAAAGAATTACTGAGTTAGGTAACAGAAAGAATAAATCTCAAAATAATTTACTCAAAATAATCTCGAGTGAAAGAGGCCACACGAAAAGAGAGTGTATACTGTTTTATTCCATTAATATAAAATTCTAGAAAGTGCAAACTAATCTATAGTAACAGACAGCAGTGCAATGGTTGCCCGGGAAAATCAAGGAGAGTGGGAGGAAAAGGGAGGTAGCAATTAGAAATGAGTGTAAGGAAACTTTTGGTGGTTATGGATATGTTCATTATCTTTATTGTGGTAATGGTTTCACATATGTTAAAACATTAAGTTGTACTCCTTATATATGTGTTGTTTATTATATATCAACTATATCTCAATAAAACTGTTCAAAATAAATAAATTAAAAAAGGAAAAACTCTTCCTTACAGAAGTATTTCAATCAATAAATGCAGAAGAAATGAGGGAGATAGAAAACAAAACAGATGAATCATTAGGGAAGGGAAGAAAAAAATAAGATAAAAAGAGAGGGAAGCAAACCATAAGAGACTCTTTTTTTTTTTCAATATATGAAATTTATTGTCAAACTGGTTTCCATACAACACCCAGTGCTCATACCAAAAGGTGCCCTCCTCAATACCCACCACCCACCCACCCCTCCCTCCCACCCCCCATCAACCCTCAGTTTGTTCTCAGTTTTTAAGAGTCTCTTATGCTTTGGCTCTCTCCCACTCTAACATAAGAGACTCTTAAATACGGACAAACAGGGTTGCTGGAGGGGCGTTGGGTGGGGGGATGGGCTAAATGGGCGATAGGCATTAAGGAGGGCACTTGTTGAGATGAGCAATGGGTGTTATATGTAAGTGATGAGTCACTAAATTCTATTTCTGAAATCATTATTACACTATATGTTAACTAACTTGGATTTAAATAAAATTTAAAAATAAAAAAAAAAAGAACACCACACTAGTAATTGAGGCAGGCATGATCCATTAGCAAATTCTAAAAACACTAGGTGAATGTTCAAGAAAAGAGAAGATAATTGCATGATATCAAAGTATCTCCTTCCAAATATTTATTAATTACAAAGGGAAAAAATAGCAACTTTACAGTGGAGACACCTGACACACACACCCTAAACCAAGTGATCAAGGTTAACATTATGAATAATAGTACATATCAACATCATGTGACACTTGTTATAGTGCCCTGAGGAAGGTACATCACTTCCAGTATTTGTTCCCAAAATGAATAATCTCCTATAATCAGGACAGAACATCAGATAAACCCAACTGAGGGACAGTCAATTGAATGTCTAGTTAGTAGTGAAAGTGCCAAGGTATTAAAAAGATAAAAAGAGACTATGGAACTCTCACAGATTGGAGGAGATGAAAGAGACATGAAGACTAAATGTAATGTGGGATCCTGGATTGTATCTTGGAAAGAAAAAGCACACTGATGGGAAAAGTGGTGAAATCAGAATAAAGTCTATGATTTGGGTAATGATATTGTAACAATATTAGTTTCTTAGTTTTGATAATTGGATGGTGGTTATGCAGAGTGTTAAATTAAGGGAGGGTATGGGGGTATATGGAAATGTTCTGCGCTATTTTTGCAACTCTTCTAAAAGTCTATAATTATTACCAAAAAAAAGTTTTTTAAACCACAAGCTTGCACAAGAGAAAAAGTAGTTACAGATTTCTAGCTGCTTTAATAGATCTTTTATTTGTATCTTGACCTATATGATTGCCTGAAAAAAACGAACAAGAGAACCTAGAGATGAAATAACAGGATTGGTGATGGTAATTTTTGAAGCACTGTAGAGACTAGAAGAGATGATGGAAGGGTAGATAATGAAAGAGTTTCTAATTTTTTTTAAAAAAGGAGCAAAATGTGGAGAGCTCAAATGATAAACCAGTCAGCCTTTAAATCATGCTTTTTAGCCTTGTAAGATTTCCAGAAGGAATTAATGAACAGATAGTTTTATGTGTACTTAGAACGGAAGGCAATAATAACTATGAGCTCGTTCAGCTTCACCAGGAACAAGTTATGTCAGACTAACATTTATCACTTTCTGAAAGGATGGCTTGTTTGACAGATCTAAAAAATCCTCTAGACCTAGTAACTTTGATTTCAAGAAGGTATTTGGCAAAATCACTAGAAATCTTGTGAACCAGATGGTAAAATAAGAGCTAGATGATATTTCAAAAGTTGTACACATTCACTGAATGACTATTTACAGGTTTACGACTCAATGTCTAAATTCAATCTCCTATCAGAATTCTCTATTGGCAAATCTAAAGGCTTTCTCTACAGTCGTATCCAAGTAAACATTTTCTATTAACCAGGATGAAGAAACACTGAGTTGGAAGAATGGTTGATGGCTGCAGAACAGAATTAGGATCCAAATATCCTTAGAGGAATTTTGAAAAAAATCTTTAAAAAATAAGATTGAATGGAAGATAGAAGAGATATAATTTATAGTATATGATATAAAAGAGATTTTTTTTTGGCTAACTGCAAGTTCAGTAAGTCTGTACAATGCAGTTGGTAAAAGAGTTAGCAAGATCATATTTATCAGAGAGTAATATTAACCCTAAATTAGAACGTGAAATTCTTCTGATAAACTGCAAGCATTTCCACTCATCGAATTTCTTTAATTCATAGAAAAAATGAGAATAAATAAATCTTTACGATATATGGAATTTCCATACTTGGAAACAAGAGCTAGAGAAAATAAATAGGCAAAGACAAATACTTATTAATCACTGGTAATAGATTCTGAAGTCATATTCCTGTTGTGTCTTAAGTGCTAGCCTTACTTTATCTAGAACCAATTCTACCTTTATGTTATATATTAGGATTCTATCTGAGATTCCATTAGATGAATCTTCCCACATTTATAAATAAAATAAAGCAAAAATTTTTTTGATCTTTTAAAATACAAAGATTAGAAAATAGAAAACAGAATAGGGCCCACATGATAAACACTCATGAATTAACTAGACAACAGTAATAAAGCCAAATATAATCAAGTATGCCACGTAATCAGCTTGCTAGGGTTTGGCAGTCTTTGCTAAATAGTTTGCTTCAATATAAATCCTTTTCCCTTTCACACATTTATTTCACAAAGAGAGACTAAGGGCCTGAACTAGAATTCTGAGAGTGAGAGTAGAGAGAAGAGATACAGTTGAGTAATATTTGGGATCTGAAACAAGCAAGTTTTATGGATACATGATGTAGGATGTATGGAATGTAGGAAAGAAATGGCAAATAGGTTTTAATTCACGTGCGTTATCAGTCAGGGCCTGGCAGAAAACAAGACAAGTACACTCAAATTAATTAAAATAAAAGTAATTCATGGAAAACTTTACATGCAAAGATGTGGGCAAGATTTATGGAAACTAAAAAGGGATAGTATATGATCCCAGGGCTGGCAACAGGAGACCTATGATCACCCCTAAGTCAGAAATGAGGAGGAATTGATAGGAGTTGTGCCTTTCAGTAAAGAAATGTATCCAACCTGTTGCAACCCCTGTAAGAATAAATATCCCAGCATCACTCTTGTCCCACTTTCCAACCTTCTGTGAATGCCTCTGAGAAAACCCAAACAGAAGACAGGGCAAGAAATCTCTTGAAGGAGTCTTGCATAAAAGTTATTGCACAAAAAGCAGAGTAGCAAAAAAGCAGGGTACCAATCCTAATTGATTGACAGTAGTTGTCTGAAACACCATGTAGAAAAGGATTCTGTGATGTCCTGCAACTTCATTAGGACACATAATCATGAAAGGCATACACCTATTATTAGAATGGGATGAGGCAGTGTTAGCATGTGTGCTCATGAGCCCTATGTCTGTAACAACCATGGGTTGGAGGAAAGGCAGCATGTGTGTCGTATGTTTTCCAACCCTGGACTATGAAGACTTTCATGTTTCTAGTTGGTCTGAATGGTAAATGGCTATACCAACAAATATAACAAAAAAAAATATAAGAGAACAAATTCTGGAGCAGGGATGATACATTCAGGTTAGGAAACGCTGACTTTGAAATGTTTTGATTCTGGGATGCCCAAAGACCATCCGTAGATATTTGAATCTTAAGTTCTGTGGGGAAGTCTAGAATGTAAATAGGAGCTTTGGAATCCACAGTTTACAGGTGATGAAACCATAAAGTGAAGAGAACACAGAGAAAATAAATAGTGGGTATATATGAAATCAAGGGAGTATCAACATTAAGTAAAGGGCATAGAAAAAGCCAGCAAAAAGAAAAAGAAAAAGAACAGTCGGAAGGTTATACACAGCACCAAGAAAATGTAGACTCAAAGAAACCAAGAAAGCAGAATATTTATAGAAAAAAGTTGCCATGAATGTCAAAAGTTGAAGAAAGGGCAGTAAAATCTAGACTGAAAAATATCCACTGGATATGACAATTAGAAGATTATTGGTGCCCTCAATTAGAACAGTTCCAGGAATGTAATAAGAAAGGAAGCCCAATTTCAATGGGATGAGAAGTTAATGAGAAATAAGAATCTGAATACAGCAAAAAATAATCTTTTGAGTACAATGGATGAGGTGAAAAGGAGAATGAATTGATGGCAGCTGGATGAAAGGAGGATTTAAAGAGGATTCTTTTTAGAGTGATTAAACAAATAAAATTAGAGTATGAGGAGAAGAAAACTAATGGAGTAAAACAATATATAAAAATGAGAGGACTATTACAGATGTCTGGAGCCTGTCCTACCAATGCATCCCTGAGGAAAAATGTTTTGCTCACAGCTGCTGTCCACCATAGTACAGGTTATATTATGTGGCTTCTCACTCCTCAATACCGGTGATTGGCTAATGTAGGCACATATGTTAGCTATCTATGACAAAAAGATGAGTTAAGTCAATTGGATTATCTTTGTTAGGAGTATGAAGTAAGAAATATGAAAATAATTGGCTGATTAGCAGTATAATGTCAGATGGAAGGATGGTGATATGAAAAGAAAGGATAGTGTACTCAACACCAAAAAACAATCCAATTTTAAAATGGTCAGGGGACAACAGAAATTTTTCTAAAGAAGATCTATGGATGGCTAACAGACATATGAAAGGATGTTCAACATCACTAGTCATCAGGAAATGCAAATCAAAAACACGATGAGATACCACCTTATACTCATTAGAATGGCTAAAATCAAAATGACAAGAAATAACAAGTGTTGGTGAGGATGTGGAAAAAAAGAATCCTTGTACACTGTTGATAGGAACGTAAATTGGCATAGCCAATGTAGAAAACAGTATGGAGTTTCCTCAAAAAATTAAAAATAGAAATGTCGTATGATCCAAAAATTCCACTACTGGGTATTTATCCAGAGAGAACGAAAACACTAATTTGAAAAGACATATGCACCCCTATGTTTACTGTTGTGTTATTTACAATAACCAAGATATGGAAGCATCCTAAGTATTCATCAATAGACAAATGGATAAGGAAAATGCAATACACACACACACACACACACACACACACACACACACAAACGGATATTACACAGCCATTTGAGACATGGATAGACCTAGAGGGTATTATACTAAGTAAAATAAGTCAGAGAAAGACAAATACCATACGATTCCATTCATAAGTGGATCTACAAAAAAGAATAAACAAACAAAAAGGCAGAATCAGACCTGTAAATACAGAGAACAAACTGATGGCTGCCAGAGGGGAGGTGAGTGTGGGGTTGAGCAAAATGGATGAAGGGGAGAGGGAGACACAGTGTTCCAGCTATGGAAGAATAAGTCACAAGGATAAAAGGTACAGCATAAGGGATATAGTCAATAATACTGTAATAGTGATGTAACAGGAGAGATGGTAGCTACACTTGTGGTGAGTAGAGCATAATATATGAACTTATCAAGCTATACACCTGAACCGAATGTGACATTGTGCATCAACTATACTTAAAAAAAAAAAAAAAAAAGATAGTGTAACAGCAATTAGCCATGTTAAAGCTAAAGTTAGAAAAAATTAAAAAAAATATGAGTGGCAAAAGGAAGCATTTATAAGGTAGAACGTGAGGAAGCCAGTTCTCAGAGAAACAGAAGAGGACAGAGATGTGTGGAGAGAGGCAGAGGCTTCCTGAGAGACCATGTCCCTTTAAAGTAGAGACCAAGAGAAAGAGAGACTCCCTGGTATCTGATAGCTTTTTTTTTTAAGTTTATTCATTTATTTTGAGAGAAAGAGAGTGTGTGTGTGGGGGAGGGACAAGAGAGAGATAGGGAGAGAGAGAGAGAATTCCAAGCAGGCTCTGCACTGTCAGTGCAGAGCCCAAAGCAGAGCTTGAACTCAGGAAACATGAGATCATTACCTGAGCTGAAACCAAAGTCAGTTGCTTAGCCCACAGAGCCACCCAGGTACTTTTGATAGCTTTCAAGTTATGGTTCATTGATATCCTTACATTAACTCCTCTTTTCTCTTAACATGAATTAGTTTCTGATCCCTGCATCCCAACCTCCAATCTTAAGACCAGGAATAAAGCAAAATCATGGAGAAGTCAAAGTGGAAAGGGTTGCGTGAACAAGAAGGGAAAATCCAATCCTCAGTGATCCTAAGAAAGAAAGAATGGGTGTTAATGCGGGAATCAGAAGGAAGTCCATAGCTCAAATATATTTATCAAAAAAAAAAAAAGAAAAATATTAAAATTAAATGAGATAAGCATCTACCTAAAGAAGTTAGAAAAGAACCATAAAGCAAGCCCAAAGAAACAAGAATGAAATACAAATATAAGGGCTGATTATACAAAGAACAACATCAATAATAACTACAATAATAATAAGAACAATAGAAAACCAAAAGCTGATTTGAAAACATTAATAAGATAAGCAGACTTCTGACAAGACTGAAAACAGACAAAAAAGAATGTGTAAACAAACAAAATATGTACTGAAAAAGGGGAAATAAGTATAGACACTATAGAGATTAAAAAATAAGAATGGGTGTTATGAACAACTATATATTAAAATATTTCAAACTGGTTTTGTTGATTGTTTCCTTTGCTGTGCAGAAACTTTTTATTTTGAGGTAGTCCCAATAGCTTATATTTGCTTTTGCTTTCCTTGCCTCAGGACATATATATCTAGAAAAATGTTATGGTCAATGACAGAGGGATTATTGCCTGTGCTGTCTTCTAGGATTTTTATGGTTTCAGGTCTCATGTTTAGGTCTTTAATCCATTTTGAACTTATTTTTGTGTATGGTGTAAGAAAGTGGTCCAGTTTTATTTTTTTGCATGTAGCTGTCCAGTTTTCCCAACACCATTTGTTAAAGAGACTTTTTTTCCCATTCAATATTCTTTCCTGTTTTGTTGAAGATCAATTGACCATATAATTGTGGGTTTATTTCTGGGTTTTCTATTCTGTTCAGTTGATCTATATGTCTATTTTTGTGCCAATACCATACTATTTTGATTACTCCAGTGAAGGAAATAATCAACAAAACTAAATGGCAACTATGGAATGGGAGAAGATATTTGCAAATGACACATGAGATATGGGTTAGTATCCAAAAATTTATAAAGAATTAATACAACCCCAAACCCCAAAAACAAATAATCCAATTGAAAAATGTGCCAAACACAGGAACAGACATTTCTCCAAAGAAGACATACAGATGGCTAACAGACACATGAAAAAATGCATGTGTCAACATCACTCGGCATCAGGGAAATGAAAATCGAAACCACAAGGTGATATCACCTCACATCTGTCAGAATGGCTAAAATGAAAAAGACAACAAACAACAAGTGTTGGCAAGGATGTGGAGAAAAAGGAACCTTCTGGCACTGTTGGTGGGAATGCAAACTGGTGCAGCCACTGTGGAAAACAGTATGGAGGTTCCTCAAAAAGTTAAAAATAGAACTACCCTATGATCTAATAATCACACTATTGGGCATCTACTTCCAAAATACCAAAATCTTAATTCAAAGGATACATGCACCCCTATGTTTATAGCAGCATTATTTATAATAGCCAAGTTATGGAAGCAGTCAAAGTGTTCATTGATAAATGAATGAATAAAGAAGACATGGTATATGTGTGTATATATATATATATATATATATATATATATATATACAATGGGATATTATTTGGTCATAAAAAATAATGAAATCTTGCCATTTGCAACAACATGGATGGAGCTAGAGAGTACAATGCTAAGTGCAATAAATCAATCAGAAAAAAATAATATATTTCCCCCATATATAGGATTTAAGAAACAAAATAAATAAGCAAAGAAAAAGGGAGGGGGTGGGGAGAAAGAGAGAGAAACAAACCAAGAAACAGACTCTTCACTACAGAGAAAAAACTGATAGTTGCCAGAGGGGAGGTGGGTGGGGGATGGGTGAAATAGGTTACGGGGGTTTAAGGAGTGTAGTTGTTATGATAAGCACCGGGTGATGTATGTAATTGCTGAATTTGGAATTGTTGAATCACTCTATTAGACACCTGAAGCTAATATAACACCGAATGCTAATATTTTAATGGAATTAAAATAGAATCAAATTAAAATTAAATTAAAATATATTTGAAAATAGAGATGACTTATATAAATTCCCAGGAAAATATGAAACATCACAATTGTTACAAAAATAAATAAAGAACTCAAATAAATAATAAAGAAAATGAAGTGGTAGTCAAAGACCACTTCTCCACTTATTTTTATTTTTTTATTAAGTAAATTCTACCTCTAATGTGGAACTTGAACTCATGACCCTGAGATCAAAAGTCACATGTTCTACTGACTGGGCCAGCCAGGTGCCCAAAGACCACTTTTTTTTTTTTTTTTTAAAGAAACTCCAGGACCAGATGGTTCTACCAAATTTTCGAGATATATATATAATTCTTATTTCATGTAAGTTGTTCCAGAAAATATGAAAAGAACAAAAAGTACCCAAGTTATTTATGAAGCTAATATAATCCTGATCCTAATACAAGATAAAAACAACATTGTAAAAAACAATCTAACCACATGGTGAACTTAGTATGGCAGAAAAGAAGAAAAGGGACCTTATACGTTTGTTGATGCAAAAATGTATTCAGTATTTGCAAAATCGTAAATCAGATTTGTAGCATAAAGCAGTAAAACATATAAGTTATATACTAGACAGTAATAGTACCATTGCCTAAATTTCTACCTTAAAGTTATAAGCATGACCTTTTCCTTCCAATTCAAAATTATAATATATTCTCAGTAATTTTCGACAACTCCTCTTCTTACTCCCAATCTATCAACTTCCCTTCCTTGTCATTGTACTGTGTCATTGCTACTAATCCCTCATGTGTGTAGGGTTGACCATGAACATCGTGAACATCTGCTCTATCTCCAGTTTATCTGGGAGGAGGCTGGGCTTTCCTATCAAAGTTGGTGAACTTCAGGCTCAGAAAATCAGACTTCCCAAACCAGGATAAAAGCGAGAAGAGATTAGCGTCCTGGACAAAGGAGATGTCTGCTATTGACCCCCAAATCTTGTATGTCTGGTTAACTTGAGTTGGAATAACTTAGAAACACTGGTTTATAAATCATAGGAATGAATGAAATTAGCAGTGTTCTGTTCTTTTGATTTTTGGGGTGCACATCTTTCTCAGTATGGCTTCAACATCTATTTCCTGCTACTCGGTGAAGATGACATAAGGCTAGAGATGTCTTTGGAAAAGAGAGATGTCAGTCACAGACCATGTTGCCTTTTTGTTTTGTTATTTTAATTAGTAGGGGAACCAGCAAAGTCTGATTAATTTACTGTTTACTTTGCTTAATTCTAGACTTTTGACTAGGTGATTTATTTCTTTACATTATATCATAGGGGTTAAAGAGGAGATCCTTAAACCTATAGAAAACAGATTAAGTGGATATACATTTAAAAGATTAGATAGGAATATTTTTCCACATGATTGCCAAACTTCTCAATTCCCTAAAACATTCAGGTAGTTTCCTTTTTCCTTTATCCAGAAACTCTCACAGGAGTCAGAGCTGAGTAATTTCTTTGAAGGCTTTTATCTTAAGCCCTTTTGGTTTCTATATAACAAAAAAGTCTATCTAAAGGTCTGTGGTCTATATTGTTTTTGGAACTAACTACATCCCAATAATAGAAAGCTAAAGGAAATATACCATTACTCCTAGTAGAGAATTTATAGGGTATAGTTAAGAGGTTTGAAGGGCAGCAAAGTTTTTAAACTTGGTTTTAACTGCTCCAGTTTGCAATTACATTGAATGAAGAAATGAAAGTGAATCTTTCATTGTAAACACTATCACCTAAGTGAATACTGGACCAAAATATTTCTTTAAATAGAGCAAGAGATAATCATTCCTAAACTCACTATAACAAGTAAGAATGGGACAGATTTTACAAATGCTGCCTATGCTTCAGGACTGATAGACAAATGCAGGACAACCATCCTGTAACAGATAAAGAGAAGTTCCTCGAGTAAACTAGTGTAGGGTAGACCATTTAGCACTGAATCAGAGTTCAGGCTAGTTCTTGGTTTAAGTTGTTGTTTGATTTGGAGCAAGGTATAAAAGAGCCACAATATATATATAATACTATTAACAAGTAATTTGGAAACATGCTCACCATTATTAATCATCAGGGAAATGCAAATCAAAAACACGATGAGATATCACCTCAGTAGCTATCATCAAAAGACAAGAAACAACAGGTGTTGGCAAGGAGGTGGAGGAAAGGGAACCCTTGTGTACCGCTGGTGGGAATGTAAATTGTTGCAGTCATTACAGAAAACAGTAAGGAGGTTTTTCAAAAAATTAAAAATAGAACTACCATATGATCCAGCAATTCCACATCTGGGTATTTACCCAAAGAAAACAAAAACATTAATTTGAAAAGGTACATGTACCCCCATATTCACTGCAGCAATATTTGCAATAGTCAAGATATGGAAATTACCTGAGTCCATTGATGGATGAATAGATAAAGAAACTGGTATATACGTATACAATAGAATACTATTCAGCAATCAAAGAGAAGGAAATCTTGCCATTTGCAACAACATGGATGGATCTAGAGGGCATTATGCTAAGTGAAATCAGTCAGACATAGAAAGACAAATACTATATGATTTTGCTTAGATGTGGAATTAAAATGAAACAAAAACCAAGCTTACAGATATAGAGAACAGATTGGTGATTGCCAGAGGAGGAGTTAGGGGAAGGGCAAAATTGATGAAGGGAGTCAAAACATACATACTTCCAGTTATAGAATAAATAAGTCATGGGGATATAATATACAGCATGGTAACTACATGATATTGCATATTTGAAGCTTGCTAAGAGAGATCTTAAAAAAATGTTTTTGTAACTATGTATGGTGATGGATGTTAACTAGACTTATTGTAGTGATCAATTCACAACATATGCAAATATCAAATCATCATGATATATACCAGAAATTAATATATTGTTTTATGTGAATTATACCTCAATAAAAAAGTAGTAACTTGGAGGATGGGACACAAATAAAAAGGCAGGCAACAAAACTCTTTCAGTACCCAGGCTATGGTGTACAATAGTGGTTCTTCAACTGTAGAGTGCTTAAGAATTACCAGCGTCATTTGTTAAAATGCAGATAGCCAGGCCAGACTGATGGTATTCTGACTGAGAAGCTATAACATAGCATCTAGGCATCTGTATATTTAATAAGTACCTCCAGGTAATTCTGACAGGAGAGGAAGTCTAGATATAATACATTGAAAAAACTGGTCTATGATATAAGAAAGAAATAAAATATTTGGCAGTTCTCCATGTAATTTTGTTAATAAAAAGCAATCAACCCCATAACAAAGATTTGAAATTTGGAACTTTTGCTGTGTTACTGTGTATTGTCTATGCAGCTCTTATTATAGAAATAGCCATAGCAATAAGGAAATGCAATATCATGTCTTCCAGAAAGCCCATTCTAGTATGAACTTTGTCTATATCATTAGAAAAATACACATTTTCAATAAATAGCTCCATTTTTACATTCAGAAAAAAAAAAGCCAATGAAATCATTTCTACTTTGTGAGAAAAAAGTAAAACAGAAATTTACATAATGTAGTGTACCAGACTGAAGGAAGCTACAGAAAAAAATTATTAAATGTTCCATTTGCTTTTCAGTAATTCAATACAAGTCAGAGAAAACAAAAAATACATAAAAAGGTCAATGGAAATACTATTTTATAGAATACATGTTGTATATTTATATTCCTTGAGGAACAAATGCAAAACCTAAGACAAATGAATATTACCTTATCTCTTTTCAGAACAATTACTTGTAAATATTTGCTTTTATCTGACAACTTTATCAATATGTCTATTAGCTTTCAGGCTATTAAGCTTTGACAAGATACAGACTAATTGAAGAAATATGACTATTGTAAAAATATCTGGAAGCTTCCATTAATTCTTACTTACATGGTTAGTAAAATCAGGCAGATGAACACATTAGACTGGAATGCTGCCTGCTGATAAGAAACCCGTTCTTTGTTTTAGGTGACGCCCAAAGTACATTACTTATGAAATATATGATGTCAAAAGAAAAGCATTCTAGAGTCAAAAATTACTTTCAGGCTGGAAAAAGAGATTTAAATAGTATAAATTACATTAGATCATCTGGGTATTTGCTAAAATTCAATGCAGAGAAATATTAAATCATTGAGTCATTCAGTCTGAGCAAAGCAAGAATATGTCAAAAATATAGCTGGGCTGCAAATTAAACCTGAACATTTTTGTTTGTTTGTGTTCTAAAATATAAACTCATGTGACACAACTATTTTTAGATATGAATTTTTTCCCTAGTAAGTACTGTTCTTTAACATTGTTTTCTGCAACATCTAAAGAGTAATCAACATTTCTCTAAGCCCTTTATGGAAGATTAAAAAAATCCCTTGCAATATACCTTGAGACTATCTAAGATTAAATAAAATATTCAGAAACCTCAAAACATTTTCTTCTCTGGTCTCTTACCATTATAAGGTTTGTTAAAGAGTCCTGGGAGTTTCAATTTACTGACTTGAAATGTAGACTTTACAGACTTATGCAGAGTGATTGATGAATATGCCTGTTAAGGGATATAACCATTCCTATCCTAATCAGGCTCACTTAGTTGCTTTTCTTAGAGAAATACAAAAAGGAATTCCTAAAGAGGTTAATATAAGAATTTCTGAACACCAAGAGGATTAAGAGTGTGGGGTCCAAGTTCTATTTACTTTTTTAAATTAAAAATTATTGTTATATGGACTGAGTTGAGTTCCCCTAAAATTCTATGTTGACGCCCTTAACCCCCCAGTATGACAGTACTGGAGAGAGGGC
The DNA here is from genome assembly GCF_018350195.1 of Panthera tigris. Lineage (NCBI taxonomy): Eukaryota > Metazoa > Chordata > Mammalia > Carnivora > Felidae > Panthera > Panthera tigris. The sequence goes on along the minus strand of NC_056667.1, from coordinate 138,050,016 downwards.
CTTTATGGAAGTAATTAAGGTTAAATGAAGGTTAAATGAAGGGTGGTATCCTAGTTCAATAGACTAGCATCCTTATAAGAGGAGAAAGAGACAATAAGGGTGGGACAGCACAGAAAAGGCTATATGAGGACATAGCAAGAAGGCAGCTATCTGAGGCAAGCCAAGGAGAGAGACCAGGATAAACCAAACCTGTCAATATCTTGATCTTGGACTTTAGCCTTCAGAACTAGGAGAAAATAAATACCTATTGTTTAAGCCCTGCAGTCTGTGGTAGCCTTATAAAACTAATATATTTATATTAAGTATATAACATATATGTCATATATATGAGTTATAAAGCATAATAATAAAGTAAATGCCCATGAACACACACTAATTCCCTAATAAAACCCTGCTCCAGAGGACATCATTATTTTAAATTTTGTATTCACCATTAGTTTGCTTTGAAAAAAAAAGTTTTATCATATATTTAAGGATCTTAAAAGAATATATTTTGTTCAGTTGGTCAAGTTGTCTACCCCTCTGCCAATACCACACTTTCTTAACTTTATAACAAATCTTGTTACCTGAGAGAAGAAATTCATTAACCTTATTTTTCTTTAGGAGTCTATTGGCTATTCTAGCCTCTTTGCTTTCCCACATAAAATTTAGACCCAAGTAGAGTTCCTCAAATACCCTGTTAGGGTTTTTCACTGGAATCCCATTGATCTATGAATCAAAAATTTGGAAAATTTCCACATTTCCAAAAATTTGGAAAAGACTGATGTCTTGTCTATATTTAATCAAATATATTAGTGCAACTCTCCAGTTACACCTTTAATGTTCCTCAATAAAGCTTATAGTATTTTTTTCATAAAGCTCTTGCACACCTTTAATTCTTTGTACTTTATGTCTTTGTGGATATAGTAAATAGTATCTCCTCTAAAATTTTTTAATGTTAGAAATGTAGTTTATTATTGTATATTGATTTTATAGTCAGTCACCAGGCTAAATTCTCATTATATTTCTGTTTCCCTGTAAGTTATTTTGAGTTTTCCATGTAGACAATCATGCCATCTACAGATGAAGGCAGTTTAATTTCTTCCTTTCAAATGATTATACTTGATATTTCTTTTCTCTTCTTGTGAGGACTCTGACCTCCACTAAAATGTTAAATCATCTTGTTCTAATTTTATTTTATTTTCTTTAAAAAATTGTTTTAACATTTATTTATTTTTGAGACAGAGAGAGACAGGGCATGAAAGGTGGAGGGGCAGAGAGAGAGGGAGACACAGAATCTGAAGCAGGATCCAAGCTCTGAGCTGTCAGCACAGAGCCTGATGCAGGGCTTGAATCCACAGACCGTGAGATCATGACCTGAGCTGAAGTTAGACACTTAACCAGCTGAGTCACTCAGATGCCCCATCTTGTTCCAATTTTAAAGAAAATGCTTCTAGTATTTTATTGGTAAAACTGATATTTGCTGCGTATTCTTGATAGATACCCTTTATCAATTTAGGGAATCTTTCCTTCTTTTGCAATTTTGCCAAAAGGATTTTTTTCTCCCCCATTAATGAGCCAACTGAAATAAAAAAAAAAAAAAGTCTATTGAGATGACCATGTTTTTTTTTTCTCCTTTAATTTGCTATGCTAAATAGCATGTACAGATTACCCTCCAACCCTGCCACCAATATTAAACCATACTTGCATTCTTTAATGCCCTTCTTCATCATGATGTATTTTCCTTTTTTTATACATTGTAATATTCTGTTTGCTCAAGTTTTGTGTAGGATTTGATATTAACATTCATAAGTGAGAATGAATTGTACTTTCCCTTTCTTTTGCTATTTTTGTTTGGTTTGGATATTAAGGTCTTGATAGAGATACATGTTGCTGAGTTTAAGAATAATTCTTCCTTTTTCTGTTTTCCACTAAAGTATGTAAATTTGAAATATCAGAGGATATTTGAAAGACCAGAGGTCAATTGTAATGATGTGAGATTTGTGTTTTTTGTATTAATGAGAAGGTTTAACAAAATAGTTAATTCTTTAAGGGTTACAGGTTGACCCTCACTTTTTCAGTTTTTTCTTGAGTCATTTCTGGTAAGGTATAATTCTCAGGGATTTGTACACTTCACCTAAGTTTTCACAATTTATTGGTATAAAGTGTCCATAGAAACCTTTACCTTTTAGATATCTACTCGATTTGTTAGTGGAGTATTTTTACTCATAATATTGTTTATTTCTGAGTTTTCTCTTTAATTCTTAACTGATTAAACATTCAGAGGTTGATTTATTTTAAAAGAAGCAATTTTAGGCTTTGCTGATCCTCCCTGCTGAATGTATGTTTTCCATTTCATTAATTTTCCTCTTTGTTATCTCATCTTACGTCTTATTTATTTATTTATTTATTTATTTACCAGTCTGAAGTGTTCCTTTTACTTGAAGCCTTTTGGTTCTAATAAAATTTTTTAAATTTTTTTCTTAATGTTTTTATTTATTTTTGAGACAGAGAGAGACAGAGCATGAGAAGGGAAGGGGCAGAGAGAGAGGGAGACACAGAATCAGAAGCAGGCTCCAGGCTCTGAGCCATCAGCACAGAGCCCGATGCGGGGCTCGAACTCACAGACTGTGAGATCATGACCTGAGCCGAAGTTGGACGCTCAACCGACTGAGCCATCCAGGCGCCCCTGGTTCTAATAAATTTAATACAGTTACTGATACATCATGGGCAGAAGATACTCTTTGGTTAGTTTCATTCTTTTATTGCCTCTTTAAAAATTTTTTTAATTTGTTTTTTTTTTCAGTTTTTATTTATTTTATTTTTTAAATTCACATCCAAGTCAGCATATAATGCAACAGTGATTTCAAGAGTAGATTTCTTAATGCCCCTTACCCATTTAGCCCATCCCCCCTCCCACAACCCCTCTAGTAACCAACCCTCTGTTCTCCATATTTAAGAGTCTCCTCTGTTTTGTTCCCCTGTTTTTATATTCTTTTTGCTTCCCTTCCCTTGTGTTTATCTGTTCTGTGTCTTAAAGTCCTCATATATGTGAAATCATGTGATATCTGTCTTTCTCTGACTAATTCACTTAGCATAATACCTTCTAGTTCCATCCACGTAGTTGCAAATGGCAAGATTTCATTCTTTTTGATTGCCGAGTAATACTCCATTGTGTGTGTGTGTGTGTGTGTGTGTGTGTGTGTGTGTGTGTGTGTGTGTGTATCACATTTTCTTTATCCATTCATCCATCGATGATGGACATTTGGGCTCTTTTCATACTTTGGCTATCGTTGATAGTGCTGCTATAAACATTGGGGTGCATGTGTCCCTTCGAAACAGCATACCTGTATCCCTTGGATAAATACCTAGCAGTGCCATTGTTGGGTCATAGAGTAGTTTTATTTTTAGTTTTTTGAGGAACCTCCATACTGTTTTCCAGAGTGACTGCACCAGTTTGCATTCCCACCAGCAGTGCAAAAGAGACCCTTTCTCTGCATCCTCGCCAACATCTGTTGTTGCCTGAGTTGTTAATGTTAGCCATTCTGACAGGTGTGAGGTGGTATCTCATTGTGGTTTTGATTTGTATTTCCCTGATGATGAGTGATGTTGAGCATTTTTTCATGTGTCAATTGGCCATCTGGATGTCTTCTTAGTTGCTCATTTTCTAACTCATTAAACTGGAGGCCTATGTCATGAAATTTCAGCCTCCCTCCCTTTTTATAACTAAGCATTTAAGGTTATGTATCCTATAAATTTGATTATGTTTAGTTAAACATATTTGTTTCATCAAATTTAGACAAATTTAGACAAATTTGTCTAGTCAAAAGCATTTTTTTTAGCTCATGACTTACTCTTTTTTAAAATAAATTTCCAAATGTATAATCATTGAAAAATTGATCTTTTTGCTCTTGACTTTTATTTATGTAAGAAGATGTTGGTCTGTAAGACAATTCTTTGAAACTTACTGACCTTTTGGGCTAAAAATATAGTCAATTTTTGTAAATGGTTAGTTACTTGAGAAGAATGCTTATTCTCTAATTGTTGGGTGCACAGTTTTACATACACAAATGTACATTAAACTTTATAATGATATTGATCAATTCATTCCTTTAATTGTATTGAATTGTAATATATTTTGGGGCTAAGTTATTATGTGTATGCAGGCTTAATATTATGCTTTTTCTAGTGAATTGAACCTTTTATTATTATATAGTAAACTCTCCTTATCTCTAGTCATGCTTGTTAAATTAAAATTGATGCCCCAGCTTTTGTTCGCTTGGTGTTTGCCCAGCATAGCTTTTTACTATTCTTTTATTTTCAACCTTTTAATGTCTGTATGCTTCCAAAGTGTCACTAACTGCAATTGCCAATGTATTTAGATTTGTTTTGAGTATCATATCTTTTGTTTTTTATTTGTCCAACTTTTCCCATGCTTAAAACAAAACAAAACAAAAACAAAAACACGTCTCTTCTTGCCTTAAAAAATGGACTGGTATAGTTTTTATTTGTTTGAAACGTACTCCATTTTCTCCCCTCTATAGGATTGGATATCATATACTCCTTTTATACTCTTTTAGTGAGTTACTTTGAAATTTCACTATGTACTGATAATCCCTCCTGAACTCTTCCCCAGGCTTTCATGCTGTTGTTGTCTAACATTATATTTCTGTCATTTTTTTCAACCCCTGAAACTTTAAATAATATCTATTATTATTATTAGCAATAGTATTTATACACATTTTATTGGGTTTGCTCCCATTTGCCAATTTTTCTATTCATCATTCCTTCTAGTATCTCAAATTTTCTTTGTAATAATTTTCCTTTTTTTCTATCATTCCACTGATTTTTTCTTAATCATTTTCTTTCATAAATTCCTTTAGTTTATGTCCGTTGGTGGTAAACTATGTTTTTGCTTGTCTATCTTTTTTACACCCTTGGCTTGAAAGAAAGTTTTGCTAAGCACCCAATTTTAGTTGACAAGTATAGTTGATCCTTGAATAACATGGGATTTGGGACGCTGGCCCCCTAGTCAAAAATCCATGTATACATGTGACTACCCTCAAACCTAATTACTATTAGCCTACTGTTGACCAGAAGCCATACCAATAACATAAACAGTTGATTAGTACACATTTTGTATGTTGTATGTGTTATATACTGTATTCTAACAATAAGACAAACTAGAGAAAATAAAGTGTTACTAAAAAATCATAAGGAAGATAAAATACGTTTACAGTACTGTACTGTATATACTGAAAAAAATCCACATATAAATGGGCCTGTGCAGTTCAAACTCATGTTGTTCAAGGGTCAGCTATATTTTCTCTTAGCACGTTAATATTCCATTAATTTCTAGTTTCCTTTTTTGCTGTTGAGAAGTCTGTTGTCCACTTCATTGTTTTTTCTTTCAGGTGATGTGTTTTTCCCCCCACTCAGGCTGCTTTTAGTATCTTTTCTTGCTTTTAATGTCCTGAAGTTTTACAACACAATTTCAAGGTCTTGATTTCTTTTTATTTTTCTTGTTATATATTGTGATTCTGCTATCTGTAGACCCCTGTTCTTCACTATTTCTAGAAAATTAACAGTTATTAGCTCTTTAAATATTCTCTACCCTTCACTTCCTCTATTATCTTGGTGGGAGTCTTTGGTTAGTCTCAGAATTTCACATTTTAGCCTACAAGTCTCTACCTTTATTTCACGGTTTTCATGTTTTTGTCTTTCCCTGTTGTATTCTGTCATTTTAAAACATTTCTTCGAATCCACTAATTCTTCAGCTGTGTCCATGCTGATATATAACCCACTCTGCCATCTACTTGTCTGTTGAGTCAAAACCCTCATTTCCACTCTTCTATACTCTGTTTTATATTGTTAGAATACGGAGTGTGCAGATGTCTGCCCGCTCTGACAAGTTTCCTATTAAATTCTTCCAATAAGAGGCACCAGTAGGAGATTATAAGGGAAGAACTGTTAGTGGGGCAGTAGCGATAAGGGGATTATGGAACCCAGTAGTTTGAGAAGAGGCAGTAAATTTTTGGTAATTCAAGCACTTGTTGAGGTGACACCACTTTGGTGGATCCAAAAGTAAATGCAACAGTATCTCAGTGAATTTAGGCTTACAGGCTCCAACCAAGGAATGTTAGCAGCTTCTGAGCACTGGCTATTACTCCTTTTCTCTTTTTTATTTGCTCTGCCAGTTATCTTCTCTTTGTTTTTCTAGTTCTTTCTAATAACCTAATTCCCTGTATGAAATGGTCCTTTAAAATAATTAGAATAGTTTCTGTTTTATTGACTAAATACGAATGTATCTATTCATTAAAGATTCCTTTTTCATTTGACAATTATATATTCCACTTTTTAAAGTTCAATTCTGCTGGATTATTATTATTTTTTAACATTTCAGATTTGTTTTAGCATATTCTATATCAGCTGTAGTCTTGGGGTCTACATTTGAAGTTTGTCTTTTCTGCTAACTCTCAGGGTGGCTTATTTCCTTACGTGTTTGATGGATTTTGATTATGAACTCAAGGAGGACAAAAACCCCACCCAGAAATATTTCTTCCAGCTTCTCTATCTTGCTATTGGCCTATATAGTTTCCTTCTGGATTAAGTGTTGTTCTTTTCATTTACTATTGAGAAGACCCCACCTGTCATACTTTTACTGTTTGTGCCTTAGTTTCTATCCAAGTTTTTTTCTTCCCTGCTTAAGATTTTATTTCTACCTGTGGAACTCAGCAATGAGAAAATATTAAGTTTTATGCAGGATTTGATTATTTTGTATTAAGGCAGCTCTTCAGAGTAATCTATTACATTGCTAAAAATAGATGTCTTCATACTGATTTTCTACTTATTCCACTTCTGTGCTATTTGAATATTTTCAAATTGGTGTTATTTTTATAATAAAAATTCTAGTTCCTAAAAAACTTTAATATAGCAGTGCAGACTTCAGCAAAAATGTATTACATTATTTTTTCCAGTTAAAGATTTTTTAAATTTAACAATAAACTATAGTTTTAATATCAATTTATGTTTAATTATAATATTTTTATATGTTGCACCTTAATTTCTCTAAATCCTTTTTATTTAATGTAATAATATATAAAATTTAAGTCTCACTAGTATTAAAAATAAGAAGATATAAGCCACAAAAAATTTTGCTTTCCAAATAGGACAATGGATAGCCAATAATTATGTTTGTAATTACCTAACCACAAATTTGTAAATAAGTATTTTTCATATATATATTATTAAAATATACCTAAGCTATGGCAAATTCCACATGAATTTTAATTAGATTAATGGACATTATGGAGATACATTACAATACAGCTAGCCAAAATTAATAAATAAAAATGTATTGATCAGAATCTGAGTTATTTCAAGATAATATAAGATAAACATTTCCCCTCTTTTTTAATAATAGAAAAACCTTAAGTATTTCTGGTAAGAAAGTTCTCTGTAAGTGAGCTAAAGAGCTATTTATGATATAGTATAAAAACTGAAACTACCCTGATAAAAAGTTGAATTATTTATTCTACTTAAAAGCAATATGAAAAGAAATTTAATCATGCCCTCATACTTGCAAAGCTATAACTTATTAAGCAGTGAAAGAAATGCTTAATGTAAGGAAATTAGATGTTACTCTTCAATTTTGGAAAGGTATGCTCCTAAACTCTTAAAACAGGTTAGCAATTTTGGAGGTTAATTTGAAAAAGCAGCAATATGATTCAGGTCAACTTTGAAATTTATCAAGAACCAAAGGTCATGAAACTGATTTTTTTTTTTACTTATTTATCTTCGCTTAGAATAATTAAGGATTAATATATAAAACCATTTCACTCACATAAACTATCATTTTTTAAGGAATGAAAATATATATAAATTAATGAATACTGAAGAATGCATTACAAGAAAAAGACAATTTATAAGGCTTATCTATAGTTCCTTGATATGCTTTGAATTACAGAAGGATATGCAGGAAGTTTTTTAAAAGAGTGTTTCCATGCTCAATCCCAAATCCTGACTATATAATAGATAATTTCCCTATTGTGGGAACAACCTTTCAAGTAAATTTAATGTAATGACAAAATGGATACTTTTATTTCATTTGTTCCCATGATAACCTTAAGAAATATGTTCACCAAATTTCTGAGGCACAAAGTTTAAATCCAAAGTATGAACTAACTTTTCCTCCCTTCCTTCCTTCCTGTAGGTATCCACTGTCAAGATTATCCCTGAGGAAGGGAGAGGATGCAGAATGTTTATACTGAACAGAAGGGGAAGAAGACAAAGCAAAACAGAAGTACTAGAGGAAAGAAGTGAATTACTAGAGGCCTACACAGAAGAGGTAATTAGATTGACATAATTTCATACATTTTGAGGAAAGAATTTAGGGGGAAGCAGTGAAAGACAACATCAATGGTCAGACTCTAAGAAGCAGAGAAAAAGTAGTCAAAGGTGGTATTTATTTATTTGCATAAATTGTTCATAAGCAAAGACATAGTTGCACCTTAGCAGCTTTCAACTGGCAATGTTTTAGTACCCTAGGAAAATCTGCCAATGTCTGAACACAATTTTGATGATCATTATAGGTGTGTGTGTGTATGTGTGTGTGTGTGCATGCACACACGTGCATGTACTAACATGCATGCTATTGGCATCTAGTGGGTAGAAGCCAGAGATGTTGCTGAACACCCTACATTGCACAGGAAAGCCCCCAACGACAAAGAATTATCCATTCCAAAATGTCAATAGTGCTGAGGATGAGAAACCCTGCCTTACAACAGCAGAAGTGCTCCTCTCTTAGTTCAGACATGAATGATGGTTAGAGGAGCTAACATTCGGTAGAAGTGACTCACTAAGAAAACAATTTAGGTGCCTACTGAAGGCAAAGATTGGGATACATTTCTCAGAGGAAGACAATGACCTGTACCTGATCCCTAGAAATTTTAAATGATATAATGAAGATTTAAGATGAAAACTATCCAGTACAATGTCATCTGTGGACATGGGTTACCTGTGGCTACCACAAAGTTTCAAACACTTTCCTTATACAGTCACACCTTGTTTCATTGTGTTTTGTAGATACTGCGTTTTTTACAAATTGTGGCAACACTACATCAAGCAAGTCTATCAGCACCATTTTTCCAGCGCCATTTGCTGTTGTGTGTGTTCTGACTGTTTTACTGACCAGCTGTTTTCCTGTCTCTCTCCCTCTCTTCAGGCCTCCCTATTCTCTGAGATACAATAATATTTAAATTAGGTTAATTAATAACCCTACAATGGCCTTTATGTGTTCAAGTGAAAAAGAGTCAGTTGATGCAGCAAACTTCACTGTTGTCTTATTTTAAGAAATTGCCACAGTCACCCCAACCTTCAGCATCTACTACCGATTAGTCAGTAGCCATTAACTGAATCAAGGCAAGATCTTTCACCAGCAAAAAGATTGCCAAAAGCTCAGACGATGGTTAAGCATTTTTTAGCCACAAAGTTTTCTTAAGGTGTGTATATTGTCTTTGGTTTTGGACAGAATGCTACTGCACACCTAATAAATTACAGTGTAGTATAAACATAACTTTTACATGCACTGGGAAGCAAAAAAATTCATTTGAACTCACCTTCTTGTAATATTCATTTTATTGCAGTGGTCTGGAACTGAACCCAAAGTATCTCTGAGGTATCCCTGTATTTTGTTAATTTTCTCCGGTATGATTCCAGTTTTCTTAAGGCAGAAATCAGACAACTAGCATTCTCAGACTGTCTTACAGTTAGGTAAACACCTTAGGTCCCAGCAATCAAATTCACAGAGCGTGATTTGCAAATGGAAGCAAGAAACTTGAGGATGCAGCCTTGGAGAACTTCATTTGCTGGTGGAGACATCAGGTTCTTTGGGGATAATAGTGACATTCAGTCTGATGCGTCTTAAGTGCTTGGTGCCAGTGGAAACAGTACTTTGGGACAGGAGCTTCTGGAATATGCTCCCATAATGTTACTGACTGTCTTCAGAGCTGCTCTGTGATTCTGTTAGCTACTTAATAACTTTCAACATGTCTCCTTTATTGTTAAACTGGCCAGAGAGGGTTATGTTATTTGTAATAAAGAATCTTGACTGATACAATAATGTAAGATTTAAAAATATTTCTTCCCTAAATGCCTTAGCTACCAATAAAGTGACTCAACTTATCATCAGTAGACCTAAGACATACTATCCAACTCTGATGTTTTAAATCTTGTGCTTATAGTATTTTCATTAATAACATGTACAATACTTTGGAAAGGATGCTAAAATAAGAGAAAAGTCCAAGGCTATCTCATTCAGGATCAATATGTAACATAATATTTATACGCAGCAGGCATTAAATAAGGTTAGCTAAGGGGTTACCTTGAATTCAAAACAAATTCACTATATTGGAATAGTGACCAAGTATTTAAAATAGTACTGTTTTCTAGTACATCTGCCTGAGCTATCATCTTCTTCAGTATCCCAGAGTCCTGAGAGGACATAATCTGTCCTCTATACCACAACCCTCAGGCAAGGGAATTGACTGGTCACCTTTAGGCTCATCTACTATGGAAAAACACTGAAATGGAAGGTCATTAGGGGCTAAGCTTTCATTTTCTGCTCTTTAATATCACCTTCAATTTTAGGTTCCACGTAGAAAGTGTTCAATAGGCACTGGCTAACTAACTATAATTTATGGAGGTTAGAAAAATAAGAAAACAGGACACCTTAGTAAGACTCATAAAAAGAAATACAGAACCTGGTATCATATTGCTTAGTATTGCTCCAAGAGTCTTTTACACTGTAAATGGTAATAAGATGGTTGAGGCTTGTTAGATACCTACATATACATTCAAATTGTTTTATCTGACTTTGTAATTAAAAACTACCTGAGCACATGCAGGTTCATGTGTATAAACACACATTCACATGTACAAGGATTCTTTTTGTTTGTAACAAGTAAAAGGCCGGTGTGCTATGTACTAAGCTTTGCAACAGTCTAAATGTGGCAAACTGGCATCTAGTAAGGCTCTCCAACCCAATCAAATATTTCAGTATATCAGTAACGTAATCATATATGCCTAGATTCAACATTTAAAACGAATTTGTGCACCGAGAAAGGAGAGTGTGGAGGAAGGCCACAAAGTCAATAGTAGTATTGTGAATAATTCTAATCAGTAAGTACTAAAAAACAAGATAAAAAGGGATTGAGTCACCTGATGACTACTGAGAGTATTTTATTTGGTTCATGTTTTCGTTGAGGACTTTCTAATAAACGTAACTGGTTTCAAAGTCTCCCAAGAATGTGACTTGCATTTAGATGGAAGCTTGTCCATTTACTCTAAGCCATCATCAATATTTATATAATATCAATACTGTTAGTTTGAAATTTTCAAAGTCTTGAAGGTTCTAAAACACTTTGATCCAGATAAGTCTTATGGTTTATCAATTATTGGAAAGATAATGGATGTAATGTATAATAAATGAAAGCAAAAATGGTATTTGTATAGCCTCTCCTTTCAATAACAAATACAGAAGAACATGTTTGTATTTTTCCCCATATCACATAAATAAACAAGGATCATTACTGTATTACAACATTATCTGGTTATTCAATATGTACTTTTCACTGTAATGAAATGCTATCACTGAACAAGAGTTATTATAGCATAATAGTATCTTATCAAAGATACTATATCTTGGGACACCTGGGTGGCTTAGGTGGTTAAGCATTGGACTCTTGATTTCAGCTCAAGTCATGAGATTCAGCATAGTTCATGAGATTGAGCCCCATGTTGGCTCTGCACTGGGTGTGGAGCCTGCTTGAGATTCTCTCTCTCCCTCTCCCACAAACCCTCCCTAAAAAAAAGATATTATGTCTTTCTGCTTCCTGAAAAGTTTATATAACTATGTTTAGAAAGCACTTTTTACTTTTTATTTTTAAATTATTGTTATTTTTTAAGTAATCCAGTGTGGGGCTTGAACTCATGACCGCAAGATCAAGAGTCACAGTCTCTACTAACTGAGCCAGTCAGGCGCCACTGCTCCCTAAAAAATTTGAATAGGTAAGCCTATTCATAAATTAGGTGTGCTTGCTTTCCTGTGATATCATAAAACTAATATTCAGTGTTTACTAAACTCTGTTCTTACCAAAGTTGAAACTTAATTTTATATCCACATCAACACATAATTCTAGAAAAAATTCAGGACCATATCCTGCTAAACTATGTGTTTATTCCAGTATGCAACTAAAGTAGGTCTTCATTACACTGTAAAGAGCTAATTAGAACAACTGCTCAAAGGCTAAACTGCTTTTCTTTAGTTACCTTGCTAGCAGAGTTGGTGGAAATTAGAGGCAGAATTGTAGAAAACGACTACCCAACCTCTCAACCTCAAGTATCAGCGGCTTTACACTAAGTCTTTTTGCATGATATTCAGCTATCAATCTCCTCAAACTTCTTGAGCCAGCTATATTTTCTTTCATTATCTACTTCACTTAAACTCATGTTCTCTTTGCTACCCTTTCCCACCTTCTTACCTTTCACTTAGTTTCTGTAGTTTCACTTTTTCTTGTAGTTAGAAATCTTCCTCTCTGTTTAAGGTGTTTCTTCAAATTTATAAGTACTACTTTTCGGAAACACTGCAACATATTTTTCCTACTGGTGATGATTCCCAGTATAATAATGATTTATTGTACTCCACACACAAGGATGAAGGTAATGATCCAACTATATTAGTAGGCCATGAGTTTGAGTCAGCTTTTTAGCAGTAAAGGATGGACTTTCATTAATGAACCCACATTGTTCTCCCTGGGTGCCTCAGAAAGCCAATGGTATGTATGAGTTGTGTGGCCTGAATTGGTGTATGCAGTTAACCAACCATAAAGGGCCTAACAATCAGAAGAAATGAGACAAATATTTTCTTAAGAAAAAAAGTCCATTATTATTATTTTAGATATCTAACACAAATGACAAGATTGCATTTGTTGTAACATTTATCATATCATAGATATTCAATAAATTGCTAGTATTAATGAGACTAATGTTTACCTTGAAGTATACTGATTTGGATCACAAAATTCACCTCATATTTTTCTAATCCCATCTTTGGTAATCAAAATCATTGACTTCCTAAACTACCCAGTATGGATTAGGAACTCTTACTACATACCTTTATAGCACATTGTACTACTTTCACCACATTTATTATCCTGCATTGTCATGGTTCAGTTTGCTTCTCAAGCAACTCGAGAATGGGGACTATATCTTCTATGCCTGCAGCTTTAATCTAACCATAGAACTTAGCAAGTATGTGTGTGATTTATGCTGAGTGAATGAATGAATGAATGAATGCATACAAACATATATACAAACAAACATAGAAGCCAAAGCAGCTTTTTCAACAGGGCATCAATCAGTAGTGAATTTAATACATTCATTTTTTTTTTAATAGAAAGGTCACTAGATGTATTAGAGTCTTAAGAGGGTCCTAATACTGGTATTATAGGGGGGAAATCATTGGGAAAAAATCACTTCTATATTTCCAATTGAGCTATTTATTTGGACCCATACTAATTAGGAGATTAGAGAACCAAAATGGCTTTCACAATAAGTGTAAGGAGATGATAAAGTCATCTGAAGTAACACAGACCTTACTTTGAGATTCTGTGACTTTCTTTCCCCCTCTGAATGATGAATTTCTTACTAAAAGATCAGACAGTTTAGAGGAGCTTTAGTAAAATTTTGAAAATCTTAAAGTTCTGGAATTAACCTAGTATTTATAGCCTTGCTTCATAGAGCATTTTTTCCCTCCATCTGCTGGTTGTTGATATGGTGTAACCTTATATTCAGATTACAGAAACACAGCAAGAATGAGTTTCTCTTTTTTAATATATTGCAATAAAATTCTGGCTTCAAATCTTGGTGTGAGACAGTTATTCTCTCACTAAAAAAATCTGAATGAAAAAAAAGTAGGTCAATATTGGTGCTGAATCCATTCTTATGTAAATAAGAGCTCCAAGGTTTAATTCTATAAATAATTTTACATGATGCCACATGACCATTTTCACAGATAAATTATACAGTCATTAAAAGGGCAAAAATATTATTGACATGTTTTATAGAATACATTTTGAATGTAGACTATAAAGTTCTTGGTAGAATAAAAAAAAAAAAACAAACCTAAAATAAAAACCTAGTTTATTTGCCGAAATGCTTATACATTTACCTTTCCTTAGAAAGCTATTAAATTTTCTGTAAGGAAACAATCCTTCATGTCTTTTAATATTTATAATGTTAAGAGTAATAATAGTCCTTTTTACACGAAACATCAAAACAATTTTAAAAGCCTGCTTCAGAGGTGCTTGGCTGGCTCAGACGCTACTCTTAATCTTGGGGTCATGAATCTGGACCTCATGTTGGGTGTAGAGATTAGTGAGATTAAAAAAAAAAAGCCTGCTTCAAGCACACTCATATATTCACACATAGTTCCTCTTAGTTTACCACTCTTTGAAATTGTGTTTTTGCTTTTGGTTTAGACTCTTGTAATTAATCAGATGATATATGAATCTATGACAGCTTTTGCCTCTTGACTGTCTATTAAATGGTAAATAACTTAAAAAAATTAAACTACAATACAATTTAGTCCTCCGGGGTTTTTTTTTGACTTACCAATGTCAAACCACTAAAAAGTAATGTTGACCTCTGAACAGAAAACAAATATTGATTTGTTTATAAAGACTCTATAGCTTATGAACACAAAGAAGGTAGAATTTATGCTTTGAGAAAGATAAGGAAGTAAAATTATGTTTTATATGTATATAGATAAATATATACATAATATATGTGATCACATACATAATATAAATATACATAAAGTGCCCAGTTAAAAAATTGTGATGCACTCAAAATATTAAAAATTGAGGTTATTTTAATAATTATCCCATTTTAGAAATAAAATATACTATAGTAATTTATGACACAGGCAAGTATCAAAAACTAGGCAATTTCTTAATAGAAAATGTTTTTTAAAAGACATGTTTCTCAATTTAATACATAATCTATCACCTTTATAGAGTTGTGACAATGATTTATTATAAACTGTAGAGGGCAAAAAAGGTTTCTGGACAAAGCTTTTGTTACACTTAAATTAGCCAGGTAAAGTGGGGCATGAAGGATAAATAAATGTGTGGCAGGTGGGGTGGAGGTTGGGGAGAGGATGGATGTCGTAGTTTTATATGTCTCTTGAAATAGCTCTCTATTGTACATCTTCTAAGTGCATTCACCTAAAATATTAATACCCTGAATTCATATAGCACATTTAACAGAGAATTTAACGTGGCTCACAAATAAACGACCTTTTCTTGAGGGAGGGGTGATTATTAACCATCATATTAATTTTACCTCATACTTTTGTCAATTTGAACAAAGTGCAAGGGGTACATTTCTAAGGTTTGGCCTTTTTTCTTACATACTTGTAACAATTTGAACCATTATACTGAAGTAGGTTTTAACTCTCCATAGGTATACTCAAATTTTAAAAAAAGACTACATCTTTTTATTTCAGTACAAATCAAACTTAGATGTTGCAAGAAGAGGATGAGGAACTCTCGAGAAACTTCATCCAGATTCCTCAGTTGTTTACATTTTGCCCCCTTTGCTTGTCATCTAAATATCTATCTAATTTCTTCTTTTGAGAGAAAACTGGTAAATGTGCCAATTTACCTTTAAAAACTTCAGTAAGTTTCCTCAAGACATACCTATTCTCTTACACAGCCACAATGCAATTTTTGAGATCAAGAAATTTAATATATCTAATCCACAGTTCATATTCAATTTTTGACAACAGTCCCATAATGCCCTTTTAGCATTTTATACTTGTTTTTTTAAACCTGTGGACCATGATCTAATCCATTATCACACATTATGTTTAGTTGTTAGTTTACCTAAAAATGGAACTTTTCTCTGTCTTTCCTTGTCTTTCTTGATCTTGACATTTTTGAAGAATGCAGGCCTGTTATTTTGTTTAGTGTTCCTCATTTTTAGTTCGCCTGATATTTCCTCTTGATTACCCTTAGGATATGCATCTTGATGGGAATATTACAGATGCAATGCCTTTTCCTTTTCAAGCACATCATATCAGGAAGCATATGAAATGTCACTTTAATCCAATACTGGTGGTGTTAACTTTGATCAGTTTGTTAATGTGATGTCCACCAGTTTTTCCACTGTCAAATTACTAAGTTTTCTTTATAATTAAGAAGGAATTTGTGGGAAAATATTTTGAAACTATTTTATATAAAATTTAACCATTAATTTTGGTGTCTACTGGTGATTTTCGAACACCATTATCCCTTGTCTTAGTTGGCATAAAGATGAGCTTTCTCTTCTCTCTCATTTATTTATTTATTCACTTATATTAGTATGGGCTGATGGATCCTTATTTTATTCAAGGTGTTATATAATTCATTACTATCGTTATTTATTTTGATGTTCAACTTGTTCCAGATTTGGCCAGTGAGTGTTTTTTCAAGCTGACTCTATTCCAAATATTTTTGCAAGTAAATTTTCCTTAAAAGACTTCCACCTTTCACTCTCTCTCTAAATAAATAAAGTGTTCTTCCACTATTTTTTTTTCAAAGCAGAAAGTTACTATAATGTCAAATTCAAAAAATTCTAGGAGAAGAACATGCTAAGGATATGATACTGATGATTACTAAATTAAGTGATGACAACAACTGTGTTCTATTTTGGAAAAGCTATTTCTTCTTTTACTGTTATTTTCTTAGAGTTGTAATGTATGTAATTTTTTAAAGTACAAAATAATATGTGCATGATTTTAGAGTATTTTATCTAGAAACCATAAAGACTAACACTATATAACAACTTTAAAAATCTTTAACACTCTACTGTAAATACTCTAAAATCATACACATATTACTTTTTAAAATTTTATTTATTTATTTTGAGAGAGAGAGAGCATGAGCAGGGGAGGGGCAGAGAGAGAGGGAGAGAGAGACAATCCCAAGCAGGCTTCACGCCATCAGAGTAGAGCCCATCATGGGGCTCCAACTCATGAACTGTGAGATCATGACCTGAGCAGAAAACAAGAGTTGGGTGCTTAACCGACTGAGCTACGCTGGTGCCCTTTATACACATATTATTTTTAATTAATTAAAAAGATCTAATTAACCTCATCTAGATAAGGAGTTTCTACACAGCAAAGGAAACAATCAACAAAACTAAAAGGCAACCGATGGAATGATAGACGATATTTGCAAATGACATATCAGATAAAGGGTTAGTATCCAAAATCTATAAAGAACTTACCAAATTCAGCACCTCAAAAACAAATAATCCAGTGGAGAAGTGGTCTAAGAATATGAATAGACACTTTTCCAAAGAAGATAGCCAGATGCTAGCAGACACATGAAAAGATGCTCAATGTCACTCATCACTGGGGAAATACAAATCAAAACCACAAGGAGATACCACCTCACACAGGTCAGAATTGATAAAATTAACAACTTAGGCAACAACAGATGTTGGCCAGGATGCGGAGAAAGGGAAACACTTTTGCACTGCTGGAGGGAATGCAAACTGGTGCAGCCACTCTGGAAAACAGTATGAAGGTTCCTCAAAAAATTAAAAATAGAACTATTCCTATGACCTAGCAATTGCACCACTAAGTATTTATCCGAAGGATATAAAAATGCTAACTCGAAGGGGCACATACACCCCAATGTTTATAGCAGTAGCCAAATTACAGAAAGAGCCTAAACGTCCATCAACTGATGAATGGATAAAGCACACACACACACACACACACACACACACACACACACACACACTGGAATACTACTTCGCAATCAAAAATAATGAAATCTTGCCATTTGCAACAATGTGTATGGAACTGGAGGGTATTATACTATGTGAAATACATCAGTTAGAGAAATATATCATATGACCTCACTCATATAAGAAATTTGAGAAACACAACAGATGAACATAGGGGAAGGGAAGGAAAAATAAGATAAAAACAGAGAGGGAGGCAATCTATAAGAGACTCTTAAATATAGAGAACAAACTAAGGGTTGCTGGAGGTGAGGTGGATGGGGGGATGGGTTAAATGGGTGATGGGAATTAAGGAGTGCACTTTTTAAAAAAATTTTTTTAATGTTTATTTATTTCTGAGACAGAGAGAGACAGAGCACGAGTCGAGGAGGGGCAGAGACAGAGGGAGACACAGAATCCAAAGCAGGCTCCAGGCTCTGAGCTGTCAGCACAGAGCCCGACATGGGGTCAAACTCAAACTCACAAACCGTGAGATTATGACCTGGGCCAAAGTCAGCTGCTCAACCAACTGAGCCACCTGGACGCCCCAAGGAGTACATTTTTTGGGATGAGCACTGGGTGTCATGTAAGAAATGAATCACTGGGTTCTACTCCTGAAGCCAAGACTACACTGTATGTTAACTAACTTGAATTAAAAAAAAAATCTAATTAAATGTGGAGTTGTTATAAGATAATCCTGTAAACTAAGACATTTTTCAGGTAACACTGGTCCTTCACAAGCACACGGTTGGTTATAAATGTACATCCTCTTTTTCCTTTAAGGGTTAAAAATGTACAGAAATAATTTAAGATCATTGAATATATCATCAGAATTACAAGGAAGTCTAAAATATATTCAGTCCTGTATTTCCCAAACTATGAACTGAGAATCACTTAATATACATGGTACAGATATAGAGTAATACAAAAATCTTTAATACTATATCCATCTTTTGGAAATTCACAATGCACATTAATATTGGGTATGGTAACTTGTTTCACTTAACTTTGTTTAATATAGAATTTCCCAAATTTCAGCACTGAAATTTGAAACTTTTTAGAAGGTCATCCTGAATACCTAGCTGGGATACAGTAATCTTCTCCTTTTTCAGAAAAGAACTATCTTTTACAATGTCTCATACATAGCTGATGGCAGATCCAGAACAGAAAATACAAATCTCCTGCTACTAATAGTTCTGTGTCTTGTTATAACACACTGCTTCCTGTATTAACATAAGACCACTTCCAGATCTTTTCAGTTGGAGTCCTCTTTACGAAGAACTAGTAAGAGAATGTAATTTTGAAAAACATGCTTTGAAGCTCATATTAATGTCTAGGGATTGCTGTCCAAAATATGAGATCAGTGTTGTGGAGTCTAGCTTCTACGACTTAACACATTATGTGATCTTTCAAAATAAGTAGCTATGGCAATTGCTTATTTGTCTGTCTATATAAATAATGTGAGCCCTTTTTGTATCAAAGACTGGATCACATGCAAGGTTGCAATAGCTATATTAGTAAATACTAGGTAAATTCAGCCATTCATTCTGCCTATACTTTACCTTTTAAAAATGGCTTTGCAATAGCTGATTAAACACTAACTAAACAGGATAGTTTCTTAAACTGGTGTCCTGAAGAGCACAGCTCCAAAGATGGGATTTGATATGATGTAAAATAGTGTCAAGGTCAAACAAGTTTGGGAAATGTTGGGTTTATAGAACTTTTCCCCTCCAGGACTACTCAGAAGCCATTATATGATAAAGGGCATTGTGAATTTTTAAGAGAGAAAAATATGAAGAATGTGTGTGTGTGTGTGTGTGTGTGTGTGTGTGTGTGTGTCTGTGTGTGTGACTTTAATTCCCCAAATTTACTTGACAACTGATATTTTCTCCCTACTTTGATGATAAAGCTTTTAGAAGATTGTTGTATAAAATAACAGTTTGGGAAATACTGATTTGATTTAAAAAGGAATGAGCTGGAGACAAATCAGAGCTAGGTTTACTGTTTGTTCATTTATAGTAAGTTTTTAGTCCTGATAAGTCTTTAATGCCCACTCCCCAAAAAGGTATTAATATGCTTTCTGTTCAAAGTCCTGCTTCTGGGCCACTCTCTAATATCTGTTTATTGTTTATTGCATCTCATTCTGCTCAGCATCTGCCTCATTTAGTTGCAATTCTTACTTATTCCTCTCTCTTCCTGCACGTCAGATTTTTAAATTAAAAAAAATTTTAATGTTTATTTTTGAGAGAGAGAGAGTCAAAGCGTGAATGGGGGAGGGGCAGAGAGAGGGAGACACAGAATCTGAAGCAGGCTCCAGGCTCTGACCTGTCAGCTCAGAGCCTGACATAGGGCTGGAACCTACAGACCACTAGATCATGACCTGAGCCGAAGTTGGACTCTATGACTGCGTCGCCCAGGTGCCCCACCCTGCACTTCAGATTTGATTCTCAGCATTGGGTTTCCAGATTATGTCCTTAAACTCCCCAGCACAGACTCTGGGTATCTGCCTTCATACTTGGTAGTTCTCCCTGGCTATGTAAAACAAACAAACAAACAAACAAACAAACAAAAAAACACACAAAAAAAACTCATGAAAAAGTTTGGCAAGCTAATCTTTTTATCATTAAGAGGACAAACAAAAACTACACAGCTAATCCTTAGCACATCTTTGTTTTAATTTTATTAGCTGAGAATTGTGATGTAATCTGTTAGTTCTTCTACTTTATGATATTTTTTCATTGAGGAAAGAGGAACCAAGTGAAACTTTTTCATTATACATATGATGCTTTACTTGAAAGTCAGTCACCTGTGTACATGCTTTAATTCATTCAATGCTTTCCTTTCAGAGTTTTATTTTTACACAGAAGTCTTAAAGGGTGAACTAGCTTCTTCTACATTGAGAGAATATGGCTTCCTGAATGTAAAAGCTGACTTTTTGTTAGAGATGTTCTATACCAAATTGACATATGATAAAATTAACTTCTCCTGATGAACATAATTTTATAATGCTGATTCTAGATACTATTTTATTTTTTAATAAATTAGCAGAGTTCACTCGAAATTAGGAAATAAAAACTAATTGCACCTTATTGGGTTAGATTTCAAAATTAGCAGATTAGTATACTTCTAAATACAAGGTAAATAATGGTGGGGGCCAAAATCCATGATGAGTCACAAAATTTTAAATGAACAATGATTACGTGTGCATTTGTAACTGGAAAGGAAAGCATTATGTTTAATATTTGAATCTTTTTAAACAGTATTTTAATGCCAGCTTAAAAAATGATTGTGCAGACTTTCAGATACCTTTTAAAATATCAGCAATATGAAACAGTGGGCATCCTGTAATTCTAGCATGTGGAATCAGAATGTTTCCAAGGTTTCAAAGTAAATATCAGCAATGCAGCACACTCTACCTCGATTTTCAATATCTAGGTCACATGGACCACTTTGAATACTGTGAATAGGAAAAAAAAAAAAAAACCAAGCAGGAAGATTTCTGTAGAGCTACCAAGAATTCATAACATTCAGATTATGACAAAAAACATATCATGGTTTTTAAAGTAATAATTCCTATATAATATAGAGAATAGTGCCTTAAAATGAATATCTGATCTATTATGTAAACTAAATAAACCTTTGAAGAGTATTATATTCTTAAATAAATATCTTCTGTTTTTACTGCTCCCTCAGATGTGTGTGTGTGTGTGTGTGTGTGTGTGTCCATCTGAATAGTCAGAAACAGAGAAGAATACTGAAAATAAATGTATTGTTAACTAAAAAGCACATGCAATTTAGGAAAAGTCCTGCCATAATTAGCAGTAATCAGAAATTCTAACTTCCATTTACAATAAAGGCAAATAGTTATGGTAATAATGGTATCTGAAAGCGCAATCTTTTTATTTATATGAAAGAGATATAGAAGGTTGACAATATACTTTAATTATGAAAAATGCACAGTGGTTTTGTAATTTCTCTTCTCCATAAACATATAGTTGCAGATATTTGGAGCCTAGAATTGTCTTTACTGTAGTTTTTATTATTTTCCTTGAAATCTACTGAATTTATTAATTATGAATTTAAAATTTCTCTTTGTCCCTTTCTCAAGTTATTATGTGAAACACAGAAAGTGAAGATGGGAGACTCTAACTCAGCTACCACTTACAATTTTTATACATATATAGTTCTTTTCATGAGAAACAGAAATGAAAGCAACTTGACTGAGTGCATTTTTCTTAATCTATTTGATAACACTAGAGGGAAATCACATATGCATCAGCGTAACAATTAAGATGGGAAATGCTGAAAAACTACATTTAAATGAGTAGGATTTACAGAGCTAGAGTTTTAATAAAGATATTATTTATATTACAAAGACTTGGTTATAATCAATGTATATTATTTAACAATACTAAGCCTTGCAAGTATCTTTTAATGAAGCACATCAAGGAGCTGCTTAAGACTGCCAGGAAGCAGAAAAAACACTGTTTACATGTAACATACCATTAGTTAGCTGGAGTTCTCTTTAAGGCCTCAAAATTTTCATACAGATACTGGCTCGAGGATTTGGATTAAAGAATTTACTATAGTCACAGAGATATTTCAGAGGTGGTTTAAAAATGGGTCGATAGTCCTAATATGAAAACCCCACAGTGAATATACTCAGCAGGAAAAAACTGAGAGCTTTTCTCCTAAGGTCAAGAATAAGACAAGGATGCCCACTCTCACCACTTCTTTTCAACATAATAGTGGAAGTCGTAGCTTCAGCAATCAGACAACAAAAAGAAATAAAAGGAATCCAAATTGGTAAGGAACAAGTCAAACTTTCACTATTTGCAGATGACATGGTATTATATATAGAAACTCCACCAAAAACTACT
Organism: Panthera tigris; assembly: GCF_018350195.1. Lineage (NCBI taxonomy): Eukaryota > Metazoa > Chordata > Mammalia > Carnivora > Felidae > Panthera > Panthera tigris. Next base: position 138,027,325 of record NC_056667.1, on the reverse strand, counting down.
AGAACTGATAAATGAATTCACTAAAGCCTCAGGATACAAAATCAGTGTACAGAGATCTGTTGCATTTCCATATATTAATAATGAAGCAGCAGGAAGAGAGATTAAGAAAACAATCCCATTTACAGTTGTACCAAAAATAATAAAGTTTCTAGGAATAAACTTAACTAAGGAGGTGATAGACCTGTACTCTGAAAACATTAAAATATTGATGAAAGAAATTGAAGACACAATGAAATGGAAAGACATTCCATGCTCAAATATTTAAAGAACAAATGTTGTTAAAATGTCTATACTACCCAAAGCAATCTACAGATTCAATGCAATTCCTATCAAAATACCAAATATAGCATTTTTCACAGACCTAGAACAAACAATCCTAAAGTCTATATGGAACCACAAAAAATCCTGAACAGCCAAAGCACCTTGAAAAAGCAAAGCCAAGCTGGAGACATCACAATTCCAGACTTCAAGTTATATTACAAAACTATAGTAATCAGAACAGTATGGCACTAGTACAAAAGTAGACACACAGACCAAGAGAACAGAATAGAACATCCAGAAATAAACCCACAATTATATGGCCAATTCATCTTCAACAAAGCAGGAAAAGATATCCAATGGGAAAAGACAGTTTCTTCAATAAATGGTGCTGGGAAAACTGGACAACTGCATGCACAAGAATGAAACTGGAACACTTTCTTACACCAGACACAAAAATAAACTCAACATGGATTAAATACCTCAGTGTGATACCTGAAACCATAAAAATCCTAGAAGAGAGGACAGGCAGTAATTTCTCTGACATTGACCGTAGCAACATTTTTCTAGATATGCCTCCTGAGGCAAGGGAAATACAAGCAAAAATAAACTATTGGGACTATGTCAAAATAAAACGCTTCTGTACAGTGAAGGAAACAATTAACAAAACTAAAGGGCAACCTACTGAATGGGGGAAGATATTTGGAAATGACATATATGATAAAGGGTTAGCATCCAAAATATATAAAGAGCTAATACAACCCAACACCCAAAAACACAAACGATCCATTTTAAAAATGGGCTGAACATATGAACAGATATTTCTCCAAAGAAGACTACAGATGGCCCACAGACACATGAAAAGATGCTCAACATCACTCAGCATCAGGGAAATGAAAATCAAAACCACAAGGAGATACCACCACATACCTGTCAGAATGGCTGAAATCAAAAAATGCAAACAAAATGTGTTGGCAAGGATGTGGAGAAAAAGGAACCCACTTGCACAGTTGGTGGGAATGCAAACAGTGGGAAGCCATTGTGGAAAACAGTATGGAGGTTTCTCAAAAAGTTAAAAATAGAACTACCCTATGATCCAGTAATCACACTACTGGACATCTATCCCCCAAATACAAATGCACTAATTCAAAGGGATACATGCACCCCTATGTTTATAGCAGCATTATTTATAATAGCCAAATTATGGAAGCAGCCCAAGTGTCCACTGATAGATGAATGGATAAAGAAGACATGGTGTACACACACACACACACACACACACACACACACACACACAATGGGATATTATTTGGCCATAAAAAAGAATGAAATCTTAGCATTTGCAACAACCTGGATGGAGCTAGAGAGTATTGTGCTAAGTACAATAAGTAGTCAGAGAAAGACAAATGCCATATGATTTTCCTCACATGTGGAATTTAAGAAACAAAACAAACAAGCAAAAGAAAAAGTGAGAGAAACCAAGAAACAGACTCTTGACTACAGAGAACAAACTGATGGTTATCAAAGGGTAGGTTGAGGGGGAGGATGAGTGGAATAGGTGATGGGGATTAAAGGAGTGCACTTGCTGCGATGAGCACTAGGTGATGTATGGAAGTGTTGTATACCTGAAACTGATATAACACTGCATGTCAATTAAACTGAAATTAAAATAAAAAAATAATAAAAAAAATAAAAATAAAAATGGTCCCGGGGCGCATGGGTGGCTCAGTCGGTTAAGTGTCCAACTCTGACTCAGGTCATGATCTCGCAGTTTGTGGGTTCGAGCCCTGCATGGGGCTCTGTGCTGACTGCTCAGAGCCTGGAACGTGTTTCAGATTCTGTATCTCCTTCTCCCTCTGCCCCTCCCCTGCTTGCACTCTGTCTGTCTCCCTCTCAAAAATAAATAAACATTACCAAAAAAAATAATAATAAAAACAAAAAGGTTCCATAGGACAAAGAAAAAAGGGAAAGAATGAACATTATATATTTTATCTCATTTTAGTTATCACTGCCAACCTATAAGATAGTTATTTTCATCCTCATATCTGTCAACTTACTGCAAATAAAAGATTATAAGCTTCTAGAAGTTAATGGTTGGTTTAAGACTAATTTAGTGCTATTCCATGCAAAATCACATTTATATTCAATGATAAGGTATCGAGTGATAGATGGAAACACTACTAGAGTAGTTAGAGATTCAATTACTTCTGAAGAAAGTCACTTTTGTTTTGGCCAGGGCAATTTTATGCTAAATATATATAAAACATATATATTTTATGATATAATGATATATAAATATGCATATATTTATATATAGCATATATATTTTATAATATAATATAAATATATAATAATACATATATTTTGCTTTCAGTAGGAGAAAGTAACTTGTTTCTAGATGATTGTATTTTGTTAAATATTAACCCATTTATTTATTTAAGAATATACTATTTACATCAGTATTTTAATAAATAGTTTTATTACTATATCTTGGGCTTATACCACTTTTATGTAAGTAGTATAAGAATCATAGTTAATTATAGGAGAACCTAGTCTATTAGTTGATGCTGCTATAAGTTAAATTTTAGAGAGTGATCTTTAAAAATAATTTTTTTTAATGTTTATTTATTTTTGAGAAAGAGAGGGACAGAGAGCAAGTGGGGGAAGGGCAGAGAGAGAAGGAGACACAGAATATGAAGCAGGCTTCAGGCTCTGAGTTGTTAGCCCAGTGCCTGTGGGCGGGGCTTGAACCCACGAACTGTGAGATCATGACCTGAGCGTAAGTCGGACACTTAACCAACTGAGCCACCCAGACGCCCCAAAATGATCTTTTTAAAATGACATTTTATCTGGTCGTTTTTTTGAGTAGAAATTTTCAAGGCATTCTAAAGATGGTAAGATCATACATGGTTTTACTTCTTTTAAGACCTACTAAAATGATAGTACAGGAATAAAAAATAAATAACACCACAATGGTTGGGCCATCAACAGACGAGAGATTTTGAAAAATTAATGTGAGCTAGAAAACAGAGAAAAACTGCAGCCAAGGGGCACAGGAAACCACAGCCTAGCAGACATAGAGTGATAAATGTTTATTTATTTTTGAGAGAGAGAGCACAAGGAGGGGAGGGGCAGAGAGAAAAGGAGACAGAGGATCCAAAAGTGGGCTCTCCACTGACAGCAAAGAGCCCAATGTGAATCAAACCCACAAACCATGAGATCATGACTTGAGCTGAAGTTGGATGCTTAACTGACTGAGCCACCCAGACGCTCCAAAAAAAAGGAAGTTTAAAAGGACTTCCAGGTAATATCCTCAGGGACAGCGAGCAGACATCAGATCCACAAAATAGTAATAATGACAATAATTATAATAATAATTATAATAGCAAATACATATAAGGCTTACTCAATCCCAGATTTTATTCCCAGGGTTTTATGTTTATCAGCTCATTTACTCAGGGTTTTATGTTTATCAGCTCAGCTCAGAACTCTGAGATAGGTGTACTATCATTATCTCCATTTCAGGTTAAGGCAGAGACACAGAATTTAAAGTTGCTTAAGATCACAGACTTAAGCGTGGGAGACTGGGATTCAAACTCAGTCTGGCTCCAGAATCTACCCTTTTCAACTTAAAATAAATAAAAATAAACAAAAACTCCAGAGAATATGAAAGACTCAAAAAATAAAACAAAATTTTATATTTCAACCTTCCTACAAATCTCTTTTTGGGAGGTTTTGTTTTAGAATGAAGAGCACTGCAAATGGAAATAGATTTGAAAAGAAACAGAAAGTATCATAAGAAAGATGATCATTAGATGTTCAGCTACGCAGTCCTTCATAGAATGACAGATATTACAGAAAGAAGAAAAACAATAAAGAAGGAAGGGAGGAAATTACTAAAGAAATAATGCAAGATAACTTTCTAGGAATGAAACTCCTTAGATGAAAATGCTCACTGAATTCAACAGTAAAATATGGACAGAAAAAAGCCAAGACACATCATCAGGAATTGAAAAGCACCAAGGAAAACCAAGATGGGGCCTGAAAGTTGCCAGAGGGAAAACGAGCTGCAGGCTTAGGCTGGTGTTAATGAATTTTAGAAAACTTTCCAAGCTCGGGGAGAAAATGATTAGCATTCCAGAGAAACTAGAATTCAGATGGAAGCAGTTAGGCAGCAAGTGCTTCTCTTCAGCATATTCTTTAAAGGTGGTGCCTTTTCTACAAGTTTAACACAATGATTGTTAAGACTTTTATAAAAGGAAGTTAGCAGAAGAGGCACAAAATGTCAGTTTTTATATAGTATCTCATGTGGAACAAGCAGTCAAAACTGTGGCACTTAAAAAAAAATGTTTATTTATTTTTAATAGACAAGCAGGGGGAGTGGCAGAGTGACAGGGAGACAAGAGGATCTGAACCGGGCTCTGCACTGACAGCACAGAGCCTGATGCGGGGCTCGAATTCACGAACCATGAGACCATGACCTGAGCAGAAGTCGGATGCTTAACTGACTGGGCCACCCAAGCACCCAAAACGTGGCACCTTTTAATGTGTTTTCTTCCTTTCCGATACTGATGCACACACACCTACCTCTCCCCTTTCCCCCAGTGAGGCCGGCCCCCAGGCCTGTACCTTCTGATGTTAGGACCTGGATACACCTCTAATGAGAATAAAATACACAACATTTCAAATATGTGAAAGTTCAAAAAATTTATCATTCAAATATTTTTTCATTGAAAGTGGCTGAGGGATATGCTTCATTAAAGGAAGATGTACAATGAAATAGAGAAAAATGTGGGTTGTCTGTCATCATGCCAATGGGAAGAACAGGAAGGAAAAGCCCAAGGATGACAGCTGTGTAGCCAGAGGATGTAATAAGGCTCCAGAAGAGCATTTCCAAGGAAAAAGAATAAAACCAGAGAGAGAGATCACAGCATGTTATATATAATGGAGAGTCAGAAAGAATCGGGGATATGATAAAGAAAAATAATGTACAAAAAACAAAAGCAAATTAAAAATTTTAAGAAAATTGAAAAATTGCCTAAGTCAGGACATATAACCAAAGAAGACTATTTGGGACTATAATCAATCACTAACTAAAATGATTCTGTCATCAGGCACTGTTTTAGCTATCGGGAATATAGTGAGGGAGCAAACAACAAACAAAAATATCAAACAAATTAGCAGAAGTAGATGGTATTCCTTGCCTTCTTGAAGCTATAGTCAAGAATGGGGAGAATGAAAAGTTCAATGAGGTAAGATATATCATTTATTTAACAATAAGTGCTATGGAGAAAAACATAACGGGAAAAGTACAGTAAGAATCTCACATAGAGGGGCACCTGGGTAGTTCAGCTGGTTAAGCATTTGAATTTGGCTCAGGTCATGATCTCATGGTTTGTGAGTTCAAGACCCACATCGGGCTGTCTGCTGTCAGCACAGAGCCTGCTCTGGATTCTCTGTCCCTCCCCTCTTCTCTCTCTCTCTCTCTCTCAAAATAAATAAACTTAAAAAAAAAAAAAAAAGAATTCCAGGTAGGGGAGATGCTATTTCCAATAAGATGTCCAGGAATGGCCCTACTGACTGGCTGCCAGTTGGTTTGAGTATTTAAGGAAGAAAAAGATCAGACAGTGCAGTCATCTGGGTAATGGATGTTCAGGTGGAGGACGCAGCAAATGCAAAGAGCCTTTCCACACAATAATGTAAATACTTGATTTTGGTTATAAAATAGATATAAATGGCATCAATTTTAGAGATACAAAAGTGAAAGAACTGAGGACGGAATCACAGAGAAGGTGGGTGCACTAATGTCCTTGTCTGACAACAGGGGACAATCCCAAAGCAGCATCTATGGTTAAAGGTACTGGTTTATTATCCACAGTTACAACAGAGAAATCAAAGAAAGATAAAACTAACTGAGGAACAAAAGAGAAAAGGTAGAGGTAGGGTAGAGTGAGTGAGTGAATGTATAATGCCTCTTTTATTTATGTGTATGATAATAGATGATACCTAAAAGTGACAAATAAAAAATCTGAGGTGAAAGCAAATGACATTGACCTGAATAAATGAAGATATCAGAAGGAAAAGTGGAAAGAGAGGTGAGGCATAAGTGGGAGAAATTGGATCACAGAACTGTTGATTTTAACCATGTGCACAAATTTGATTTAAACCACTCACCCCCCCACCCCCCCTGCCACACACACACACACACACACACACACACACACACACACACACACCCTTTGGAGGTCTCCCATTACTCGTAGGATTAATATCAAAATCCGAAACAAGGCCTCGGGGGCCCTTCCTCTCTCACCAGCCTCACCTCTTTCTCCCTCCCCCACACTCTGCTCTAGCCACACCTCCCTTCAGGCTCTTCCTGAGCAGGCAAGGCCCTCTAAGCTTCTGAAGCCTCTGTCTATGCTATTCCCTCCATCTGAAATGTTTCTGGCCCAATATTCCCACTCCTGGACTGACTTACCCATCCGGTCTAGTAGGTACAAGAGCCTAGGGCTCACAATAATACTCTTAGGGGTCCACAAAAAAGCTTTCTTTTAAAATAAGGGGAAAAAACCCTTTTAGGTCAAAGAAAATATTTTAATATACAATATTAACATACTTCTCTCTATACCAGTATAAATGCAAATCTCAATTTTAATATTGTTTATGGAGGAAGGTACCCACAAAAGCAAAAGTGTCTAGGGCCCACCAAAATCATTGTGTGGCCCCCTTGGTCTCCAATTCCCCAATTCTACTTGCCGCCGTGAATCTTCTCATCCCTTAGCTCCCAGCTGAAACACTCCTTCTTCAGGGACTCTGCCTGATTCTCCAGGCAATATGCAGTCCCTATGTATATTCTCCCATCATTTTGTAATATGGAAACAAACTAAATAATTGTGTAAATTTACATTTAATGAAATCAGGAACTGTGTCTACCTCATTTACTGCTATATATTCCCAGTACCAAGCCTTGTATTCACTGATGTGAGACTCTGAAGGACTCAGAATTTTCTACTGTGGTTCTCTCAAGTCCTTGTTCACTTTTCTGATCCTAGATTTACTACTGATTAGTCTGATTGACTCAGTTTCTTCATTTTAAAAATAGGAATAATAATGGGAGTTATGAGTTAGAATAGTGCCTGCCACACAGTAATAACATTCTTCATGTTATCAGATAATTACTCCTACACTACCATTTTTAAAATTACTATTATCATCATCATTATTATTTCATACACTGGGTGAATTAGGTAAATATTTTGTTTTGTTAATTTCCTCCCTTTTACTATCTCTTATGTAAATATGTTTTTAAAAGTTGTGGATGCCATTTTAACAACTTAACTCACAAGGGTTTAGGAAAAGAGCAAATAGCTGTAAAGACCGAGGAGAACTGAAGTTTTGGTAACTGAAAATACATAATTATCCATGAAATCAAGACTTCGGGGCTTTCAAAATATCCACACCCACCAACTCATAATTTTACATGATAAGATCAGGCTAGAAGAATACTTTAGCAAAGTATAGTAAATCAGAATTCTCTCAAACACAAATTTCCAAGAAAATCTAATAAAAATGAGAGGTTGAATTTATTATCTTAAAAAAATCTTACCTATTTCCCTCAAATAGATGCTCTGCAGAGTTGAAAACAATTTTCAATAGTGATATTACTTTCTTAGAGTTATAATTTTTTATACATAATTCCTTCTGCAGGTAAATAAAAATACATACCCCAAAGCAGTAAAAATAAAATAAAGCAACAGTAACTGAAAAGCCTACCAAGGGTTTTCATTTTGGTAAACATTTATCTCACCATCTAAGCTTCAGACTCCTGATACGACCCTCGGGATAAAATGACAGACTCAGGTTTGATTCCCTCTGGTATTTCAACCAATACTGTGTACAACCCGAGGACCGTTTTTTTGAGGATAAATGACTGGCTAGGAAGACTAAAGTCCCGAGGCTTTGCCTGGGGCCTATAATCTCACCTAATCATTATTCACAATCCCCCAGAAAAGCCTCGAGCTAAAATTGTGATTGCTATTTAGAACTAAACTTGCAAATTCATTTTTGAAAATCTTTTCTTCTTTTGTGATTTCATTTTTTTGTTTAATTCATGACCACCTTTAGATATCAACTATAGCAAGCATTAAAACCTAGAGCAATAGTCCATCTGTTTTGAGTGTTGCTTTCTTTACTAATTTATAAAAAAGATATTTTAATAGCAAAAATGCCTAAGGACTACATTGCGTAATACATGCAACTAAAAATGTAAAGTCCTTAAGGGGATATGAAAAGCAGTGATAATGGAGAAGAGTTCTGTAAATTTAGAATTTTGTAATTCAGTTCTCATAAGCCATTTTCAATTTGAAAAGCCAAAATAATTTTTATAAATGCAAAGATGAATTGAAGGATGCAATATCCTCTGAAAATCAGGGAATAAGCTAGAGTCAAGCGCCATACCACAAATTTCTTTAATTAACCTTTCACTTTTTTTTTTTTTTTTACTTAGGATGTAAAAAATACTTCTTGCTATCTATCCTGCCAAAATGTTCCACTCTTGCTTATTTCTAGGATTGGCCATTGCAATCCTCTCTGTGTTCTTCCACTAAGTCTACTTTATTTAATAGTGACATATAATTTCTTACTGATGGTAACACTTAAGAGTCTCCTCTCTTAAAAACAGCACTTAAGAGTGAGGGCTGTTAAGTCTCAGACTGCCTAGACTAGAGTCAGATTCCTTATCTCTATAAAGGGGATAATAATAGTTGTTACTTCAAAGTATATTGTGAAGATAAGTGAGACAAATGACTTAAAGTATTTAGTAGATTGTCTGGTACTTAATAAGTACTCATAAATGTTAGTTATTGTTAATAATGAAAACTTTTTAGAACCTTTACTTCTTAAAGGTCTCCTGAGAAAACAAAACACATTTGCTTGACTTTGGACAAACTTGAGTTAAACTCTTTTTTCTTTTGTTTTCTCCTTTATAAAATGAAATAATCTGACAATATTAATCCAAAGGTCTTTCTTAACTGTAAAAACTTACATAATTTTATTTAGCTATGGCTAAGGTTCAGACTTATTTTCCTTTTCTGTTTTTAATGTGCATGGACAATTCTTTTTCTGGTTGAGACTAACTTTTCTTCTTTGATTAAGAACTACATCTGATGATATTCTGTACCCCTACTAGCCCTAGGAATCATGGGGTATTTTCCCAATTTCCTATGATGAAGTATCATATTCACAATCAAACTCTACAGAAGCCCCTAAGAAGGTATTGCTTTCTTCTGAACTGATACTTTAAAAGTGAATCCGATATTAATTACATATAATATGTAAAATTTCGTGTTCTATGTAATCCAAGGATTAAACAAAAATTTGTTATGTTTTTGGAGAGGCATATGTAAAGTTTTATTCAAAAATGTTAACTTATATGGCAAAAATGAAGTACACAAAATAAAAACAAAGCATCATATCAAAATATTAAAAAATGAAAAAATAAGAAAACATAATTGTATCACATGTGATTTGTAGTGTTGATAGTCTTAATATGATTCTTCATTCTTATCAATAAAGAAAAAGCCTCAAAGACCACCAAGAATAATTTGGAATGGGGCATAAGTGACATAGGCATGAAAGAAATATAAAAGACAAATAACAATATGCAAAGATATACATTTTATTAGTAATCAAATAAATGAAAATTAGAATGCCATATACTTTTCTCATTTCAGATTTATTTAAATTGAATACCAATGGCATTGGTTAATACCAATGGCAAAATTACGGAGAAAGTGGCACTCTGATGCACTGTTGGTGGAAATGCAAATTGGTAGAGCCTTTCCATATATTTCCCCTTAAAAGAATATACCATAAGCTAGAATTTTCCAAAGTTCAGTGGGATGTTGATATGTTCTGATGTTATTTTGTGTGTGTGTATGTAAAAGTCTAAATTTAATTTTAAATGTAAATGTATACAATGGCATTCAAAAACTTTTCTTTCCCTTTTTTTTAAATAAAATTTATTTTTCAGAGAAGTTTTAGGCTCACAGCAAAACTGAGTGTTAAGTATAGCAATTTCCCATATTGTCCCCTGCCCCCATACACCACAATTTCTCCATCCTGTAGACAGATGTTATCTTAAGAAAACATTCTATAGTCAAGTAAGTTTGATTTCTCAGACCTTTGTTACTACTATACATAGGTATTCTCCAAGATGGTGAACAGTGGTTCTTTATGTAATAGGCCATGGAATCCTCTTATCAGAGAGTATGCTTAGGAACTAAGAGTCTGCAACACTTACTTTTTTGGAAACTGTCCTAAAAAATCACTAGACACAAATGCAAATATGTATGTACAAGAATGTTCACTGAAGTCATATTTAACACAGGAAAAAACCTGGAAAGATTCCATATACTCAATAATTGGAAAGTGGTTACATAATTTATGTTATGTTCTTAAACTGGAATATTATATAACCATTAATAATGGAAATGCAGATGATATTTACTGACATTACACATAAGGCAATAAGTTGCTAAGTAAAGAAGCAATCTAGCCAAAGAACATTTATATCCTATTGTTACCAATCCTAATCATAATATTATATGGACACATATATTATACATTGTATACAAATATATCAATGAATTCAGAAAGATATACAACAAAATATAAAGAGTAGTTATCACAAGGTGATAGATTACTATACTTTTCTGTTTGTCTTATCTTTTTTTCTTAATGAACATCTATTAATTTTATAACAAATATTTTTTAAAGGCAATGTGTTTATACGTCTTAACTGTTTGGAGACATCTGGCATTTTATTCTTTAGGTGTCAGATGCTTTTCATATTTAACAAAAATTAAGTTCACAGTCAAGAAAACTATAATTATATAAAGAATTCATACAGAAAAAACAAAATTCCTACCTTCTGGAGAGAAACTGATAAAAACATAACAAGTGCTGTGAGAGCCAGCAGCGTAATGGAGGCAGTAAATCTCTAGATGCTCTATGCCTTTATGAGTCCCTATAAGGGAGTACCTCTTCTCTCTGTAACACAAATAACATAAATACACAAATTTATTTAAAGGAGCAGCTGAATGAAAATCATCCTTAAGTATAGCTTGGAGCTATACAGGCTGCTTGTTTCCAGGTGTGATCTCACAGGTAAACAGTTAGAAATATTACCACTTAGTCTCTTTATGACCTTGGAAAAGTTACTTATCTTCTCCAAGCCTCAGTTTCCTCATCTGTAAATAGGGATAAGGATATAACCAACTATAAAGATTAATATTCATAAAGTATTCATAACAGTGCCAGATACTGTTGCTACATACGTGGTTTCTACAAATAAATACCTGAGTGGGATTGATTGTATTAATAGAGACCCTCCACAGAGCACATTGCTATTAGTGATATTTTACTTCTGTTAACATCTCAAGTAATTCTCATCTCAATCCTGTAAAGTATTGTTATTATTACAAGCTAGCCCTCAGCTTGCATACCAGAAACTTGATTTTATCAACTCCCTAAACTGATACAAACAAACTCACAAACAACTGATCAATTTAAAAGAGAACCCCTTCTTTCTCCACCCCCTCCCCAAATGATATCCATTGAATAAAATAGTATGTACTAATATCTGGTCTGTGTAAGTACTGAACCACTTAGACATTATCTGATTAGTATAAAATTAAAGCAAGGAGAATTAAAAACTCATATTGGACCTTTCACTAAGCCATAGTTGTATGATATGCTTTTCTATAGTGTTACTGTAGAAACATTGGTAGGAAAACCAATTTCCTCGTATTCTTGGTAAGATACCTTGAGGAGGCACGGCATCACCAATGAAGTATTCTTGCCAAGAATATTCAATCTGAATCTAATAATAAAATAAATTTTTAGAAAAAAAATCTAAATTAAAGGACATGTTGCAAACATTGGCCCAGACTTAAAAAATATCAGTGACATGACACAAAGAGGCTGGGAATTTTTTTTTTAGATTAAAGGAGATTAAGTGGATATGACAAGTGAATAAAATGCATGATCCTTAATTGGATCTTGGATTGGAGAAAAAAAGACAGCTATAATTACTGGACAACTGGGAAATCTAAACTGCAGACTTCAAAAATCTCTATCGGTTAATAAATTTAAAATTAACTTAGATGGTTTGTACCTGCAGATAAAATTATTCATTAATTCATTTATATTCATCACGATGTGTTAAATACCTATTCAGTGTGATAGGCCTGAAGATGACAAAAATTCCTGCAAGTAACAAACCCTAAAATGCAGATATGGCTTAGCCAAAGAGGTCAGGTGAACTCAGTCTGGCAAGTTAGCAAATGAAGGTATGTAGCTAAACTACTTATCTGTTATATTTGAGACTCTGACCATCTTCCTACTGAAGTATTCTTCTTTCTAACGGAGGGGAAATTTTCAGAATGTTAGAGCAGGTCACTGCTGCTTCATGCTGCCTTTAGTAAGGTTCCACAAGAAAGAGAGGCACATCAGGAAGCAGAGAAGGGAAAAAAAAAGATAGCTTTGCCAAAAGAGCTACTTTCTGTCTGTGGCTGAGAATCAGATCATCTGAAGCCTGGCAGGTTGAAAAAGCCAAATTATAAATGTTTTATGATCAACTTTTACTTATTTTTGAATAGGCTATTTTCATGATGTAGAATTTGAAAGGTACAAAGAGGCAGTGAAAATTTCTCTTCCACTCTTGTCCCCAAGACAAGACTGTTTTCCCTCCTCAGAGGCAATCTCTGTTAACAGATTCATGTATTCCTCCAGAAATGTTTAATGCATTGCGAATCTACAGTTGTATTTACAGAAGCAGAGCAGGTTATACACTCTTTTACAGCTTGCTTTCTTCATAGTATGTTTTGTCAATTGATCATCTCGGTACCTATAGAGTTACTTTTATTTTATTTTATTTTTTAAATTTTTTTAACATTTATTTATTTTTGAAAGAAACAGAGCATGAGCGGGGGAAGGGCACAGAGAGAGGGAGAGACAGAATCTGAAGCAGGCTCCAGGCTCTGAGCTGTGAGCACAGAGCCTGACGCGGGGTTCAAACCCACGGACCGCGAGATCATGACCTGAGGTGAAGTCAGACGCTTAACCGACTGAGCCACCCAGGCGCCCCGCAGATGTTTTCTTAAGCAAAGCAAATAAGATACTGGCCACCAGGAGGAAAGGAGCATTGAGATGTCTAAGTGTAGAGTACTGAAGATAATAACTAAGGAATGTACCTGGGAGGATTTTCTTGGAGACTTCTTTGGATTCTAAGCATGCCAGTGTATTGTGGCAGAGCATCTGAAAAGTTATTGAAGCCTCTGCCATGAGAGGGGTGCAAAAGTGGCTAACACTGAGTTGGCAGACATAAAGGAGACTGAGGTTTGAAGAAACAGGGCAAAGAGTACAGGGTCCTTACAACTGGAGACTGTGGCAAGAATTATGGCAGTAGATCCCGTATATGAAGTCCAGAGGCCAAGCAAGAGGAATTATGTCTTGGTGGATGCTGGTACATGGTGCCGAAATGTCAAGGGTCAAGCAATAACTCAGAGGAGACAAGCAAGCAGAGAGAGGGGTATGGAAAGCCACACTCATCCATTGATGACAGGAAGGTATGAGCCTCCCTGGAACCTGGAGAAGTAGAAGGGAAGGAGAAAATCCTTCTAAACTAAGGGTAAAAATCTTGGTTTAAAGCCTAAATTGATTCAATTTTACTTCAGAAGTAACCAACTACCAATTGGTAAGATTAATTCTTCCTTTATCTGTGGAAATGGTCATGGGAACAGTGACATACATGTATTAAGTATAACACATTGTTTGGCCCATGGTTGGTGGACTTAATTTCTCTAAAGTTAAAACTATGTTGCCCAGATTTTGATTTGGAAAATTTGACCATCTTTTTAAAATTTTTTTATTCTTTTAATGTTTATTATTTTTGAGAGAGAGAGAGACAGCAAGCGGGGAAGGAGCAGAGAGAGAGAGAGGGAGACAGAATCTGAAGCAGGCTCTAGGCTCTGAGCTGTCAGTACAGAGCCCGATGTGGGGCTCGAACCCACGAACCACGAGATTATGGCCTGAACTGAAGTTGAACGCGTAACCAACCGAGCCACCCAGGCGCCCCTGGAAAATTTGATCATCGTGTCATATGTCATTAATATACAAGATTGAGCTCTGTAAAATAAGGCTCCTAGTTACTGTTATCAGGCTGATGGAGTAATAAACATCCCCATATGCCATGAAGGAAGCAGGTCTCTGTCATAATAAAAGCATTTAAATATAAAATACAAACATAAACAGCACTCCTCTCAAATATACCCTAAGACTGAGGATAAGGATTAGATATAGTTATTTCCCATTTCCCCCAAATAGATATTATCTTTTTTAAAAAAGGTATTTATCTTAAATCTAACAAATGTTAAAAAGAAACTACTTGGTGGATAATAAAAACAATATTGATTTCTGATTAAAGAGGTAGATTGAACATACACATTTAACTACATTCCTTTTTAAAACTGTACTAAAATACAATTTAGTATTAAAATTTTTATTAAAAAGCATAAATGAATGAAGAAAAGGAGAGTGAGAGATGAATCACAGTAACAAAAATTTGGAAGCTAGACGACAGAAGGATGGTAGCTGACTGACAGCTGATTCAAACAAGCAATTCATTTTAGGTAGTAGGTAAAGGCAGGAAGCAATTTCATTTGTACTACAGTTTCCACAAAAACTTGGGAACTGGTGGCACCCAAACTTGTGGAAATGAGTTAAGTAAGAGCAAACCTAGTTAGAAATCTATTTAAGAATTAGTCTTTTGCATTATCTCTCTACCATTCACAACTGAACAAGTACGCCTCCCTCTCTCACCCTGGAAGAAGAGTAAATATTTACTCTTTGAAGTGTATAAAACAGAAGATTCCCCAAACTGGGAAATTTTGAAGAATTCTGGAGGGTAGAGTACTGTATTTAAAACAGAATTAAATGAAATTTTATATGATAAATATTAAGGCTCCCAAGTCCTCTTCTACTAGGTTTGCAGAATGCTAGTAGCCCATCATAAAACTGGAGAGTGGAAGAGTCTCCTTTGGTGAATATAACTGGAATTTAAAAAAATGGTGCTCAATGAAATGATATTGGAGGTTCCTGAACAAAGAAGCATATTCAGATCTAGGGAATTCATAGTCATTAAGCTCCAGTTATGTGTTATCCTGGCATCCCCCTTTCTTACTATCTGAAATATGAACCGGGACAGCCAATGACCGCTAGACATCTGGGGAAAGCTCCTAACATGAAAGATGGAGACTAAAACAAAACAAAACCAAAACCAAAGCCAAAACAGAAAATAGAAAAAGAAAAGAGAATTAAAAAAACAGAACCCTATCTTTAAAGAGATAAGAGAAGAACTGCATCCATGAAACAAAAACACACTGCTTTATTTATTTATTTTTTAAGTTTATTTATTTATTTTGAGAGAGAGTGAGTGAGAGAGACAGCAGGGCAGGGCGGAAGGAGGAGAGAGAGAGAATTCTAAGTAGGCTCCTCACTCTCAGCACAGAGTTCGATGTAGGGCTTGAACCCATGAATCGTGAGATCATGACCTGAGCTGACACTGAAAGCCAGACAGTTAACTGGCTGAGCCACCCAGGTGCCCCCAAAACACATTGTTTTAAAAAAAGAAAAGAAAAAAAAATCCTGGAAACAAGAAACTACTGCTGGGAAACAAAATCATGATAGAAATGGAAGCCTCAACAGAAAGGTTGGAAAATCTCCCAGGAAGTAAAGAGATTAAGAGAAAGAACATAGGAGAGAAAGGATATGAAGATTAGAAGAGCAGTCTAGGATGTTCAACATTCAACTAACAGAAAAAGAGAAAAGAAAATTGAGAAAAAAATCATCAAAGAAATAACTTATGAAAAATTTCCTAAATTAAAGAGCATAAATTTCTACTTTAAAAGGGGTCACTGAGTGCCTGAATGAAAACAGATCTCCAACAGATCACATCATAACAAAATTTTAGAACTCTGTGACAAACAGAAAATTATAAAAGCTCCCGGAAAGGAAAAATATATAAAACAGAAAGTAGAATGTCTCTCAACTTTTCAACACTGAAACTAAAAGACAATAGAGATAGACCATAAAAATTCTGAGAAAATAAATTCCAAACCAGAATTCTGTATTTAGCTAAATATCAATCAAATATCAGTAAAGCAGAAAGACATATTCAGACAGGCAAGACCAAAACTATTGGTAGATGTGCTTCTTCAAAATGGGAGAGTAAATGAAGAAGGAAAAGACATTAAAAACAAGAGTTTCAACTCAAAACAGGGACACAAGAAGTCCGAAGGTGATAGTGAAAAGTAATCCATACCACGTGGGAACAGAGGTTGCTGTTGAATCAGAAACAAGTACATAAGACCAAGCAAAAGAAAAATGAGACAATCATTAATTTTAGGGAAAACAGACAATTGGAAACATGATGTGGTTCGGCCATGAATTAAGTTTACAAAGATATAAATGTGTTTAATGAAGTCTTAAACATCAAAATCATGATATAATTGTATTGAGAAGATGAAGTATTTGTGGTGATGGGTGGGGATATAAAAACTTTAACTTTACTGTTAAAGTTTTACTTTACTTTACTTTACTTTTAACTTTACTGTTTCCATACTGGGAAATTAATAGATTATATGCAAAGCTGAAAAAAATCAAGAAGTAAAAATATAATCGTATTATTGATGTATTTATTTTTATTTTTTTGAATGCTTATGACAGCTTTATCATAAATAGCTCCAAACTGGGAACTACTTAAATGTCTATCAATTGGTAAACAGATACACAAATTATAGCACATCTATACAATGAAATACTACTCAGCAATAAAAAGCAATAATACATACAACAGAAGAATCTCAAAAGCATTACATGAAGTGAAAGAAGCCAGACACAAACCCTACATATTGTATTATACCATTTCATGACAATCTGGAAAAGACAAAAGTACAGAGACAGGAATCAAATGAGTGTTTGCTACAGGCTGTAGTAAAGGTGGTGGTGGGGGGAGACAGATTATAAAGACACACGAGAACTTGCTGGGGTGATAGAAATGACCTATAGCCCAATTGTGATGGTTACATTATGTTATACATCTGCCAAAACTCAACACATTATACATTTTAAAATGGTGAATTTTATTGTATGTAAATTATTCCTCAATAAACCTGAATTCATAGGCCATAAAAGGCATTGTAGCTTTATCCTACTTCTCTCTGGGATCACTCACTCTAAGGGAAGCCAGGTATTGTGAGGACACTCACCACCCTTATGGAGAGGCCCACATGATAAGGAACTGAAACCTCTTGCCAACATGTGAATGAGACACCTTGGAATCTGATCCTCGAGCCCCAAACCTTGAATTAACTGGGGCTGCTGCCCTGGCCGACATCTTGCCTGCAACCTCAATAGAAGTCTTGAGGCAAAACCAACTAGCTATGCCAGTCCCAAATCCTTGACCCAAAGAAACTGTGGGATAATAAATATTTGTTTTTTTAAGCCACTAAGCCTGGGGTAATAATTGTTACACAATTATAGATAGCTAATATACTGTGAGATGGGGGAATAATCTCAGGTGAAGTTGGTGAAGTGGGTAGAGAGCAGAGATCTTGTAGACTTATAGGCATTGTGAGTACTTCAGATTTGAGTCTTAGTTCAATGGTAAGGCATTGGTAGTTCTATTCAGAATAACCATCACAATTTCACTTTAAGTGTCACTCTACTATGGAGTGGTCCAGAATGGAGGCAGACAGACCAGTTAGGAGGCCATTGCAGTAGTCTATGTGAGATGATGGTGGTTTAGACTAGGGTGGTGACAGCGGAGATAGATGCATAGAGTCGAGGAAGTAGAGAGGAATCAAAGATGAGTCTAGGGTCTTTTGGTTTGACCAGATGAAATGAGAATAACTATAAAAGGAATATACTGGGAGAAGTGAGGGATGAAAGCCAGTCCCGAAGGAGTGTATAAGCATGATGTATTTGTTGCAAATTGCAAAAAGGTCAGTACGGTTGGAGTTTATGGTGACTAAATGGGAGGAGAGAGTGATGAGAAAGGAAGCTGAGAAAACAGGCATGGAAGAAAGACCCTATTTACCACCATAAAGTATCTGGACTTCATGCAGCTAGCCACTGGAAGCCACTCAAAAAAAATTTTTTTAATGTCTATTTATTTTTGAGACAGAGAGAGACAGAGTGTGAGCAGGGGAGGGGTAGAGAGAGAGAGAGAGAGAGAGAGAGAGAGGGAGGGAGAGGGAGGGAGAGGGAGGGAGACACAGAATCCGAAGCAGGCTCCAGGCTCTGAGCTGTCAGCACAGAGCCTGACATGGGGCGTAAGTCACGAACCATGAGATCATGACCTGAGCCCAAGTTGGATGCTTAGCCGACTGAGCCACCCAGGCACCCTGCCACTCAAAGATTTTAAGTAGGAGAGTGACTGATCAAACTCACATTTTAGAAAGGTAACTAGCAGCAGCAATAAAGAGTTTGGCTTGAAGATGGGAGACATTGGAAAGTAGGAGATATTTTAAATAACTTTCTTATTTTAAGGAAGCAGCAAAGTATAGTAGGAAGAACAAATGGCTTTGGAAGCAGACCCAAATTCAAATCTTTTTAATATTTAAGTTTATTTATTTTGTGTGTGTGTGTGTGTGTGTGTGTGTGTGTGTGTGAGAGAGAGAGAGAGAGAGAGAGAGAGAGAGAGAATCTCAAGCAGGCTGTGTGATGTCAGCACAGAGCCCAGTTCAGGGTTTGATCTCACAAACCATGAAATCATGAAATCAGCTGAAACCAAGAGTCAGACACTTAACCAAATGAGCCACATAGGCACTCCCCCAAATTAAAATCTTGACATAGCAAATTTCCATCTATTACAAGTTGAATCGTGTCTCCCCTCCATCTCCAATTCATATGTTGAAGTCCTAACCCTAGTAACTCAGATGTGACCTCATTTGGAAATAGTCATTGCAGTTGTAATTAGTTAAGATAAGGTCATAGTGGAGTAGGATAAGCCCCTAATCCAACAACTGGTATCCTTATAGAAAGAAAAAATTTGGTCATAGACATGCATGCAGAGATAATGCCATTTGAACATGAAGGCACAGATCTACAGGTCAAGGAATGCTAAAGATTACCAACAAATCACTGGAAGCTAAGGGAGAGGCATGGAACAGATTCTTTCTCATAGTCTTCAGTCTTCAGAGATTCTTTCTCACAGTCTTCAATTATACCCCAGTAACCAACTCTGTTGACACGTTGATCTTGGACTTTCAGCCTTCAGAACTGGCATAACCAATGATAAGGCTCCCAAACACAGTCCCAATTCCAGCCCCAGAACCAGCCACCCCAACTGTGGCAGCCCCAGCCCCAATGAACTTGGCTGCTGTGTCGATGTGCTTTGAAACAGCGCTAGTTTGGAAACTGTGGCTAGGAATAAGTGAGGTCAGGGGACGTGGGGCTGCCCAGCTGTTGAGGCTCTCATCTGTCAGTGTCTCTGGTGGTTTTAGTGCCACTGCAGACAGTGATAGGCTCGACAGCTGAGAGGTGCTCCTGACCAAGAAGGGGGCAGAGACGAACTTTGCACAGGCGTACATTTTCAGGGGATGAGGGACTGTGGCAGGAGAGTTGCTCCCGGTGCAGAGAAGACAGAGACTAATCATATTATTTAGAATGTTCTTTTTCATAAATATAAAAAGAAACAGCTAAAAATAAACTGAAAATGACTGCTTCTGGGAATCAGAAAATTGGTGGAAGGAATTGCAGAGCAGGGGACTGCCTCTGTTTTGTTTTTGTTTTGTTTTTGTTTTTAAGTTTCATAGGACTCCGTGACTTTTTAAACTATGTCCATGTGTAATTTTTATAAATACAAAACAAAACAAAAAATAGCATAAGATTACCATTAACAATGATCTGTGAAACTTAATAGGTGTTTATAAATTCTTTTTTTTAAAGTATTTATTTTTTTTGAGAGAGGGGAGGGGCAGAGAGAGAGAGAGAGAGAGAGAGAGAGAGAGAGAATTCCAAGCAGGCTTCGCACTGTCAGTGCAGAGTCCAACGCAGGGCTCGATCTCTTGGATTGTGAGATCACGACTTGAGCCATAATCAAGACTCAGATGTTTAGCTTTCTGAGCCACCCAGGAGCCCCAGGCATTTATAAATTCTTAAGTGTCATTGCATACGAATTGTTGTATTATACAATCGTATAGGGCAAGTTTTTAGAAAAAAAGTGTTGCACCAGACAAACACCTGCTATGGCAGCGAGCAAGTACTTGGCAGGTATTTAAACATTGCTACTTTAACTGGTAACAATGAAAAACAAAAACACGCACTGTTTTTGTAGAGGCTTCTAGACTTTAGAGGTTCTACCTCTTTTTAGTATATAATCTTGGACCTCTTTTTGCTTATGATTCTTTATCTGTAAAACCCTTATTTCACAGTAATGTTGTGATTGCTAATTGATACAGGAACAGTCTTTAGCACACTGCCTGAGACATAATAAATGGTTAATAAATAATTGCTATTTTAATTGTAATTCCAAATTCTTAATTCTTTATTGTCAGAATCATATCCGCTGTACTTCCTTCCACGCCCTTCCATAGAACTTGGAGCAATTTATTCCCCATAAACATGTTGTTCAACCACCCCACAGAGATCAGACTCAATTGTTACCTTAAAATTAATCATGACTGGTATACTTTGAAACATAACTAGAAATAAATGTCATACTTGGAATCACGTCTCTCCCTTTTTTTAAATCCATTACTGCTTTATTTTATTTATTTATTTATTT
This sequence comes from Panthera tigris, assembly GCF_018350195.1. Classification (NCBI taxonomy): domain Eukaryota; kingdom Metazoa; phylum Chordata; class Mammalia; order Carnivora; family Felidae; genus Panthera; species Panthera tigris. The sequence goes on along the minus strand of NC_056667.1, from coordinate 138,006,219 downwards.
TATAAAAATAAATGGCATCCAGGAACAGGGTTTGTAACCAGAAGACCTAAGTTTGGGTAGGTCATTTAACCTTTCAGAGTATTCATTTTCTCATCTGTAAAGTGGAGATGATACCTGCTGGAATGGACATTTGATGTTTGCCTCCCTACTACACTTTTCTGCTACTTCTGGTAACTGTATACTGATTTTCCTTTGGACAACTTATCCATTTCCCAGCTCTAGAGGAGGGTCTTACTGCCAAAGTAACTCAGCATACTACCCTATCCCACTGTCCACAGTTATGTGTTCAAGGATGAGCACTTAACCAAATCAGGACCAGTGACACTAAAAACTGCCAGTGTCATCAAGTGTGGAGCTGACAGTGGAGCCAGGTCAGCTCCAAATTAGCCTATCTGAAGACCATTCCATGCTATGGACCAAAATATCCTTTTTTAGTCTAAGCCAGTGTGTGTGTCTGTGCTGTAGGAAGGGTAGGGAGGGGTAGGAGAGGTAGGGCAGAGAGGGAGAATGTTCTTCACTGCAACCAAATGAATCTTAACTCCTATCTACCTTATAACCATTATCTCCACTACTTCTAAGATCAACTGAGACAATAAATGAATTAAAAATTTGGTAAACATAAAGCAATATGCAAATGTTGTTACTATTATAATTGTTAATAACAAAGCCCAACTCCTTCAAAAAGCGAACTATATCTTGCAATGGTCTTACAAAAGATTTTCACAAAAACCAAAGTAGCCTATTTAAAATCTGGACATGTTAGATATTATTTGTGAATATATGTTTTGTATAAAAACATATGAATATGCAGTTGTTCAAATCACTGTAGGTCATGCATGTGACAGTAGCTCAGGTGGCATCCTTACTCATCAAACTTAAAATGTTAGGCTAGTATCCCCCAATCTCTATTTTACCCTTTGATATTTATGGTTGTATGCTCCATAAACCTGTTTGAATCTTTTAGAAACTATGTATTTTCTACTAGTTACTTACAAGTGAATTTTATCAGACAATTAATTAGTCAAGTCTGGAGTATTTTACAATTGTTTTATTATTTATAAATAAGATGCTAATTAAAGGGAAACTGAAAAATGGTAACTGCTTCCTATAAAAGCTGACTTTATAAAATGTAAAATAAAATACTTTGAAGTCAGAGGAAAAAATTGGAAGTAAATGGATATTTCAAATGAGTTCAAAGGCTTTGAAAAGGTATTTGTTTGCTTAAATAGATCTATCTCTTCATGTCTATAGGATTAATGTGACTGGCAATTCTTTTCTTTCTGGCTAAAGCAATAGTAAATTGTAGCTCAATTCCTATTTCATTTCTCAGAAACTGAGTAAGTGCAGCTGAAATAAATGCTGTTTTAAAGTATTTGCTCCATCCGACATGTCCATGGTCTTATTTCCAGATTAGGCTCCTTCAGGTAAAGGATCAGCTAATCAGGTAATGAGGATGATTTTTGGTCTCACCTTTCATTATCACTACCTGATGAAAAGAATGAATATAATGATTTCATGAAATGTTTCATGAATGTAAACATTTTCTTATGATGAAAAATATCTTAAAAAAATGAAAAACTGAGCTATAATCACATTTTTTACAGAAATAAAATGATGAAAAAAAGAATGATATTCTCTAGTTGAAAATAAGTTATGATATCAGTTTTGCAGGTAAAAGTTTCATAACAATTCAAAATAGTATTAGATTGATTATTAGTCAGAAAACAATAAAATGCTTCAATTCCAGTTTTCTTCCTAATAAATTCCAGTAACTCTTCTTAATAAACCAGAGTTACTAACTGGGCCTATGAAGAGTCTGGTATTTTAATATGTATACTTTAAATCAGTTTTGTCTTTCAAAATGGTTATTTTGGGAAGTTATAAACCAACCCCAGAAATGCTGGAATTGTTTGAAGTATTTTTGGAATTTATATTTTGTTAATTGCCTTTACAATTAGCTTTTGCACCACACAAGATCTCTTGTTGTTTTTGATCCAAAAAAGGCATACATAACTTTTGACCCACTAAACTTAGTTTGAGATGACATTTAGTTGGTTTCAGAATTCAGATGAAATTAGTGTGTAGATTCAAAATAGTGTGTCACAGAACAAAAGCAATTCCATAAATATTTTGTGCAAAGGCAGTGCTTATGGAATGAGTCTACAGTGTAAGTCTACAATAAGTCTCTCAAAAGTTCTACTGAGAAAGAGTCAAATAATAATGCAGATTTAAAAATTTTGTGTTTGTCACTTTCCCTACAATTAACATCTTAAATTAGGAATCAAATAGCAGTCTGAATATGCAGACATAATATATTAAATTGTAGACTGTGCAATTAAGTTTTTCTAAAATCAGTAACTCCTGGAAATTAATTCAATTTAACAAGCATTTATTGAGTATATTCTACATACCTATAGTAGTGCTAGGTACAATAGGAAATAAATAAATAATACAAAGCCAGGTCCTCAAGGCACTTATAAGCTAACAGAAGAGGAAGTTATATACAATAACCACTAAAACATTCTACTTCACTTCATTCTAGATTGGACTATTCGTTGTTTTTTTTTTTTTTTAATTTTTTTAACGTTTATTTATTTTTGAGACCGAGAGAGACAGAGCATGAACAGGGGAGGGTGAGAAAGAGGGAGACACAGAATCTGAAACAGGCTCCAGGCTCTGAGCTGTCAGCACACAGCCCGATGCGGGGCTCGAACTCACGGACTGCGAGATCATGACCTGAGCCGAAGTCAGCCACTCAACCGACTGAGCCACCCAGGCGCCCCTAGATTGGACTATTCTAAATGAAGTTATAATCTTAATTGTATAAGTTAATTTAAACATTTTAGTGCTTATTTTCTCATGTGTATCGTATCACCACTACCTTTGTGTACCTTTATAAATACATATCACATTAAATTGTGTAAATTTGTTTATATGTCTGCCTCCTCAGCTAGCCTATGAGCTCCTTCACAGTAAGGACTAGAGTAGCATAATGTCTAATATAATGTGAAACATGCACAACAACTGTATGAATCATAAGGCAGGAAGTTAAGTGTACATCTAAAAGATGCAAACTGGTATGAGAAAACTGAACAAAGAATGGTTTAATTTTCACTGGAGAGCTTGGGGAAAGCTTCAAAAAGACAGCTTCAAAGAAAATTGAGATCTCAATAGAAATAGAAGAAGAAAGAGAAGATATAGATGGATGGAACAGGAAAGGTTTGCAAAAGCATGAAAGTAAAAAAGTACTGGGTATGCTTTAAAACTTCATAATCTAGTGTAACTGGAATTGTAAGCTTTCGTGGTTTATTAACAGATGCATTAGAGGTATGGAGAAGTGTAGGAGGAGAAACACCTAGACAAGTCAGTAGTGATCTGAGTGGGTTTGTTTTTCCACACCTGTACAACTGGGGGACCGATACAGGTGTCATGAAAATGGCCTTTGGGAATCTGTCACATGACCGAACACAATTCAACTGTCTATACTGTTTTAGAATAATGTAGAGCACTATTTACCAAACGGTATTTTAGGGATAATACACTCAGAGAAGTGTAATACACTTCTGGGTTTGCAGAGCCCAGTTCAATCTAGCGTATTTTCCCAAATAATTTGATCATGGAATCCTTTTGAAATTCCCATTAACATCCCAGTTTGGAAAACATTATTGTAATTTCCCTATGTTTAATATGTAAGTTTTCACTATACTTAAACTCAAAATCTGAGTCATCAGATCAGTCTGTTTCAAGCCTCTTGATGCTATATTACTAATGGGAATAACTCCTAAATATCCACTAATTTGGTAGTAACAGAGGATATGAGACAGGATCATGATAAATAAGATTATCAACATATTTATACTTGTCTTATATACCTAAACGTACCTGAAATATTTAATATTTCATGACAGATTGATCAAGACTACAGTGAAAATTAGTGAAATAAACATAAGGTTGACTTAGATATAATACCTCAAAAATATCAAGAAACTGGAAACAAGGTGAATGTCAATAAACAGAGGAATAGTTGAATAAATTCTGGTATATCCATACTATATAAGATATTGCAGTCATTAAAAATATTACAGGGGAGGGGCACCTGGGTGGCTCAGTTGGTTAAGTGTCCGACTTTGGCTCAAGTCAAGATCTCATGGCTCGTGAGTTTGAGCCCCTTGTTGGGCTCTATGCTGACAGCTAGAAGCCTAGAGCCTGCTTCAGATTCTGTGTCTCCCTCTCTCTGCACCTCCTCCGCTCATGCTCTATCTCTCTCTGTCTCAAAAATAAATAAACATAAAGAAATTTAAAAAAAATAGAGGGGAACCTGGATGGCTCAGTCAGGTAGGCATTTTGACTCTTGATTTCAGCTCAAGTCATGATTTCATGGACAGGCTCTGTGCTGATGGCATGGAGCCTGCTTGGGATTTTCTCTCTCTCTCTCTCTCTCTCTCTCTCTCTCTCTCTCTCTCTGCCCCTCTTCCCTGCTTGTGTGCTCTCTCTCCCACTGTCTCTCAAAATAAAATAAATAAACTTTAAGAAAACTAGAGCTGTTTCTACAAGGTATTATAGAGTAAGAAATGCAAGATACAAGGCTGTGTGTGTGTGTGTATATGTGTGAGAGAGATCCCATGTTTTAAAGCAATGAACAAAATTCCTGTCTCTGTATATGCATATGCATTGAATACAAGAAAGATAATATACTGGGTTAAGAAGAAAAGACTGAATAAAGATATGATCATAATTTTACATATATGTAAAATAAAAATAAGATCCAAGTAAATGAAAAATATTAAAAACTACAAAATTTACATCAAAGTTAATTATGACTAATACGGTAAATCATCCTCTGTTTGAATTTTTTGATGGTTTGCCATTAATTCAGTGGGACCTGGGGTAGGTGGGATGTATGTTTCTTAGAAATTGTCATATATCCCTTCATGATCTGGTTCCTATTTTTTTCACATTACCAGTGTATATTCTACATTCCAGCTATTCTAAACAACCTAGCATTTACTAGAATGCCTTGTGCTACTTCATATTCCTGTGTCTTTGTGCACACCAGGTCCATTGCCTGAAATGTCCTTTTTTTTCCCACTTCTCTGTGTATTGAATTCTTACTTAAAAAATTTATGCATAAGGGGCGCCCAAGTGGCTCAGTCAGTTAAGCATACAACTCTTGATTTTGGCTCAGGTCATGATCTCATGGTTTGTGAGATCCAGTCCCGCAGCAGGCTCTGTGCTGACAGTGTGGAGCCTGCTTGGGATTCTCTCTCTCCCTCTCTCTCTCTCTCTGCTCCTCCCCCCGCTCTTTCAAAATAAACAAATAAACTTAAAAAAATTACATGTAATATCTAGTCATACAAATACAAAATACAGGGGCACCTGGGTGGCTCAGTCGGTTAATGGGTCTGACTTTGGCTCAGGTCATGATCTCACAGTTCGTGAGTTCGAGCCCCAAGTCTGGCTCTGTGCTGACAGCTCGGAGCTTGGAGCCTGCTTCAGATTCTCTGTCTCCTTCTCTCTGCCCCTCCCCAGCTTTCACTCTGTCTCTCTCTCTCTCTCTCTCTCTTTCAGAAATAAATAAACATTAAAAAATTAAAAAAACACACAAAATACATAACATTTTCTATCACAAACATTAAGTAAGTGTTACAGGAATTCAGAGTCTTGACTGGGACAGCCAGGAAAAGCTATTTGAATTAGGTCTTGAAGGACTAGCACTTTAACAGAAATGAGATGAGATGGAATTGTAAGCAGGGAGAAAGGACAAAATCCAAGATATATAGGTAGTATCAGTGCAAGATATCTTTAGAACACACTGCTTGGTACAAAGAGGGTATGTGGTAAATAACTGTGGATGGGTAGGTGGATGGATTTATCAGAGATTAATGCAGGGAAATAGCAAGTTATAAGATGGGAAGGTTGGGATGGGGCCAAGTAACTGGGTCTTAAATATGTAGTGAAGATACCCAAAATCTATTCTGTATACCTGGGCTCTTCAAATAGGAGTATGTATATTTTATGTGACAAGAGAAAGCCCAGAATACACATGAAGCATCTTTCTGACTCATCAATTTTATTTGAAAATTTAGAATTAAGTAATTTAAATGATATCTAATTTTAAACATTATTTTTATATTAAACCAAATAGATGGGGGGTGTCTGGGTGGCTCATTTGGTTAAGCACCTGACTTTGACTCAGGTAATGATCTCACTGTTTGTGAGTTTGAGTCCTGCATGGAGCTCTCTGCTGTCAGCACAGAGCCCACTTCAGATCCTCTGTCTCCCTTTCTCTCTGCCTGTCCTCTACTCATGCACTCTCTCTCTCTCTTTTAATGTTTATTATTTTTGAGAGAGAGAGAGAACAATTTGGGGGAGGGGGAGAGAGAGAGGGAGACACAGAATCCAAAGCAGGCTCCAGGCTCCAAGCTGTCAGCACAGAGCCTGACACGGGGCTCAAACTTGTGAACTGTGAGATCAATGACCTAAGACGAAGTCAGAATGGTCAACTGAGACACCCAGGAGCCCCCCATATAATAAACATTTAAAACAAAACAAAACAAAACAAAACAACCTGAACAGATGTATTATAGAGTGGGGTGCAAAATTTGTGTGACTTTTTAAGATAAAACACAAAACTTCAAAGAAATGTTGAGCTTATGGTGAGGGGCTTTCAGCTGTGCTACCAGATCCTGGTGTATGATGTTTACATCCTTTCCTGGCAGTGGAAATGTAAAGAAAGTCATGAAAGGGATTTGAGCAAGGTAGTAACAGCACAGAAGTGATGATTTATTTGTATTAATCTAGCATTAGGATGTCATCTGGCCTAGGATGGGAGAACATTAGAAATCTGTACCCTAGCTAGAGAACTACTGTAATAGTCCATCCAGAATGGCAGCTATCAGAATGGAAAGAGGCACAGCAAACTCCATGAAAGAACTTAGTATTTTTTTTTAATTTTTTTTTAACGTTTATTTATTTTTGAGACAGAGAGAGACAGAGCATGAACGGGGGAGGGTCAGAGAGAGGGAGACACAGAATCTGAAACAGGCTCCAGGCTCTGAGCTGTCAGCACAGAGCCCGATGCGGGGCTCGAACTCATGGACTGTGAGATCACGACCTGAGCCGAAGTTGGCCGCTTAACCGACTGAGCCACCCAGGCGCCCCAAGAACTTAGTATTTTAACCAATATTGCAACTCCTGTAAGTATTAAAACTTATTCAGGGATACTAGACCTCCCTTATGTTGCCAGGCAGTCTACTGTTGGTTAAGTAGCAACTCTGACACCAGAATGCTTAAGTTTAAATTTTGACTCAGGCACTGACTTGTGTGACTTTGTACAAATTATTTAACTGTTTTGTACCTCTAGTTCGTCATTTGTATAATGGGGGTAATGATACTTACTATTAGCTACTTCACTAGATTGCTGTGAAGATTAAATGAGTTAATATATATAAAGCACTTAAAATAGTACCTGCCTCAGTAAACACTAAGTGCTACCTGCTATACTTACTATTATTACTGTCTTCAAAATTATTTATAGTGACCTTCATCTTCCTGAGATTTTAAGTTTCCGGGAATTAGGGAGATCTATAGGTATAAGTATACATTCTCTGATTCTGTGATGGTTCTGGAAAATCCCTGGATTCTAGAATATCAACCAAGAGATTGATGAGGGCATTAAAAACATTATAGATTGGGTCAGTTCACCAGTACATTTCTACCCTCTTGCCCTTTCTTAGAATTAAAAAAGTCTCTTTTGAGTTTGATAATTTCTTTTTTAAATGTCCATAGCAAATGTTTCTGGCACCTGGTAAGAGTATAATTGTTTGAAGAAGTAAATGTTTTCTGTTAAAATTAATTGTTGATAACAAAAAATGGAGAAAAAATGTATTTAAATGTACTCAGAATGGGCAAACTCGATGATATCCTGCATGTTATGGTATGCCACAGCACATTGATAGGTTTTATTAGGCAGAATCACATGAAATTACCCATATTAAATCAATTTTGACTAGCAGAAATGACAATTTCATACAGTCCAACTTAATATCCCTTAAATGCGCTTTGGACGAGGAATATACACTTTTATTTTTCTTAATCAAATTCTACACTTTTCTTTGTTAGTTAAAACAACCAAGAGACAATGTGGACAAATAAGGTCAACAAAAGCCAACAAAACCACTCATAAAAAGTAACAGTCTGGAACTTTGAAAACTCTTGTCTTTGCCTTGAACATTTGATTCTTTTCCCTGCTCCTGCTGTGCTGTTGTGGTGAGCAGGCTGGTCTGATGGGTGGCCTTACAGACTTCTCTCTACCAACTGTTCATAATTAACCATCACAAGTGTTGCCTTTGTTTGGAATACTGCTTTTTAAAGTATGCTTAGAAAGGTTTTCTGGAAGGGTAAACTTATTCTTCAGAAATTAAAGTCCTCTGCCTATACCAATGAATGAAAAACCAAATTGTTTGTTTGATTTACCACTGAATACCTTTTGTAATCATTTGGGGGATTTACTCAAATTCAGAAGGTCATATTTATTAAAATCAGTAGCAGCTCTAATTATTTGGCTGATTACCTGCATTCCGGCCATCTGTAATCATTATTTGACTCTCTGAGACCAATTTAACATACAAATAATATCTTCAAATTTAATTTTAGTTTTGAATGGCTTTTGAAATAAAGACAATAATATAATGATGATATATAAAATGATATACTATAAAGAGACATTATTAACATAGTGTGGTATATCCTTTTTTTACTTTTCGTTTTTAGTTTTAAAAGAAAAAGATGGAAGCTACTCTAACTTTTCAAACAAGCAAACAAACCCAGAACTGCTTTAATACCTAGATATCAAAAGAATCCAATCTAAGTTATATATCTGTATGAAATTAAATGGACTTGATAAAAATTAGAGTCTCTTCATTAGCAAAAGTTACTAATAACAGTAAGAAACATGGATAAAATATTGCCCTAGCCTGTTCAGCATCTTAGCGTCAAAGGTTCAAGGGCTGCATAATGACAGAGGGAACATCTTCACTTTGGATTGCTCCAAAAGGAAAACTTTAGGATGAGTAGGAGGACATGGCCAGAAGGCAGTGATCAGCTTGGAACAATATAGACCTCTAAATGTTATAAGCAGAACTCAAATCCAAGTAAAATCACCAGCATTTCCCCACCTCCAATATTTTATTCATGCTACAGAGTAATTTCTTTCAAAACAGAAATCTGAGCATTACATCTGCCATTTAAAAACCCTCACTACCTTTACATTGTTATTGAGCTTATTAAAAATAAAAATGTCTTCAAATGGTCTTGTAGAGGTACTGTGATCCCATTATTTAATTCCTCTAACAGCTTTCTATTCACTGACACCTTTCATCAATTAGTTCACTTCTATCTTTTAGGCGCAGGGTCCCTTCGGTTCCTGGTATTCTCTATGTTCCTTCCAGTCACATGGCTTCCTACTATGCCTTCTGCCTAGAATGTCCTTTCCTTGCCTTTTGACAAAGTTAATCCATATTCTACTGGCAATTAACAATAAGACACTATGATTTATTCTTATTTGGCCTGTGAATGAAGTGCTATGAGGGCTATAGAAAGGTGACTGCTTTATTAGGTGTCTCTATATCTTAGTTGCCAGTGATAGAAACCAATGTGGTTTAATTTCAGCAGAAAATAAATTTATTAAAAGATAGGAAGCATCTCACAGAATTCTCCAGGAAGCTGTAGAATCAGCTTTGGAGGCCACCAGCCATGAAAAGAGGCTGCAATGTGCAATGCTCCTGCTTGGAAGCTTCAAACTAGATGCTACCTCTAGAACAACTTCTCTATTTTTGGAAACTGGAAGTTGCTGCCCATTGCTACTACTACCTTCTTTAGAAGTCAAGTCTATGACCTGTTTTCTCATGTCTCTAGTTTTTGCTTCAAAGATTGAGGTGTATATGCCTAATTGGCAGAGTCTTGTTTATGAACTCATACTCAATGTGTGAGGCAGGCTGGGAAAGTAAGCAGTTGGCATTTTGAGTCTCTGAGGTAGGAACTATCTTTAAGTCAGAAGGTAAGGGACCCCTTAAACACAGAAAGAAGGATCTGATACTAATTAACCAAGAAGAACAACAAATATCCACTAGATTAAAAATGGAGATAGAATTGAGGAAAACTTTTCAGAGAAGGTCGTATTTTATTTATTTATTTATTTATTTATTTATTTATTTATTTATTTATTTATTTAAAATTCTTTTAAAATAAATTTATTTATTTTGAGAGAGACAAGAGACAGCACAAGCGGGGAAGGGGAACAGAGGGAGAGAGATAGATAATCCCAAGCAGGCTCCATGTTGTCAGCATGGAGCCCAACACAGGGCTGAACTCATGTAACTCTGAGATCCTGATCTGAGCCAGAACCAAAGTCTGATGCTTAACTGATTTAGCCACCAGGTGCCTTGAGCAGGTCGTATTATAGTTGGGTCTCTCTCGCTCACTCTCTCTCTCTTGTCTCTCTTTTTTGGCTTTTGTTGAGCAAGATTTTATCAGACAAAGTAAAAGCAAGTGTTAGGGGGGATACTGCAGGGAAAGAGAAGATAATAGCAATGGGCTTTAAGTAGCTTTAGAATCAACTGAGAAGCTTTTGAATAAATTATTACACATAAAAATTCTGATTCCATAGGAGTGAAGTGAGGCCCTGGTATCTCACATAATTATCAGAAGACTGTTGCAATCAGTTGGTTAAGCATTTCTGATATCAAAAGCATGGGCATGTGAAATAAATGCTTTGTTTGGAGAAAGTAGTGAGTTGTTGGCCCAGTATGAGTAGAACACTCATCAGAGATGATCAGAGATGAGGCAAGAAAGGTAAATAGTGGCCAAACAGGAAAGATGATGAATTAAGCTCTTAAAATTTAATATTAGAACTCTTAAATAAGTTCTGAACTTTAGACAAAGTTCTTTAAACAGAGGACTGACAGCCTTTTGCCAGGGAAGCTCTGGGAAGAGAATGAAAGAGAGACCAGCCTGAACTCGTGCAGTTTGGGTTAACTGGGGGATAGTCTTCCATCAGAGAAAGGGGAAAATTTCCCTATCCCTGCTGGATAGAGGCAATAAGTGATAAAAGCCAAGACTGGCTGTGATCCAGAAGTGCTTATTCCTTTTTCTAGAAGATGACCTACAAAGTACCATCTATATGAACAGGTATTTGAACAGGTTGCACCTATTCACACATGTTGACTTCAAGTCTAAACATGTATTGTGATATTTGGGGGTGCTGTGATTCTTTGCCATGTAGTGTACAAAGTCATTTGTGGCATGATGATGCTGATTTCTAGAGCTAAAACCAATAGACTGATAAACAATAAATCATGCAGTAACAAAGATCCTTCTGAGAAGAACAGAATGGTTGATGGGATCCCATCCAAAAGTAAATGTCCCAGATCCACTTGAGAACGGAGGAGGAGTAAGGAGCTTACCAGTGAAACAATCATAACTGGCAAAAATTATAAAGCACAACTATTTAAAAGTTCTGGAAATTGCCCTAGGGGTAAAACCAAATGCAGAAACATTTTGCAATTGTAATCAGCCCTTACTTACAGAAAAGTTTTACTCCAGGTGAGGAAGGCTGAGAACAATGTGGCCCCAATCAGCCTTGTCCCATAGACGTTCCACACCAGGAGGGGCAAACAAAGAATATCAGAGGTTACTGTTCCACCAATTGTCCCACTCATAAAACAAGGGTGTCACTCCAAGAAAAGTGGGACACTGTCCCTGCCCTTCACTTTGGAGCAGTGACTCAGAGATTTAGCCCAGGGACAGATGCAGGCCTTGAAAACAGAGAACTCTAAAGTTCTCTCCAAAACAAGTCATTTTATTTAGAATAGTGTAGAAAAGTTTAAGGGTGCTCTAGATACAAGTAAGCAAGTAAGAGGAGGCTAGTAATTCCACACAAGAAACAAGGCCACATCAGCGAAGGCAGGCCACATCAGTGAAGAATTGGAAATGACTGGATTTATCAGTTACCAACCAGTTAACACGCTAGGAAAATGGTGTTTTTACCAGAGAAAACCAAGGCTAGAGACAGCTTAGAATAGTCCCTCCTTGGTAGGAATAAACTTCAAAGAAAGGCCTCAAACTACTCTAGCAAAGGGACCAGAATTTAATTGGATCAGAGTGTGGAGTAATTTGTGTCCCTAAGCCTTATCAAAAACAGTACCGTATTCCACTGGCAATCAGTGAAGCTAAACAGATGTGTGAGATACCAATAGAGGCAGACAGCATAAGAGAGATCAAGGAAAAGAGATAGTCAAAAGAGCTCTGTTATAAATACTATCATTACATGGTGACCATGTGCGTGTGCAAGTCTGAACCCTTTGAGGAGTATTATCAGAAGCTGACACAGTGGGGGAAACAGACTTCACTAAAATAGTCTAGCTAAGTAATTAAACGAATAAATAAGCCAGCAACAACAAAAAGTCCTGGGAAAGAGGATCTGTATCTAGAGTTGATATAATATGTTATTGAAAATGTCAAGGTTTCAACAACAACAAAAAATTATAAGACACGCAAAAAACTGACCCAAACACAGGGGGGAAAAAATGAACAAAAACTAATTAGTGAGAAAGTCCAGATGTCAGACCTAACAAAGGCTTCAAGGGAGCCAGTATAAATATGTTCAAAGAAGCAAAGCCAATACAATGACATAAACTATTCAAGGAGAAATAAAATAAACTGACTCAGGAAGAAATAGAAAATCTGAATAGATCTACAAGTAAAGAGAGTGAATTAATAATTTAAAAACTTCTCACGATGCATCAATATAAGTTCATCATTTATAACAAATGTGCAATTATGGTGGGGGATGTTGATAATGGGGGAGGCTATGCATGTATAAGGAGCAGGAGGTATGTGAGAAATCTCTGTATTTTCTCTTCAATTTGCTGTGAGCCCAGGTGGCTTCACTGGTGATTTCTGTCAAACATTTAAAGAACAATTAATACCAATTGTTCACAAATTCTTTCAAAAAATAGAAGAGGAGAGAGCATTTCTCAACTCATTATGAAACCATTATTACTTTGATACAAAAGCTAGACGGACATCAGAAGAAAACTACAGATCAGTATCTCTTATTAATATAGGCTTAAACATCATCAATTAAGTAGCAGCAAACCAAACCCAGCAACATATAAAAAGGACCATACACCATGACTATGTGGAATTTATCCCAGGAATTAACATCTAAAATCAATTAATTTAATACACCATAACAGTAGAATTAGACAAAGCCCATGTCATTATCTCAACAGACACAGAATAAACACTTGACAAAATCCAACACCTCTTGATAAAAACACTGTACAAATTAGAACTAAAAGGGAATTTCCTCAAACAATAAAAAACATGTATTAATAATCCATAGCTCATATCATAATTAACAGTGTAAGACTGAGTGCTTTCTTCCTAGATTAGGAAAAAGACAAAGGATGTCCACTCTCATCACTTCTATCCAACATTGTACTAGAGGTTCTAGCCAGGGAAATTAGGCAAGAAAATGAAATATAAGGCATCTAGATTGGGCATAAGTAAGACTATCTCTATTTCAGATGATATGATCTTGTATATAGAAAATCTAAAGGAATTCTCTAAAACTATAATAATTTATGAAAGAGTTTGGCAAAGTTGCAGGACACAAGATTAATATGAAAAACCGGTCACGGGGCGCCTGGGTGGCTCAGTCGGTTGAGCGGCTGACTTCGGCTCAGGTCATGATCTCACGGTCTGTGAGTTCGAGCCCTGCATCGGGCTCTGTGCTGACAGCTCAGAGCCCGGAGCCCATTTCAGATTCTGTGTCTCCCTCTCTCTCTGACCCTCCCCTGTTCATGCTCTGTCTCTCTCTGTCTCAAAAATAAATAAACGTTAAAAAAAAATTAAAAAAATTTTTCTCTATATTAACAATGAACAATATGAAATAAAGTTAAGAAACAATTCCATTTAAAATTGTATCAAAGGAGTAAAATATTTAGAAATGAATTTATCAAAAGAAGTATAAACTTACACTCTAAAAACTACAAAAGATTTGAAGAAAATCAAGACTTAAATAAATGGAAATACATTTCATGTTTATGGATGAACATGAGCCTTAATATTATTAAGAGCAATATTCCCCAAGTTGATCTTCAGATTAAATGCGATCTATAAAAAATCACAGCTAGCTTCTTTGTAGAAATTGACAAACTGAACTTAATACTTCTATGGGAATTTAAAGGCCCCAGAATAGCCAGGACAAACAATCTTGAAAAACAAGGACAAAGTTGGAGGACTCCTTATATCAAACATCACAAAGCTATGGTAATTAAGACAGTATAGCACTAGCATAAAGATAGACATACAGGTCAATGGAATCAAACTGAAAATCCAAAACCAAATCTTTTATGGTCATTTTCAATGAGAATGCTCAGGAAATTCAAAGGGGGGAAAACAGTCTTTCCAAATGGAGCTATAACAAACAGATACTCATAAACAACTGAATATGATTTTTATAAGATTAGGGAATACAAATAAGCGTCAGAATGAAAATAGTTCTACCACTCAAACACAACTGTTAAACTGTTTATTTTTGCATATCTTCTTCCAGACTTTCCCCCTATGCTTTTTTCTTATAAAGCACTAATACTACTATACCTAAATTTCATGCATTTTTAAGCCAAAAAGCCCATGTTTCAACAGATACTTTGCAAACATTATGTATAACAACCTCATTTTTTATAATATAATAAGCACTATAATTTGCTCACTATCATTCACTATTGTTTATCATTTAGGTTCTTTCCAAATTTAATTATTATAAATAATCTTGCAAAGTTTCCTTTGGATAGGGCTTTTCTAGACTTCTTTAGAATAGATTTTTAGAAATTGGTCAAGGATAATAATATCTCTAGGCCTCTGATATACATATATACCTTAATTGCTTTCCAAGAGTTGTACCAATTTATATCTACCAGCAGCATAAAAAAATACAGTTGACCCTTGAACAACATGAGGGTCATGGGCACTAACTCTCTGTGTAGTCGAATATCCATGTATAATTTTTGACTCCCAAAAAACTTTACTAATAGCTTATTGTTGACCTGAGGCCTTACAGATAACATAAACAGTTGATTAGCATAAATTTTATGTTACATGTATTATGTGCTGAATTCTCACAACAAAGTAAATTAGAGAAAAGAAAATGTTATTAAGAAAATCATAAGAGAAAATACATTTACAGGACTATGCTGTATTTATCAAAAACAATTCATATATAAGGGGACCCATATAGTTCAAACCCATATTGTTCAAGGGCAAACTGTACCTGCTTCTACACACCTTCATAAACATATCATCTCATTTTCAGGAGCATTATCATCTTTAAATGTCTTAAGAGCATGAATCTGAAATTCTACTTACAACCTATATTGGAAGAAGAACTAATTATAAGTTTAGTGATAAGGGTGATATTTAATATTTGCTATAAAGGTTTTGCATATTTTATGAGATTAATGTACCATACATGAAATAGGAGTCAAGTTAATTTTCATTCTGGAAAAGAATGGATTTGTATCAGTCAGATCAAATAAATATTTTGGCTATATCTACAAGGCACTGTAGTAGTAGTGGGAGAATGCAATGGATTATAAGAAGTCTATAGATTGGTTGGAAAGGTATAAGCACAAAAATACTTCAATAGTAATAGGAGATTTAAATAAGTTTCACATGGGGAGCCTGGGCAGCTCAGTCGGTTAAGTGTCTGTCTGACTTTGGCTCAGGTCATGATTTCATGGTTTGTGAGTATAAGCCCTGCATCAGGCTCCATGCTGACAGCTCAGAGCCTGGAGCCTGCTTCGGATTCTGTGTCTCCCTCTCTCTCTGCCCCTCCCCTGCCTGCACTTTGTCTCTCTCTCTCTGTCTCTCTCTGTCTCTCTCTCAAAAATAAATAAACATTAAATTTTTTTTTTAAATAAATAAGTTTCAAAAAAAAGCAGAAGGTTTCAAGGTTGGTACAAAATTATTTGTCAAAAAAGCAACATGGAAAATGTAGCTTCTAGAAGTTCAGAGGAGACAGAAATCATCTCAAGTTAGGATGGATTTATTTACTAATTACAGAAGTTAGTATGTATATATAGGAAACCTTTCTATAGAAAAGTCTTTGTCTTAACATTATTTAAAGTCTTTGAACAATAAATGTTAGAATTTTAAAAATTCTGATATATGATTAATGTTTATAATATTTGACCATTAATATGGGCATTAATAGCTCTCATTTCTAGATTACTGTTTTTTTTTCTTTTCATTTCTACTTCAAGACTCACTTCTAACAAATTAGCTTGTGAAATAATGTACTAAATTCATCCCTGCAGTGAGTGGTTAAATGTACCTGTCCTTCATCTAATCCTGTCATTAGGGCTTTCTTTTTCATTGTATGGATTTGTGCTTGGGGCATTTATTGTAATGTAATAGTGAGTTAACTGGCACTGCATTCTTTGGTCTATTATCTATCACACAGAAAAATATCTTGGGTAGTAGAATATTGTTCATGTTAAATAAATATCACTATCAACAATGACAGCCCAGTTTAGTCAATACTGTGAATGAATTTCCATCTTATTACTTTGAAGAAATCAATTCGCTTTTATTCAAAGTCTGAAGTCTACACACACACATACACCCATATACAAACACATTTCTGTGGTATTTTTAAGAAATAGTTGATGAGTTTTTGTAAGATGGGGAAGCTTTTACATTAAACTTGAAAAGCTTCAGAATCTGCCATCCAGAAAGTCACAGTTCCTTATCTGAAAGACTAAAGACAAAACAGAGAGTTCCCATTATCTGAATATTCATCACCCAACAGAAGTTCTCATATTATAAAATACTGATTAATGCATACATTACCCACTAATTGTTCCCTACTCAAATATTCTTCCCTCTTCAACACTTACCTATTATGATACAAGTTTTGTTAGTTGTTTTTTTCTAAATCATTGGACATTGCAAATGTATCTATTCTTTTAGGATTCTGTTTATGGCTATAAATAATATAATGCAAATTGACAAAAGTCAGTATCAAGGAAAAATGCAGGATTTCATGAGGTCAGTGAAAGTGATATTTGAGACTATTCAAATAGCACATAAAGCTATTTAGACCAGTTAAAAAGTGAAACAGAGAAAATCAGCAAGGATCATGACTCAATAGGTGCTTCAAAGGGGAATAATTTGAACATAAAAAAGTGGAAAGACCCTTGGGAAAATTGAAAAAACAAAGACCCTGAATATTTTTGCAAAGAAGTATCCTCTTTAACAGCATCCTAGAAAGTTAAACATTAAGGGTAGGATGTCATATTGTGTTATCAACTGTGTTACAAATAACAAAAAAAAAATTAAAATGCCATTCTTTCTTTAGTGATTTTTATTATTTCTACACATAAAATTATAACCTGTATTTAAATAGCTGTTGGTTTAACACTTTCCATAATAAAGTCCTACTAAACCTTCCTTTTCTAGTTCCATGCCCCCACTACTTACTATACATCTTTAGTTTCTATTTCATTTAGATTCCTTGTCCCGGTACTGATTATTCTTAGATAACAACAATAATAGTACAGGACAGTCATGAAAAGAATTTTGATTCTTAAAATAAATACAAACAGAATTCCTTTTTAACACAGATGTGAACCTTAAGTTCATGTGCTCATAAACAAAGCATTCCATAGTTCTAATACAGTGTTAAAAAGAAAGCAGTGTCCATCATCTTCAATCTTTGTTTATACCATGAAAGACTTCGATGCAGAATGTAGGGTATTGGGTGAACAAGTAATTAAAGCTCACCTAAATAAACAGAGGTCTGTAAAGTCTGGAAGATTAAAATCAATGAAAAGTTATATGGTAAGTCAGCTCGTCAGCTCAGGGATCGAAATCCAGAAGAAATATGATCATAACTCTGATTAACTTTGCCGTAACATTTCTCAGCAAGTAAGGCTTTTTAAAGATATATATTAAAAGTCAAATGACATGGATATGGGATAATCAATCTATACATGAAAAGCAAGGATCATTTGGAAAGTAATAAAAATCAATGATAGTTTTCCAAGATGACAGGAAAATATATTCATTTATTTAGAGGAGAAAAAAAATTCCTATGTTAAGTAGTCCAACCGTTAAATAAAATGTCAGATTTCATGTTTGTAAGAACAAATACTTTAAGAACAAGTACTGCATTTTTTTAACTGAAATATTATTGGTATATACTATATGGAAACTTGAGAATACTGGTAATAAAAACCAAGTGTTTGCTGATGTTTAAGCAATTAAAACTTTAACTAAAGTATAGAGTATTCTGAAGAATAAGCAGAAAAAAAATGACTCAAGTGGCCATGTATAAAAATGTAGTGAATTAGAGTACACACCCCATTTAACAGTTGTGTGATAATATGGATGCCTGTGGCCAGATATTCTGATTATTCAAAGTCAGAGATGTGAATTTTACTGTAAAATTTCCAAATTTTGAAAGATTATATGACAAATGACACAAGCCTGCTGGCTGAATCTGGCCTGTAGGCAAGAGGTTTTGCAAACCTGGTATAAAGTAATACTATTTTGGTTATGTATAGTTGATTTACACTTATAATGAAGAAAATGGTTCCAATACTTTAGCCCAATCTTCTCGTGTCAATCTTATTAATATCCTTTCTTTCAGTAAGTTGACACAGGGAAATACAAAGTTGTAAGATCTTAACCGTGCTTTCATTTCCAAATGTTTTGACATTGGGTAGGATGCAGAAGAGAAAAGAGAAGCTATGTGTGCATCCAAACTTACGAACATTTAGTGAAGAATAGTTACAATCTCAAAGATACACAACTACAATCTAGACTCCTTTTTTTGTTTTGTTTTGTTTTCCTTCAGTTATCCCTTAGTTAATCAGAATGACAGAATGCTGTGAATGGAGTTGTCTATTTGTTTCAGGAGCAGATGGGAAAAGTAGCTGCTTTAAAATGTGATTAAAATATGAGGCCTCTGTTTAGTATTTATTTTTCTTTAGGCTTAAGCAACTTTAATCAAGGGAAGAAGGACCAAACAGCTGCTGCAGCTCTAGTCCAATGCTTATGTCTCTGCATGGGAAATGCTATAACAACAAACAATCACAGCAAATAGACAATCAAATCTATCTTTTGCCAAAGCTGTGAGAAAAAGTCACTCATATATTGTTTTGGGGGAGTCCAGTGTGGGTGTACAATCTTTGTGGAGAGTAACTAACCAACATTTATTAAAATTAAAAATGCATTTACTAGGGGTGCCCAGCTGGCTCAGTTGGTGGACTACGCATCTCCGGATCTCAGGACTGTGAGTTCAAGCCCCACGTTGAGTGTAGAGATTCCTTAAAAATGAGTCTTTAAAAAAATGCATTTACTATTTTGTATTCTGGATATGGTGGTGGTTACGTAAATCTATGCATGTGTTAAAATTTACAGAACTGTACATCCAAAGAAAGAAATCAGTTTTACTGTATGATAATCTTTTTTAAAAGAGCAAGTAAACCTAGTATATTAGTACAACCTAGTATAAAGGTTGTGGCCATTTTCAGGTTAATAATCACAGCACCTTAAACGTGGGCAATGTTTTGACAATTCTCATCCATTGTCTCATCTGATTTTATAATTACCCAATTAAGACAGAGACTAGTCTCCAGTTTTTGCAGAAGGCTACATCGAGGCTCCAAGAGAGGGGAAGTGACTTGCCTAAAGCCACATGGCAATGGAGCAATGAAGCCCAGACCAATCCAGGCCTGTCTACACAATTCTAAACAGGCCCATCCCCAATGCTCCCACTCTGTTGCTCTGAGATGGTTGAAACAATAAAGATTTTTTTTAACATTTATTTATTTTTGAGAGACAGAGAGAGACAGAGTATGAGCAGGGAAGGGGCAGAGAGAGAGAGGGAGACACAGAATTCAAAGCAGGCTTCAGGCTCTGAGCTGTCAGCCCAGAGCCCGATGCAGGGCTCGAACTCACAAACCATGAGATTATGACCTGGGCCGAAGTCGGATGCTTAACCAACTGAGCCACCCAGGTGCCCCGAAACAATAAAGATTTTTTTTTTAAATGTATTTACTCTCTGACCTAGTAATCCTGCTTCAGAAATGTATCCTTACAGATACCATACACATGTACACAACAGTAATATTTGTTTTCACTGCAGCAGTGTTTATGTCACCAAAGATTGAAAAAAACTCAAGTGTTCCTCCACCAGGAGCTGATTAAATAAACTATGACATACTTTCAATGGAAAACCATGCAGCTCTACACAGGAATAAAGAATATTAACAACAGGGGCGCCTGGGTGGCGCAGTCGGTTAAGCGTCAGACTTCAGCCAGGTCACGATCTCGCGGTCCGTGAGTTCGAGCCCCGCGTCAGGCTCTGGGCTGATGGCTCAGAGCCTGGAGCCTGTTTCCGATTCTGTGTCTCCCTCTCTCTGACCCTCCCCCGTTCATGCTCTGTCTCTCTCTGTCCCAAAAAAAAAAAAAAAAAAAAAAAAAGAATATTAACAACAAACAAACAAACAAACAAACAGCAAATAACCCCTCCACCCAGAACTCCAAGCTAAGTTGGTCAACAAAGAAGGCAAAGTACAAAATAATATATGCACTATACTACGATTTGTGTAAGAAAGGTGAGAATATATCTGTATCTATATCTATCTATGTTGTTATGTTTATGTGTATAAACAAACAAGAAAGTTTACGCAAGAAACTAATAATAGCCTTGACCAGAATGGGTTGGTGGTGGGAGAAGATGGGGACAGGGGTAGAAACAAGATTCTCAGTGACTACTTTTTAATATTATTTTGAATTTTGAACCACACTGAAAAGTTAAGACAGTTAAGAAAGGGATTATAGGCAGCTGAATGGAGCTATGTTTATGTGCTAACCTTTTACTCTGCTCTCAGAAGCAGCAATTTTACCTTAACCTTTCTCATGCTCTAGCAAGAACAAAGCATGTTCCACTTAGAGTAATTTCGGCTACATTTGGGTCTGGAGAAGGAAGGGGAAATCTGTACTGGGGACTTAGGTGGAGAACACATTTACTGTGACTTAAAAAGAGCCATCCACTAAGGATAAGCAGCTTAGTTCCTGGATTTGTTCATCATAGTCCACTAAAGGTATGCAATAATTTTATCTGAAGAGTGAAGGAAATACCTACTCAACAGATTTCAGAACTAAAATTAGGATTCCTTTATTTCTGTTTCAAATTGTTAAGAACTAAATGTTGTATGCTGTGTTTGAAAGAGCGAAGGATTCTAAAACCTTGGCCTCAGCAGTTAAACCATCAAAGACAAATACTAGATCATCCATATCTACTTCATTACCATCCCCTAAGAATCATTCTTCATAGAACCCTCACTGAGAGTTCCTTATTGTAAAAAGTACAGAATGATTTGTAAGTGAAACAAACTTTCCAGCCTCAGGGTTACCTGATTTCCATAGAAGCTCTGTAAAGCTGCTACAAATGACAAGAGGCATTCATAGCTTATACTTTTAGAGTGATTTACAATTTATAGATTAAACTCTCCCATCTCATTTCATTTGATCTTACACTCTGGTATGTGGCGATTATTAACTTTGTTTTATAAATTAAGAAATTGAGGTTCAGAGAGGCGAGCGGTTAGATAAGATCTTACCTCCAGAGATTGGCAGACAGGCAGAGGCCAGACTGGACCCCAGATTTGATTCTGAGACCAAATGATTTTCAATGATCACACAGTTATATATATATACATATATTTGTATATATATGCATTATATATGTGCATATATGCATTATATATTTGTATATATATATATTTGTATATATACAAATTTGTATATATACAAATATATAATGCATATATGCACATATATAATGCATATATATACATATATATGTATATTTGTATATATATGTATATTTGTATAAATATGTATATTTGTATACATATATATTTGTATATATGTATAAATATGTATGTATATATATACAAATATACAAATATATATGTATATATACATATATACAAATATACAAATATATATGTGTATATATACATATATACATATATAATGCATAAAATTATTAATGCCTGCCATAAATACACATATGACTAGTTTAGACATAACTAGTGATAGTTATATCTGATGAGAAGGTTAAGTCTTAAAGTTGGTTTGTAATGGGGCACCTGGGTGGCTCAGTTGGTTAAGTGTCGACTTCGGCTCAGGTGATGATCTCACCGTTCATGAGCTCGAGCCCTTGCATTGGGCTCTGTGCTGACAGCTCAGAGCCTGGAGCCCGCTTTGAATCCTGTGTCTCCTTCTCTCTCTGCTCCTCCCCCGTTCGTGCTCTGTCTCTCTCTCTCTCTCAAAAATAAAATAAACATAAAAAAAAAGTTGGTTTGTAAGGAAAAATATCCAGTAGTAAAAAGTATCTTTAGAGATCATTAAAACACTCACCAAGTAAAAAACATGTAATATGGGTGGTTCAGCAACCCTGGTTCTATTAAATTTCAAAGTACAAATTAATATATTACATAAACTTATATTACATAAATAGGTATATACCTGAATATTTTATGTTACATGCACTTCACAAAAAAGAATGACTACAGGTGAATTTCTACAACTAAATGTACATATCATGCAAGTGCACTACTGTACCGATAACTAACATTCACTGAGAGCTTCCTGAGAGTCACATATTATGCTAATTTTTATGTTACCATATTTAATGCTTTACAGATGTCTATGAGGTAGATCCAAACTCACAAATACAGATGATGAAACAAAAGTCTT
Source organism: Panthera tigris (assembly GCF_018350195.1). Taxonomy (NCBI): domain Eukaryota; kingdom Metazoa; phylum Chordata; class Mammalia; order Carnivora; family Felidae; genus Panthera; species Panthera tigris. Next base: position 137,983,377 of record NC_056667.1, on the reverse strand, counting down.
TGAAAGTTTTAGTCACACAGGAAGTAAATACCAATGACACAATTTAAATCCATTCATTTTGAGTTTGGAACTCACACTCCTGGAATATGAATTAGCGTTCATACTCTCGTTTGGATGCACATAACTGTGCATCAAACAAGGCAGCAGAAAGAATCTTATAGATATCAAAGATGATAGGTTTGTCAAAGATTCATAACCTAATTTCCAAATTCTTATGTGAAAACTATGGCAATAGGACTTCTAATCAAGATGGCACTGGAAACACACATTAGAGACTTGTCTGTTTCAAATACATAGCATTATAAAGTACAGAGAGAAAAAAATCAAAAGACATGTGTACTAAAAAATTTTTTGTTACTGTTTATTTATTTTTGAGAGAGAGAGAGAGAGTGTTAGCAGGGAGAGGCAGAGAAAGAGGGAGACACAGAATCTGAAGCAGGCTCCAGACTCCGAGCTGTCAGCACAGAGCCCGATGTGGGGCTCAAACTCATGAACCATGAGATCATGACCTGAGCCAAACTCGGATGCTTAACCGACTGAGCCACCCAGGTGCCTCAAAAGATATATGTGTACTAAAAATAAAAATCCCCATGTAACAGAACACAAAGCAATAAGTAAGGTTGGTGGTGTAGACTTGTTAAGTTCCAGGTCTGGTAGCAGACAGAGACACCAGGGGTTGATATTGTATGGTAGTGGAGATGAAAAAGAACACCTGGCAAGAGAGTTTAGCCAGTCTCACTGCATGAAATCTGCACTGAGGAGTGATTCACCAAACTTTGAAAAAGAGACTGGAAAAAGTTCAGCTAAAGCTTATGCAAACCCAGGGATCCAGAAGATGAAGACAAAGCCAACCTCCTAAAATATAGGACAAGACCCTCCTGCTGCCCCTACTTACTCAATGATTAGAATGAGCAGAAAAAGAGGAGATAAGAGAGAAAAGTTTTCTTTTCAGTACAAGCCTGCAAGCTAATTTCCAATGCACATGAGGAAAACTTAAAGCAAAGAAAGATAAGACCTCAACAATTAGCAGAGTATATAAAGTTAAAAAGAAAAGAAATATGCAAAACAAATACATACACAGAGCAATCAGAAAACATCTTAAAAATGAGGTTTTAAGATTCTCAAAGAAATAAAGGAATAATATCTGTAAAAAGAATGAGAAAATATGAAACAAAGTCATAAGACAAGAATATATGTATATAAAAATACATAAGAAACATCTTTGAAAATGAAAATACTCAGGGCGCCTGGGTGGCTCAATCGGTTAAGCGTCCGACTTCGGCTCAGGTCATGATCTCATGGTTCATGAGTTCGAGCCCCATGCTGGGCTCTGTGCTGACAGCTCAGAGCCTGGAACCTGCTTCAGATTCTGTGTCTCCTTCTCTCTCAGCCCCTCCCCTGCTCATGCTCTCTCTCTCTGTGTTTCAATAATAAATAAACATTAAAAAAAAAGAAAATGAAAATACTGAATTAACTGAAAAAGAAAACATTAGTAGACACCAGAAATTCTAAACTGGATATAGGAGAAAACACAATAAACTGGAAAACAGATTTGAGAAAATCACAAAGAATAAGACACTGAGATACAAAGAGATGAAAACTGGGAAAGAGTAGTTAACAGTCATGGAGGATAGATGCTTTAACATATATCCAAACAAAATTTTCAGAAATAGAAGATAGAAGGCATGGCAGATATGCAATGTTTGAATATATAATGGTTGAAATATTTCCAGTATTAAAGGTCAGTATGATACCCATGATTAAAAGCACCATAATCGTTGAATCTATAGAAATATACATGAAAATAAATTCACACCTCAACCTTTCATATAGCAAATGCAAAAATCAAGGTTAATAAGAAAGTTTTTTTTTTTTTTTAAAGTAGGCTCCATGCCCAGTGTGGAGCCCAATGTGGGGCTTGAACTCATGACCCTGAGATCGAGACCTGAAATGAGATCAAGAGTCGGACACTTAACCAACTCAGGCACCCAGGCACTCCAAGAGAAAATCTTAATACCATAAGAGAGAGAGAGAGAGAGAGAGAGAGAGAGAGGTGGGGGGTGGGGGGTAAGATTATCTGTAAAGTAACAATAATTAATTGGCAGGCTTCTTATCTATATCAAAAGATTCTGGAAGATACTAGAGTAGTATCTCCAAAGTACTGATGGAAAAATAACTGTAACCTAAACATTTAAATGAACTAAATTACCATCAAATAGGGAGGCCAAAATAAAGATATTTTTAGGCCTATGAAAACTAGTTTATTGCTAGACATGTTGAAATTATTTCTTATAGCCAAAAAAACCCCTCCAAAATAAAAAACAAAACAAAAATAAAAAACAAAAACCCCAAAACTGAACACTGTGGAAAGGCATGGGACATAAGAGAAAAATGTGAGCACAGAAATCAAACTAATGTGTGTTTTAGAATAAAACCAACAGGAGTAACTGGGTGGCTAATAAGTGTCGGACTTTGGCTAAGGTCAAGATCTCACAGTTCATGAGTCTGAGCTCCATGTCGGGCTCTGTGTTGACAGCTCAAAGCCTGGAGCCTACTTCAGATTCTGTGTCTCCCTCTCTGTCCTTTCCTCACTCATGTCCTCTCCTTCTCTCAAAATTAAATAAACATTAAAAAAACTTTTTTAAATACAATAAAACCAACAAAACACCAAGGAGAAATTACAATTCTAAATACATTTGTAAAGAAAGGTAACAGATAAAATGTGGAGATTATTTAGGGAGAGAATATTCTAAGCAATTTTAAGTTTCGTGAGAAAATACTATAGTACTTATATATATTAAAAATTTATGGGTAATAACTAAAAGAAAAGAAATGCAAACTTTATAGCTTCCAAACTAGCAGAGTGGAGAAAAAAGGATGAGAAAGAAAGAAAGAAAAAAACAAAATAAAAATGGGTCCAAATATGTCTATGACTACAATAATCATAAATGTATTAAATTAACTTCTTAAAAGAAAAATACTATCAAAGTGGGCTTAGAAAAATAATTCCAGCTTTATTATGCTCAGATGGGACACACCTAGAACAAAATGGTTTGGTGGTATAAAAATAAAAAAGAATGCAAAAGACTTTCCAGGCAGATACTAGCTAAAAGAATGTATGAATGTAGGAGACAACATATTAATAAGCTTTCCTAATAGCTGTATATTAAAAAAAACCCAGCTCCAAAAAATAGGGAATTCCTATTATACATACATAATTACTGATTCAATTTATTTGCTGGTTATTGGGCTTTTCATGGTTCCTATTTCTCCCTGTTTCAGTTTTGATAGTTTATATGTTTCTGAGAATTTATTCATTTCTTCCAGGTTATCCAGTTTGTTGGCATATAGTTTTTCATAATATTCTCTTATAATTGTTTGCATTTCTGTAGTGTTGGTTGTCATTTCTCCTCTCTCATTTGTGGTTTTATTTATTTGGGTCCTTTCTCTTTTCTTTTTGATAAGTCTGGCAAGAGGTTTCTGAATTATATTAATATGTTCAAAGAACCAGCTCTGGTTTCATTGATCTGTTCTATTGTTTCTTTAGTTTCTATATCATTTATTTCTGCTCTAATCTCTATAATTTCCTTCCTTCTGCTGGCATTAGGCTTTGTTACTCTTTTTCTAGCTCCTTTAGGTGAAAGGTTAGGTTGTTTATTTTGAGATTTTTCTTGCTTCTTAGGTAGGCATATATTGATTGATATTTCCTTCTTACAATTGTTTTTGCTGCATCCCAAAAGTTTTGGACCATTGTTTTCAGTTTCATTTGTTTCCATGTATTTTAAATTTTTTTTAAATGTTTATTTATTTTTTAGAGAGAGAGAGACAGAATGCAAGTGGGTTGGGGGCAGAGAGAGAGGGAGACACAGAATCCGAAGCAGGCTGCAGGCTCTCAGCCGTCAGCACAGAGCCTGACACGGGGTTCAAACTAACGAGCTGTGAGATCATGACCTGAGCTGAAGTCGGACACTCAACCGACTGAGCCACCAAAGCGCCCCTATTTCCATGTATTTTTAAATTTCTTTTCTGATTCTTGGTTGACTCATTCATTGTTTAGTAGCATGCTGTTTAACCTTCATGTATTTGTGGACTTCCCAAATTTTTTCTTGTACTTGCCAGGGACTGAAGGAGAGGGGCTGACTACAAAGAGATACAGGAAATTTTTGCGGGTGATGGAAGTTGTATAAATTAACTGTGGTGGTAGTTAAATGAATAGGTAAATTTGTCAAAACTCAGAATAGCACACTAAAAAGATGATTTGGTTTTATTTAAATTATACCTTAATTAACTTGATTTCAAAAGGTCTGCTTAATTGCTTAAAATAGTGGTAAAAACATTGCCTCAAACACATTTATTAAATTAGAAAAATGATTAAAAATCGATCAAATGTTTTAATCAAACAAGTAAGATAAAACCAGAGTAAATGTAGGAAACAAGGTGAGAAATGATGAAGATAATCTAGCAAGACTGATGAACAAAACAAACAAAAAACCATTATGGGTATATACATAAACTTTACAGACTTAAAAAAGACTGCATATTCATATACAGACTTAAAAAAATTTTTTTTAACATTTATTCATTTTTGAGAGAAAGAGTGTGAGTGGGGGAGGGGCAGAGAGAGAGGGAGACACAGAATCTCAGGCAGGCGCCAGGCTCTGAGCTGTCAACACGGAGCCCAATGCAGGGCTCAAACTCATGGACCTGCAAGATCATGACCTGAGCTGAAGTCAGATACTTAACAACTGAGCCACCCAGGTGCCCCAAATCCAGACTATTAATAACACCCTAGGACATATTTGATACCTAAATGAACCGATCAACTTATTTACTTTTTTATTTATTTTTGAGAGAGAGAGAGAGTGTACAAGTGAGTGAGGGACAGAGAGAGAGAGAATCCCACAAGGGGCAGAGAGAGGGAGAGAGAAAGGAAGAGAGAGAGAATCCCAAAGTGCGGCTCAAGCTCATGTGATGTGGGGCTTGAATTCATCAGGTGAGATCATGACCTGAGCCAAAGTTGGATGCTTAACTGCTTAACCAACTGCACCATCCAGGCACCCCTGAATTGGTCAATTTATACTTATATATTTTATATATATATAAATATAAATATATAAATATATATACATATATAATATATATCTGGGTTTTTTTCTGGTAGAATTCAAGAAAGGAATGGGTTTTACAAAATGCCTCATACGGTCATACTCCAACCAAATTTTAATGATCTGTATTCATTAAACTCTCACTAGGAATATTTTCCTTATTACTAAAATCTTATCCAACTTTTCAGTCCCAAGGCTTTGATCTTTCCATAAGCTTTTACCATTTCTTTCCATTGCTCTCTAATTGCCTTACCTATACGACTGTTGTCTATTCAACCTCAACTTACACTTATTTTGTATTCTTAACTGGATTTCACATAATGCTCTATAACTACTGTGAGTGACAAATGAAATTGTTTTTTTTAAGACTGGTGTTGAAGAAAGGAAGACACGATTGCTTTCTGAAGTTATAGAGATGAGAGTACCTCAATTGAGTATATTAAAACTAGAGAAAAAATAAACTTTCCATTTCCTCTTCTCTGGGTTTAAATTTTTTTATGGACCTATATAATCTTCACCAAAAATTCTGAATTCCTGACACTGGGTATTTACAGAACTGCTCTTTATGATGAGAAAACAGAGAAAAATCATCATATGTACATATAAATAAGGGGTTCCTTCTGAGGAATCATATCAAATATTTCCTTATGAAACAGATGTACGTCAAGAAAGAGCAGATCACTTCAAAAAATATCTTACATGATAACTAAAGGCAATGTATGATTCTTGACTGAAACTTACAGAAAATAAATGCTATAATAGGATAGTATCAAAATAAATGGCAACATTTGACTATAAGACTGTATATTGGGGTGCCTGGGTGGCTCAGTCGGTTAAGTATCCGACTTTGGCTCAGGTCATGGGCTCGTGGTTTGTGAGTTCAAGCCCCACGGTGGGCTCTGTGTTGACAGCTTGGAGCCTGAAGCCTGCTTCAGATTCTGAGTTACCTCTCTCTGCCCCTCCCTTGCTCTCTCTCTCTCAAAAATAAATAAACATTAAAAATTTTTTTAAAAAGACTGTATATTACATGATAGCATTGTATCCATGTTAAAGTTTATGAACTCAATAACTAATTCATTGTTGCTTTGTGTACTGTAAGAAACATCATCTAAAATGAAAAAGATGGAGCGCTTGGGTGGCTCAGTTGGCTAAGTGTCCGACTTTGGCTCAGATCATGATCTCACAGTCCGTGAGTTTAAGCCTCGTGTCAGGCTCTGTGCTGAGAGCTCAGAGCCTGGAGCCTGCTTCAGATTCTATGTCTTCTTCTCTGTCTTCCCTTCCCCCTCTCATACTCTGTCTCTCTTTCAAAAATAAAATTAAAAAAAATGAATAAAATGAAAAAGAAAATCAGGTTGACATCAGACTTCTCTCACACAACCATATATAATAGAAGACAATGGAGCATGCTCAATTAGTTTTTAAAAGTAAAAGATGTCTACCCAAGAATTCAAAGCTAGCCTAGCTCTATTATTCACCTCTTTAAAAAAAAAATTAATGTTTATTTTTATTTATTATTTATTTATTTATATTATTTACTTTTTATTACAATAAAAAAGTGTGTGCATGCATGTGCATGGGGGGGGGCAAAGGTAAGAATGAGAGGAAGTAAAATTATGTTGAGTCTCTTATTGTACATACAGGGAACTATTATATAATTGTATTCACGACACTGAAAGAAGGATGTAGCACTTGCAGAGTAAAAATATAATATATAACTCACAAATGGGAATGAGAATAAAGATAAAAAAAAACTTAGCAGGTTCAGCAAAATATAGGAAGAGAAAAAGAATAGGAAAAAGCAAAAAAATAAGTATTAAAAACACAGTTCAGCACTAAGTACACATGATGAAAAAGTTCCATATCCGTGAGGAACACAGGCAAATTTAAGTACTCTCACTTTCCAGGGCTTCTATGAGATAAGATAAAGAAAGAGAAGAAGAAAATGTTTTCTAAAAAGAAGTGTAAAAAATAGTATAAAGTAAGAACAAATCTATTTTTTTTCATAATAACAGTGAGATCATTCAGTTCTTTGACTAAAAAAATAAGACCTTTAGGCTTGTCTAAAAAACAAAATCCAATCCTTTGCTGATTTCTATGTTACATAAGCAATTTTATGCTGTAAGACTCACATCTTAAAAATTTATAAGCAAAAGTTAACATTAAAGGAACAGGGAAAGATCCATCAGATGACACAAACCAAAAAGCAAGAGCAGCAACATTAATAGCAATACTTGTGGAAATCAAAGCAAAGTATATGATACAGGCAAAGTCAATTATTTTTAACTGATTAAAAAGTATGGATCTACATTAAGGATATATATTTTATGAACTTTATGCTACAAATAACATAGCACTGAAATATGAAAATATTTGAAATTCAAGAAGAATATGAAATTTTGGAAGTAATTGTTGGGAAAATAACTTTTCTCACAGTCATTTTTACAAATCAAGCATCCAGAATTAAATTAAAAAATCAACCAACACAATGTATGTGCATAACTTTGGATATAGAAGAGACCATAATTTTCTTCAAATGTCCATGTAATGTTTATCAAAATTGATTATATTGTATACCACAATAAAAACTTCATTGAACTTCAAAAGCTAAAAAATTTATAGTCTAGCAACTAATCACAGGACAATAAACCTAGAAACTACTGATTAAAGATAAAAAGAATAAATAATACTATCTAGAGACAAAAAAAATCATTCTCTAAAGAGGAAATAAAGTCATAAATTAGATATTTCATATTTTAAAAATAACAAAAAGGCAGTCAAAAGTTCTTAAGTTAGGTTTCAGTTACGAGATGAGAGGTTGAACTCATATTTCTATCTCCTATCTCTTGAGATCTCATTAAAATACTAGTAAAGAAATAATTTTTAAAGGGAAAAAACATACAATTAAGAGAAGGGATGAAAGACAACCTATCAGTGGAAAAGGGAGTTTAACAACTTCAGAGAGAAGGAAAGTAGAAGGAGTTTTAAGTGCTAAAGCAGAACAGTAAAGCAGGGAGCCAACCCACTTGAGGTAGCCCAGAAATGCAGAAAACACAAAATATGACAGACTTTGGTAGACAGACATAGAGCTGAAAGCAGGAAATAAATGAAAGTCAGAAGACAAAGTTGTGCATTTCCCAACTACTTGTCACCCTAGGATGATCAGCAGTCACTTCCACCCTTACTTCAATTAAAAAAAAATGAGGTTTCTTGTCCAAAGAAATTTCACACACCATCTGGTATGAATCAGGGTGGCTAGAATGAGAGGCAGTGCTTCCCATCAGAGACATCAGCATTTTACACTTAGGGTTTGTAAAACACAGTGACTATTTTCATGTATATCTCATACAAAGTGAAGTCAGCCAATATACGAGTCTATACTAAAGCTCTTCTATTTACTCTATTTAAAAAGTAAACAAGGACCAAAGATCATCAACTACTTGAAGTATATCTGCCACAACGAAGAGAAAAATAAAGACCACAAATGGGGGGAAACTGACTATGGAGAAAGTGGAGAATATTTACAAAATATAAAATAACTTTGAAAAGCTTCCAATACATCCATAAAACAAGAACAGGATATCATTAAGAAAGAATGAGGTTAAAATAAGAAGGAGCCCTTGGAAATTAATATATGATTACCAAATTCAATATTTGGAAGTTTGGAAAATCAAGTTAAGAAATATCTTTAAAAAACAGAATAAAAAGTACAGGATAGGCTTTGAGAAAGAAGTTAAGAGTTACAGAGGATTGATTTTAAAGGGTTACCATTCAACTAACAAAAAAGCCTCAGAATGAAAAAAACTGGGGATATATACAAGGAAAAATAATCATAGAAATAATAAAAGGATAATCCAGAGATTAAAAAAGGATATAAAACTCCAGATTAAAGGATCCCTGTATGCCAAGCATAATAGATTTTAAAAAAATCCATAATTAGGCATAGCTTCATGAAACTTTGGACCACTAGGTAAGGAGATCTTAAAGCCTTCTAGTAAGAAGAAACAAGTCAGATAGCAATCATCTGATGAGCAATACTGGAAGAAATGGAGCAGTCTTAAAGTTGTAAGAAAATGATTTGAACTCTGGTATCTAGCAAAAGCAGTTTTCAAATATGGAAATAGAATAAAGAATTTTTCAGGTCTACAAGGACTTAAAGAATTTACTTCCTATACATACTTTCTGGAATGATTACTTGAGCTTTTGCATCGAATCTAGCAAAAGAAGAGAGGAAATCAAGAAAGAGGAAGACTCGGGGATCAAAGAAATAACTCTCACTCAGGACATTTGATTAGACACATGTTTAACTCTCAGACTAAAATATAGACTAGCAAATTGAAAAAAAAAGGAGTGACTGAAGGAAAAAAGAGTAATTCACAGAAGAATATTTAGCAAAAACACATGCCAATTCAGTTAAGTCTTATTGTTAATGTGCATTGGCAAAAGAAAATTAAGTTATAATCTATCATGGTTGTGGGTGTAGAGAAAGGTGAGAGAAAATTCAAGCATTTTAAAGTTTTTGTTTTGTTAGGATTTACTGATTACGTCTATATTTTATTAAGAGAATGAAAGTTTCTTATACGTGGGTGTGGAAAAAAATTAATACAGGATGCAAAATTTCCAAACCACAAAAAGAAAAACCAGGATAAAAAGGAATATTAGATCAGTTCCACTGAAAGCAGGAAAAAAAAATAAGACAAATAAATATGCAAAAAAGTAATAAGTAGAAATCTAATTATGAGGCAGGAAATAGTGCAAATGTATCAATAATCATAATGCATACTAACAAATTCTATTATTTCATTAAAAGACAAAGACTCTGGCTAAAAAGAAAGAAGGAAAGGAAGGAAGGGGGTAAGGATGAATGGAAGGAAGGAAGGAAGCAAGAAAGGAAGGTAGAAATTCCAGCGACAAACTAGTTTAAAAAGGCACACTTAAATCAGTATGATGGAGCAATGTTGAAAATCAAAGGATAAAAAAGATAAACCATATAAATGCTAACAAAAGAAAGCAGCTATAAGATAAAAAAAAATTAATGTTTATTTTGAGAGAGAGAGAGTGAGCATACGTGTGTGAGCACACAGCGGAGGAGCAGAGAGAGAGGAAGAGAGAGAGAATCCCAAGCAGGCTCTATGCTGTTAGTACAGAGCCTGATGCAGGACTTGATCTCATGAACCATGAGATCACGACCCGAGCAGAAATCAAGGGTCAGATGCTCAACTGACTGAGCCACACAGGCACACAGAAAAAACTTTTTAATTGAAGACAAAATCCATTAGTTATGACATGAAGGGTATTTAAATTGAAAAAGTCAAATTCCAACAAAAACATAATAATAATCTTGATGCCTTAGTCTTATTTAGAAACATATGTTCTGTACATACACACATACACATATATATACTATTAATATATGTAGTATGTGTAGTTTAGTATACAATAGTACATATTACATAATATATAGTATTTATATTAGTATATAATAGCATATAGTATAATATATATACTGTGTGTATATACACACACACAATATTCATAGTACATATCTGTTTGTATACACATACACACACAGATATTGTTTACTAATATAAGGAGAAATAGTCATATCTACAACCATAGTAGAAAACTAAATAGAGCGTTTTCATAAATTAACAACCAAGTAGGCAAAAATAAATGTCAGAAATATTAAGCTTCATCAACAGAAAATACGTATTGTTCGTAAATACCCATAGAGGATAATTATGTATTAGGCTATAAAGAAAATTGCAATAATTCCCGAAGTGGAAATTATGCAGAGCATATCATCTAAACTAAGAAATAACACTATCAGGGCACCTGGGTGGCTCAGTCAGTTAAGTATCTGACTTTGGCTCAGGTCATGATCTCATGGGTCGTGAGTTCGAGCCCTGCATTGGGCTCTGTGCTGACAGCCTAGAGCCTGTTTCAGATTCTTTGTACCACCCCCCCACCCCGCCCCTCCCCTGCTCGCACTCTGTCTCCGCCTCTCTCGAAAATAAACATTAAAAAAATGTTTTTAATAAAAAAAATAACACTATCAATCGACAGCAAAGAAATAACTAAACACATATCCTCTTAGAATTAAAAAAAATATTTTTCTAAATAATGCCTGTATTAAAGAGGAAATAAAAAATAGATTACAGACTATTCAGAAATAATTGACCTCAGAAAAAAACCCTAGAGCTTTAAAAGTTTTTAAAAATGTTTTACAAAAACATTTATGTATTAAAAAAAGAGACCTACTTTGAAACATATGAACCAAGCATTTAATTCAAGGATCAAGAAAAGAAAAATAATATAAACCTAAAGAAAAGAGAACAAAGAGATGAACAGTGATAAAAAACAGAAATAAAGAAAACAAAAACAAAATGGTACACTTGGACCACCAAACAAAAGCTGGCTGTTTCTACAGTCCAGTAAAACAGATAGTTCTGGTACTATTTCAGTATTTTGAATGATCTTAGAGAAAGAATAAAAGCCTTTAAATTTACTTTAAGAAACTGATGTACTTTGCTATGAAACATGACAATGATATAAAACATGACAATGATAAAGCAAAAATAAAAACTGAAAACTAATCTCACTTATTCTTTCATTCAGTATTTACTGAGAGTGTACTGTATTTCAGGTACTGCACCAGGGACTACGGATAAAGCAATGAATAAAAAGACAAATCCCTACCCCACCACCATTTGCTTATTTTGAAAATAAGCAAATCAATACACGACCAAGTACAGTTTATAAGAGGAATATGAGCTATCTATGTTGAGTATTTAATAAAATATATTATTATATTGATAGGTCAAAAAACCCCATATGATCATCCTTAAAAATGGTTAAAGTTATTTGATAAAGTTCAATATCTACTTCTATTTAAACTACTTTAGGTAAATAAGAAATTGTGCATGATATACTTATTTAACATTATTCTGCAAGAATTAGCAGTGCAACCAGATAAAATTATATGAGATGCAAACATTGGAAAAGATTTGGAATTATCATTATTTGCTAATGATAAAACTATGTACATGAAAAAACTCAAGTGTACCAGTTAAGCTAGTAAGATACTTCATGAAGTAAGATAGTTCATGCCTGTTATAAATAAATGTACAATGGGTGCAGGGGTGGCTAAGTCGGTTAAGCATCCGACTTCCGCTTAGGTCATGATCTTGCGGTTCATGGGTTCCAGCCCTGCGTCCGGCTCTGTGCTGACAGTTCAGAGCCTGGAGCCTGCTTTGGATTCTGTGTCTCCTTCTCTCTCTCTGCCCCTCCCCTGCTCACGCTCTGTCTCTCTCAAAACTATATAAACATAAAAAAAATTAAAAACAATAAATGTACATTAAAAATAAGAACAAGAAGAGTTTTATATAAACAGAAACATAGTAGAACATGTAATAGAAAAAAAGAGAGTTCACAACAGCAACAATGGTAATGGTAATACCATAGAAGCTGCACTATTAAAATCAGTGGGAATAGGAAGAGCTCTACTAGACAATATGTCGGGCTCTGTGTTGACAATGTGGAGCCTACTTGGGATTCTCTCTCTCTTTCCCTCTCTCTCTGCCTCTCCCCTGCTCATGCTGTCTCTGTCTCTCAAAATAAATAAAAAAAACTTAAAAAAATTAAAAACTAAGAAAATTTTAAAAAGTGGGAGATAAATCAGAATTAAGTGTAGCTTGATTTGATTGAGTTATTTTATTACCTTCTGTACTTTTAATATGTTTGAAATATTTCATAATGAAAAATAGAAACTTTGCAACATCTATAGTCCATTTGATCTTTATTTTGGTGTAAATTGTGAGATTAGGGGACTAATTTTATTCCCATTGCCACACTATTGAATAATCCATGCTTTCCCCATTTTAATTTGAAATGCCTGCATCATATTGTAAATTTTTCTATGCTTTTCTATTTCTGTCTTCGTTCTGTTCTTTTTAATGTCTATTCTGGCCTCAATACTAATGTTTTAGTTATTAAACCCTTTAAAATAAGTTTATAAATGAATAGATGGCCAAACCTATATTACTTCTCCTTCTCTTTCCTGTCCTTCTTCCCCTCCCCAAAACATTTGCCTGGTACCTCCTTTGTGTTTATTGTCCCTCATAGCATACCAAGTAAATGTTAGAAGATCTGGAATAACTCCTGATGAAGCTTGGAATACTTTATGCCAGCTCCATAAAGACAGGGATTTGTTTTATTTTTTGCTGTATCTCAACAGCTTCCACAGAATTTGACATACAGTAGTGTCTGAATATTTGTTCAGTGAATTCATTCATTTAAAAAAATGCACAAAAAAACCCTGAAAAGCTAGGATTTTATTATATTAATAGACTAATGGGAGGATATTTTGCATCTTTATCATATTTAGTCATGCCAACATGGATCTGTTTGTTAATGTGGTTTTAAATGTCTCCCAGCAAAGTTTTACAATTTTCTTCAGCTAAATTGTAAATGGAATTCCTTTTATGTTTATCCTTTGTATGATTTTTATTATTATTAATATCCTTTTTCTTTCTTCTTAAAAATTGGCATTGGTAAACAGGGAGTTACTAAATTTGTGAGTTTATTTTTTATTCAACAAACTTGCTATCTTCTTTTAATCTGAAAATAATATTTTGTGTTTTGCTAGCCAATCTATATATTTCTCTTCTTTTTCTTTTCTTATTTTATTGGGTAGAACTTGTAGTAAGTTGAGATGCTGGAGTGATGATAGGCAACATTTTTTTTTTGAGACTTTCAAATGGAATGCTTGCTGTTTTATAAATTTTATTTTTAGATTTTTGTAGATACCTTTTTATCAGATTAAGAAATTTTCCTTCAGTTCTTAATTTGCTATTTGTTGTAATTGTTGTTGAATTTTACTGAATGCTTTTTACACATAATTATACAGTTTTTCTCTTTTAATATATTCAATGTAGTAGATTACCTTGATAGATTTTTTTTTTTTTAAAAAAAAACATTGAACCATTCCTGGAATAAAGCCTACATGCTCAGGAGATAATACCCACATACATAAACATTATTCACTTCAATCTGCCAATATTTTATTTACAATTCCTGCATCAAAGTTTCCATGTGAAACTGGAATATAATTTTTCTTTCTTTATTGTTTTTGCCTTATTTTGACATTAAAATCAAAAGAGAGACACTTTCCCACTGTTTCTGAAATATTTCTTTCCTTTTTCACCTTAGTCTGAGCCACCATCTGAATTATCCTCTAATCCTCCCTTCTTTTCAAATTTATTTTTTCTATTCCCTGACCCCATTTTTTCCTTCCTGCATTTTACCACCTCACACATACTCTAGAATGTAAGCTCCAAGAGTAAGGAGTTTGGGTCTCCCCAGAAATTTGGCTTCTATTACCTATAACCTTGTTATAACCCTATAACAAGGGTTTCAAAATTTCTGTTGAATAAATGAAAGAAATAAGATCCTACTTTTCATCGTTCAGGCTGGCAAAGATAAAAAGCTTGAAATGCCCATATTGACACTTTGGGGAAAAAAATGAACATACATTTATATGCATATATTCTAAAAAGTAATTCGAAGATAGCAACCAAAAGCCTTTAAAATGTGATACCTTTGACCAAAGAAGGGTAGTTCTAGCAATTTATTTTTTTGATATACTCTAATAATGTGAAAACATTTTTTATCAAAGCATTGTTTACCAGGAAAAAATGGCAAACAACCTAATTGTTCAATGATACGTAATTTTTAAATAAATTATGATACATCCATTGAGTGGAACAGTATGTACTTCTAAAGTTGTCATGGAAAGATGTTTAGGACAAATTGCATACTTTAAAGATGGTAATATAATATGCACAATCATTCTATTCTGGTAAAAAAGTTTACTTCTATATATTGAACAACGCCTAGAATGTGCACAAAAATATTGCTATGGTTTACCATTAGTACTAAGATAAACAAAACTCTTTTTCTTTTCCTTTACCCATATTTTTCTACCTTTCTATCATGAACACTATGTTTTCGTTGAAAAGCATAATTTTAAAGCAAATTCTAATATCACGCTGTCACCAATTTAATGAAAAGTCTCTGGGTTTGGGAAGTAAGATCAAATATTCAAGTGTGTGTACGTGTGTGTGTGTAAATGACATCTATTGTGGGCTACTCAGTATCTGAACACACTTCTTATTTTGGGGAATCTCACAACAAATTACTAATGAGAAATAATGTGACTTAGGTTCAGGCAAACCAATGCTTCCATCTAGAACTTTCAATTCTGTGACAGCAATGCAGAGACACAGAAGTCATTAGCAATTACTCATTGAACATGTGCCCAACTGAGATACCAAACTCCAAGAGTGTCCAAGGGCAGCAGAGTGCAGCAGCATGATGAAGAATGTCCAGTGGAAACTATGTTAGCAGCAGCTCCTAAAGCAGAATTCCTATGGCATAATATTGGCTATGCTTTGCCTTCTTTGGTTTCTACTACATTCTTAAGCCTGGTTCTCCAGTGCCCATACAAATTCTGTAGAACTCTATGATATGTTTCCAAAAGAGTCCTTTTGTGCTTTAGACAGGTTCAGCTTCTATTGCTTAGAATAGATGTACAGTAGGAAATGTACAGTATAGTAGGAAAGGCACTGGAGGATATATAGCTCCTGCAATCCAAGAACATCTATTGTGGTGAAAAAGAGAAATAGTCAGTTGTAACTACATGTGATAAACGTTGTGATCTAGAGCACATACTGGGGCATATGGTATAATTCTCAATTAGTATAGCTGGCATCTGGTACAACTGCTTTGCAATTATCACCAGTTAATGCTCTTGCATTTCAAAAATTGCCACTATTTTTCTAGGTAGTTCAAAAGTTTACTAGAGAGTGCATGGGTTTAATGCCAGAGAGATCAGGTATGAATACCAGCAATGATATTTACTATTTTGTGACCTTGGACAATAGATCTAATCTCTCTAGGTCTTAATCTCTTCATTTGTTAATTATTGTGAGGATTCAACATGATCATATTAAAATTTCACATATCCCATGCTGAAATTCTTAACTCTGCTCCTTTATTCTGTGGCTCACATTATATCTACACTTTTAATTCATGTATACTTCCACTATAAACACCGCTTGCCAATATGATCAGTTCTTTCTATCTCATCAGAATATGAAACTCCTATGCATAAATCTAAATATCTGCTTTATTTCATACTATGCATCAGCTACTGCAGTTCTGGTAGAGAAATTAGAAATAGCCCATATAAAGTCAAGCTGCCCTTTGCCCAGACTCACAATGCTATGTTCAGATAAATACAAACAAAATGGTAGCCCATATCCAAAAAAGCACTGAAAAGTGAAAAAAAGAATTTAAATCTTTGCTGAACTCTCATGAAGAAGAACTAATGTAAGATTTCATTGCTAATACATAGCAAAAAATCTTAAAATTCTCTTTTGTCATCTCCTTAAATCACAGAGTAGGGTAGCTGCCCAGAATCTTAACTTAGACCCTCAAATCTTCCTCAAACTATCTCTCTAAGCTCCACCTAATATAACTTTTTCCCTTAATACATCCTTTCTTCCAGTCTTTCTGGATTATTTTCTCCCTCTAACTTCCTAATGTAAATGAATCAAGCTTTCTCAGCTTCTTTCAATTCTCCTCCCTTCCCATCTATATAAAACAGCGCGTGCACGTGCGCGCGCGCACACACACACACACACACACACACACACACACACACACACAAATGGCCCTGAAGCCTGAGCAAACAGAAAAAGATTGATTAACTTTTAAGTATTCATAATCTTTTATCCTTCCACATGCCTTCCAAATTTCTCCTTCCCTCATTCCCAACCATCTCTCCCCTTGTCCCTTTCTCCCTTCCTGCCCCCCCCCTTTTCTCTCTTTCTCTCCCTCTTACTCATGCCCACACCCCCACACCCACAATTGTATAGAGTTGAGCCATGAAATATTTTGATTTGAAACTGCAATTGTGTCTTTAAAAACGCTTGGCAATCCTACATTTTCCTGCTTGGTCTTTTACTCTTTCCCAGCTCTGATCTTTCTCCTGAGCTACAGATTCACAAATGTCTCTACCTTCTGAACATCATCATTTGGGTGCTTTATGGGCATTTCAAACACAAAATTTAAAGTGAATGAAAGACTCAGAAACTTGCTCCTTAAATCTTCTTTTCTCTCCTGTATTCTCTATCCCAACTATCAACTTTCACTTGGTCAGTCAAACAAAAAGCCCTGGTGTGATCCCTGGCTTTTCTGCTTCCTTCATACTCTATGTTCATTAATCACCAAATCCTGATCTTTCTCAGTGTTATAATCTGTCACATTGTACAGTATTATACACATTAGCTGTTACTACCCTAGATCAGACTAGCTTCCATGTTTTCCTCTATCTGGTCTTCCTGTTTCCTGGTCTGTCTTATTTCAGTCCACTGTTTTTACTATTGTTAAAACAATCTTTTTAAGATGCCAATCTCATTCCGTCACTTAACAACATGGGTTCTGGAGTCTAACTGTTAAGTTCTGAACCTGATTTAATCATCAACTAGGGAGAGGGGAAAGTGTATGTTATAGTGGGTAAGCACACAGACACTAAAATCTGTTTGCCTTGGTTCAAATGCCAACGTTATCTTTATTAATAGATGACCTTGGAACTATTAGTTAAATTTGTAGGACATGATCTTCTTAATTGTAAAACTGAGATAACAAAAGAATCTATACTACAGAGAAGTTGTGAGGATTACATTAATAAATAGAAAGCTCTGACAGAGCCATGTAAATGCTATTATTATTATATGGCCTTACCTAGATATATAGCCTTTTAGTTCTTCAGTCGCCCTATCTATAAATCGAAGTAATATGTACAACACAAGTTTTTTGATATTAGACAACATAAAGAGACTCACATTAGATGTCATATTCTCTGTTAAAATATCCTCTTATCTCTCAATTCCCCAAGGCAGAAATCAATGTATATGCCGCCAGTGCCCCAGTATGTGCTCTAGATCATAACGTTTACCACATGTAGTTACAACGGACTATTTCTCTGTCTTCTTCATCACAATGGATGTTCTTGGATTGCAGGAGCTACATAGCCTCCAGTGGCTTTCCTACTGTACATCTGTACATTCCTACTGTACATCAGCAAAATTTTATTCTACAAGTTAATGAATGAATATATATAAAGTGCCTTTCCCAGTGTCTACCAAATAATGTCAATTCTCTTTATCAATTTTTCAGTCTGTATGGGGATGATGGTAGGACAATTTCCTACTAGAGTTCTCTTTGCTTTTAATTTTGACCTCCACCAAAGTACTAGGTCATTTGGTGATGAGCCCTTTTACCTGGATCTAAGCCAACTGTCACTGCTGAGTTTCAGTATCCCAACCTCAATAATCTCATAATAAGAAATTAAGTCACTTTTCCATTTCTGTGTCTTTTTCTGAAGGGCCAACACTGAAGAAAAATGTCTCTAACAATAGTTCAGGGCACATTCTTCAAACACTACAATGCCATCATGACATCATTAAAATTGATTCTTTCCCCACTAAAACATCTTCATGGAACAGATGAGGTTTGTTAAGTTTAAAGATTTTGCCTTGGAGATCCCTTAACTCTCGGAGGCTTTTCATAAACATATTTGGTATTTTACACATATTCATAATTAAAATATGAATGTGAATCATTTTCTTTCAGTGTTTCTTAATGAAGACACCTCTTATAATTTGGATAAATCTTTGGAAAAATCTTTGTTAGATGGGACTGTTCCATCCTCTGCAAGAAATCTGAGACTTCTGGACCCTTCCACTAGCACTCTCCAATGGCAATAACACTTTCCCATCACTGTGATAGCCAACAATGCTTCTAGACATTTCCAAACTCTCTTTGGGGAGCAAGAGTCAGGGGGAACAAAAATGATCACACTTAGATGAGGATCATTTTCAGTTAGATCATTCATCTAACCTTTAAAATATATCCATTTCTCTGGTATACTTATTACTTTGTCCCTATATCTTACTGATGAACTCAAGGCAAAGGTAAGGGTTACTTATTTTCTCTCTCAAGAAATGTATTTTTTCTTTACAGAGGTAAGATGTTAAGAAAAATCAACACTTGCATTAATTGAATAGGTATATACTTGCTAAACATTATCTTTGAACTATTTTTATTTGTAGTTAGTTAAACCTGCAAACTTGGCACTCTCTCCTACAATGTGAAGGAATTCCTCCGAAAAGTGACCACAGTTCTTCAAATCCATGACTAACAGATATTTTACATTGAATAGAAATTATGTAAAATGCATGTTTTAAATAGATTTTTATGGAAAATTCTACCTATCTAATTATTAGGTATAGTAAGTTACTGGGAAGTTTCTTAAAAATACTATGAATAGATACTGAATATTTTCAAATGCCTGTCATTTTCATCAAAATGGTAATCCAAACTAAAAATATCATAAAAATGAAGACCAATAATTTTTTATTTTGATGATAATAAGAATGACAAACTACAAAGAAGTACAAATTGTATGGGACTTCTTGGCTTTCTTTACTTATGACAACCTCACTGCAACAAGACAAAAAATCAGTGAGATAAATGATTCAAATACATCAAATAATAAAGTCTTCTGAAGTAGAGTTTTTATATTTCAATTGGAAATATAAACAAAGTCTTATTTTATAATGCAAATCTAACCTTTTCTACTTTGAAATAATTGCCCTGGCATGTTTCTTACATTGTTTCGAAGAAGTCAGGCATACCTACCTTTCCTCTTTGCACCCATCTGATTCCTAGCTTTTTCTTTTTAAAGAATATTTATTAAACATTTGTGTGTGTGTGCCCACAGCACTCTATTAAGTACTCTGAATTATGTCAGGGCAAGAAATGAAGGAAAAGGGGAAGCGCAAATTAAAACAACAGTGAGATATCGCTACACACCTATAAAATGGCCAAAATCTGGAACACTGACAACACCAAATGCTGGCAAGGATGTAGAACAGAAGAAACTCTCATACATTGCCTGTGGGGGTGCAAAACAATACAGCTATTGGGGAAGGCAGTTTGGTGTTTTTTTTTTTTTTTATAAAGCTAAACATACTCTTACCTTATGATCAAGTAATTGCACCCCTTGGCATTTAAGCAAAAGAGCTTAACATTTATGTCTGCACAAAAACCTACACACAGATGTTTACAGCAGTCTTATTCATAATTGCCAAAACTTGGAAGCAACCAAGATGTCCATCAGTAGGTGAACAGAGAAACTATGGTATATCCAGACAATAGAATATTATTCGGTACTAAAAAGCTATCATGCCATGAAAAGGCTGGATAAATCTTAAACACATATTACTAAATGAAAGAAGCCAATCTGAAAAGCTACATACTCTAGAGTTTCGATGATACGACATCTGGAAAAGGCATAATTATGGAGACAATAAAAGATCAGCAGTTGTCATGGGTGGGGTGGGAGTAGGGATAAATAGACATAGCAAAGGATTTTTAGGGCAGTTAAAATACTCTGTATGATATTATACATGTTTCCAAACCAATAGAATGTATAACACCAGGTATGAACCCTAAGGTAAACTATGGACTTTGGGTGATTATAATATGTCAGTGTGGGTTCATCCTTGGTAACAAATGTACCATTCTGGTAAGTTATGTTGATAACGGGGGATGCTGTGCATATGTGAAGTTAGGGGGTTATGGGAAATCTCTGTACCTTCCTCTCAATTTTGTTGTGAATGTAAAACTGTTCTAAAAATAGTCTTTTTAAAAAATGAAGGGAACCAAGAAAAAAGGATGTATTTTTAAAAACACACTATTTTTCAAATAGCTTGCTTTCTAGAAAAAAAAAGCCTTAAAAAAGAACTACATGCAACAAGCATGGTACAAGCCACAAAGTGCAAAGTGGCAGAATGGAATAGTAGAAAGAACACTAAACTTGAGTTAGAAAACTTGGGATCAAATCCAAATTACTGTGAAATTGGGCAAGACATTTATATTTACTTTTTCTAAATCCCAGTTTTCTTTCCTGTAAAGTAAGAATATTAACATTTATTTTAGAGTTGTTTGGAGAATTAATGAGCTAAATCTCTGAAAATACCAGCATAGTATAATGACTGGCACACTTAACTAGCCACCCATTAAATGTTTCTTTTCCATAAGTCTAGGAATGGAAAGCAAGGGGGAGCAAAAACTGGCGGGATTTTTTATAGTTTTATTACTTTGCCTACATGTCATAATTTATAGGGGAAAAACACTATCACAATGTATAGAAGAGCAGGAAACCCCTGGCTGTCTTCATTCAAACTTATTTCTGCCAAGTCATTCTCCACTTTCTGTATTATCTTATGGGACCCAGTGAAGAAAAAGGTGTATTGTATGGCTAGATGTTAGCTGTAGTAGCAGAATTCAGAAACACTGTTTTTTACATTGGGAAAATGGTCTATGAAGGCAGCTATTTCCAGAAGAGCCAAAAATAGAAAGTAGACAGGCATGCTATGAAAGTAGCTAGAAAGGCAGCTCTAGGGCAGGGCTTCTCAACTGTAACACTAATTGCATTTTGGGCCCCATGGCTCTTTGTTGTGGGGGGCTGTGCTGTGCATTGTTAGATGCGTAGGAGCATCACTTGCCTTGTATCATACCCCACTAATCATGACAACCTCAATTGCCAATAGATATTGCCAAATGTTCCTTTAGGAGGAAAAACTGCCCCTGGTTGAGAATCGCTGATTTAGATGGTAACAATGGAAGGAAAAGAAAAAGAAAAAAGAGTGAGGTAACTAATAATACTGTCCAAAAGATTCACAGTTAAAAAACAGGCACAATTTTAAAAGATTTATCAACACAAAAATGATACATGTTTATATGAATCATGTCTGGGGAAAACTATCAGCAGTAGCTCTCAAGTAGATCATGTCATGAGCAGACGAAGAATAAATGTCGTATAATGACTGTGTCGAAGGTCAGAAGCTGAGCGAAAGAAATAATGAACTGGGTGGGGGTAGACACAAAGATATGGGAGTGAGCCAGGTCTGTGGTGATTTTTTTCAGTGTGCCAATTTTAACTTTTTTTTTTTTTTTCCAAAAAACTAACTGAGGAAAACATGGTAGTAGATGGCAGGTGGATAGACAGGCAAAAGGATTAGAAATAGTCATTTGAAAGCATAATCAGATTAAAATATAAAAAGTCTTTTGTCCACTTTTCTTTTTTTCTTTTGAGGGGGTATTGATTTGTAATAATTCTTTTTCAATTACATGTGTTAAAAAGTCCTCTCCAGTTTGTAACTTGTTTTTTTCATTCTCTTTAAGGTGACTTTTGAGAGAAGAAACATCACAATTATAATGCAATAAAATTTAATGATCTTTTCCGTAATGACTTTTTTCATTTTGTATCTTAAATTTTTCCCTACTCTGAAGATATTTTCTTAAAATTTTATAGTTTTGCCTTTCACATTTAATTCTTTACATCACTTAGAGCTGGTCTTCATATAAGGTATGAAGCAGGGGTCACAACCATATAAATGTCTCTGGGCTGTCCTAATTCACTCCACTGGCCACCCCACCTGTCTTTGCACCAGTATAGTACTGTATTAATTACTAAAGCTTTATATTAAATCCTCAATGCTGGTAGGTCAAGTCTCCCCACCTAATTCTTCTTAAAGAGTATAATATCATTACCTTAATCCCATCTTTTATTTATTAAACAGATGTCTTTTATGTTCTGTGCAATAGTTTTAACATGTGAAATGTTTGCAAATCTTCTTCTTAGTATGGTTTCTGATACTCTTTCTTGATACCTTGTATTGTAAGTATTTAATATAAACTCATTTTTTTTGGCGGGGATGGATTTTATCTGTGGGAATTTTTTGAGTCCTATATTCTAAATAGATTCTTTAGGAGAGAATTCATGTTTGCTTCTACCAGTGACTTGGGGGATTTTAAACTTGGGACCACACTAAATTCTTGGCTTTAATTTTCCTTTTCATATCATATTCATAGTGTGAAGCTCAGTAGCAAACCCACAAGACCAGCTTGTGGTTACAAATGATTAGGGAGGCATTTTATTATTCTCAGGGCCAAGATAGGAACCAATCAGATTTTCTTGAAGTGCTGTAGGAAGTGATAGGCTGATCTTATTATGCACTCTCACAGTGAAGGTGCAAAGATTTGGAAGTCTATGCTGAGGGGACCTTATGTTTATGAAGAATCTTGGACTTTGATTCTTTCTTGTTCCTCTTTCTTTCAATGAGGGCAGAGTCTGTGAAACCCTAGCCCAGGGCTAACCAGGCTCGACAAATACCCTAAAGCTTACCTCTCTGGATGGCACTTTTACCTAGGTTTGTTTGTTTTGTTTTGTTTTAGCCTTTTAGGATAAACACACCATCACCATCTTTCACACCATCTTTCCAGTTCATAGTTGAATGCAATATTATGTTTATATCAATCATATCATTTTTAATTGTTTATCATGAAATGCTAGGGTGTCTAGTTCACCATACTAACAAGACATAAAGGTTAAATTTTATTTTTCTCCTCACCTTATCTATCTGTTCTCTTTTCTTTTTTAATTCCTGGTTTCAAAATACAAGATACTCATTTTGGAAAAAAAACCTCAAGTGATATGGAAGTATAAAAGTAAAAAATCACAGCCTCCTATCCAACCTTCCCATAACTCTAAGGAAAAGACACTGTTATAGTTTGCTCTCATACAATATATATTTTTATTTTTACAAAAATAGTATTATGCCTACAAACATTCCCCTATTGCTCCTTAACATGGTTCTAAAAAATAAACAAACATACATCAGGTAGAATTTAACATGTCATTAATTATAGATCTACATCATGAATATTTTCAAAAAAAAATACTGTCTTGCAAATATTGAATTTCTTTCTCTTTTCTTCAATATAGAATCCTATTTTCTGAAAGACATTCTGAAAGTGTATTTTAACTTGTTTTATTAAATATGCAATGTTTCATTACGGATCCACATTTCACTTATAACTATGTTATTTACCAATAAACATAGATTCAACATATTTTCAAGGTTTGATATTCTCATTTCTCTTTGTAAGACTGCATGATCAGAAGTTATCAACCTCAATGGGTTTAGAAATTTGTAAGTTATTAGTTAATAGTGGGTTTACAAAATATTCCCAACATGCTATGCAGGTGGTATTTCAAATGACACTAAGCAGATTTAAAGTAGTTATACTCCTTAAAGGGACTCAATATTCTCACTGGCTTTGAGGTACCACCTTCTCTGGCTGTTCACATGTGCTATGAAAGAATAGTTCTGAGAGATCAAATGAACAATTAGTGACATTTACCAATATTTTGGATGTCCACTATCTAAGAGGATAGATGTTACACATATTTTAAAGATGTGCTGAAAACCCATACTAATTTATTTAAAGTACTAACTGATTAAAATATTCCACCAACTATAGAAGTTATTTATTGTGAGAAAAAGATCAAAGATCTTTGTTTTAAATTTTGTCTATTTTATCAAAAGATGTTTTAAATATGGCTTTTGGAAAACTTTTGGAAACAAGGGAAAAAGCTCTTTAAGAATTAAAGTTCATTTCTGGCAGGGACGGGTTGCAGAAGCTGCAACAAAACCTGCCACAAGTTTAATAAAGTTTAATAAAAAAACAACTGTATAAAAATTAACATTTATGCCAACCGTATTTTCAAAGAATAGTGACAGATAGGAAAAAGAATAGGTGGAAAGAATTTTTTTTTCTAATTATAGAAAGCTCATGACAGAGAACAAGAGAAAAACTCTAGGCAATAAAAAGTGCTCTACATGGAAGGAAATGTAATTATAGCATACTAGGTTTTGCAATGAAGAATATTTACATAACACCAGTAAGCTAATTATTTACTTTTAAAACTACATTGGCAAGACGCGGGGGCAGAGAGCTACCAGGTGGTACAAGTGAGCTAGGTCATCATCTAATGATAATAGATAAATTATCTATAATTTCTATCTGTAAACAATGTATAATAATGGTAAGCTTACATAGAGCAGTAAAAAACCCTCCATATTATTTACAAATAGGTGGATGAATTACTTGGGAAAATAAAAGCAAGTGAAAGTTAAGGCAGTTAAAAATTAAAAGCAGTTAACTGTTGGTGGGCTCGTAGGGAGGGGACGCTCAATACCATTTGACTCAACATACGCAAATAATATTTTTTTTTTCTTAAAAAACAAAGGGAAAAGAGTAAGGTCCTAACAGGGAATCTAAGGCTGCCTATGCATTCTCACTCCACTTCTGCATTTAGTATCCAATGGAGAATCAATGTAGCGTGATGAGGGTTGGGTTTGGATACACACAAATATGGGTTTGAATTCTGGCTCTGCAACTGACCAATTCAAACATCTGTGAGATGTCGCTTAATATTTTACAGGCCATTTTTTTTTGTATATAATTAGTCGGTAATGATTTCTACCATGCAGAGTTACTGTGAGGACTACCAATAACCTACGTGAAGCATATGGCATGTAGAAAATGCTTGTTTAATAGTAGTTGCTATTATTAATCATTACCTCTTGCTAAGGAAAACAACAGCACACTCAATCAAAGTTTATAATTTCTTTTTTTTTTTAATTTTTTTTTAACGTTTATTTATTTTTGAACAGGGGAGGGGCAGAGAAAGAGGGAGACACAGAATCTGAAACAGGCTCCAGGCTCTGAGCTGTCAGCACAGAGCCCGATGCGGGGCTTGAACTCATGGACTGTGAGATCATGACCTGAGCCGAAGCCGGATGCCTAACTGACTGAGCCACCCAGGCGCCCCCAAAGTTTATAATTTCTAAAGCTACAATCTTATTTTGGAATCTAAATCATATAACTATCAGGTGAGTTTTATTATCTGCATTTTACAGTTGAGCACAAAGGATAAGCATGCATGACCATATCTTTCTATTAGTAGGAACTTAAACTTGAAACAAAGCTGCAAATAGTCTCTCTCAAAAATAATTCTGCCTCATTTAAACAATAAACAGGAAAGCAGAAAAGGCCTTTTCTGAGGTTTTGTAGAATGTTTTAATCAACAAAATTTTTTCATTATAGTTAGCAATAGGGTGATTAATGGTGGGGAAGATATAAGAAAAGTTCCAAACAGAAAATAGCTGTGAATCTAGGTACCAGTCCAAGGCCCAAGGCTTCCTAGTATTCAAAAGGTACAGAGAAATGTAATTATTTTTACTTAAAGTAGCCTAGATAATAGACCTAACAGAACTCTAATAGTAGAGTTAGATTCAACTGTGATCATGTACTTCCTGACCTATTCATTTGTACCTAAGTCTTCATAACTCTGTAAAGCGGGTTAAAAAATTCATCATTCTTGGGGCACCTGGGTGGCTCAGTAGGTTAAGCATCTGACTTTGGCTCAGGTCATGATCTCACAGTTCTTGAGTTCAAGCCCCATGTCAGGCTCTGTGCTGACAGCTCAGAGTCTGGAGCCTGCTTTAGATTCTGTGTTTCCTTCTCTCTCTGTCCCTCCCCTGCTTGTGCTCTGTCTCTTTCTGTCTGTCAAAAATAAATAAACATTAAAAAAAATTATCATTCTTTTAAAATGACAAACTTTAAAGAAGGTGGGCTATTGACATAACTTTTCAAGTCTGATGCTGTCATGTCTTGTTATAATTCATGGAGTCAAAGAAAGAAATGCTCATTCATGTGACATCTACTCCCTAAATCTAAGCACAGCATCTAGGATACTGTGAACCACCTTTGAAGGCCCAGATTTGCAAATCCAGGTCTGTGAACAATGAATTAGAATTCAAACTAAATTTAAACTTTGATAACAGGGAATTAGTCACCAGTGCTTACCACAGTGTCAATGCCTGGCAGACAGCAGGTGCTTGGTCAATATTTGTGAAATGGATAAATAAATGAGTGAAAGAGTGAATAATTCTTAAGTGATTATTTGAGTTTTCATTCTGCAAAGATAAAATGACCAAGTACAAAATTAAATAATAAATTATTTTATTTATAATGCATGAATTATTTTTCCTTAATTGAAAAAATAAAATAATATAGATTAAGTGAAGTATCACTTGTAGGAAAAATTCTGCCACTTACATACATGTAAAGTCAGTGGTATAGTTTCACTACTTCTGTTTCATAATGAGGTATTTTCACCTATCCCTTAGTAGCAAAACTAATGAGAACAGTAATAGTAAATGTAACAATGTTTTTTAATCTAAAATACTATAGTCACTATAATATAGGCCTGACATTTATTATCTCATTCACACTTCACAACAAACTTATGAAACAGATTATCACCACATTTGACAGGTGAAGAAAATGGGGAGTTTAAATAGGTAATTTGCACAAGGTCACAAAGATGATAGAACCCAGAGAAAAAAATCAGCCTAATTCTAAAATAACTGGTTTAACCCTAGGGGCAGTTAACACACACACACAGTCCTACCACATCTCGCCTGCTGTCCAACCCCAACCATGACACAATATTTTATCTATTCTTTCAACATCTATTGTACACTAATTATACTCCAGGTACTATGCTAGGCTCTCCTAAAGATCACTTGTAATTCTGAAATACAACAAAAAATGCCACATACCAATACTGCTCTCTGGAACCACACTGTTGAGGACTAGACTCTGAAAGTTTCCACACTCCGTTCATATGCATGTGTGACATGTGTGCTTTTGTTTGTCTTTACTAAGCTACACACTTCTTTTAGGCAGGGTGGTACCAGGTTTATTTTTATATCCCTTAAAAATGCCTAGCACAGTGCTTTGCTCATAAAAAGTTCCTAATAAACACTGTTCAAAAATAACACTATGTGTAAATTGAACTAAATTTCCTTGGCTGAGAGAAAATGTAAATGAAGATTTTATCTTCCAATCTTCTGTGCAATTATCTTATACTTAAAAAAACCATAAATTCCCAAAACAGGACAGTTTTATTATTTTAAATCTTTTATTGGTAAGATTTAATAAAATTGTTAAATTTTCATGGAAACATATGAGATCTATGCTGATAAATCGCATGTGCATGTAAATAGATTTTATTTGCTTTTCATATTTTATAACCTTAGGTAATTTTCTTTTTATAACATGGCCTTCCCCTACAATCCAAGTTAGGACATATGATTGCACAAGGATAAATTGATTCCATTTTAAAGAGGATAAATAATAATTTTTCTGTTTTTTTCTCAGAGCCATTATTATGATTACAGAACTATATGAATACTTGATTATGTAAGAATTAATATAAAAAAAGAAACCACATCCTGGCAGGAATTATTTTATTTCCTCTTCTGACACTGCATTTTGCTTTTTAGTCTAGATAAAAATAAAATCAATTTGAAAAGACAGATTTTAATCTGAGATGATACTGAGCATTTTTGTGTGTGTGTGGAAAAATAAGATATGTGGCAATTCATACTATGCGTTAGAGATATGACTCTGGCCCTGAGTTTACATGATTGATGGGTTTCTATCTGAATAGGCATAAATGTGAATCGTAACTGTAATAATGCTTACCAGAGACAGTGGATATGACCTCAACCAGTTTCTCCTTTTATCTTTAGCATTAAATTGTTTCCTCTATAGCAAAATGTTTTTGAAAAGCACCCATAAAATCCTATGCATTAGTTAAAATATAACACAAAATAACACATACACACATCCATAGCATGATTTCAGTAGACAAAACAATGATGTTCACTATTCCTAGAAAACCTCATCCAATAACCAATTTCTGAAATTACATGCTTGCCCAGGGTACAAATCATTCATTTGTGAGTTAAAATAAACCCAGAGGGCAGAATAGTTGCATAGCAGTATATTTTGTATTATTTTCTTTACTGACCATATATACAAATGCTACTTATTTTACTAGGCCTGAGTATTCTCACTGAATATTCTGTCTGGCTCTAAAATTAGAAACTTATTTAGACTCATTCTTCTCTGATAGGACAAAAATGCTACAGTGCTATCTTCTGGTCACCAGTCAGTTGGCTGGCTCCTAAGTGCTCACAGAAGAGAAAAGGACATCATCACTCAGTACACTGACCATGTAGTCTTATTGTTAGTAATCTTTGTTTTGTTGTTCCTCCTCTAAATCATAATGAGGCTTTTCTCCTTCTTATATGGTATAATACTGAAATTTAAACTGGAACCCCTGGGAGGCATAAACTTATCTTGCAGAAATGATTTAATTAATCTGTGCTCTTATTACTTAGTAGTAAGATCTTAGGTAAGTCATCCCACATAGTAATATTTGACATTCCAACCTTATAGAATAACTATGGTAATAAAGGGTAGCAGCATTTAAGAAGTCCAATGAAGGCCCTGTGCCACTTGTTTTACATATACTGTCAAATTTAATATTCAAAGCAACCAACCTTATAAGGTAAATATGGTCATTTCCACTTTATATATAAGGATACTAAAAAATCATAAATTTGAAGTAATGCCATAATAAATGGCATAACCAGGAATCAAACCTAGGTCTACATGACTAAACTGATCATGAAGTGAAATAAAATATATGAAAGTAAGATAATGAAGTGAATAGGTAATTATAAAAGCAAAAAAAATCCCAGGAACTGCAATCCTGGTGATGGTACAGTAACTTGAAACAGACTTGTTATCATCCCATGGTAACAATTACAAACTGAAAAAATCCTAAAACAAACAAATAAAAACAACTATTTAGAGACTGATCAAAAGTAGCCAAAACCAGAAAAAGAGACTCCGACCCTTGAAAGAAGAGAACATTCCTGGACAAGATCTGTATTTATATAGCTTTTCCTCTGAGGTAAAAAGTTGTGGGAGTAGCCAGAACTAAAGCAGAAAGTCACATTCTTACTGGCTTGAGGTATTAGAGGCCAGAGTTAAGGGCTGAAAGAATGGTTGAAAATTGAGGGTTGTAGTAGGACGTGGATTTTGGAAAGCAGGGAAACACAGAAGGAGAGATTAAAAATTTTGCATATATTTCCCACCCCTGAACTACACACACATGGAGAAGACTTCAAAGATCCTACTGGAAAAAAATAGCTGAAAGGATGAAAAGGGATTTCTGCTGCTTCCCATTGCACAAGACAAAGAGTTTGGAGTTTGAATCCCACCAAACTGAAGCAGCTTGGTGAACAACTTAGACTTTCCACAGAAATCCCCAAAAGGCCACATTTTTGGAGTTAAGATTATATCCCTGTATTAAAAGAGTCACCCCAGGATTTAAGGTAAAACCAAAAGAGACCCATTCTAACGAGACATAAAACCAAGCCTTTACTAGAAAAAGATAAGCAGCCAGTAATTTAACTGTTAGAAAAAAAGTTAATATTCTCCAGAGGAAAATAATAGAATCCAGAGTCTCTGAAGTATATAATCTACCCAGTATAGAATAAAAAATCTCAACACATGAACAAATAGGAGACTGTGACCAAAAACTCATAGAAAAAGCAACAACAGAACAAATTCTGTAATAACTGAGAAAGTACTTTAATGCAGCTATTATAAATATTATCAAGAACATGGGAACCGTGGTTGACTTAGTGGGTGGAGTATGTGACTCTTGATCTTGGGGCTGTGAATTCAAGCCCCATGTCAGGTATAGAAATTAGTTAAAAATAAAATCTTAAAAATAAAAATAAATACTATCAAGAACATAAAAAATATCATCATGATGAGTGCACAGAGAATCTTAGAAGAAATGGAAACAATAAATAAGAATCAAATACACTAAAAATGGTTAAAATTATAAATTTTATTATGTATCTCTTACCACAATAAATTTTTTTAATGATTTAAATTGAAATTATAGAACTGAAAGTGCTTTATCAAAACAAAAATTCACTGGATGGCTTAACAGCATATTGAAGATGACAGGAAAACCAGCCAGAGAACTTGGAGACAGATGAACAGAAATTTCTGAAGAGTCTCAGTGACCCACATAGCCAAGAAACAGAATCAAGTAATTTATCATACATGTATATAGAGTCCCAGAAAAAAAAAAAAGAAAGAGAAAATAGGCAGGAAAAAATATTTGATTAAATAATAAGTAAAATTTCCCATGTTTGGTGAAAAAACATTAACCTACAGATCTAAGAAGCTCAGCAAAACTCAAGAACAAAACATACAAAGAAACGTAATCTAGGCACATCATATCAAATTGCTAAAGAACATGGATAGAGAGTAAATCTTAGAGTTGCCACAGGAAAAAAGAAAATTTAATTCTGTCATCAGAGAACTGATTCTTATAGTTCATGTAACTCTAGAAATTCAACTGTTCATTCAGTCCTATTTCACTTTTTAAAGAATTTTTTGATTTGCAATTAGTAAAACCTTGGATTGTGAGTAATTTATTCTGTGAGTGTTCTGCAAGATGAGAAAATATTTCTAATAAATTTTAACTTGATAAACAGTGATGTCCTGCAATACAAGTAGTACATGTCGCCGAACGCCACATGATCACAGCTGAGCCAATGGTTCTTGAAATTCGCTTTGATATACAAGTGCTCTGGATTACAAGCATGTTTCTGGAGCAAATTATGCTTGCAAATCAAAGTTTTACTAAACCTATTTTTCCTTTACTCAGAGCTATGAGAGCTATAATAGTGTGTGTCATATCTATAGTGGGAAAAGTATTTATAGGTTCGAAAAAGTTAAAATAATTAAATTAATATTGTTCTGGATATACTATCTAATTAGGTAGAAGAAAGAAATAGAGATATAAATATTAGAAAGGAAGAGGCACTACCCTTAATAATGGATAAATTCAGATAGAGACTTAATAAGAAAATAGTGGATTTGAACAATACTATAGATCAAATGGACCTAACAGACAACTATAGAACACCCCATCCAATTAACAGAAAAATATATATTCTTTCCAACCATGTACGGAACATTTTTGAGGACTGATCATGTATTAGGCTACAAAACAATTCTCAAAAAATTCAAGAATATAGAAATTATAGCAAGTGTGCTTTCTATCACAATGGAATGGAATTAGAAATCATAATAGGAGGAAAGCTGAAAAATACACAAATATATGGAAATTAAAGTGTATACTCCTGAACAAGCAATGGAGCAAGGAAATCAAAAGAGAAATTTAAACAATATCTTGAAACAAATGAAAATGGAAACACAACATACCAAAATGTATGGGATATAGCAACAAGCAGTTCTAACAGTAAGGTTTATAAATGCATACACAAAGAAAATAGACCTCAAATAAACAACCTAATATTACATCTCAAAGAACTAGAAAAAGACCAAACTAAGTCCAAAATTAGCATAATGAAGGAAATAATAAAAATTAGAGCTGAAATAAATGAAAGAATAAGGAAACAAAGGATTAACAAAGCTAAGACTTGGTTCTTTGAAAAAATAAACAAAATTGACAAACCCTTAGCCAGACTAAGCAAAAGAAAGGACTCTAAATAAGATTATAAATGAAAGAGAAGACGTTACAACAGAAACCACAGAAATATAAAGGATAATAAGAGACCTACTATGAACAATAATATGCCAATAAATTAGACAATCTAGAAAAATGAATACATTCCTAGAAATATACAACCTACCAAGACTAAATCATAAAGAAAGAGAAAACTCAAACAGACCAATGAGTAAGATTAATTCAGTAATCAAAAATTTTATAACAAACAAAAACCCAGGACTTGATAGTTTCACTGGTGAATTCCACCAAACATTTAAAGAATACCAAACCATCTCAAACATTTCCAAAAAAATTAAGAGACAAGACTTCTAAGTTAATTTTTACAAGGCCAGAATTATCCTACTACAAAGGCAGATAAGGATACTATAGTAAAAGAAAACTACAGGTCAATATACCTAATGAATATACAGACAAAAATTTCAACAAAATATTAGCAAACTGAATTCAACAGCACATTAAAAAGGTCTTCACTATGATCACGTGGGACAGATCCCTAGGATGCAAAGATGGTTCAATACATGCAAATCAATAAATGTGAAATATCATAATAACAGCATGTAGATCAAAATCATACAATCTAAATAGATGCAAAAGAAGCTTTTGACAAGTTCCAACATACTTTCATGATAAAAACCCTCAACAAAAATCTCAACATAATAAAACCCTGTATAAGAAGCCCAAGTTTAACATCATATATAATGGTGAAAAATCGAAATCTTCTCTCTCCTATAAGATCAGGAGCAAGACAAGAAAGTCCACTCTCACCATTCCTTTTAAACAAAATACCGGGAATGCTAACTAGAGCAACTAGGCAAGAGAAAGAAATAAAAGTCATCCAAATCAGAAAGGAAGAAGTCAAAATTTCCCTGTTTGCAGATGATATGATCCTATACACCGAAAAGCCTAAAGTCTCCATCAAAAAACTGTTATAACTAATAAATGAATTCAGTAAAGTTTTAGGAACAAAATCAATATATAAAAATCAGTTGCATTTCTATACAATAACAATGAACAACCTGAAAAAGAAATAAAGAAAACAATCTCATTCACAGTAGCATCAAAAACAATAAAATACTTAGGAATACCTTTAACCAAGGAGGTGAAAGACCTGTACAATGAAAATCGTACGACACTGATAAAAGAAAGTGAAGAAGACAAAAATAAGTGAAATGATATCTCATGTCATAGATTAGAAGAATTAGTATCATTAAAATGTCCATACTACCAAAAGTCATCTATAGATTCAGTGCAATCCGTATCAAAATTCCAGTAGTATTTTTTTTTATAGATAGAAAAAATCTTAAAATTCTTATGGAATCACAAAAGACCCCTAATAGCCAAAGCAACCCTGAGAAAGAACAAAGCTAGAGACATCATGCTTCCTGATTCCAAACTATACTACAAATCTAAAGGAATCAATAATATGGTATTGGCATAAAAACAGACACAAAGACCAATGGAATCAAATATAGAACCCAGAAATAAACCCATATATATGGTCAACAAGGCCCCAAACCGACAAGGAAGGAGCCAAGAAAATTCAGTGGGGAAAGGATACTCTTTCCAATAAATGGTGTTGGAAAAACTGGATATTCACATGCAAAATAACAAAAGTGGACCCTTATCTTATACCACTCAGAAAAATTAACTTGAATTTAATGCTTAAATGTAAGAGCTGAAACCATAAAACTACTAGAAATAGGAAAAAACTTCTTGACCTTGCTCTTGGCAATGATGTTTTTGATATGACATCAAAAGCACAAGAACAAAGAAAAATTAAACCAGTGGGACTACATTAAACATGCTTCTACACTGCGAAAAAAAGAAAATCAACAAAATGAAAAGGCAACTTATGGAACAGAAGAAAATATTTGCAAATCATATACCTGATAAGGGGTTAATATCCAAAATATGTAAGAAACTCCTACAACTCAACAGCAAAAAACCAAATTATCCAATTTTAAAAATGGCAAAGAAAATAAATAGACATTTTTCCCAAGTAAATACCAAAGGTATGGTCAAAGGTACATAAAAAGAGCCCAACATCAATAATCATCAGGAAAATGCAAATCAAAAACCACAATGAGATACCACTTCACACCTGTTAAAATAGGTATTATCAAAAATACAAGAGATAGTAAATGCTGGTAAGGATGTGGAGAAAAAAGAACCCTTGAGCACGGCTGGTAGGTATATAAATTGGTACAGCCATTATGAAAAACAGTATGGGGGGGTCTTCAAAATATCAAAAATAGAACTACCATATGACCTAGCAATTCCACTTCTGGGCGTATATCTGAAGAAAATAACATCACTATCTCAAAGAGATATCTGCATCCCCATATTCACTGAAGCATTGTTTACAATAGCCAAGACATAGAAACAACCTGTGTCTATCAATGGATAATGAAAATGTGATCTGATGTGTACATGCATGTGTGTGTGTTTATAACATGAAATATTCATCCATACAAAGAAGGAAACCCTGCCATTTGTGACTACAGGGATGAAACTTGAGAATATGATGTTAAATGAAATAAGTCAGAGAAAAACAAAAACTGTATGATCTTACTTATATGTGGAATCTAAAATAAAAATGAACTCATAGAAACAGAAAGTAGATTGGTGGCTGCTGAGGTGGAAGAAATGGGTGAGGGTGGTCAAAGGGTACAAACTTCCAGTTATAAGATGAGTAAGTTCTGGGGATCTAATGCACAGCATGGTGACTATAGTTAACAATACTATATTGTATACCTGAAAGTTGCTAGGAGAGCAGATCTTAAACCTTCTCTCCACAAACACACACACACACACACACACACACACACACACACACACACACACACACAGGAGCTATATGAAGTGATGGATGTGCTAACTAAACTTATTGTGGTATTCATCTGCAATACATACTTATATCAAATCATCATATTGTACACCTTAAACTTATACAATGTTATATGTCAACTCAATAAACTTAGGTGGGAGGAAAGGAAGAGATAATTGTATCCTTATTTCCATGATAACATGCATGTATATTTGAGAAACCCAAGAAAGTCAACAAAAAAACCCCTAAAAGGAATTTAGAAAGGTAGCTAATTACATAATTAGTATATGGAAGTCAATGATTCTCCTATATATATATGACATGCCCAATTATAAAATAAAAACTAGTAACAAACTCATTTAATATGAAAATCACAAAAATAATAAGTAACTCAGAATAAACAAATCCGGATATCTATAATGTAATCTGTTTTCAGGACAGATATAACCATTATTCAAAGACTCGTTATTCTGCCTAAATTAGTCTTTTAATAAGATTCTCATTAAAATACCAGTAAGATTTTTTATTTTGAGAACTTGAAAGCTGACACCAAAGTTCATCAAAAAACATGTCATTATCTACAAATATTTTGAAAAGAAAAAAAAAAAAAGAGGAGTAAAGAGGAGACCAGTCCTTCCAGAGTATAAAAACACTGTGAAGATACAGTAATTAAGGACTTTTATACTAGAGAAGAAATAGACAAATAGAAAATGTATACCAGAGAATCCTGAAATATATTCCAATATACATAAGATTTTAATCCAATATACATATGATAAAGGTGACTTTTAAAAAAAAGATTAGTCAATACCAAAAAAATAAAAATAAAATAAAAAATGATTAATCAGTAAGAGCCGCTGGGACACTAAGAAAATTCCAGGTTATTTAAAGATTTAAATATAATATAAAAACTTTATTTAAAAAAAAAATTGGAGGGGAGGATGAATAGGCAGAGTATAGAGGATTTTTAAGGCAGTGAAACTACTGTGCATGATATCATGATAGTGGGTACATGCCTTTATAAATTTATCCAAATCCATAAGATGTACACCGATGGTGAACCCTAAGGTAAACTGGAGACTTTAGGTAATAATGATGTATCAATGTAGGTTTATCAATTGTAACAAATGTACCACTGTGGTGGGGAAATTAATAAGGAGGAGGCTATGAATGTTTGGAGGCTGTGGGCCTATGGGAAAACTCGATATGTTTCAGCTTTACTATAAACCTAAAACTGCTATAATAAAGTTTCTCAACAAAAATTAATCCATAAGAGTAGGAAAGAAAAAATGGTGTTATACTCTTGGACATAATCTAAAGAAGCTATAAGAGAAAAGACTGATTATTTGACTAAACCAAAACTTAAAATTTCAGTATGGGAAAAAAGAAACTACCACAAATCAAGTCGAGTGCAAATTAAACTGTAGGAAAAGGTGTGAAATACATGAGAAAAGGTACATTTTATTAGTGTACCAAGAATTCTTAGAATTCAATAAGAGATAAAGGAAAGGCCATTAGTAAAGAAAAATGGATATGCTGCATTTATGTAAAAGAAAGCATATACAGTATATGCCTATGTATAAGTGTGCATATATATGTGTGTGTTAAATGTATGTACACACATAAAGAAATCCTTCAGAGGATTTCTGAAATGATACATAAAATAAGTTAATACAAGTTACTTGTGGAAAGTAGAAATAGGATAGTTTCAAATTTTACTTTTTATTTTATGCTTTTTCACATTATTTGTTTCTTATTTTAAAAATCATGAGTATGTATTGCTTTAATAATTCAAAAGCAAAACCTAACACAACATATTCCTTCTGAAGAAACTTACCGTAATATGCTGATTGTTTAAACCAACACACATTAAAATTTCTGTGGTCCCTCTTTCCACAACTGACAGTATTACATACTGAATTCTATTATGGAGTTTAAACATTTCAAAACAGGTAGTGATTTACTAAAATCCAGTAAAACAAAAAGCAGTAAAATTCTGGAATAAGGGAAGTTATCTAAATATAAATGTAAACTCAATTTTACTTAAGGACTTTTTTTCTTCTCAAATTGTTTTTGAAGTACATAGCAGAAGAAAGAAAATAATTATTGTTGTTTTCATTTTGCTTCTTTCAAGTCAGAACCACAGAGTTTTCTCTAGAAATTCCTTTCCCTTCACTCCCGCTGAGGCGCCAAATCAATAGAGTCCCGTCCTCCAAAGCCCATTACACTCTCAGACCTTTCTCTTATGGATGCTGTTTCTCTATCCGCAGCAGTTTTTATTCCAGGAAACTGGCCTCTCTCCCCAAGATTCTGGCTATTAACAAGCAATAGCTGTATCAAAAGCAACTTGATCAGTTGTAGACTCAGTAAATGAGCATACAGGCAAGGAACAATGATAGTAATTAACATTACGATCCGAGTCTTAGCCTTTAGTAATTTGAGATACTGCCTATAGCATATCATATAGAGTTTTCAAGAAGTTTCTCCTCAAACATCCTGGATCAAGATGAAACTTTTTCTAATAATCATAACGCAACTTCTTTCTGAACAATTAAGTACACTGGAATTCCTATTTCATGTATTTTGGTTAATGCCTAAGTGGTAATACAAATAACCAATTCATGTATAAATGAAATGCAATTACTCAATTGCTTCCATGATACTTTACTGTAGTGATTATCAAATCTATTATGTTCTATGTTTCTTCACATCCACAAATTGTATCTACTAGTATGGTGTCTGACACATAAAACCTTTCTGAATGTATAGATGGATAAATACATGTAACAGAAGAACTGTCAATTACTTACAAACATAGCAGATGGGATAGAGCAGGTTAGAGAGGGCCCTAGAAGTTTTCTAAAACTGTAAGAATTCCATAAGTCGCCCCTATCCTATTACTCCCCACCATAACTATCACTGTCATACTTCTAGCATGTAAGCTCATTCACTCTCACCAGGAACATGCTATTGATATTAAGTCCTCCATAAAAGAAATCAGTCCATTTCAGTCTCAGATATACGTTGGGCCTTGGAATATAGACATTTGAGGGCAAAAGCACAATGCCCTAATGTTCTCCCTAGGTATGTTACCAGTAATTCGGGGCATTTACTTCACTCTTACTAATGTCTATCAAACTATAAAGTCCTTACTGTTTTATGTGCTAATTTATGTCTTCAAATTCCTTACTTTTCAGTTCAAAGTTTTACTAATTAGATCAGCACACCTCTAAGTAGATACTATGATTTCAATTTCTGTGAGGCACATTCTTATCCAGACGTCCAATACTTTTGTATCATTTCCACTTCTACAGAATCCAATTCTATGGAATAAATAATGCTCAGTCACACAGGTAGTAATTACCAGAATTGAAATTAACCAGTAGAGATAGGGCTAAAACACCTACATTTTTAAAAGTTCTCCAGGTTATGGTGAAGCATAGTCAGGGTGGTGAACTGCTACTGTAGTAATTTGATCCAAAGTTTAGAAAATCAAACTCCATTCCTTAAATAGTCAACTGCTCATTTAATCTTGTACTTTGTTTTCTTTCCCCGGAGTTTCAACATTCATTTGGAAAATGAGATAAAAATATAAACCAAAGCCGTAAGTCCTTCAGTTTACTGAAAAATTCTGGGAAATAAAGAACATATCTCCACTCTGCAGCATTTCAAGCTCTCTGGTTTCTGTCTGTTTATCTCCTATACCAAATTTAAAGAAGATATTTAATGTGAAAGGTGTATAACTGAATTAGCTTCAGAACTTCCTTACTTTCAATATCATTTTTTTTGGATGCCGTCTAGAAGTAGAGGGGCTAATTACAATTTCCTTCATTCACTTCATAAACATTTATTGAGTACCTATTATATGCAAATAATAATGTGAAGCAGGTTTTACCTGAAAGAAGAGTATGTTTCAGAAATTTTATGTGTTTCATGTAACAAAGAAAAAACAAAAGGGCCTCAATTCAAGAATTTTTGTTTTTTATCTTTTATATTTTTAAAAATATTAATTCCAATATAATTAATGTACAGTATTAGTTTCAGTTGTGGAATATAGTGATTCAAAAATTCTACACTTATTTAGTGCTCATCATAATAAGTGTACTCTGAATTGTCTTCACCTATTTTACCCATTCTCCCACCCACCTTCCTTCCGGTAACCATCAATTTGTTGTCTATAGTTAAGAATCTATTTTATTCTCTCTTTTTTCTTTATTGCTTTTGTTTCTTAAATTCCACATATGAGTGAAATCATATGGTATTTATCTTTCTCTGACTGACTTATTTCACAAAGCATTATACTCTCTAGCTCCATTCAGGTTGCAAACGATGATTTCATTCTTTGCTATGGCTGAGTAATATTCCATTGCATATATACACTATATCTTCTTTATCCATTCATCTATGCATGGACACTTGAGTTGCTTTCATAATTTGGCTATTATAGATAATACTGCTATAAACATCAAGGTGCATGTATTCCTTTGAATTAGTATTTTTGTATTCTTTGTGTGAATACCCAGTAGTGGAATTACTGGATTATATAATAACTCTATTTTTAATTTTTTAAGGAACCTACATACTGATTTCCCTAGTGGTTGCATCAGTCTGCATTCCCACCAACACTGCAAAAGTATTTCTTTTTTTTTAATCTTTATTCATCTTTGAGAGAGAGAGAGAGAGAGGCGATGGGGGAGAGAGAGAGAGAGAGAGAGAGAGAGAGAGAGAGAGAGAGAATGAACAGGGGAGGGGCAGAGAGAAAGGGAGACACAGAATCTGAAGCAGGCTCCAGGCTCTGAGCTGTAAATGCAGAGCCCAATGTGGGGCTCAAACTCATGGACTGCAACATCATGATCTGAGCCAAAGTCAGATGCTTAATGGACTGAGCCATCCAGGAGCCCCAAGAGTATTTCTTTTTCTTCACATCCTTGCCAACACTTGTTTCTTGTGTTTTTGATTTTAGTGATTCTGACAGGTGTAAGGTGATATCTCCTTGTGGTTTTGATTTGCATTTCCCTGATGGTGAGTGATGTTGAGCATCTTTTCATGTGCTGTTGGCCATCTGGATGTCTTCTTTGGAGAAATGTCTGTTAATATCTTTGGCCCAATTTTCAACTGGATTATTTGTTTTTGGAGTGTTGAGTTGTATTAGCTCTTAATATATTTTGGATACTAACTCTTTATTGGATATGATATGTCATATGCAATTATCTTCTCCCATTCAGTAGGCTATCTTTTAGTTTTGTTGTTTTCTTTGCTGTTCAGAGCTTTTTATTTTAATAAAGTTATAATAGTTTATTTTTGTTTTGTTTTCTTTCCTTAAGGACACATATCTAGAAAAATGTTGCTAAGGCTAATGTCAGAAAAATTACTGCCTAACCTCTCTTCTAGGATTTTTATGATTTCAGGTATCACATTTAAGTCTTTAATCCATTTTGAGTTTATTTTTGTGAATGGTGTAAGAAAGTGGTCCAGTCTCATTCTTTTGCATGTAGTTGTCCAGTTTTCCCAAAACCATTTGTTGAAGAGACTTTTTCTCATTGCATATTCTTTCCTCCTCGATCAAAGATTAATTCACCATATAATCATGGGTTTATTACTGGGTTTTCTGTTCTGTTCCATTGATCTATGTCTATTTTTGTGCCAGTACCATATTGTTTTGATTACTATAGCTGTTATATATTAAAGTCTGGGATTGTGATGCCTCTAGTTTTGTTCTTTTTCAAGATTCCTTTGGCTCTTCAGGATTTTTTTGTAGTTCCATACAAATTTTCACATTATTTGTTCCAATTCTGTAAAAAATGCAGTTGGTATTTTGATAGGGATTGCATTAAATCTATAGATTGCTTTGGGTAGTATGGACATTTTTGCAATATTTGTTCTTTCAATCCATGAGCATGGAATATATTTCCATTTCCTTGTGTCATCTTCAATTTCTCTCCTCAGTGTTTTGTAGTTCTCAGAGTACAGGTCTCTTACTTTGTTGGCTAAATTTATTCCTAGGTATTTTATTATTTTTGCTGTAGTTGAAAATGGTATAGTTTTCTTAACTTCTCTTTTGTTGCTTCATTTTTAGTGTATAGAGATGCAGTGGAGGGGCCCCTGGGTGGCTCAGTGGGTTAAGTGTCTGACTTTGGCTCAGGTCATGATCTCGTGGTTCGTGAGTTTGAGCCCCGCATTGGGCTCTGTGCTGACAGCTCAGAGCCTGAAGCCTGCTTTGTAGTCTGTGTCTCCCTCTCTCTCTGCCCCTGCCCAGCTCACGCTCTGCCTCTTTTCTCTCAAAAATAAATAAACATTAAAAAAACTAAAAAAGAAATGCAGTGGATTTCTGTATGTTGATTACTGAATTCATTTATATGTTCTAGTAGTTTTTCTACATACACTGTTATGTTATCTGCAAATAGTGAAAGTTCTACTTCTTCCTTACCAATTTAGAAGACTGTTATTTCTTTTTGTTTTTCTGATTTCTGTTGCTAGGGCTTCTAGTACTATGTTGAATAAAAGTGGTGACAGTGGACATCTTCCTCATCTTAGGGCAAAAGCTCTTAGTTTTTCACTATTGAGCATGTGGTTCTTTTATATATAGCCTTTATTATATTGAGGTATGTTTACTCTAAACCTATTTTCTTAAGGGTTTTTATCATGAATGGATGTTATACTTTGTCAAACGTTTTTTCTGCATCTATTGAAATAATCATATGATTTTAATCCTTTCTCTTGTTAATGTGACATATCATGTTAATTGATTTGTGAATATTGAACTACTCTTGTATCTCAGGAATAAATCCCACTTCTGGTGAATGCTTTTTAAAATGTATTGCTGGATTCTGTTTGCTAATACTTTGTTGAGGATTTTTGCATCTATGTTCATTAGGGATATTAGCTTGTAGGGTTTTTTTGTTTGTTGTTTACTTGTTTGTTTTGGTAGTGACTTTATATGGGTTTGGTTATCTGGGTAAAGCTGGTCTCATAGAATGAATTTGGAAGCTATCCTTCCTCATCTATTTTTTTGGCATAGTTTGAGAGGAATAGGTATTAACTCTTCTGTAAATGTTGGGTAGAATTCACATATGAAGCCGTATGGTCCTGAACTTTGGTTTGTTTGGGGTTTTTTTAACTTTTCTTTTTTTTATTACTGATTGAATTTTATGGTTGGTAATTGGTCTGTTTAAATTTTCTATTTCTTCCTGATTTAGTGTTGGGAGTTCATATATTTCTAGGAATTTATCCATTTCTTCTAGGTTGTCCAATTTGTTGGTGTATAATTTCTCATAATATTCTCTTATAACTCTTTGTAAATCTGTGGTGTTGCTTGTTATTTCTCCTTTTTCATTTCTGATTTTGTTTGCATCCTCTCTAGTTTTTGATGATATTGGCTAACGGTTATCAATTTTGTTGATTTTTCTAAAGAATTAGTTATGAGTTTCATCGGTCTGTTCTACTGGTTTTTGTTTGTTTTTTGTTTTTTGTTTCATTTCATTTATTTCAGCTGTAATCTTTATTATTTCCTTCCTTTGGGTGTTGGGTTTTGTTTATTTTTCTGTTTCTAGTTCTTTTAGGTATAAGGTTATGTTGTTTATT
The DNA here is from genome assembly GCF_018350195.1 of Panthera tigris. NCBI lineage: Eukaryota > Metazoa > Chordata > Mammalia > Carnivora > Felidae > Panthera > Panthera tigris. The sequence continues at coordinate 137,940,407 of NC_056667.1, read as the reverse complement.
TGAGATTTTTCTTGCTTACAGATAGCCCTGTATTGCTATAAACTTCCCTCCTAGAACAGATTTTGCTGCATTTTCAAGATTCATTTTCATTTGTATCCATGTATTTTTTTAATTTCCTCTTTGATTTCTTGCTTGACCCATTCATGGTTTACTAGTGTGGTATTTAACCTCCATATATTTTTGGTCTTTACAGATTTTTTCTTGAGGTTGATTTCTAGTTTCATAGCACTGAGAGTGGAAAAGATGCATGCTGGACTCCAATCTTTTTGAATCTGTTGAGACTTGCTTTGTGGCCTAACATATGATCTATTCTGGAGAATGTCCCAAGTACACTTGAAAAGAATGTGTTTTCCACTGTTTTAGGATGGAATGCTCTGAGTTTATCTGTTAGAAACATCTGATCCAATGTGCCATTAAAAGTCACTGTCTCCTTGCAGATTTTCTTTTGGATGATCTATCCATTGACATAAGTAGGGTGTCAAAGTCCTCTACTATTATTGTATTACTATTGATTACTTCTTTTATGTTTGTTATTGGCTGCTTTATGCATTTGGGTGCTCTCTGTTGGGTGCATATATATTTACAATTGTTACATTTTCTTGTTGGATTGTTCCCTTTATGATTATATAGTGTCCTTTTTTGTTTCCTGTTACAGTCTTTGTTTTAAATTTTATTTTGTCTGATACAAGTATTGCTATCTCAGCTTTCTTTTCATTTCCATTTGCATGATAATTGCTTTTCCATCCCTTTACTTTCAAACTACTTGTGTCTTTAGGTCTGAAATGAGTCTCTTGTAGGCAGCATATATATAAGTCTTGCTTTTTAATCCATTCTGTCATCCTAGGTCTTTTGATTGGAGTGCTTAGTCCACTTACATTCAAACTAATTATTGATATGTATGTACTTACTGTCAGTTTATTCCTTGTTTTATAATTGCTTTTGTAGTTCTTTTTTCCTTTCCTCTCTTGCTCTTTTCTTTCACAGGTTGCTGGCTTTCTTTAGTGATATACTTAGATTTATTTATTTATTTATTATCCATTTTTGATTTGTGGTTACCATTAGATTTACATATGACATTTTGTGCATATAGCAGTCTATATTAAGTTGATGGTCACTTATGTTTTTTTTTAAAGTTATTAAACTGCTTTTTTTTAAAACTTGTTTTATTTTTTATTTTTTAAAATTTACATCTAAATTAGTTAGCATATAGTGCGACGATTTCAGGAGTAGATTCCTTAGTGCCCTTTACCCATTTAGCCCATCCCCCTTCCCACAATCCTTCCAGTAACTCTCAGTTTGTTCTCCATATTTATGAGTCTCTTATGTTTTGTCCCCCTCCCTGTTTTTATATTATTTTTTGTTTCCCTTCCCTTTGGTTCATCTGTTTTGTCTCTTAAAGTCCTCATATGAGTGAAGTCATATGATTTTTGTCTTTCTCTGACTGACTAGTATCACTTAGCGTAATAACCTCCAGTTCCATCCACATAGCTGCAAATGGCAAGGTTTCATTCTTTTTGATTGCCGAGTAATACTCCATCATGTATATATACCACATCTTCTTTATCCATTCATCCATCGATGGACATTTGGGCTCTTTCTATACTTTGGCTATTGTTGATAGTGCTGCTCTAAACATGGGGGTGCATGTGTCCCTTCGAAACAGCACACTTGTATCCTGTGGATAAATGCCTAGTAGTGTAATTGCTGGGTCATAGGGTAGTTCTATTTTTAATTTTTTGAGGAACCTCCATACTGTTTTCCAGAGTGACTGCACCAGCTTGCATTCCCACCAGCAATGCAAAAGAGATCCTCTTTCTCCGCATCCTCACCAACATCTGTTGTTGCCTGGGTTGTTAATGTTAGCCATTCTGACAGGTGTAAGGTGGTATCTCATTGTGGTTTTGATTTGTATTTCCCTGATGATGAGTGATGTTGAGCATTTTTTCATGTGTTGTTTGGATGTCTTCTTTGGAGAAGTGTCTATTCATGTCTTTTAACCATTTCTTCATTGGATTATTTGTTTTTTGGGTGTTGAGTTTGATAAGTTCTTTATGGTCACTTATGTTTAAACTCATTTTAAAACCACTAAATTTTAGGGATGCCTGGGTGGCTCAGTCGGTTAAGCAACTGACTTCGGCTCAGGTCATGATCTCACGGTTCATGGGTTTGAGCCCTGTGTCGGGCTCTGTGCTGACAGCTCAGAGCCTGGAGCCTGCTTTGGATTCTGTGTCTCCCTGCCTCTCTGCCCCTCCCCAACTTGTGTTCTGTCTCTCTCTCTCTAAAATAAATAACATGTAAAAAAATTTTTTTTTTAAACCACTAAATTTTAACTCCTCTCCCCCCATGTCTAAGGTACATGGTGTCACACTTAACATTCTTTTATTTTGTGAATCCTTTGACTGATATTTATAGATATATTTAATTTTACTGCTTTTGTGCTTTCTACTTTTATTCCTCCTGCTTATGGTCTCTTTTCCACTCGAAGAGTCTCTTTTAACATTCCTTGTAAGTCTTGTCTAGTGGTGATGAATTCCTTTAACTTTTGTTTGTCTGGGAAACTCACCCATTCTGAATGATAGCTTTGCTGGATAGAGGATTCCTGATTGAAGTTTTTTTTTTTTCCTTTAGCACTTTGACTATATAAGGCCAGTCCCTTCTGATTTGAAAAGTTTTTGCTGAAAAATCAGCTGGTAGCCTTAAGGGGTTTCCCTTGTATGTAAATGTTTTCTTTCCTCTTGCTATTTTTGAAATTCTCTCATTATCTTGGCATTTTAATTACTATGTGACTTGGTGTGGACATCTTTGGGTTGATTTTGTTGGGGACTCTCTGTGCCTCCTGAATCTGGATTTCTATTTCCTTCTTCAGATTTGGGAAGTTTTCAGCTATTATTTCTCCGAAAACATTTTCTGCCTACTTTTTACTCTCTTCTTATTCTAGGAGCTCTATAATATGAATGTTATTATACTTGATGGTGTCATTATGTTCTCTCAATCTATTTTCATTTTTTATTTTTTTCCTCTTTCCTGTTCAGCTTGATTGCTTTCCATTACTCTGTCCTCCAGGTTACTGGCCCATTTTTCTGCCTCCTCTAGTCTACTAATTATTCCCTCTAGTGATTTTTAATTTCAGGTGTTGAGTTCTTCATCTCTATTTGGTTCTTTTTTATGTTTTCTATTCTTTTTTAAGAGTCTCACTGAGGTCCTCCATTATTTTCTCAAGTCTAGTGAGTATCTTTATGACCTCTACTTTAAATTCTCTATTAGGTATATTACTTACCTACATTTCATTTAGGTCTTTTGCTGTGATTTTGTCCTATTCTTTCATTTGGAACATATTCCTCTGTCTCTTCATTTTGTCTAACTCTCTGATCTGTTTTTATGTGACAGGAAAAGTCAGCTACATCTCCTGCTCTTGCAAGTAGTGGCATTATAAAGAAGAGGTCTTATAGTAACCTGCAATGCAATGTCCCCTGCTCACCAAAACCTGGTGTTTCAGGGGTATCTCCTGTGTGTGTTTTGTGTGCCCTACTGTTGTGGCTGAGCTGCATTTGCTTTCAGTTCAGTGGTCTGCAATGGCTCTCTTTGCCTATTATGGGCAGGGATGTCTACTCTTACCACTGTTGTTCAACACAATACTGGAACTCCTAGCTTCAGCAATCAGACAACAAAAAGAAATAAAAGCATCCACATTGGCAATGAAGAAGTCAAACTTTCACTTTTCACAGATAACATATTTTACATGGAAAACCTGCAAGACTCCACCAAAAAACTACTAGAACTGATATATGAATTCAGCAAAGTTGCAGGATATACAAACAATGTACAGAAATCGGATGCATGTCTCTATACCAATAACGAAGCAGCAGAAAGAGAAATCAAGGAATTGATCCCATTTACAGTTGCATTAACAACCATAAAATACCTAGTAATAAACCTAACAAAAGAGGTAAAAGATCTGTATGTTGAAAACTATAGAAAGCTTCTGAAAGAAATTAAAGACAAAAATTGAATTGAATTGAATTCATGAATTGAAAGAACAAATATTATTAAAATGTCTACATCTCCCAAAGCAATCTACACTTTCAATGACATCCCTATCAAAATAACACCAACATTCTTCATAGAGAACAAACAATTCTAAAATTTGTATGGAACCAGAAAAGACTTTGAATAGCCAAAGTAATGTTGAAAAAGAAGATCAAAGTTGGAGGCATCACAATTCCAGACTTCAAGCTGTATTACAGAGCTGTAATCATCAAGACAGTATGGTACTGGCACAAAAACAGACACATAGATAAGTGGAATAGAATAAAGAACCCATAAATGGACCCACACACGTATGGCCAACTAATCTTCAACAAATCAGGAAAGAATATCCCAATGGAAAAAAGACAGTCCCTTCAGCAGATGTGCTGTCTCTTTAAGGTTGGGGATTCAATTTCCTCTTGTCCTTCCAGCTTTCCTGTAGCTGAGCTTACTGATTTTTAAAGTTCCAGGTGTTAAGCCCCAGTGATTGTAAGAACTCACAAATTATGCCCCACAAGTTTTCAAAGCCAAATGTTACGGAGATTTGTCTTTTCTAGGTGGGTTCTTATGCCTGGGGTGAGGGTCTTTTTCTTTCCTCTATCCATGCCCTTGGTGTCCTTCCCTCCTGCAGAAAGTCCTCTGGGTCAGTTTGGCTCTTGACCACAACTCCTACCCTATATGGCCTCTTTCTATTTCTTGTGGAGAGTCTGTTCTGCCAGTCTTTGGGTCATTTTCTGGGCTATTTACACTGAAGCGGGTATTATATAGCTTGTAGCCATAAGATAAAGTGAGCTTAGGATCTTCCTACTTCATCTTTCTTCACTCCCATAACAGTTTATAATGCTTTACTTCCCTTCCTTTTTAGAAGCCCAAAGATAAGAAGACACACAGAAAATTTTCTTATTGAAGTTCTGAAATAAGAGGGTACATCTTGTGTAAGTTGTATTATATGAAAAGTTTGTGATAATTATTTAAATATATGGGAAATGGCCATAAAGAAGATAAAAATGTACTGATGATATATATACCACATACTGAATTATATATTAGAAAGACTTCACTAGAATTAGCTTTATTAGAATAGGCTATAGAATTAATGTTAAAAACATATAGTGGCTATGTTCATTTTGAAAGATCAACAATGTTTCTTAATTTGAATTCAAAGTTAATTTCTTACCCATGAAAATAAAAAGTAGCTCTGGTTTGAATCATGATTAGCAAAGGAAAAACTAACTCAGTTCATTTACAAATATAACTACCAGTACAATTATAAATGCAAATATGATGCCATCTCTAAAGTCTTTAGGGAATCTCATTTGTTGATGTATGGATACAAGCCTCAATCATAAAACTGTAAAACTAATATTTGAACTCTGAGCTCAAATAAACCAACAAAATGATAGATATTGTTTTATAACTTTAAATTATAGAGCTAAAGAGTAGCTGGGCAAAGGTATTATCAAGAAACATCTATGTTCAAGAAATGGTACTACCAAATCATTGTAAGCAAAATATGTACATCTACTAATAGAGCGTATCTTGTCACAAGTGAAACAACCTCTTTCCTAGGAAAAGGAAATTCTCTTGTTTTTACAATCAATTTTTCTTCCCTAACTTTATTCTCAGTTCAAAAAAATATATGACAGTATTATTGTTTGAGTTGTGTTACCTCTCCCAAAATATGTTTAAATCTTAATCCTTGACCCTTGAATGTGACTTTGTTGGCACATAGGGTCTTTGCAGATGTAATCAAGTTAAGAGGAGTCATGCTGATATAGGGTGGGTTATAGTCTGACTGTGGCCTTATAAGAAGGGGAGAAAAGACATAGAAACATATGGAGAAAACCATGTGATAAGGGAAGCAGAGATTGATGTAATGAGCATAAACGGAAGAATGCCAAGATTGTTAGGCAACACCAAAAGCTAAGAGAAAGGCATGTAACAGATTCTTCCCTACAGTCTTTAAAAGATCATGGTCCTGCAGAGAACTTGATTTTGGACTTTCAGCTTCAAGAACTGTGAGAAAATAATGTTTTTCAAAATTTAAACCACCCAGTTTGTGGTAATTTGTTACAGCAGACCTAGGAAACTAATAAAAGATCCAAACTGCCTGTTTACTTTTATTTTTCTAGTGGAAATATCAGTTTCTCAGACTAAGCACCTGATCAATGTATACATAAAAGATACTTAATCCCAAGAAGAAAATTCTTCAAACCACTCTGCCTTGCACATGGAATATTTCTGCAAATAATAGTGGTTGATATAAAGTTAAAATTTTAGAGCAGGCAGTGAGTTGATGAGTACCCTAGTAAAATTACTTACAAAGTTTGGAATGTATAGTTTTCATGAGACCCAAAGGTTAACAATCATTTTTCCTAACAACTATGATTTTAAACAGTGATTTTTTGATAAATTGCATTTTCACATGTTTAAACATAAACTGCTTGTTAGGAAATTTCAGTAAACAAAATTTAGTTCCAGTACAACAACATAATGGTGTAAAACAAATTTGGCATGGGTATAATGGGCAAATAAACTATTTCTTTTGTAAGAGTTGAGCTTACCATGAGGAAGTCTGTTTTCAATCATTTTAAAAAAGGAGAATAACTATATCGCCTATTTATTGAATTATGAGCTACGGCAAGTGCTAAATACCTAAGATTTTTAACTACATCACCTATCTCATTTAATTCTTGAAATTATATTACCATGCAAATTTTAAAAATTTACAAATTGTGGGTCAAAGAGAACCAATAATTTGTCTATGGTCACACAGCATGGTAGGTGTGGCAGAGTGGTGGTTAATTAGTTAGTGTTACTATGTTCTTTGAATTTGGCTTATTATATAGTGGACTCATAAGTTATACCTGCTATGCTCTAATTGTCTTTCTAGGTGCTAAAAGTTTTTACAACTATAATATTCAAATAAGCCTTAAAATATGGCAAAAAAAATTAAACAGCACTTTTGATTAGAATTATAAATATCTGTGGCTTATTAATGACATGGTCATAAATAGAATGTGATTCAAAGAGAACAAATGACTGGTTTTTAGTATAAGGTGGAAGAAATATAAATTAGAGCTATCTGACAGAAGATATGTTGCTTTTGGGGTACTTGGGAGGCCCTGGGGTACCTCTGATAGCACAGAGCCTGCCTGAGATTCTCTCTCTACCCCTACCCCCTGTTCCCATTCTCTCTCTCTCAAAATAAATAAATAAATAAATAAATAAATAAATAAATATTTTTTTAAAAAAAGATATATTGCTGTGGTTAAAGAAAAACTTAGATAGAATATGATATGTGAATAAGTCAAAAAAGGAAATATTAGGGAAAATTTGACAAAAATAGACTGCTTATGGAGAATCAGTGTTTATGGAAACTATTCCTACTAATTTAGCAATGGTCAGTCTTAAGTATTTTCTTAAAATAGTTAAGTGGATTGTATCAAACTATGAAAGTTTTAAATCATGATTAAAGTATAATTCTAAGAAAACAAGTTTTAGAAACAACCACTGAAAGTGTATAGAGAGGGTCATATGAACTTCCTATCCCCGAGAGCTGTTCTACTAGATTGGTTTGCTAAAGGAAGCAGTGGAAACTATTTCTTTGAAGATCCTTAGGAACAGAAAGCACACATTGCCAGCAGTTCAGAATGGGTTAGGTGTGTCTCTGCCAGAAGGCAGCCAGTGGATAGCCACTCTTGGTTCTCTAAGCCCAGTGACTACATAATAATGCTATTCTTAAAACTGTAGAGGCAAGGGCAACACAGCTGCTTTTTCCTTTCTTTGGTGATCAGGATTTGCTGTCCAAAAAGTTGCAGAATAGTGTGAATGTAATTAGATGAAATTTTCCCCAACAGGAAATCAAGAATTAATTCTGACTCTAGTTACTGAAAGAAAACTCAGAAGCTCTACGCTGGACTTTTTAAACATTTATGTCCTCCTTTACTTAGAAAGTGTTCCTCTATGTACAACTTAAAAAGCAGACTCGTTTGCTAGATGACCTCAGGCCTATGAGTTGAATTAGTACTAAATAAAAAATTCTGAGCATATCTACAGTTTCTTTGTTTGTATAAAATCCTTTGAAAAATTCAATTTTAGTGCATTCTACTTAAATTTTTATGAGTTTATTTTTTATTTCATTTCATATTCATCTACTTAAGGTTTCATATTTCATGAAGGTGGCAAAGGCAGATTCCTTATATTTATACTTTTTTTCTTTAAAATACAGTCAATTTCTTTCCAAGCAAACTTTCCCTTTAACTGGTAATGTAATTAATTTCAATTTTGAAGACGGCACTGTGGTCCACAATCCTTGGCTGACTACTCTTCCAAGAACAATAAGAGCTGCTTAGAAAGGAACTAAAAGTTCCATGAGTTCTTTTGATGCAGGATTCTCACAAAATATAAAGCTGTGAGGAATGTAAAGGGATGACTTTCCAAGATTTTGGAGCACTTCAGAATAGTTGTTAAAAATAAGTAAGAAAAAATGCTGGAATGAAACAAAAAAATTTCATAAACGGTATGGATCATTCCAACCAAATAAAAAATAATTATAATCCCCCGAACTATTTAGTATTTGTAGTTAGATGATAGATGTGTCCAAGATGGATACAAATAGCACTGTTTTCAAACATGGGTGCTTAGTTTCTGTTACTTAAATAGCTTAACTATAAGAAATAGCTATATTAGCTATGCTTCATATATAAAATTGCTATATTAAAGAACATTTTATTTTTCCATTAAAATGCAAGATAATACTACTTATTTCTACATACTTAACAACAGAAAGCTCATAGTATAAATATTTCATTGCTTGCCTCCAAAGAATTGTTGACATCCTTTGTGGCCATCTGCCAAGGTGGTCATTCCTTTGTGTGTGATGGAATTAGAGAAGTATCAGGGTTCTATGGATTGATGAAAGAAAGTATTCTGTGCTCTTGGCTTCTGATATTTGTTTCCTTGGTCCTGTTAAAAAGGAAACAAGAGTGAATTTACCAATTTTGAACAGATAGCCAGTTATTGTGTATTTCTTTAGATTCACATTTAAGGACACTTTGAGATGTTTATGAGTTCTCATTAAGAATCATAGAATTTTAGCCTTATACACAAGTTGCTAAATTTATGACTGCAAGCAAGAAAGAGCTACATCAATCAGATGATCCAATCCCCATACTTTGCACTATAGGGAACCAAAATCCAAGAGGTTAAACAACTCAAGCAAAGTTACAGTCAATTAGTGTCAGGGCTAGTATGAAGAAACAGTTCTTATTACTTCAAGTTTAGGGCTCTTTCTTCTGGTTGTCTCTTAGCAGGTAGAAGAGAATAATCTTTGGAAGAGGGAGATTGGGAAAAGCATTATCATGACCAAGCTAATTTCTCAGCCTTAATGCTTACAGAAAATTCTGGAAACAACAAACAAAAAAACACAATAATTTAGTAATATTTAGATAAATTCATAGCGCAGCATTTGCTCAAAGAAATATTTTATTAAAGTATGACTAAGATACTATTTTATTAATAAATTAAACTTTACCATTAAATTTCTGAATTTCAAACAGAGCTAGGATCCTTTATTTTTCCAAAAGAATGCTATTTTTATTATTCACAGAGAAAAAGAGTGATGTTTTTAAAAAGAAAATTGTATCTTAGATACTGCCTTGATCAAAACCCTCCAAAGATTTCCCGTAACAGTTGTGATAAAGTCTTCTCCTGAGCTATATGATTTGGCCCCTGTTTACCTGTCAGCCTATCTCATAACTCTCTTCTTGCTTGGTATTCTACAGCCTTAGTGGCCTTCTTGCTCTTCCTCAAATATGCTAAGCACACTTTTGGTTTCTGTATTTGACCTTGGTCTTCCCTTAGACTGGAACACTTTCCCCAGATAGCCAAATGTTTGTTCCCAGTAACTGAAACACTTTTTCTCTTAAGAGCATCATTGCATGTTTCAAGAATCTGCTCAAAAGTCACCTCCCAGGGCGCCTGGGTGGCTCAGTCTGCTGGGCATCTGACTCTTGATTTCAGCTCAGGCTGTGGGATTAAGCCCCATGTTGAGTTCAGCACTGAGTGTGGAGCCTGCTTAGGATTCTCTCTCTCCCTCTGCCCCTCTACTTGGCTTGTGTTCTCTCTCTCTCTCTCTCTCTCTCTCTCTCTCTCTCTCTCTCAAACAAACAAACAAGCAAACAAAAAAGTCACCCTTCAGAGATGCCTTCTCTTATTACTCCAGTCAAGCAACCTCCAACACTCACCCTTCCTTCCCAATAGGACCCCATTCTTTATACCTATATCTGCTTCATTTTCATTCATGGTATTTATAATTTGTGATGTTATATAGCCCAACACAATCCTTATAGGAACCACATATATTTTAGAATTAAGTATTATTTGAGTTTTTAAAGGTAATATGGTACATGTACTGTAATTAGGTAACATGCTCCTCCTTCTGTATCTGAGAAGTCTAGTAGGTTAATATATTTACAGCAAAACATTTACACATTCTAAGTGGGATTTTAAAAAAAGATAATAGCCTCATACAAGTTTCACTATTAAATGAATTAAGATTATGTCAGGTTTTACCACAATATGAATTATAAACACCTTCAATTTCAGAGCTTTTTGATTTTGGAATTTCACATAAGAGATTGTGGAATATCCTATATATTAATTTGTTTACTGCCTCTCTTGTATATTTGTATTCCATGAAACACAAAGGAATGACCACCCAGTATGCTCACCAGACCAGAGATTTTTGTTTTTTGTTTTTGGTTTTTTTGCATTATAACTAAATCCTAACCTGTAAGAATATATTTCTTCTCAATTGAAAGAATAGTAAAAAAACATATTTTAAAAGCTTCTTAAAATTACTTCTTCTTTTAAGGTTCACCAGAAGAAAAATATGATAAATGGCCTTTCAATAAAACTATAGGAAACAACACCTGGGTTGTGTGATACAGTGGCAAGAATTTTCTACTAGAATTCTAGGGATCTAGGTTTGATCTTCCTTGCATTCCCATTTTCTAGTTAATTCCTTATCTATTTATCATTCACACATCCATCCTTATCCATCTAGTTCTTTCTTTTTCATTTAGGTATCTCACAATTCTTGGCTGAATGCATTATCTGTGAAACAAGAGCACAGAACTCAGTGGTCTTTAGTAGTTCTATGATTCTACTAACAGTTAAATAATTGAGCTAGTAATCACTCTGACTATCACAGTTGGCTGACCAGTCTGAAAGATACATATATAACCTTGCTCATCTGATCACAATAACAAAAATAGATACCAGTTTTAATTTAAATTTTAGCATGTCTGCTCAACGCCAATGAAATACCATTTGTGTCAAATATATTTTATGTCACATATATACAGTCCTGAGCTTTTGTGTGAGTTTCTTCATAAGAGTATGCCCAATAATAGCAAGTATTTATTGATCATTTACTCTGTGCCAGCCACTATCCTAAGCTCTTTACAACTTACAATAATTCCATCAGATAGGTAGTAATATTATCCCCTGTGGTATATTGGATCATTCCTCCCTTTCCCTAGTACACCTCCATGGAAGGTATATGTGTACCTCTCTGCTCTTTGACTTTGGACTCAGCCATGTGACTTGCTTTGACCAATGGGATAACAGCAGACATCATGCAAACAGAACCTTGAAATATGCTTGTGCAGTTGCACTTCTTCCCATTACCTTGCTTCTCACTCTGAGACAAAAATGCTTTAGTTAGCTCCAAGGAATATGAGCGACATATGGCTCAGACTTAGATCCATCCTCCACTTGGAACCATGTCCATTTGAGCCCAGCCTTGATCATACTTACTTCAACTTACTTGCGGTCTCCTGAGCAAAAAGTAAAAGCTTATGGTAGTATGCCAGTGAGATATCATGATAGGTACTACAGCAAAAGCTCACTGATAAACTGCTTTTTTTTACAGACAATAAAAATGATGGGCAGAGACTGAGTAACTTGTCCAAACTTTTATAGTTACTTAAGTGATATGAGAGATGAAGCCATGCAGAGTCTCGCTCAAGGGTCCACACTCTTAACACCTCAGCTATAGTGCCACTACGTTATACTAGCTGTATTATATGATATTAAGCCATTTATTAATATAGCAGCAGGTGATTTGGTACATATTAAAATTCATAATTATAAAGGTAGTCTCATTGTCAATAGACAAAGTTGTCTTGCAGTGAAACGTTTCTTCTTAAAAAATTAGTTAAGTACAAGAAATGTACTATTTCCTAGAAGCAGATTAATAAGTCTACATACATATCTCTTGAGGTGGCTTTCCAGCTCATTCTGCTAACATACAATGGACCTCAGTGCCAATATCTCTAGTACATGATTCCAACCCCTGACCTTGGCTAATTCAGGCATGCATCTGTGATCCAAGCTGGATCAGTCCGGTTCCTTTCTGGTATTTTGAAATCTGGACACATGACTGGGAGCCACCATCAATGGACCTACTCTGGAGAAAATTGAAATCACAAGAGCCACGCCTGTTACTTTCTTTCCCACCTGTCAATTCCATGACAGTACCTCCTCAGAAAAATGCGTTTTTTGACTAAGCTTATTAGAACCTGTTTTCCTTGTTGTAACCAAAAGAAATTTAACAGAATAGATTTTTTAAAAATACATTGTTTTTATTATAATTTAAAAATGCAGACTAAAGATTTCTTAAAGAGGAGACCAAATAAAGTTTGCAATTGTTTTACATTTTATTAATTTTGCAATTTATAGTTACGGATTGTGTGTTTCTGATAACCAGTTAAAAATCTTTCAGTATATTAAGAACCATGGGCTATCTGTGAATAGAACTACATTTCAGTAAAGTTGAATAAAGTCAATCTTTCTTTGTAATTCTATGTATTTTATTTTATGCATTAAAAAACATTTTGTTTACATATGGCTTTCCACATTCCTTTGATAACAAAAATCAAGTAAACATATGGAATTATTTGAATTACTAATTCAACTCAGACACTATATATGAGACTCAAATGCATTCCAGACATTGTTTTGAGTCCTGGGGATACGCAAGGACAAAACGGTCTCTGCTCTCACAGAGTAGTGATAAGAAAGAATATGTGGAATATAATTTGAACATTTTACAGTACCATTAGTAATGAACCTAGAGATCTATGTAGTTAAAAGATAAAAGTATCTTAAAAGTGTGAGAATATGGAGGCAAAATGCCTGGAGAAAATTTCTGTGCAACCCTTAATCTATTTCTAATCTTTAAGAGGGGTATATCAGCATAGGGAGCTCTGTCAGAAATCATATGTAAGAGTACATAAAAAGTGCAACCACTAATGCAATGGCATATTTATGTTACACTTTTCACTTTACCAGTGATTTTCATATCTCAGTGATTTCATATATTACAACATGACCTCTTAATACCTCCTTGAGATGAACAGGTACAAATTGAACACCTTTTGTCATCAAGCATATGCTCAAATTACTAAGAACTTTGGAATGGTGTGAAAGACTTGGTAGTGGAGGAGTTTAAGAATTACTTAAAGCATATTTTCTCAACTGGTGGATTTAACCATTTAGAGCAGAGGCTGGCAAACTTCAGCCCAGAAAACAAATCTGGTCTGACACCTGTTTTTGTATGACCTGTGAGCCAAGAATGGTATTTACATTTCTAAATGGTCTAAAAGCATAAAAAACAAAAACAAAAACAAAAACAAAAAACTTTCTATGACATCTGAAGATTATATAAAATTCAAATTCCAGTGCCCATAACTACAGCTGGAACACAGCCATACTCATCTGTTAATGTATTGCTTAATGCTACCTTCACACCTTAATAGCAGAGCTGAGTAGTGCTGGAGATATGTTGGACTGTGAAGGCTAAAATATTTACTACTGACTTTTCACAGAAAAAGTTTGGTGACCCCTGACCTAAAAGATCACAGTTTTCCAAGGAGTTCATAATGCTACAGGCAATAATGACATCTATTTAAACTTGTAATAAAAAATAATAACTGCATAGTTAAATATTTCTTCCCCTTAAGAGCATCCGAGGCAGATGAGTGAATGACTATCCTAGGAACCTTAGAAGTGTGCTTCCCTCTAAGCCCCTAGGCTGTTCATATGGATGACCTCCTTGATATCATGGTGTCTGTGATTATTATACAAGTTTAAACTGTTTAGCTCTCAGGCCTACTTTTGAAAGTTACTGTCACATAGACTGATGGTTAAAGATAGCAAGCACAAAGAACTTTTGGTGACATATAATTAATGAGTAGCATAAAATTTCTACGAAGCCTATAAATTTGCCTTCAGACAACCATCATCAAATCTGTAAGTTGCATTTATCTAATCAAAAGGAATTTCTAGAAGTCTCAAATACTTTTTAAAAAGTCAAAATTCAAAAGAATATGATCCTATCCCAAATTTTCTTGAGCGAAATAGCCTTTTTTTTAGGTTTATTTATTGATTTTTGAGACAGAGAGAGAGAGAGAGAGAGAGAGAGAGAGAGAGAGAATCCCAAGCAGGCTCCACACTGTCAGAGCACAGCCTGATGCTGGGTTCAAACTCACAAACCATGAGATTATGATCTCAGCGGAAGTTAAGAGTTGGATGCTTAACTGAATGAGTTACCAAGACACCTTCCCCCACAAATTTTTTTTTTAAGTAGGCTCCTGGCTCAGCATGGAGCCCAGCACGGGCTCAAACTCACAACCCTGAGATCAGGACTCACACTGAGATCAAGAGTCTGATGCTCAACCAACTGAGGCATCCAGGTGCCCCCAAATTTTCTTATTAGAAATTAAAAACAGCTCATTCAAAAGCATAGAAGATAAAGAACTCGAAAAGATGAGATCATAAAAGCAGTCTGGCACCTACTTTTGATGCTGTAGCTTAGAGTTACTTTTCAACATACATTTAAAAACTCATTTGGCCACAAAGTCAAGTATTATTTAAAATGTCATAATTTTAGATTTACTATTGCATTCTATTGTCAAATCATTTTCTCTCCACATAATTAAAAGTAAATTAAATGAGCAGGTCACTTACTAGCAGTGACACCATTTGAATGTCTCTATTATGTGTATTAAATATTAGTTTACATTGAAAATAAATTTTGATTGGGGTAGTTAGGTGCCTCAGTTGGTTGAGGAGCTGGCTCTTGGTTTTGGCTCAGGTCATGATACCAGGGTTGGGGGATGGAGCCCTGCATCAGACTCTGAGTGTGGAGCCTGCTTGAGAGTCTCTCTCTCTCCCTGCCTCTCCCCAACTTGCATGCTCGTGCTCTCTCTCAAATAAATAAGTAAAATAAATAAATAAATGAATAGATAAATAAATAAATAAATTTCATGATGTAATTTTTAACAATATAGTTTAAGTGATAATGTTTATTTACTCATTCATTCATTATTCTTTCAGCAAACAGATGAGTACAAACTCTTTGACAGCTACTGTAGAAAAAAGTTAAGAAATAAATGACAGGTCTTGCTTTCAAGGAATTTTCAGGCCAGCGGCTGGAAAAGAGACAAGTATACAGAATGTTCAAATACAATTTGATTAAAATTCTCTAATTGATGTAAGGTAAACTACTGATAGGTGTAAAAAAAAACCTGCTATATTATAATCTAGAACGAAAATGAACTTGCTTCCCAACACGGCCTAGTCATTAACATCACTGAGCTGAACCTGCTGCAGCTAGAAATGCTCAAGAACCAACTGGACCCGAAAGTGGATTTCTTGTCCAGATCAAGGACAAGATGCCCAGATCAAGGTGGTACAGACCAAGTGTGTGGAAGCCAAAGACTGTCTAAACATGCTGAACAAGAACAATGAGGGAAAAGAATTACTCGTCCCACTGACCAGTCCTATGCATGTCCCCGGGAAACTACATAATGTGGAACATGTACTCATTGACGTGGGAACAGGCTACTACGTAAAAAACAAAAATGAAGATGACAAGGACTTTTTCAAGAGGAAGATAGATTTCTTCACCAAGCAAATGGAGAAAGTGCAGCCAGCTCTGCAGCAGAAGCATGCCATGAAACAGGCTCTCATGGAGATGATGAGCCAGAAGATTCAGCAGGTCACAGCCCTGGGGGCAACTTAGGCTATTGCCAAAGCCTGAGAGCTTTGCCAAAGCCTGAGAGCTTGTTTCAGAAGTGGGGCAGAGGGACCCTGCTTCAGGAGCCTGGGACTTTGTGGGCACAGCTTTCTGGGGTAAGGGAAGAGAAGGGTCTTATGTTTAATCTTAATAAATGTGCCAGTTGGGGGAAAAATGAACTCAGTTCCTAGAGGTGAAGACAGAATAGGGAGAATGAATTAAGAGATTTTAATAAGGTATAAACCACTGGGCATACTGACCAATGAGATGAGGAAAGTAAGACAAAGACTTAAAATTATTGCCAATAAGGGTGTCCTTTATTTAGACATATATAGAGAAGGAAAGAAGTGTCCATTGAATGCTACAGAGAAAAAAGGATAAATTGAATATTCCCTATAGATGACCAACTTTTCCTTCCCTTTTAATTTCCAGATACTATACACAATCCCTCATCCAATACTTTTTGGAGCCAGATGTGATTTGGAATTAAGAATTTTGTAAATTTTGAAAGGCAAGCGTAAATCTTTTAGAAGTATTAAACAGACATACAGAAACTTTTTTTAAAACACAAATTTTTAATTCTACAACGTACATCAAAGACTGCTCAGTACTAAACTATAATTTCAGGCTTCTTGCCACTGAAGATTAATAAGTGGTTATTAATTAATAAGTGATTATTATTGATTATTAATAAGTGATTATAATTAATTATTAGTAAGTGAAGATTACTAAGAACAGGCTCTCATTAACTGATAAATAGATATACAAAATGTAGTATAATCCATACAATGGAATGTTATTTGGTCATAAAAAGGACTGAAATTCTAACACATGCTTACAAGATGAATGAACCTTGAAAACATTATGCTAAGTGAAAGTCAGACACAAATATCCACATATTGTATGATTCTATGTATAGGAAATGTCCAGAATAGGGAAATCCACAGTGATAAAAAGATTACTGGTCGCCAGGGACTTGTAGTAGAGGGGAATGGAGAGTAACTGCTAACAGGTGTAGGGTTTCTTTCTGAGGTGATGAAAATGTTCTGAAAGTAGGTCGCGGTGGTTGATGTACAACATTGTATATATACTAAAAAGAACCAAAGTGTACAATTTAAAATTGTGAACTGTGTAGTGTATGAATTGAATCTCAATAATGCTGCCACTAAATTTTTCTTAAGAACAAATTCATTTGATCAGATAATCTTCAGTTTCTAAAGTATTTAAAGTGAACTGCCAAGACAAATTATACTAGAGAAATATTTCTGTTCATGACTGAATAACTACATTGATCTTATAAAATATACCTAAAAGAAAACAGTAATATAGTTCTTCAGATATTTCACATTTAAAAATCTACACATACATAAATAGGTCTAAAAATGGAGCACACATAATTAGTATGTATACAAAAAGAAACATAGGGAAAGAAACAAATAATAAAATAAGCCTGGGCTAGACTATAGTACGTCCTTACCTCAAAGATGTAACAACAACTAAAAATTTCTATCAAATGATGAAAGCAGTCACAAAAAGTTAATATGGCAATTTTCTCTGTAAATCCAAAGTCCAAATTTATTTTATTCCAGTTTAAGTTGGAGAATGTTTATAAACCAATATAAAGCTACTTTTCACTGTAGACAATGGCTTTTGGAAATGAGAAAATTTTAAATTGAAGATTCAACCAGAAAAATGAAAGAATAAAGAAACTAGAATCTATCTGCACTTGAACAACCTTAAGTTTTAATTTATAAAAGATGAATTATAGAGGAAAAATGAAAAAAGAAAACAAAGAAAAAGTAAAGCCCACCAAAATTATGTTCATTAGTTGGGTCCCTGACTTGATGTTCTATCAGGCTTGTGCTGAAGATGGGTTGGGTAGTAAGATCCGCTAAATGGCCTCTTCTTCTAGCAGATCACAAGTAGTCAACAAAGGGTAAAAACAGAAATGTACTTCAGTAGATTAGGAAAAGCTACACTGAATTTATATTGCATAGTCTTCTCTTGTATATATACATATATAGACATATATAACATTTATATGTATACATTTATATATATGTGTGTGTATTATACATAAGCAAATATCTAAAAACAATTTTCTTAGAATATAAATAATAAAATGTAGATACAATTGAAAATTTACAAAAAAAAAAAAAACCAACAGTATATGTAGCAAGAAACCAACATACTTTCTTTAATATTCTTAGAAAATAAATTGCAACGGGATAAAATTCTTACCAATTTACCAGTTTATTTAGTCATCTAAATTGTTTTTTATAATTTATGTTTTATTCACATTGAGCAATATAGGTAAAATGGATAAGTTTTGATTTATAAATACAACATGATAATATGATTACTAGATTCTGTTATATGACCATGAGCTAACTGCTCCCAATATTTATCCCGATATGTGGTAAATCACAAAAACATTTAAAATTCTCCTTTGTTGTTTTGTCCTTTTAAGATCACAATATAAGTTTAATGTTATGATAATGTTTAATAACATAAAGTATAAAATATAATTGGATCTAGATAATTTAGCAACTGTGAGCTTCCCAATCATTTTTTAAAACCTGCTATCTCTTGAATAGCTTGTATAATATGGCATGTTTGAAGTATTAGAAAAAGAATAGTAGTCTTTCATAAATGGCATACTCTTAACATTGGAGGTAGAAAGGAATGATAGGAAGGGTACATATATGTTAAGATAACGTAGCAAGTAGCAACTGATTTGTACAAAAATTAGCCCGTAGGTATTAATATTTAGGATGAAGAAATTGGGTAATACTTGCAGCAGGAAATTAGGAGTTTTATGGCTTTGCTTTTCTTTTTGAAATGAAAATGATATTAAGATCTATTATATAACATAAAGATACTGTGATCAAATAGTATTTATTAAGCTTCTTAAATAAAGTCTACATTAGAATTTTAGTTGGAACTGCAAAAGCAATAAAAAAACTAATGCCTTCCTTCAATAGGTAGTTTTATTTTATATTTTTATTACTAAGTAATACATGAAACTAAAAATATCAAACAAATTAACAATATATATAATTAAATGGTCATGTGTAGCAAATGCAGCTATATGGACTACTACGTTTACATAATCAGTTTTATAAAGTGATTAAAAAATATGCATTCATGGTAAAATTAAATGCAGTTACAATATGTCATGCTAATGCCAATTAAAAGAC